>NC_089275.1:44852447-45497389 GCF_963678975.1 Dysidea avara | reverse complement strand
TGATTTTCATCATCAGTTGCAGATAAAGTTAATATCAATTCACTGACATCATATTTATGCTGCTCAAAAGCATGTTTAATCTGTACAATAACTTTTGCATATTTTCCTTTCAATCTTGTGATGGTACGAGAGTGTAACTGTCTTTTATCAGATTCTTCTAAATAATGATAACAAAATAATATGACTACAGTGGTTTACTAACAATACTAGTGCAATTGTTATTAATTTAAAAAAAGTAGGGTTCCAGCGATAAAAAAATAGGTTATTGCATAAAACGGCCTTGTGGCCTCCTTAGATCTTGGTGATCAAGAAAATGTTAGTAGCATGTGATACAGCTACTGTGCATTATTGTTGCCTCACATAGGCTTGTGTTAGACTCCATGCCAGCATAGAACCATAAACAGATCGATAATCTCTATTACAACAGTCACCTACATGTTTTTATTAGTGTTGTCCACTTTTTAGGCAAAACCAATATCTGATTTTTTACCCAATTTTATTGATAGTTAACCAATACCAGATTGTAGGTCTCTGCAAGATACACTTGTGCATACTCTACTAAAAGTACAGCTAGTAAAGCCAATGCATTGAGGTTGTATACTTACCTCAGCTCAAAGTGCTAGTCATACAAGTGGGATAGGGATCCAACCATCATTGTTTATTATTGTGGTACTATAGAACATAAACAAATTACCTAAGTACATGCCAGAACCTTTGACACCAGCCCTCTAGTGGTACTGCAGCTGCTAAAGCTGAATAGGCTAATAATCTGCTGGCCACAGCCCATTACAACCGATTTCCTATTATGGTAAAAACAGTTAATTATTGGTTTCTTACTAATTCGATAATTGGTACAACCCTAGTTTTTATAAAATACTCTAATAGAACATTCACCTATTATCATGTACCACGGTAGTGGTATCATGTACCACGGTAGTGGTACATAATAGGGATCAGGCAGAAATTTTTCAAAACACTCTAATAGAACGCACGCCAAAAGCAGCCTTCCGGGCTTTAGATTTTATTTCTAAAACATTCTAGACCTTTCTTTTGTGTTTACAACACTAGCCAACAAGTATTAAAAGTAAGGGAAATGGTTTTAGGTGTTTTTTAAAATTTTGAAAATGGTTAGATTCTCCATCTTCTTCTTTCTTCTTTCTTTCTTGTTTCGCGCGCCTACAGCTCGTAGGAAGTAGATATCAGCCCTAAAAACGTATGGCGTATTTAAAAAACATTCGTACCCAGGTCTGTGTGGTATTAAAATCTTCCCTCTCTAATGCGATTGCGAGATATAGAGCAAGAATCACTCTTCGAGAAGCCATTCGATCGAGAAGCCATTCGATCGAGAAGCCATACAGATGATAATATAGAATTGTTTAAAATTCCATTGCTTTAGCTCACAGGACTAAAATGCATCAAGTTGTATCACACTAAACATTAAACATAACTATTGTTCACTGAAACTCGGGTTTTAGACTTCCTTCATTACGAGAAAATTGTCTGTTTTTGGTCAGTGTAATGTCAGAGTAGTATCATACAACAAAAATGTATTACCAAAAAAGTGGTACAAAAAACCCTCAAAACGAAAAAAAAACACAGCCACTTGGATAGTTGACCCCAGGGTAACTCACAGTGTAGTCCAGGATGTTACCACTTGTCTACAAAGTCACTTGTGCAAGATAAGAGCTTTTAATATTACTTAGTACAGGTTATCGCACAAATCCAGGTATCTTCGCTATTTTAGAGACCTGAGGAATGGCACAATAATCACTGAGGGAAAAGGCGAAGCCAGAGGTGATTATGTGCCATTCCGAAGGTCTCTATGGCTCTGGTCACTGCCCTAATGGCGGCTTCCTGATCAAATTAGTGCTAAAATAACTCACTGGTAGGCTTCCTAGATGAATACAATCATCTTTGTGATCCAGCGATGTTTTCTTCGCACTCTAGCAATGATTTCTGATGGCTGTTGTGACTGGAATCCAGCAAAGCACGTGACAAAAAAAATTGTCATGGATATCTAACCAATTTAGATACCTACCCCGGTTATCTATTGGATTTTAAATACCTCATTAACAAATAAACTTCAAAGCATACTATGCGTGCCATAGTCTAATAGTATTTTTTACTAGTACTTACACTACTCCACTGAAGTATCTGTACTATAGACTTACAATTGCCCGATACCAACACTCATAATATCAGTACCGATATCGATAAAACATCGGTATTGGTACAGCCCTAGTTGGAGCACACCCTTTCTGGCTATTTCATGCTCCTTTGCATTTTGAGGTGCTGATGGACTCCTGATAAAGGTTAATGCATATTAAATATTTCTATGACGCAATAACAGTAAACAAACTTACACACATATGTATATTGTAGATATAGCATGAATGTGAAACACAATAACAATAATTACTACAACAAACCTGCTTGAGGGTCAGTGGTAACGTTCTGTATTGAATGCTGTGGTTGTTGTATCAGATGTGTAGTATCTGCAAAGCAAATCAGAGGACTGATATTTCACCAATATATATGTACTATCTGACCAGGTCAAACTGTACAACTGACAGAAAAAAGGAACAACATCTTACGAGTTTGAGCCAGATCCATTCCACAAACTAAAAACTCCATTAATTTTCTAGGTGATGTGACAAGCTCAAATAGCAACTTATGATCTTGGAATGGACACAGATGGGAAACAGTGGTACAAGAGTGGATTAGCCCTATACAGCTGGTCAAACATTTCTACATTAATTTTGTTGCATTTTAGCTAACAAGGAGCCCAGCCGTATAATTCATCTTTAGTTTTTAATTTTTCCTGTTCATTTTGAAATATAACACTACTGTATGTAACATTAATAGTATTTTAAGTACCTAGCTAGCTACTATACACTGTTGTTTGTGCAGCTTAATTAGACTAAGATACTACTGCATGAATAATAAATCAAAACAATGATGGACTAACTTAGCCTTCAACCCCAGTATTGGACTTCTTTTTCACTTTTCTGCTTGACACTGGCAGCGCTTTATAGACATACTGTAATACTTCATCACTGACAACTCCAGCCCCAACATCGACTCATTTTTCACTCTTCTGTCTTCTCTACTTGTGCACTTCAACATACCAACATTGAGAAAGCTTGAATAAACAATGATCCTCATTAGTTCTGCTCCAGTAAGACGGGCACCACAACTGACTGGGAATTGGCCTTTGTCTGTCTATACCATTAGACATCTAATAAAACAACTACTTTATATCCAGTACTGCTGTCCACTGAGTGGTTCCACCAAATTGCAGCACATGTTTGACCTCGTGTTCAGTTGACTCTCAACCCACGCTCAAATCTTAAAATGTTATCACGTGATGCTGGGCATTACATAGAAGTTTACTAAATTGACAGAGGAATCTGGCAAACTCAACTATACGCAATTTTTTTGATGACACTATTATGGAAAGTATTACAAGACGTTCCAAAAAGATAGCAAGTGCGTAGGGATAGAACTTATTGTTTTACTGTGATTTAATATCATGGACTATTCCAGCTTTTTCAAACGGAAATGCACAGTAGGGACATAACACTTCTTATTGTTTTACTGTGATTTAATATCATGGACTACTCCAGCTTGTTCCAGTACTTCTATCGATGTGCTATGGTCCCTACTCTAGTTGAAAATCCCAAATTTTTTTGCGTACTTGTTTGTTAACTTTTTAGTAAACAATTTTATTATGACTGGTGAACTCACGCATACCATATCTGAAATGGCGCAGTGTGCCCCAGCCCCTTATCGTCTGAAAAGTCATTATGCTTCATTGTCAGCTATGTTCAACCCATTGCAGGGCCGGGGCCCAGAGATTTTGAGTGGTCCGGCCAGACATGGACTGCAATGAAGGTCATAGTCATGCACACCACTCAGTTTTTATTGATCTAATATGATCTATAAAACAGAGATTATCTGTTTTGGTGTGTTACTTAACTGTATGTGCTATAAGCACACACAGCATGCTAAGCTAGAGGGGTCGGAGACATGCCTCCCTAGTGAAACTTTTGAAAATAGGTGCTCTGAAATGGCATATGGAGGCTATTTTACATGCAAAACCTCTTCTTTTTGCTAACATCAATGGTAATTTTGTGCTACATTACCAATTAATTGAGTTTCATATCTGACTATTATAGCTACGTAGTAGCTAGTTTTATTTTCATGATGTATACAAAAATTTCTCAACGTGAAAGTTTAGTTTTAGATTGTAACTGCCATGCTAATGCGTGACATGCATGATCAATTAGCTCAATGCAGTGTGCCATGCAGATGACTCACTGGGTAATTGGGGAGAGCCTGAGCGAGCCCCACACTAGGGAGTCAGCGGTGTAATGGACACGTTTACAATAAATTACGATATAAAGCGGATACCTTACATGTGCTTCCAGACCATTCTCCTTATACGGTGTGTGTAGTCCATACAAGTGCGTGTAATCGTCCATTCCACAGAGGATTTAATGCGTAGATTACTGCTTAGCCATATTTGGTATGTGTAATGGTTCATTTCACGGAGGAGTTAACGTCGTAGATTACTGCTTAGCCATATTTGGTATGTGTAATGGTTCATTTAACAGAGGAGTTAACAGCGTAGATTACTGCTTAGCCATATTTGGTATGTGTAATGGTTCATTTCACGGAAGTTAATGGCGTAGACTACTGCTTAGCTATATTTGGTATGTGTAATGGTTCATATCACGAGAGTTATCGGTGTAGATTACTGTTATGCCATGTGAGTGGTGTCTGGCCATGTGTAACTATTGAATGGATACGGAGGAATGTCTTAGATGTAAGAGGGAGCAGTACAGGCTCAGAAGGGATGCAGAAACTCCTGAAGAGACAGAAAGGAGAAGGCATAGAAACCGTGGATAGCTATATGAGGTGTCGTAGAACTGCAATGACATGAAAAGAAATGGCTAAAGTAGCAGATCAAAGACTTGACCTTATGAACACCTATAATACCATCAATAAAAGCTTTGCAGATGTATACATAGTGATTTTGCACAGGCTATATTGATTCTTAGACACTCTCCTCCATAATGTTTCAGTAGTTTTCACTGCCATCAATACTTCAAAAATATACACTCAGGCTCGCCCCATGATGCTGTTAGCATCTGTCTAGCTTTAAGACAGTTAACACAGATGTAATGGCTTAGACTATAAGCTATATTCTATACTGAATGCTTTAAGAGTATCACGATGACTGTTCTATTAGAGTATCTCGATCTTTTCACTAAAATCAAGTAGCTGAAAATTGATTGGCCAGACTGTGGGCTCCGTCCCTGACCCATTGCACAGAATTTCGAATCAGAACTGTTTGTAAAGCACCTTTGCAGTTCACGCATACCAAAAGAAAGAAATCGTTCCGCGCGCCCCAATCATATTAATTATTGTCTGAAAAGTGAATTATCCATTACGCTTCACTGTCAGCTATGTTCAACCCGTTACACAGCAGTACGAATCAAGAACTGTTCGAAAAGCACCTCTGCAATCAAAATAGCCACTATGAAAAATATGGATGATTTCCGTTTCGAAGGGAAGTCATCACGCGCTACCATCAAATTGACACCTTTTGCTGTCAGCAAAGATGAATGGGACGCAGAGGAGGACACTGGTAAGTCCATGAAGAATGCATTGTATGCACTGTGGCATGCCAAAAGGCACCTCTCGAGATGAAGCGACGTCGAACAGTGAAAAAATCTAGCCTATAGTCTTAGCCGTTATCAAGTTACGTTTGTCTGAATGCATCAGTCAGTCAGTCAGTCAGTAAAAAATTCTGTTAAATAAATTATTTTTAAAGTTCCGTAGCAACTTGTTGAAAGCGTTTCGGGTCGATCTAAAAGCTTGTTTGGGCTTAGTTTTACCTAACCAATACTGCCTCATCGTCGTCTGGGAAAATCGAGGCTGCTTTTTGGGTGATGCTATTTCGTGGGCCACACCTACTCCTTTGTGGTCCCTACTATACAGTACTATCATACTGTATGATACAATACTACCGCACCGTATGATTTTACAATTTTGCTTTGGTACAGTAGGTAATCCAAAGGAGGCTATGTCTACCTATCAGTGAATGGGTGAGTGGAATCAGTAAACATGCGAATTTCATTCAATTAATCCCAAATCACATGGTTTGTTTTTGTAATTGCACTGTAAAGTAGCCAATAAAATAACAGAATCACAGAAGCCTTTTGAGTGCAACAAGAAAGTGACACATTTGTGTGCAATTAGGGAATAATTGTATGAGTAACAGTCAAAATTGCACGAGGCAAACTCGAGTGCAGCTTTGGCTGTTACTAGTACACTTACAGTGGAACCTCTCTATTACAGACATTTTGGAACTCAGAATTGTTGGCCACTTTTTGCAGTAATGTAGAGGTTTTCCTCTTTCAGAGGTAAAAAATTTATTAACCAGACCTGTTGGGACAAAACTTTTTTTGTCTTTATTATGGAGGTTTTTCTATTGTGTTCTTAATTCAGGGAGTTTGTTAAGAGAGGTTCCACTGTATTCCCTAATTGCACAAAAATGTGTGTGATTGCCTACTAATCACATAGTGAACAATTTCTGCACTAGCAACTGTCACTAAGCAATGGAAATTTGAAAATTAATCATGGCAAAAGGGTACTCACAGGTGCAAAGTGACATTTACCTTACCTAGCAACCATTGCAAGCAACCACCATGTTGTTATGCTATGGCCATTTATCACTATGGCAGCACTATTTGTCATTTGGTTCCAATAGAATCACAACATACTGTCAGATTAACAGTGTGACTTTAGAAACTACCAGTACGATTTTGGATTAATTGTACTCCTACTATTGGGTAAGGCAAACCAAATCACTATGTGATTAAATAAAGAACCAATCGAATTAAATTGATAAAAGAAGCCTTTTAAGGTTTGATATTTCGAGTAGCCAATCAGAATTGTTGAGATGTGAAGTCTTTTAAGTGAAAAAACAAATGATATAATAATAAACCAATCAGATTAAGAAGTCTTTTAAGTGCTGGAAGAATGATGCAATCATCTGATAGACGTTTATGGCCACATAGTCTCGTGCCCAGACCCCACCCACTACGTTACTAGGGTCTGGTGACTTATGCTACTTTTTTGGGCCTGCCACCATATTGTTTATGCATTTGTATCTATGACTCCAGTCGGCAATCTTCGTCGTTCTAGCCTATCAAATCGCACTGTAGCTGAATTAAAGCGTCTGATTGGTCAGAGAGGAAAAATGGCGTAGGGCCCAAAACTCTTGCGTTTGTCACCAGACTCTACTAATGCAGTGGGTGGGGTCTGGGCAAGAGACTAATGGCCACACAGAACTGGATAGATGTGTACTACAAACCATGAAGGGTGATCACTATGTGATTAGTAGACAATCACAAACATTTTAGTGCAATTACGGAATAATTGTATTTGTAACAGCCAAAACCGCACTCATTTATGTGTGATTACCTATACAAAATAGTCATACCAGTATTCTATTCCATCATTCCAGTTAAATAGTCCAGTGATTTATAACCACCTGAAGTTTGTAGCTTGTGTCACCACAAACCATCAACAAATTGCTTAAGTAATACTAAATGCTTCTGCCTTTGTAAGGCTTCTCTCAAGCAATGAGAACAACAAAGTCATGTAGTAAATTGTGCAACAACCCTTGTCATATTACATCATCCAATTCATTGCACAACACCTTAAGTACATCATGCACTTCCGTTGCAGGCAAAGAAAGCAATGAGAGAAAGTTTAAAACTTCAAAATTACTTGCTTTGAGCTAAAGCACTGAGCAAATTATATAAGTATCATACAGTACAATAGTACTGTATGGTAGGGACATCGAAGGTATGGACGTGGCCAGTGATATAATATAACCATAGATATACAGACAAGTACCCAGGATTGGAATCATCCGGTTCTTTTGTGCCGGATCATTGTTACCGGAAGTAGCAATATCTTCGAATTTATCACACAGAAGACTAGTTCTACTCTTGTGAGTACTTCCTAAAACATTAATAATTAGTTGCCGTACGCTATAAGTCTGGTTTCTTCGATAATGGTGGCTACGCATCGGCTAGCCGCATTGAGGGACACACCTACAAACCAGGCCCTACCGCTAATTAACCACCCCCTTTGCAAGGAAGGCTTATCAACAACTAAACAAACACTCTCACATACTAAACAAACACTCTCATGTATTGACATTTTACAGAAACGTATTGTGAATGGTGTATTTCAATATCCCGCCTTTTCGAAGGGGGTAACAATGATCCGGCGAACACGTTTGTATTGACATTAATGGCTCACGTGAGATGATTCCAATCCTACTTGTCTGTATATCTATGATATAACCCAAACACCTGCCTCAATTTTTCTTCACAATAACATGACAGTATTGGTTGGGTAAAATTAAGCCCAAAAGTGTCTTCAGATCAACCTGAAACGTTTCCGTGAAGTTGCTACAGAATTTTTTTTCAATTCTGTGCAATGGAATTTTCTACTGCCTGCCTGCCTGCCTTCCTGCCTTCCTGCCTGACGCCTTCAGTCAAGCGTAGTAGAAAACCGGCTACAGCTACAGCCCTAATTTTATTTTGCAGAAACGTTTCTATTTCACTTACAAAAAAACCTTTGGTATATTGATAAACATACAATGCTTACGCTATTGTCTTACCTTTTATCCTTCTTTACCATGGCCATCAGTCAAGGTTCTACCGCTGAGTGTTAATAGACTAAAGTAGGGCTTCTATCTACCAGTGCATATTGCATCGAACTATTCAAATACACGTGGTCATTGCACCAAACTACAGTATTTGAACATACGTGGCTTGCTGGTTTTCAAAGTTGGCAGTTGATATCGATCAGTGAGAGCAACTTGTGGCAAACTAGCAACGTGTAAGTCATTAAGTAACGATGTTAAAACCGAGTCGGGTCAACCAGGTCCCGCTTTACAGATTACCCGGGTCTGACCTCATGTGCTAAATTAATTAGTGTAATGATGTGGACATGTAGTAACACATCATAGTGTAGCCCTGCTTCTTTCGTGAGCCATGCCCACTTATGTAAATTACTGTCTGTAGACATATGGTAGCCACGCGCATTCGTCAGTCTGTAGGTATGTACGAATCCACATCCATTATTATCTGCACTTACGTAGAGCCACGCCCACTGATCAGTTGTTATTGTATGAGTCATAATCTAGTCTGTGATAAACTCTTTTAAAATATTGTGACTGGCTTTGTGAAAAGCTATTTAGTGGTCATGAGCTTGCAAAAAAAAACTTCACAAACAAGTATAAAGGAATTTTAAATTAGAGTAGGGACAGTGTACCGTATAGTAAAAAACTTTGGCGGTAAAATACTTTGGTGGCGAATTGCGTTCAATTTACCTAAGTTTTTTTGCCAGTTATTTTAGATGATCACACGACGAGTCACACGAGCACATCGAGTGACTCAACTAGAACTTGAGATGGAGGTCAGCTCGTACCACCATGCAATAAAGATAGAGCTGACTTTAGAGATCTTCGAAACGTGTCCCACAGTTGTAGCTAAGCACTCCTTCGGGATAGCATTTCCAACCGGCTTCCCGTTCACACGTCAGCTAGTTCATCGTCTCGTGATGGATTTGGTCAAACTGATACTTTGATATACGTGATAACCTCTGTTACTGAAAAGTAAATACGGCCGTTCTCGCCATTGCAGGCGATAGCACTCCTTCAGGATAGCATTTCCAACCGGCTTCCCGTTCACACGTCAGCTAGTTCATCGTCTCGTGATGGATTTGGTCAAACTGATACTTTGATATACGTGATAACCTCTGTTACTGAAAAGTAAATACGGCCGTTCTCGCCATTGCAGGCGATAGAGAAGCCCGCACGCCTTTGCTCAGTATAGGCATGTTGTTAGATCAGTAGTTACAAAAGCACTGCTACAAAAACAACGCTAGCTACCTATACACTTACTACACTACTTAACTGATGAGTTGCTCAATGAGTTGACACTTTGTTGTTATCCTTACGTACCGTAGAGAAAAACTTTGGCGGTAAAATTTTTGGCGAATATTATTTCAATCGCCAAAGTTTTTTCTGCCAATTTTTTCAACAGAGGGGTTTCATCACACTTTTTTACCGCCAAAGTTTTTTACTATATGGTATAGTGCTGCAATAAAAAGTACTGAAACAATTAACTTCTTATTGTTTTACAGTATTTGGACATTACGTAATACTGCAAACCAGCTTGTTTCAGTACTTTTTATTGCAGCACTATACACTGTCCCTACTCTAATTTAAATTTTTCTTATGCTTGTATATATACACTGAAATGAGGAGTAAGCCACAAGGTAGGATTCATTGAAGCCATCAACCACAATTGATTGATGACCACAATATTCTCTGTCAATAAATCATACAATTGAAGAATTGTTATTTACACAATTTTATAAGCATAAATTACCTGCTGTAACATTATCAGCCAATTGAAAGTTTTCTAATACACCAGTAAGAATTTCCCATGATGCACTACTGTTAGAATCCAACCATTCTTGTAACATCTTACTACAACATCCTTCACAATCATTAGGATGATTTTTTTCAATAATTCTTAACAAGTGGCCTGCAACATTGAGTTGTACTCCCAGTTGTTTCCACACTGTAGCCCATTGTGGAACTACATGGTTGTCCAACTCCTTTAAGAGTGGTCTTTGTTTTTCTGTAACCACAATGAGTAACAACTTACATGACAAGTAAATTAAATTCTATGGGCACATGTCCGAATGATCACACTTGAAGTTATTTGAAATGTGGAGTAATGTCATGTCTGATAGCTATAGGGTTTGGGTATTACTGAAAAAGTGCACACCACAATCTATGTATAATGGGAGTATTTATCACGATAATCATCATTGCACACACAATAGAAACTGTGTAGTATATGTATGTACAAGTATTGTAACTTGTATTGGTGTAACCATCTGATAAACAACTTCTAAATTACTACCACAATAAGTTGAATTCAATTTGTTACATTAGAGAGACTGCCGCAAGTGCTACGTATATAAAATAATATAGCACATAAAAGAGTGAGCAAGAGACAAATATACGTAGCACAAGACAAAGCCGAGCGCTATGTTTCGGGGTATCAACAATCAATCAATCAATCATCTCGAGACAACTCACTTAGTGTTATATATTTTATATAGCACAAAAAGGCAGTACTTTCACTGGTTCCAAGTTTGAGCAGTTAAACAAAAACATGTGCAAAACTATTCGAGTCTTTGCCAACCATGCCAGAGAGAGAAACCATCATTAAAGGAATGATGAAAACATTGTACAAATATTATTTAACAAATGTGGGTGAGTCCTTGGACAAACGCAATCACATTCATGACCTAAAAATGCTTGTGTTGGAATATGGACACACAAACAGTGAGTTGTTACAGATTAATCAACTGGATCCAACCACTCTTTATAGATGTTGTTGCCAGAAATATCCTCTGGTGGGAGGCATCACTTTCTGACACATAACTTGTCAAGTGTAATAGTAGGGTTTAAATTTTAGGAAAATTAATTTTATATTCCCCATAGAGAGGCTGGTTGATCAAGTGCTGAAATTTCAATGGTCTCATAACATCTTTAGAGGATGCTTGGCTGGACCCAATTAGTACCCTGTGTCCCACATTACAGTATCATTCAATGCAAAGAGACACAATACAAGACTAACAACAAGAATAACTTCAACACCCGCCATCGTACAAGCCCTCTTGATCCCTTAGACCTTGGACAATCGGTATGGATCACAGGGAGGAGAGATAGTGGAGTGGTTATAAAGCCTGCAGAGACTCCCAAATCATACTTAGTTTCAACACCGACAGGCTGTATTAGAAGGAACCGTCAACATCTTACTACAATTCCGGAGTCGCATAGTGACCCTGATATTACAGTTCAAACACCAGAAGAAAACAATATAATACAACCTCTGCCCACAGAAGTGGACGTCTGTCATTTCCACCAAACCATCTTATTTCTGACCCAGTCTGGAACACTTAGGAAGGGAGATGTAGTAGGTTGTACACATGTGTGTAATAATTAGAATAGGACTCATGTGATTTGTAATGACTGCACGTTGTAGAGTGTAATTGTGAATCAATTGAATCGTGTGTATAGAACACAGTACAGTCACTAGATTCTAGTGTTCTGCGATACAGTGCATTTAGTATATCGTGTATCACCATCAATAAATTGTTCGATACGATACTGTATCATGATACTATAATGAAATGGTCATGACTAGTTATGACTGGCACATTAGCTAAAATAGTTGTAACAATATCCTATTTATCTGTACCTTCAAGAGCCAACACTGATTCTACATTCACTGTGTATACAAATGTCTTAGTTTATTCAGTGAGTGATGATAAACTACAGTATGACAAAAGCTAGTGTGTTTAGTATGAAAGTACATCTCTACCAGGATACCTGCCTCTATTACACCACCCAGACAATTAGCTACCACAAACATTTTAATGCATGCTCCCACAAAGGCTTGTCCAGATTACTCAGGATTTTGATGAGTTGTCAAGATGGCTTGTATCAGCAGATTGTTTACTTCTTAGTGGTACAGTCCAGTGCAACCATTTAGAAGCCCCGGGTAAGAATATTTTAGCCATTACAGGCGTTAACAGTATCACCCTAGCTAATACACGCGTATTTGTATGGCTTCTCATAATGTTGCATTTTAAAGCTCATGCAGAGGCTTTCTATTTGAGTATCTGATCACTGTTACAGTAATAGACCAATCACTGACTGTTTCTACTGGAAAACTTCGATATATCGATATTTTCTAAGTACAGTATCGTATCGTGATACTTATTTGCTGTATCGATATATTGCCGTATCGATATGTATTGCAGATCCCTACTAGATTCTAGAGCTGTAGAGTTGCAGTAAGAGTCCGACATACCTTGCTAACAAAAAGACTTCCTCTATCCTCCATATACAATCAGCGCACAATAGGCAATTCAAGTTGATTATTGGCAGAACTTTGATTGACTAAATTCAAGATAAGCGGTCAATTTGCCGGCACATTGTTATATAAGCAATGCGAGACACAAGGGAAAATTTTTGTTGTTGAAGAATTATTATAGCCATTGCTAGGCTTACCAGCAATTGAATCTTTACACATTTCGTCAAGAATTAACATGGCTTCTTCTGCAGATAAGTTTGTCAATCTATATCCAGATCTATTTAATGGCTTGGGTAGCCTAACAGTAGAATATCATATTCAGCTCAAACAAAGTGCTATACCATTTGCCTTGTGCACTCCAAGGAGAGTTGCCCTACCATTACTACCTAAAATAAAAGCTGAGCTTACTAGGATGGAAGACATGGGGGTTATTAGCAAGGTAGAAGCACCCACTGAATGGTGTGCAGGTATGGTGGCCGTACCAAAGCCTGATGGTAATATTCGTATTTGTGTTGACCTCACCAAGCTGAACAGAAGTGTATGCAGGGCAAAACATATTCTCCGTTGAACAGATTTTGGCTCAGTTAGGTGAGTCCAAAGTATTTATGAAACTAGATGCCAATGCCGGTTTCTGGCAAATTAAGCTTCATCTCTCCTAACCACCTTTATCACGCCTTATGGCAGATTTCGTTTTAACTGGCTCCCCTTTGGCATAACATCAACGCCTGAATTCTTTCAGAAGCAAATGTGTAAGATTCTAGATGGCTTGCCTGGTGTACTATGCATGATAGATGATGTCCTCGTGCATTACAAAACCAGATTGAATAGATCAGAGATTGAGGGCAGTTTTAGATTACTTACGTACAGCAAATGTCGCAATAAAGCTAAATGCGAATTTTCCAGGGATAGTGTCAAATTCTTAGATCAAATCATTGATCAATCGGGCATATGACCTGACCCTAACAAGATCAATGCAATCCAAACTATGAAGGAGCCAACAAACATCACAGAGCTGCGTCGGATCCTTGGTATGACCAATCAACTCAGTAAATTTACCCCTCATTTGTCAAACATCACCAAGCCTTTATGTGACTTGTTGAGTACTAGGAATTCATGGATTTGGGGTCCTGTTCAACAAGAAGCTTTTCATATAATAAAGCAACAATTCAGTTTTGTTCCAGTGTCCCAGTTTTAGCATTTTACCACACAATTAGACCTACAGTAGTGTTTCTTCTTCATATGGATTAGGTGCCGTAATCACACAGCAACAATGTGATGGTGCCTGGCACCCAGCAGCTTATTTCTCACGTTCTCTGTCAGCAGCTGAGCAGTGATATGCCCAAATCGAGAAAGAGGCACTCGCTTCCACTTGGAAGTGTGACCATTTTAGTGACAATCTACTTGGCAAACAATTTCATATAGAAACAGACCCACAAGCCACTAGCTCCATTACTGGGATCAAAGAACCTTGATGAATTACCTATCAGAATTCAGAGATTCCGAATGCATTTGATGCGATATTCCTACACATTTTCTCATGTCCCAGGTAAACAGCTCACAGTTGCAGACATGTTGTCCCCAGCCCTACTGCTCAACTCCTCAGACCATACTGACTTTTCCAATGAAGTAGATGCTTATGCTAATAATTATAATGATTCAGTCCATTCCTGCCAATGCAACAAAACTCCAAGCTATCAGAGAGGCACAAGCAGTAGATTAAATATGCCAGAAACTTTCTGATTGTTACAAACATGGATGGCCACATGTACACAATTTATCAGGATCACTTTGTCCATACTGTTCGGTTGCTTCAGAACTAACTGTCCATGATGGGTTGTTACTAAAAGGCAACAGAATTGTAATACTTCGACTATCCGCTTAAGCATTCTCGATCAGCTGCATAGTGGTCATCAAGGCATCACTAAATGCCATGCAAGAGCACCACAAAGTATCTGGTAGCCAGGGCTTAATGAACAGTTACAAGATCTTGTGCAAAACTGCTCTCAACGTTGACGTTAGCGCCATAAACCCCCAGAATCGTTGATCACAACTGAATTTCCAACTTTACCTTGGAAAAAGATTGCCACCAACTTATATTACTTCAATAATGCGAACTACCTCCTTATACAGTAGTTGATTATTTTTCTCGTTACATAGAAAGTAGTAAGCTACGCAGTCAGTCCAGTTCAGAGGTGATTATCACACTAAGGCAACTTTTTCTCGCCATGGGGTCCCACAGGAAGTGAGGTCAGACAATTTTCTTTGCTTGAAATATTCCCAGTTTGCAGCTGAATACGGATTTACGTATCCATACCACAAGTAGCCCACAGTACCCTCAAAGTAATGGGGCAGCTGAAAGAGCTGTGCAGACTGTCAAGCAGTTCCTCAAGAAATGCCAAGGCTTTAATGGATTATCACTCTACTCCTTTACATAATGGCTACTTACCATCAGAGTTGTTGATGAACCACAAGCTCTGTACACCTCTTCCTATCATTGAGAGCACTGGTGTTTAGGGTGAAGGGGTGCCTTACCACATCGGGTACACATGGGCTGTTGTTGCTGGTGCTTATAAGGATTCTGTGTTGGAGGAAACTGCTGCTGCTGCTTGGGCTGGCTTGTTGTTCCTTTTCCTGATGGCTTCTTAAACTGGACAGCAGCCTCGACGGTTGTTGACATTTGTCCACGCTTACTATTTCGTGCTGCTATCTTACAGATACATGTTGTTGGGCTGCTGCTGTAGCTTTCTTGAGAGTTAATTCAGAGTCCAGCTGTAGCTTCATTGACAAATTTTCGTCAAGTAACCCTAGCACAATTCTGTCCCTAACCAGTTCATTTCATAGATTTGCGTGCTGACAATGTTCTACAAGACAATTTAACGCTGTTATAAAAGATTCTACACTCCCACCTTCTTGTTGTACTCTACCATTGAACTTGGCATGTTTGAAAATGACATTGCACTTCTTAGCAAAAATGCTCTTCCAATTTGGTCTTGACTGTTATTATTATTATGATTGCAAAACCTCGCAAGCGAGTATAAAATGCAATGAGTACAAAAAGTTAATCAAAATTAAAATCACTAAGTAGGTCAACAAAAGTGTCAATTGAAGTAGCATTAACTATTTCATTTGGTAATTTGTTCCATGACGTAATGGTAGCCGGAAAGAAACTAAATTTGTATGTATCAATCATGTACGTAAAAGGAACAGTAAGTTTGAAATCATGGCCTCTAGTAATTCCATGATTGTAACTTGAGTCTACTATATGGTGGATAATCTTATACAACATTTGTGACCGGATTTACAAAAAGGTACTTTTTCACACACAAAATTTGACCCACTTTTTAATATTTGAAACTTCATAACATTTTAATCACTGCATATAACCACCTGAAACTTTGCATGAGTGAGGCTACAGTATCTGGTTAAAGTTTGATATAAAAAGTAGTTTAATCGGTGCAAGGAGTCAAATATTATGACATTTTGTTTACTCACATGTAAAATGTGTGGAAAAGATACCTTTTCGCAAATCTTATAGTCTGTTCACGTTCACCTGAGCCCTACTTTCTTGTTAATAACTCTTGTTACATGGGCCAGCTACCCAAACATTTAGTAGCATTGTGAAGCCCTTCAAACGTCAAAACTGTTTATCAAAAAAGCGCTTTGATATGAGCAAGAACAAGTGAGTTATGAGGCTTTAAAAATCATACAGTACGGTAGTACTGTATATTAGGGATCATGGAGATTTGGGTTTTCCTAGCCAAAAAAATTCACCCAAAAACCAGCTTCACAACTCCATCCTGGCACCTTGGCAGTATTGGTTAGGTATAACCAAGCCCAAAAGTACCTTCAGTACGATCCTAAAGGCTTCCAATAAATTGTTACAATTTTTTTTTTAATTTATACAATGGAATGTTCTACTGACTAACTGCCTGCCTGCCATCAGGCAGGCAAGCATAACTCGATAACGACTAAGGCTACGGGCTTGATTTTTTCACTGTTTGACGTTGCTTCGTCCCGAGACGTGCCTTTTGGCATACTGCAGTACGTACAATGCACGCATCATGGACTTACTTTGTCCTTCTTTGTGTGCCATTTCTTTTTGCTTACAGCCAAAGGTGTCGATTCGCGGTACCGCGATGCATGGCTTCCCTACGGTACGTTTGTAAACGGGAATCGTCCGTATTTTCCGTGGTGACTGGACTGATTGCAGAGATGATTCTAACACTGTTCTTTGTTTGTAATGCTGTGTAACGGGCTGAACATAGCACGTAATATAGCTGCTGCATTTACGAGGCAGTAATTGATAGTTGGGAGCACACAAATTGTCGTATTTTCGTGGAGACAGGATTGTTGCAGAAGGACTTCTTTTACTGTTTTTCTTCTATGGCGCTGTATAACGGGCTGAACATAGCTGAAATCGAAGTGTAATGGCCACTGTACTTTTGAAGCAGTTTGTGATAGCTGGGGCATGCGTTCAGACGAAACCATTAATTCTGGTGCCATCCTTTCTTTTGATGAGGTATGCGTGGGTTCACCAGTCATAATAATGTTACAAAAAAAGTAAACAAAAAAGTTGAAGGAAAAATTAGAAATTTTAAGTTTGATTAGGGATCATAGAAAAAAAAAGTAGGGAAACAAGGGAGGTTGCCTACACCTCCAGATATACTAGTGAACATTTAATCCCTAATTCAGTCTTGGTCCCTAATCAAACTTAAAATTTCTAATTTTCCTTTAACTTGTATCCCATACATTTAGTATAGACATTCAGGCATGTAGACATGTTTGCAACATGAAAATTGCTTGTTCTAGTACAAAACCAATACCAACTGTTTATCAAAAAAGTGCTTTGATATGAGCAAGAACAAGTGAGTTATGAGGCTTTAAAAATATCTCATACATTTAGTATGGACCATTCAGGCACACAAACATGTTCACAACATGAAAACATGCTTGTTCTAGTACAAAACCATTGGGAGTGAACACATGTTCACTTCTTTGATATTACTATATTTGGTGGGGGCTCAGGTGAACGCATACCACTATAGTCTACAGTGTAATAACTTTTCTTCGTTGTTCTTCATCAGTTAAACCTAGCGATGTCAAATTATTGTCTGCTAGTCTCGCGTGGCCAAATCGCTTTTTTCCGTGTATTGGGTGGAGAAAAAAAAGAATCTGGTGCAACTCCAATAGCTGTTTACTTCTGAGCAGTCCCCAGACACTGGGGACGCTAATTGAATAACATTGGCCACAAAGGAGGCACCATGACATCAGTAAAACACAATGAAATATTTTTACATTCCTGCTCTGTTGTGAGTCTTGTTAAACGATGAAGATGACGCTATAAAAGAGACATCGGAGTAAATTAAGAGGATAAACAGATCGAAGCCATTTCGAGTTTACTTCTGACGTCATCGGTGCCTCCTTTTCAGCCAATGTTATTCAGTTAGTGTCCCCAATGTCTGGGGACCACTCAGAAGTAAACAGCCATTGGAGGGCCAGACCCTTTTTTCCCCACCCAATACACGGAAAAAAGCAGACTGGCCATGCGAGACTAATCATCTGCTGCATCTCCCATACAGTAGATCAATGTATTAATTTGCTGGGAATCCTATTTTGCGGATAGTCCCGAAGCCTGGTGGAAGCATTCGAACTGCCTTACCCACTTAGGCCATTCTTCTGGCTGGTCAAATGTAAATCGTTCAGCTGGAGCGATCTGAAGATAGTCTCGCATAGCTAGGCCCTTTTCTTTCTTTTATGTGGGGGCGGGGAAAGAAAAGGGTCTGGTGAACATAGTATAGCATGGTCGTTGGGCTATCCCGAGATTGTGGGGATTCTACTGCACAGCTTCCGGATTGTTGATTGACACGAATGACGTGATTTGCTAATATTTGCATCATTTGCATCCTGTTACCATAGCTACTACTGAAATATTTATGGTAATAGGATGCAAATGCAGCAGATCACGTCATTTGCACCAAACAACAATCCGGAAGCTGCGCAGTAGAATCTCGGGATAGCCCAACGACGATGCTATACTATGTTCACCAGACCCTTTTCTTTCGTGCCCCCACACAAAGAAAGAAAAGTGTGGCTACGCGAGACTAATCTGAAGACGCCGTTGTTTTTTTTTTTGGACGCCATTGTGGATCAAGTGCCCGTCGGTACCGGACGACGTACTGAAAAATTTCACGACGTCGTTCTGAAAGTTCACGACGTCGCGCTTCTGACACCATGTACTGCGTTCTATACACAAGATTCACTATTACACTCTATCAATAATATTATCGCCGCTATCGCGACTGAGACTTCACACAAGGCAACACCACTAGGCGAAAACGAAAAGAGCACTTACTTTTCGCATCACTTTTGAATTCTTCTAGTTTTGTCCGACTGTGATTGTTTCCTTCTGTGGCCATTCCACGTCTCTGAACAAAATGGTTATTAACAGGAACCGCGCAGCATAAGGAATGCAGCCTTGCCAACTATGGCTTCGTAACCTCAAATTGGATTATACTGACTATGAATTTGCTCCTTGAGCAGGTCTATAACAAAACAGTCGGTGTTGCATCTGGACAGAAGTTAAATAGCAAGTTAACAAAAACGTTGAGTGCTGGCATATACTAAGAGTACATAATAATAAAAATAAGAGAGAGTGTCCCAAAGGCACTGAGTCAAGTGATGATGGAACAAGCTGTATTCACCCAATGTGCTAAATGCTTTGATCTACAACAACTCAAGAGATAATTCAGCAGAAGTCAATGATGTGCAGTCCCACTGATCAACAAGCCTTTCACTTGACTTCAAAGTGTTAAAATAAAACAAGAATATCTCAAAGTTTACTGATAACTTGACTCAGTGCATTTGTAAGTACCTCATAGAGAGTTGGACACTCTCTTATTTTTATGTACTCTTGTTCTGACTCCTGGAGGCTCTGGCAGAGTAGCTATTTTCAATCCAAGAATAATTATTTTAATGAATCATTTTTATGTTACGTAGCTATGCAGTAAAAGAGAAAATAATTAGCTAATTATAGTACTGTTTTAAATTGCAGGCAGAGAAAGCCAGATCTCAGTAGTGAGCTAGCAGAGGCACTAGCAGATTTGGAGCAGTGTGACATCTATATTCAACTCATGATTCTGTGACTTACATTCACATATTGCAATTTAATACCTAAGTGCTAAACACATTTGCAGTAGCTATGTTATGATGTTTCAAATAAAATAAAAAACAAAAAAAACATGCATGCAGTCTGCGTTATACATATTAAGTTTTAAGGCCATGCATGCTTCACACAGTGACCTCTCATGTTAGCTACTTATGGACCTGTGTATGCTGTGAAAATATAGCTATATGCATGCCCTTAATGATGACTTGGACAACCACTATAATGTTCCTTATCGAGTCTGTCAAATTTCCTTTCAATATTAAAAACATTAAGACTTTATTCCTTTTATATCTGGCAATACTCGTCTAGCTAATAACCACAAGCTACAGTACACAAGAAGCTCAAATGCTCTCAGCAACAACTTTTATTTTAATAGAATTGCTAGATTATGGAATGCACTACCTGTAGTTGATTGTGATCTTAGTATTAAATTTCGTCTAACACTGTGAAAAAAGCTCAGAATAATAAGGTCTATAACAGTCTTATTATTTTAGTATTGGAATGAAATAGTACAGCATATATTATTAGATTAGGACTTTACTATAACAAGCTTATTGAATACATTTAAGACAGTCATATATTAGAGATTAAATCACTAGTATAGTGCGGTGTATTATCAGACTATACTAAGCCTATTTCAACCATATATTGGCTACTATACTACTGTACTTTTTTACATTCCTATAATCTGTGGCTACCTTAATTAAATAATTTCTATAATTATATTTGTAATTTTAATTCTGTAAATATGTTAAAACCACAATAAGTACAGCTAGTAAATCAATGTCTCCTTGACCATGGCAGTATCAAATCAATTTCGTCATTTATCAGTCTTTATCCAACTGCAGCAGGTAAGACAGTAAATACAATTCACAAGTTCCATTACAAATTACCTGTATTATCATCACTATGTAGAACTCTGTGACAGTCGTCTCCCACAGCTCTAATACAAAGATGGTAAATATAATGTGTATTCTGGATAATCGTTGGACTTACAGTTTGCAACAATAAGAATCTCATAAAACAGAGACCTTGTCTGGAAACCTAGTATTACTATGTAGAACGGCGGCTAGGTCCCACAACTCTATTAAAGATGGTAAATATAACGCGTATACTGAACAATCACTGTACTTACAGTTTGTAACAATCTTTTAAAACTGAGACCGACAATCCATGTACATCTAAGACAAGTCTAATAAGACCAGGTCTCACAACCCTAAATGGAGGCAAACATAATTCATATTCTGGATTATTTGGTGCACTTACAGGTGTTATCAGTGAGTCTAACCAGACATAAAACAGCCATGCACTTAGTATGTGACTTTGTTGGGCTAATGTGTTACGTAAGCTCACAAGAAGCATCTGATACACTGATAACCAAGTCCAAGAATCTTGTAATCACTAAGTACAACTGAAACAAGACTAAATATAATATAATTTGCATACTTTCAGTGAACTTACTTTTGTTAGCAATACGAGCATGGTCAGTGAAATAAGGATAAACAAGACGGAACAGGTTCTTGAAAACACTCAACTCATTTACAGTACCAGACAAGGTAGCAGCCGTCAGCTGTTGATAAAAAGTAGTGAAAAACATGAAGAAATGAGACCGGTTCCCAGAAGAAATGAGACCAGTTTCCACAAACCTAAATGAAGGTAAATATAAATTGTATACTGGACACTCTCAGTGTACTTACTTACAGATGTTAGCAATAAGAAGAATCTCCTAGAACTGAGACCAAGTCTGTAATTCTACCCTATTGAAAAGAGAATGAATAAAAACACAATCAGGCTTAATGCACTTACAGCTGTAAGTAATTAGAAGATGACGTTGATCAACTCCGTGAAAAAAGAACAAAACTGTCCGCATATGGTCACTACCAGATTCTTTAAAGGAAGCAGCTGCCATTGAAGGAAACTAACACTGCAGATGTTGTACACTGACAGCCTGTAGAACTAAGAGGTTCGACAAGAAACTGTACCTCTGAAGAGATAATATACAAAATCGTAAGAGCAGACCATGTATACTCTTACCATTGATGGCTGATGAACTGTGTCCACTCGTCATCCGCCATAAGCTGAGATAACAGGATATACAACATGTAATACGTACACAGCAACACCAAAGTTGAATCGTTTGCAGGCCATTGTCATAAATACACAATAAACAATTTAATACGGCTAAACCTATCGTACAAGCTATCATTTTAGTCTAATACTTACTCATCTAGAGCTGTTTTTGATTGCTGCCATCGAAGGAATTGTCCACTTGGCCTGGGCGCGCCACTTCACCACTACAGCCAGCAGGGATGTACAGTTGTGGTCCATAACTATCATCGTGGCTCATTGGACGATAGCGCCGATCGCGCACACTCTCTCCGCTAGATACACCGTCGTATCACTCACATTTACAACCTCTGATACAACAATAGCGACAAAGATGGCGACTTAATTGCACCTAATACGCATGCGCACACCACTGACCCCTTCAATTTTAAACAAGCATTACTACGAACTTTTGCAGGTGTGCTAACTGTGCAAGAAAATCTAGATTTGTATGGCTCTTAGATTGAATGATTAATTTTAGTGGTATTATATGCTTTGCTATATGAAAATGTGTGTGTATGAAATTATCACAACAAACTGAAGCTAGTTAGCTAGCTATAGTGATTAACAGAAGTGTAGCTACTTATTGTAAAATCATCATGACTTTGTTTGGTACAGTAAAAAAATCTTAAGTCACATGAGATGCTTATAATGAGATGGTGAAGCTAAAAATGAGACAATAATGAGACCTGATGGTGAACCTAAAAAGTTATCACATTTAGTTAAGTAAACAAAGCCATACAAAGAATGTGTATTAAACTAAAATATAATCTGTTTCCCATAATATAAGATGGGGTTTATACTAAAGTATAAGATAGTTAGTATAATGCAAGGCTATACTGAGATTATTTGTATAGTTTAAGCCATTAGATATACCATCTTATATTCCTCTTTTTTCACAGTGTAATAAATTTCCTATGGAATCATTTTGAGCCAACTTTTGACCCTACCAATACATGTACACCACTTTTTTCATTTCTGTGACCTTGTATTGTAATAAATGTAATAAGCACCCTAAACCTCCAAATTGTGATAAACTGTAGTATTCATGGCTAGTTGATAAGTCTTTACATAATCTAACTAATTTACTTACTGTATTCTACTTAACAAGATTTACTTACTTACTTAATAGCCACTAGCACTGGTTGCTAGTGGACCCTCAGTGTGGACTGATTTTTCTTTCTTGTTGCAATTGAACTATGTTTTAGTGTATTTTACCCATGCTGTTAAAGCCTAATAAATAAATAAATAAATAAATAAATCAATATTTTTCCAGAAATGGTTTACTTTGTTAGCTGCTTGGCAAGTTGAAGCAGTTTAAAAATATGTATAATTCAAAACTCATGAACCAGATTTTCTGTTGTTGATGTCACAGGTAAAAAGTGAGAGCTATCTCAAACTATCCCAACAGTGTATGTAAACATACCAGATTGATTTATTTACTCTAATAGAACAGTCATACAAACATTTTAATAGAACAGTTAATTAAAGTATACTCTACTGTTATAGAAGAGCAATAATTTTCAGTTGTCATATTATCTACCAACCTCCACCCAAGAGCTAGAAGTGAGACTGCTAGTTGTGGTTGACAGACTGATTTTGGACATAGGGAATATAATATTATAATCTTTGATTTCGGCTTATAAGATGTTGAGACAAATGCGTACTAAATATTGCAAAGTGATGACTTAAAAACTGGGATGACAAAAGAAGAAATTTTTGAAAATTAGACAATCTGAGACTGAGAGTGATTTCAGTATGGGCTCATCACAATTATATTCGATTGCTGTATTAGAGGTAAGTACTCTATCTTGATCTTAATACTTAGGTAAGCTGAGCTCTTGACTAAACTAATTGTTTGCTATTGTCCAACTAAATTCATGCCACCCAGGAAATTTTTGAACATTATAGATCCTCTGAAATTGAATGTGTGGCTGATTTCAGCAGTTTATAATACTGCCAGTTAGTGAATATTTTCCTGACACAGTGCTGTATATTTGGTGACTAGAGTGCCCTTGATTTTGATGTTTATATAGTGTACAATTGTTGATGGGCCATGTGGGGTTTTCAGCTGATCCTCCTACTTGTTGAACTATTAAAGGCTGTATAAATTATTTATACAGCCTGTACAGCAATTCTGTACAGTACAACATATGTGCACTCAAATACAATAGTACTAGCTAGACAGGATCTTATGTTATGTTATGTTATTATCAATTTTGTCAAAAGACCGGGTTGTACAAAAGGACAAGCCTGTAGGCGTACTTCCCACAAAAAGCACATACACACCAGAAATTACAAAAACAATGACATAAGCAAATACACCTGTAAAACAAAACTACTACAAGAACAAAAATAAATACTAGCAAAACAAGAACATTAAATATACAGAAGATTCAAAAAAGAAAACGACGGAGGGCTAAACGGAACAAGGGTGGCTGTTAATTCGCAGGATGGTATGGGGTATGGTATTCCACAGAAATGGGCTGTTCGCAAAGAAAGAGGAACGAAACGAATTGATAGACGATGTCACAGGCCGGAGAGATAGAGGGTGACACCTTGTGGGAGCTTGGGACAACTGAAAATGTTCACTAAATGGTAAGGAATTCCTGTGGTAGAGACTATCATGAATGCAACAAATAGTAAAGTAGTTGTGACGCTGTTGAATGGTAGGCCACTTTAATGCTTGGATGCATTCGTCAGAAGACTTACTCCAACAGTGAGATGAAGGAATCCACCTACTATTGGAAGCCCAACGGGTAGCTCTACGCTGAACAGATTCCAGAGCATTGATGTTTTTAGCAGTATGAGGATGCCAAACTGGACTGGCATATTCCATAACGGGGCGGACAATGCATTTGTAAGCAGTAGATTTAATGGATGAAGGAGCATTGAACAGGCAGTGGCAAAGAAAATTGAGTGCTTTAGTAGCTTTAGCTGAAACATATTTACAGTGTACATTCCAGTTCAGCTTTGTGTCAACTATAATGCCTAGGTATCGAATTACAGGATGGTGTAGAATAACAGAAGAATCTAGATGGTATGAAGGTAAAATTGGGGAACGCTTGTTGGAAATCACTATGCTATCACATTTAATTGGATTGAGACGCAAGAGCCACTTTTTCGCCCACTGAGCTATACTTGAGAGATCAAACTGCAACAATTTAACATCATCAGGTGATGAGATTTCCTTGTAGATCGTGACATCATCAGCAAATAGTTTGACTTTGCTGTGAGATATAACAGAGGAAATGTCATTAATGAAAAGTAAAAAAAGAAGAGGGCCTAAGACTGAACCCTGGGGCACCCCTGAGGTAACCGGAAGCCATGAGGAAAACCTCCCATTAACTACAACATGCTGGCGTCGACTTGTTAAAAATGCCTTTAATTAAATCAAAATATCACCAGAGATTCCAAGAGATTCCAACTTCAACAGTAAACGAGGATGGGAAACAGAATCAAAAGCCTTTGCTAGGTCTAAGAAAATGCAGTGAGTACTACTACGCTGTTCCAGAGAAGTTGCCCAATCATTAACTGCCTCCAATTGCAAAAGTAAAGAAACAGTAGAGCATTTGTGGCGAAAACCAAATTGACAGTCATTAAGAAGGTTGTGTTGTTCAAGAGCAGCAACAAGTTTGCGATCGATAATTCTCTCCATAACTTTAATAACAATGGAAGTTAGGCTTATAGGACGGTAATTACTTGTAGCATGTTTGTCGCCTTTCTTATGAACTGGAACAACATTGGCACTAACCCAGTCTAATGGCAGTTTCCCAGATGATAGTGATAGTTGGAATGGTTGTGCCAAAGAAGGTGCAAGAAATTCTGCACCTAACTTCAGTAAGCGTGCAGGAAGCAAATCTGGGCCACAGGACTTATCACACTGTAAAGAAATTAACTCTTCAAAAACATCCTTAGCAGTAAATTGAATAGAATCAATGATGGGTGGGTGAATAGACAATGATTCTCTCAACCCTGGGATATCAGAACCATCGTCAACAGTAAACACTGAACTAAAATAGGCATTAAACGCCTCTGCTTTGTTGGAATCTTCAGTTAAATTCTCATCATTATGGAGCAAAGGTGAGATAGGAGAACGGTTTCCTTTAAAGGAGTGTAGCCATCTCCAAAATGGTTTAGGGGAGTCAAAGTATTGCTTAGATAAATTGGAAACATGAGTCTCGGTATCCTGTCGTGTTCTAGATCTAACCAAGTTACTAATTTGTTTATATTTGGATTTGATAACATCAGAGGTAGGGGATTTGACCATACGCTTATACAAGCGACGTTTTAACTTAATCAAATGAATGGTTTCATGGGAGAACCAATGTTTCACTTTAGACTTCTTCCACTGCACCTTAGGAATAGCAGAATCAGCAGCACAAAAGAAAAGATCTTTCCACATTGACCATGCCTCATCAATGTTATCAGATGGGATACAAGACCATGGTACATGACTCAAAACTTCACAAAAGTGTTGAAAATCAGCCTTCTTATAATTGTATAACAAGCGTGAACAGGTCGCCTGTTTTGGCAGGGCTACAGCCAGAGAAAACTGTATCGCATCATGATCAGTACCAGGTAGATTGTCAACAGGCTGAACACATGATACAAGGTTAGGATTGTTCACAAAAATGAGATCCAGAATATTATCTTGCCTGGTTGTAAAGTTAACTAATTGAGTTAGATAGTTATCACAAATCAAGGAACAAAATAAAGAAGTACAAGGAGATGGAACTGATGGAGAGATCGTTGACCAGTTGATATGCGGTAGATTAAAATCTCCACATAACACAATTGGGTACTTTGATTGAGTAGAAAGTAATGAATAGTTTAAAGAATTCAATGCAGATACGTCAGAATTAGGCGAGCGATAAAATGTACCATCTTAGAATGAAACTCCTTTGAAAATGCTAACAAACTCACCCTGTTTGGATATGGATATCAGAGTATAGCCAGCTGCAGAGGATAATAAGACAAAATGATGATTTGAAACTTGGAACCACCTCTTCTTGCTGATCATGCAATTTCAACTGATGGTTCATCTCATTAGCAACATTAGCTTTTAAAAGGCTTACATTATATCAATATAAATTATTGCAATAAAGTTATGGCTACTGATAACTTGCGAAGGCCAAATCATAAACATAATTTTTGAGCAATAAAAGTGGACGTTCAAAGGCACTACCCTTTAAGGATTCCCTCCTTTCATAGATCACCACTTAGAATAGTTCCCAGAATTGTCATTTCAGTGGTTAGCACATCTGACAAGTACTTCTTAAACCACAGCGGCACATCAGGATTCATGTTCAGATTAATTTTTTCAACCAAAAATGAAATGACCTAAATGGTCATTAATAATTTCTACAGCCAATGGGGCAAGTGTTTGAATTTGTATATCACTCAAGATTTCTTTACTAAATTTTAAGGAATAGACACTTAAATCCAGCTACTTATATTGTAATTTGCATGCAATTTTCCCTTGTTATGCTCTGACTATATAGTCCTAGTCCATATTAGGGCTGGGCGGTATTGGAGTTTCGCTTCACGACATATCGTGCAGAAATATATCACGATATTACTATTTATCGCGGTTATTAAAGATGACTGCTATATTAGAGTAGCTGACTGTTCTATTAGAGTATCTCGATCTTTGTAAAAAAAATTGACTAGCTAGTACTAGGTCCTTGTTTGCAGTAGTATCACGTGATTATTTGAGGTGCATTATAACAACCTTAAGGGCTTAATAAGCTGTCACAAACACTAAAAATCGTAATAATATCGATATCGTGACATTATCGTTTCACCGAAATCTACGCGATACAGATATCGTTTCATTGCAATACCGCGGTATTACTATAATACCGAGAAACCGCCCAGCCCTAGTCCATATGTAATGCTGGTTGTGTGTTGTCCATGGACTCCACATGCCACAATGTTTTATGCTTAATTTATACAGATAGTCTGATGATCTTACTTAATCACTGATGCTTTAGTGCATACCATCATCAGTAAATTGTTTCATCAACAATGAAAAACATATTCACAGGTGCCAATGTGTTAATTGAGCATTATACAAGCCATTGACAAAGTTCTGCATGCAATCTTCTTAACATTGTATGCGTAGTTCTGCATGTGTGCTTCTCAATGATTGTTTCAATCATATGTGTTAGTTATAGTCCAGGAAACAAATTTGTCAGTACATTACTTGAGTGGGAGCTCAAGACCGAGACTTTTGGGGACTGCTGCAACATGAATTTTTTTCTCACAATCATGATAAGGTGATGCCAACTCTTGTTTGCAATCTTCTGTCTTCCTAATCACTGGACTGGCTGGCCATGAACTAGATGTAGTTTTGGTTTTATTTATGTACTTTATGGCCGGGCTTGCACTTGATGTGCTACAGAAGTTTTGTCACCACATGCTGGAATGATATACCCATCAGTCACATCAAAGTTGTAATGTTAGCCTAAAAATTCAAAAGAACAAAGAAGTGATCGTGTACTACTAATATTACGTATGTGTTTCGATGTTGTACAGATTTCCTACTGCCCGTGTCTCTATATATGTATCAAGTCTGTGCTATGCAAGAGACTTGAAATAGAGAGGTTACATTAGCTATCTTTTTGCCTTTTTGCATTGTCATTTTACAAGTATGTAGTTCAAATAATTATTACAAAATCTTTAATTTGTGCAATATAAATCTTTGTACAATAAAAGCCTATTAATACATTCAATTGCATGAACAGCTATGTGTAAGTATGAGGGTTGCTTTTGGCAGATACTTACTAAAATGCTTCCGTCACTATGCATGGCATGTGACTACTGTGGCACAGCTGCTATATATAATGTACAAGTGGTGATTATTCTATGTAAGTTGCCAGCATTGGTCCACAGTTCATTTTGTCCAATAACATGTACGTTTTATTTTGATGGCTGGTTAAATGTTGATGTCCTAAAGTATATAACAGTGTGGGCTATTTGTCTATTTTAGCTATATATAGCTAGCACTTGACAGCCAGTACTGGGGTGACCAGCAAGGATGTTCCATCTACCCCAGCATACTTTGGCCTTTCCATGCAGAGCTCTCTGGTGGGATATAACACAAATGGTTAGTAGCTATATTAGTTAGTTTAAAGAAATCATGCTGATCCCATTTGTGTGGGTGGTTATGTGCACTTGCCTTTTGTAGACTGCACAAGTCATTGGGACCATGTACAGATATTAATATGCATTCACTAAATTTTAATGCCAATTAAGATAAGATTCTGCATGGTTATTTACATGCAGGTGTGCTTTTAGGATGACAACTTTTAAGGCTTGACTCAAAGTAAAATTAAACAGTATCACTGAAGGTGGTGCTTGGTTACACAACTACCCAAAACTTATACAGTTATTGTGCCTGTGCCTTCAAATATTTTTGTGACATGTGAAATTGTATCTTCCAAAACTTTCATAACTGCCTTGTTGAGCCTTCAAATTATTCTGCAATTGTCCTATCTGTCAACAATATGCCATGATATTATTTCTTTGAACTGTATAGTCCTTCACATATACAATTTCTTAATGGACCTTACTTGTCTTGGTACGTATATAGGCATAACTTAATTTTGTGTAATGATAAAATAAATGTTCAAGTTCTGCATGAACATGTTCTGATTGTTGGAATTGTGTAATTGAAATTGTTTATCTGTAGTACAGCTGACGTGCAGCTGTCTATGATCCTCTTGAGGTACAACAAATCTGGTGCTGCACCTACGTATACAATATTATATAATATTGGTCATATCTACACACCTACTATTTGCTTATTAAAAAGTAGCTATACATTGTCAGGTATGTTGCTACACTCACAATGATTTCTTAAGGAACACTGTAAGCATGGGCATTAAGTTAATAAACTATATCTGTAGGTGATTTACACTATGTATAATATATAATATTTCAGACTGCTGTGCAATTTGTGATCTTTACTTTGGCTAGCTTCACAAGATTTGAATCATACTTTTAAATTTACTGATATGCCTTTTGAATCGTCAGAAAAATCATGCAGATCACCTTTAAAAAAATTTTCTTTAATAAAGTATTATGCCACAACATACACTGTAACTACCTGTTACATCAAATATTTGCTAAAAATGTACTGACAATATGTGCATGATCATGTAATTTCTCCAAAACTTCACGACTTAATTCTGGAATTGAAACCATGAGTGTCATAACAATTGTAATTAATTTTGATAATTTCTTATGATTCGTATATGCCACTACTGTGATGCTTTGTCTTCCTATTATACCACAAATTACACCTGCAGCTGCATATAAGCCTAAATATACCACACCTGAGGTTGATATCAAAAGCATCACGCTGTGGTATATAACTGATATACTATGGCAAACTGTGGTATATAAGCGATATACCATGCTTTGTGGCTACGTTTACCATGATATACATTCTGCAAAATCCTTATCTAAACAGTAAACAAGTCTCCAATAACAAGTGCCTAAATCAACAATCAGCCAAGTATTCATCTGAACAAGGAGAAGGATTATCGATGAATTCTTGTCTCCTTGGGTACATGGGGATGGTACTGCTAAAGAGTCTAAAACGGCAAGGATTTCTACTGATTTCGGTCTTCAACAGGTGCTGTTTCACTATAAATTGCTATCTATATAATCATTGTATCTACTGGGGTGTAGAAAATAACAGTTATAACGCGATTTCTCAGAATATGACAAAAACATACACACTCACTCCCGTGTGTGTATTTTTGTCATATCCCTCGTAACTGTGTTATAACTAATAGTGTTCTGCGATACAGTGAATTTTGTGTATCACGTATCACCATCAATAAACTGTTTGATACGATACTGTATCACGACACTATAATGAAATGGTCATGACTATTTATGACTGGCACATTAGCTAAAATAGTTGTAACAATATCTTATTATCTGTACCTTAAAGAGCCAACACTGATTCTACATTCACTGTGTATACAAATTTCTTAGTTTATTCAGTGAGTGATGATAAACTACAGTATGACAAAAGCTAGTGTGTTTAGTATGAAAGTACATCTCTACCTGGATACCTGCCTCTATTACACCACCCAGACAATTTGCTACCACAAACATTATAATGCATGCTCCCACAAAGGCTTGTCCGGATTACTCAGGATTTTGATGAGTTGTCAAGATCATAAAGATGGCTAGTATCAGGAGATTGTTTATTTCTTAGTGGTACAGTCCTTTATACTTGAAGTGCAACCATTTAGAAGACCCGGGTAAGAATATTTTAGCCATAACAGGCGTTAACAGCAGCACTAATACATGCACATTTGTATGGCTTCTCGTGACGTTGCATTTTAACGCATAGAGGTTTTCTATTTGAGTATCTAGATCACTGTTACAGTAATAGAGCAATCACTGACTGTTTCTACTGGAAACTTCGATAAATCGATACCTTCTAAGTACAGTATCGTATCGTGATACTTATTTGCTGTATCGATATATTGCCATATCGAAATGTATTGCAGACCCCTAATAACTAATATAATTCACACAAAGTGACACCTATATGAAATGTATGCATATACTTCTGTCTACTTAATGTGATTTGTATACCACAACATGTACAGTACTGATAGCTAGGAGTATAACACATACATATAATATCATACTCCATTTTGTAAACGAATTACCACTCAATAACTTCATAACAAAACCAAATAAAGCAACTACAGATATAGTTATACTGGTGCTGTTGCATATACTAGAAAAAATTGATTTGGGAACTAAAAATCTTAGAACATAAATTGAAGATGGCTTGTTTGGTCTGATTTCAGTGCTTCCCACGGTTGATCACTTGATGATCTTTTAGTGATGTACTGAGTCAACTCTTTTGTAAATGAAGTATGATCAATATCATGATGAAGTTGAGTGGGTCCATCCTCTGTCAGTGATGGAAACTTCTCCATTGTAAGAGCAACTGCTCCTTTTACATTAATCTCAATGTTACGTAATTTGATATAGTACATGTACTCAGCACTACCAGGGACTTGGTGTATTATTCTACAATTTTGTATTGCTTGTGATAAAGTAATGTGTTCTGGTATTCCATCAATATAATCATATGGTGTATAACCATTATCATTCAAAGCCATCATATCTGCACCATGTTGTATCAAATATTGTGTAATATGAGCGTGTCCAGTCATGTAAGCCATGTGTAGTGGAGTGAGTGAACCGTTATCACACATGTTCACATCTACTTCATATTCTTCTACTAAAAAGCAAACAACATGAAAACACCAAGTAAAGACAGCATAGTGAAGAAGAGTAATGCCACTCTTAGTGGATTTAAAGAATGTTTTAACTCCACATATTTTTAGAAAATTAACAATAAATGATTGTGGTGCTATGTAAAAAACTTGATAGACCAATAATGTTGAATTATTATCATCAACCACATAAGGGTCTACAGAGTACTCTTTCGCTAACAATTCCACAACATCTATCTTTTGATTAAGAACAGCTGCATACAGAAGATTTTGTGAGGACCCATTTTCACAATATATCCTCCCAGCAGCAGTTATATTACAAGGTTTTAGTAGATGTCTAATTTCTGACATGTTACCATTAAGTAAAGTTGAAATGAGTGCCTCATACGTATCAACTGAATATGTTGTTACACTGCTTGAAGAGTATGCTTGCTTTTTATTGACATCTTTATGTCCATAAAATGACTCCAGTAACTGGGATACAATATGGACATGAGAGTCATCTCTTAGTCTCACATGATCAACCTCCACTACCCACCCACTCAACTTCATCAACTCTTCACAAGCAGGATACCTCCACACTTTACTGATAAATGTCTTGTTAGCCAGTTTGATTTGACGATACTTGTTATCATTTGCGTGTTGAATAATGTTGTCAAAGATCTTTCTCAGTGTTGACAAGGTAGCCTCTAGATCTTCAGGACCCAGGGAAGTTATGATTTTGTCAAGTTGTTTGGATAACATGTTAGTGAAGTCCAGAGGTTCTGGTATATCACTGACATCAGTATGGTCTGTGTTATCAGAAACTACCTGTGTGCGAATAACTATAATGACTATGTGTCACATAATAAAGCTGGAGTGCTATACCAGCATAATGCTAGCATATTAGGTGAATATTTCAAACTATGGAGCTTGAAAATAGATCAATACTCCCTAATAGAGCAGTCAGTGGAAACAGCAAACTGCAATAGAGCACTCAAATGCATTGTGCATAGCTCCTTAGATCCATGCTCTCTAATTGAACAGTCACTTTGTAGCAAAACACTCTAATAGAGCATTCACTGATTAAAATGTTCCTGTAAGAAATGTGGTTAACCTACAGCCCTGCAGGAGCACAATGTAAGCATAACGGGAACACTGAAGAGCATAATATTATTGATAACAATTTTGGGAAATCTTGAAAGCATTTTGGGAAAACTTTGAGGGAATCTGACTATGGGTATTTGTAAATCTGTATATAAGATTAAGGGAAACTTCAGATAGTGATAATTTTACTGTACATCAAGCCACTAGTGTAGCTGCAGTAGGTATAGATGACTAACCTCGTTTCATTGCTTTTTATTGCTATGATATCTACTTCAATTTATTTTTTCCGTTGTTCACTATTTTTGTAATAACATAATATATTGGTGAACCAGTGCTGCAGCGCATACTGCAACAAAGGAAGAATAACACCAGACCTTTTATAAGAACTACGTACATGTAATTGTTCGAGTGAATGCATATCTCAACTATCAATTACTGAATTGTGTGTTACACTCGCTATACAGCATTACACACACAAAGAACTGTGCTAGCAGTACCATTGTGGAAATCACAGTACTGTATTAGTGAAGAAAGAATAAAGGAGCAAATCCATGATTTATTATTTATATTGAGCAGTCAGCCTTGCTGGTATGCTCAGGAAAAATGTTAGCTACAATACACAAACCATCCATGCATTGTAGCTATTGTGACTGCATGACTTGGGCTGAAGCGAAATCAAACAGTGAAGATATCAAGCCTGTGTCCTTAACTATAGTTGAGTTATGCTTGAGGCATCAGTTAATTTGTTAGTCAGTTAGCAGAAAATTCAGTTAAATAAACAATCTTTAAAATTCCAATGGTATTTATTGGAAGGGTTTTGGGATCATTCTGCAGACATTTTTGGACTTACTATACCCAACTGTAACTGCCAAGTTGTTGTGAAGGAAAACATGAGGCTGGTTATATTGTGATATTTTTGACTAGCTGCAGAAAAGCCCAAATCTACAATGATTAGCATTGTCCTGATGGCTTATAATTACTATCCGGATACTTAATCAATATCCATATATATCAAACGGTACAGTAGTACTGCTTAAGTAGGGATTGTCCTGAAAATTTTACCTGCCACCCAAAATTCTGCCTTTACAAATCATCCTAGAGACATTTTATGCAATGAAAATCACCTTTACAGAAACAGTACTAGACCATGTAATATATAAAACAGCATTAAATATAACAAAACACTTACAGGTGGCTGGATTATCTGGATATAGAATTTTTTAAAATTGCCAAAACTCGAATTTTAGTCTCACTGCCACACTCACTGACCACAATCACAAGGCTAAAGGCCAAATGAAGCAGCGTATGGCCACCATTTTACACCACAATACCAAACTCACCGGTAGGATGTGCTTTTTGGGGTTCTGATGAGTATAGACCCTCTGCGTTTTGTCTTTCAGTTCTTTTATCTTCAATCAGGCTGCTTGTCTTCTTCATCCAACGAAACCATCTCAAGGTTTCCTTTCTTCTTCTTCTTCATTCAAACCATATAATTTTCCGTATCAACACTTTCTTTCAGCAACATAGATGCCATAGAATTATTTCAGAGCTGGATTTCAGTCCTGGTGCTACTATAAGACTAGATCTATGCAAGTTCGCGATTGGGATCCTGTTTGTGATGGGTTTGCGACTATGCCCATCAATTAAAGATCTAGGTGGACTAATAGTGATAGAGTACGGAGACCACACCTCTTAACATTCTAACTGTGTACTTAACAGTAAACAAAATGACCTCAGTCTAGTTAGCTGTACACCTTAGTCTCATCCCCCAGATCCTTACTCAAGTACGCTTATCGATTTTAGATTATAAGTGCGCATAGAAAGGGTCTGATGAACATCCCCATCCAGTCTTGTCCAGCCAATCCCCAGAATCTTGGAGGCATTAATTGGTGCTGAATGACTATACAAGAGGTGAAGGTTATGCCATTGCGTCATGAAGCCACAAATTAAACGTCTGCAAAGACCTAGGAGTGAACTGAGAAATGGTAAGATTACTCTCTGACAAGCACGACTAGCACTCCTCGACACTAGAGCCGGTGTTTGTAGAGCTGTAGTTTCCAATGCATGCTTATAATCTAAAATCGATAAGCAAGCTTGAGGAAGGGTGTGAGGGACGAGACCATGCACACCTTTTGGCTGATTCGAGATATATACTCTAATATAACAGTCATGTATGATATTCTGATAGAACAATCACAAGTTACATTGTAGCTAGCTGTGCTACAACAAAAAACTTAAACAAACTAATATTTAAAAAAATTTAAAAATGAAGTAGGGATCTATGTAACAAAAGGTAGTGAAACAGGAGATGAATGATGGTAATACAGCATAGCTCATTGGGAAAGTCCCACTTTGGCACGTTAGCGTAGTACCAAAGTATAGGGACGTTCCCACTGAGCTATGCTGTAATATCATCATTCATCTCTTGTTCCACTACTTTTTGTTGCATAGATCCCTACTGAATTTACAATTTCTAAAATATTAGTAGTAGTATATAGGACAATACAGATATCTGTATACCAGCTCATGTTGCTGAACTCAATAGAGCAGTTGTATAAATTAGAATACAACATTCAGCAAACAGTGTGAAGCTATAATTATTAAAATGACACACAAACTATAAAAATAGTAACTTTGTGCTGTATTTCAGGATATTGTCTAGCAAAACAATTCATTTCCTAAAGTAGCAATTTTAATTGATTTTCCTTGCCTGCTATCTTTTCTACAGGTAACCAGTACACTGAGTTCATTTCCAAGCAGTGTACAAAACAACTACAGTGTTAGAAAATGCAACCTTTAAAAGACTAGTTTCAAGAGCATTTTGATATCTTAAGTGTTGACAGTAGTGTTAGCAGTTGAGATGCATTGATTTTGCCAGCAAAAGGTGTGGTATAATAATAACTGAAAAGTATGCTTCACGGCTTCTCTGAATAGTGCGACTGCATTAGAGTGATTGACTGCTCTATTAGATTCACATACAGATATCTCTGGTATGGCACCAAATTCTTTGTTTTTGTTAAATGGACACTAGGAAACGTAATCTCTTTGTAACTCTTTTCGTCAAAGCATTGAGATACTCTAAGGAGAACAGTCATACACAACAACATACTGTATACATTCAGCCAAAAGTTTCAGAACACATCTTCTTGATATGGGAAAAGTATCTGAAGAATGAGATTCTCAGCCACTAAGTCAGAGTAAATGAAAATTAAAAGAACTGCTGGAAAGAAAAAACTAGGCAAAAAGACAAAAAAAAAATGATCCCTATTATAATAGCTAAATCATGACTGTTTTTATTTGATACACTGTACAATTTTTACATAATCAACCTACTTCTTTTGATTGTGGTGACAAGTTTAGTTCAGTATCATCAATTTTTATACATTTGATTTTGTGATCAGTCAATTTCATAACATCCTGAGAAGTAATCTGGTACTGTAACAAGTGAGACTTCACTGTTGTTGAGATTTGATATATAAAAACAACACAACCTTCTTGTGCACCTCGGAAAATGATTGATCCTCTTTTAAGACGAAAACACTCATACATGATGCTCTGAATGCTTTTCTTTGCCTTTAAGGTAAAATCACCTCCAACATATTTTATTTCTAGTTTATGAGTTCTTGGCATGAAGCTCTTGATATCTAGTAACTCTCCATCCTCAGACAACAAGTCTAGGTCCTTCAAAATAGAAGACTGCAACTCTTTAGAGAAATCATCCAGTAGTTTTATGGTTTCTTCACACTCGGTGAACTCAACAAGTGCCAGTAACAGCTCATAATCATACATGCTACAATATTTACCAATCCAAAGAAATAGGTCATCTGTGTTTGTTATTTTGACAAAAGCTTCATCAGTGGAAAAAATTGTTTGATTTTCATCATCACTTGCTGATAAAGTTAATATCAATTCTCTGACATCATACTTTTGCTGCTCAAACTCATGTTTGATCTTTATAGCAACTTTCGCATATTTTCCTTTTAATTTTGTGATGGTACGAGAACGTAACTGTCTCTCATCAGACTCTTCTAAAAAATGATAACAAAATTATTAAATATGTTATTTCAACAATAGCTACCAACTATATGTAATATTAAACTGTAACTGAACATTGGTTATTGCCATGCACAAGTATGATTTCTGAATCATGCAGAAAATAAAGAATACATGGGTTTTCTGGTTACTACGTACATTTGAGGATATGTATCTTCTTTAATACACAAAACAGTAACAAATGGTTCATTTCAAGTAGAGATACAGCAATATTTATCAATATACTGATAACCGATTACATTGCATACAAAATTACCAATTCTGAACCGATATTTTTAGTAGTGGGTTGCATCTGAATACAGATTTTTTAGTATGGACACTACAATAAATGGTAAAAAATAGCTAAAAGGTAGTTGCCAAAATGCTTTTGTAAAAAGGGAATAGACTTGTGACAAAGGTGTGATGACAAGGTCTGAGCAAAGAAAAATATAGCATAATCTAGGAATTGAACCTTGGCTATTTAGAAACAGCTAACAGCTTAAGTCTCACGCTTTACCCCCAGTACTACATGATCTACTATGAGCAAATATCATTATCTTGAGTGAAATAGCTGCAATATTTTACTGATTTCTGATATTACTGATATCAATACCAATATTTATATTGGTACCGACTAGTGTTGCACTGATAATCGGTCGCAGTGGCGTAGCCAAGGGGAGGCATTTGCCCCCCATCACTAAGTGATGTTTTTTTAAAACTTCCGTCACAAGCTTTCCAGTAACTGACATGCATCCCAAATTACTGTTTGTGCGCTACCACGCGAGTGCACACAACATTCAACTCGTTTGTGAATGGTGATAATAATTCTTGCGCGTTACAAGCAATTAATAAAACGATGCGCTAAAAATAAGGTATGCCCCAATCCCCAGGGGTTCCCCCGTGTAGACTATGCTTTCAGGCGAATGAAAATATTAGACAAAATTCTATATTTAGCCTACACTACTCAGGTGATAGTGTATTTTTTGAATCTAAAGACAGATCAGGGATGACCCGTTTAAAGTGACTTGGCAAGAGTCGCAACTCAGAAGTGACAAGTGATATGCAATGATGCTACAAACCTACGAGGTGATAAAGTGTTAAATGGACAAACTTTATTTTCCCGAGTTAATCACACTGGATCTTCGTAGTTACAGTGTAGTGGCATGCCAATTAAATTTTTTTCACTTTGTCATCCAGTCAGATGATCCGTCACAAGCTTACAAATTCTGCTAACAGGAAAGGTATAGAGTTGGGATTTCGTGCAATACATGGCATTTGAATTTCGCCTGCTGAAGTGAGTGAGCTCGTCATACTATGCCAGTGTATTAGGACTGCAGCACAGACTGTGGCTGACGTAAGTAACTGTGACACATTGTATTTGTACTAAAATATTCACAATATAGTTCTACTGGATTGTGGACGAACTTGTTGGAGGAACTTGTTGGAGTACAGTTGTGGCACGTGCAATGATGCTCGACGAAAATATTTCCATTGATAAGTGATAACTGCATGGTAGCAATCAGTAATGAAGTAGTTATGTAGCTAGTTACATAAGCTGTAATAATACAACACCGTATGTTGGCTAGCCCGTCATTGGGTCATTAGCCTTTTGTGCAATTATGAAAAATGTCGAGTGTTTTGTGGGGGATGCCTGCCCCCCACCACCGTCTGGCTAGCTACGCCCCTGATCGGTTGAATTATCAGTAACAAATAATTTTACAAATATAGGTATTGGTTACAAAGCGGAAATAATTTGCTGATTAACCGAAACCCACAATGAATTATTGACAGCAATGAACAAGTGAAAGCAGTGAATGCAGCAGTAAGTGGTACAACATTTTATTTGCTGTAACTGTAACTGTTTATAGGCTTGTTTGTTTACGAAAGAATGGCTGCAAGGCTATAGCATGCTGTGTATTATATTTATCGGCCACTCACGCAATTAGTCCACAAAGGGCCTGGAATCCCACTAAAATTACTGTTTGATAAGCTGGATTAGCTGTTTTATAACTACTTGGCTTTTCCATGAAAGGGGTTAGTGGCAAAACTTTGTAAAACCCATCTGCCCATGAAATTAATTATATTGATTACATCAAGACACAAGGTAGCACGGAACTATGTATGTGTGAAAATTACGTTTTGTTTCTTCCTGTAAATACACTCACGGTGTGGTGCGGCGGCTTTCTTGGCCACACAACACGTTCCCTTCTCAAATTCGAATCATTTTTATACTGCAAATGCCATCCACTTTCAGCACCCCACATACTAAATTTGAGCAAGACTGCTAACGGAATCGTGAAATATATATTTAATAGTTATACCATGGCCAAGACGGATTTGCCTGATATATATATGCCCAAGCCCGAGGGCTACAGGCCCGAGGACGTGGGCATATATATCAGGCAAATCCTGAGTGGCCATGGTATAAGTAATCTAATCAAAAACAGCCAAGCTGTAAAAAAAGGAGTGCGGCCCTTGAAAAGGCTATGGTGAAAAAAGATGTGAAATCCAAGGTGGCGGCCAAGAAATGATGTGATGGTAGGTTAATGGAAAAATTTTTAATAAAGACAATTCAGGTGAATTTGGTGCCGCTTGGTCTTGGCACAAAATTCACCTGAATTGTCGTTATTACAATTTTTACCATTAACCTACCATCACAGCCATTTCTTGGCCGCCACCTTGGATTTCACATCTTTTTTCACCATAGCCTTTTCAAGGGCCGCACTCCTTTTTTATAGCTTGGCTGTTTTTGATTAGATTTCACTTTTTTTTTGTATTTGTATATCCCAAAGCCGGCCTATGGCCAGCTTTGGGGCTTTTAAACCTATTTTATTTATTTTTTACCACAGGAAAAAGAAAAAGATGAAGCAGGTTTTATAAACACTTTAACTTATTCAGTAAATGTACAAATTATATATATAATGTATATATTTATTACATGTCAAATAATCCCCACGCATAATTTGCAGCTGATCTCTCTACTGGGTGACTTGAAATGTAGCTGAACTCTCTATAGGGTGATTTGCTTGTACGTAGATGAACTCTTTACAGAATTCTCTCTACAGGGCTATCTTGACTCTAGCTGAACTCTCTGCAGGGTTATCTGTTTGTAGTTGAATTCTCTACAGGGTGATTTGTTTGCAGCTGAACTCTCTACAAGGTAACTTCTTATAGCTGATCTGTCTACAGGGTGACTTGTTTCTAGCTGGTCTCTCTACAAGGCGATTTGTTTGTAGCTGAATTCTCTACAGGGTGATTTGTTGGCAGCTGAACACTCTACATGGTGGTTGCTTTGTAGCTGAACTCTCTAAAAGGTGACTTCTTCTAGCTGAACTCTCTACAGGATGATCTTTTCATAGCTGAACTCTCTACAGGATGATTTGTTTGTAGCTGAACTCTCTATAAGGTAACTTCTTCTATCTGATCTCTCTACGTTTGTAGCTGAACTCTCTACAGGTGATTTGTTTGCAGTTGAACTCTCTAAATGATGGTTTCTTTGTAGCTGAACTCTCTACAAGATAACTTCTTCTAGCTGATATCTCTACAGGGTGATTTGTTTGTAGCTGAATTCTTTATGGGGTGATTTGTTCGCAGCTGACCTCTCTACATGCATGGCAGTTTCTTTGTAGCTGCACTCTCTGCAAGGTGACTTCTTCTAGCTGAGCTCTCTACAAGGTGACTTCTTCTAGCTGAGCTCTCTACAAGGTGACTTCTTCTAGCTGAACTCTCTACAGGATGACCTTTTCATAGCTGAACTCTCTACAGGTGATTTGTTTGCAGTTGAACTCTCTACATGGTGGTTTCTTTGTAGCTGAACTCTCTATAAGGTAACTTCTTCTAGCTGATCTTTCTACAGGGTGATTTATTTGCAGCTGAACTCTCTACAAGGTGACTTCTTCTAGCTGAACTCTCTACAGAGTGATTGAATTTTTTTGCAGCTGAACTCTCTACATGGTGGTTGCTTTGTAGCTGAACTCTCTAAAAGGTGACTTCTTCTAGCTGAACTCTCTACAGGATGACTTGTTTCTAACTGAACTCTCTACAGGGTGATTTGTTTGCAGCTGAACTTTCTACTGGGTGATTTGCTTGCAGCTGAACTCTCTACATGGTGGTTTGTTTGTAGCTGATCTTCCTACAAGGTAACTTATTCTAGCTGATCTTTTTACAGGGCATATTTGTTTGTAGCTGAGTTCTCAACAGGATGATTTGTTTACAGCTGAACTCTCTACATGGTAGTTTCTTTGTAGCTGAACTCTCTACAGTGTGACTTCTTCTACCTGAACCAGCGTTGAAACCGGGTCGGGTCATCCGGGTCACATTTTCTCCGGGTCATCCGGGTCTGACCCGGTTTACAATTTATCCGGGTCTGACCCGGATTGGATCACGTGAGAAACGAAATTGTTCATTTGACGACGTGGAAACTTATAAACGCTATCGCGTAGCTCTTTCGTGAGCCACGCCCACTTATCGCATTACCAACATACGCTCAGCTACGCCCATTTGCTAATAAGTGCAGTATGCAGCACGAAACTGATGGTGAGGGGTAATTATTGTCAGTAGGTGAAGACCTTTTTTTTTTTTTTTTTGGTCTTCAACCTACAGCTAGACTGAAGTTGCAATATTTACTCAACACGAATCGAACGCTCAAAATGTAGACTCGATTGCTCGCTCGAGACTAGCCGAAACACGTCTCGGCTTTAATTAATCCGGGTCACATCCGGGTCAAATCCGGGTCAGTGGGTCATCCGGGTCAGCAGTAGTGACCCGGTTTCAACGTTGACCTGAACTCTCTACAGGGTGACTTGTTTCTAGCTGATCTCTCTACAGGGTGACTTATTTCTAGCTGAATTCTCTACAAGTGATTTGTTTGCAGCTGAACTCTCTACATGGTGGTTTCTTTATAGCTGAACTCTCTACAAGGTGACTTCTTCTAGCTGATCTCTCTACAGGGTGATTTGTTTGTAGCTGAACTCTCTACAGGTGATTTGTTTGTAGCTGAACTCTCTACAAGGTGATACTTCTAGCTGATCTCTCTACAGGATGACTTGTTTCTAACTGAACTCTCAACAGGGTGATCTGTTCATAGCTGAACTTTCTACAGGGTGATTTGTTTGTAGTTGAATTTTCTACAGGGTGATTTATTTGCAGCTGAACTCTCTACAAGGTGACTTCTTCTAGCTGAACTCTCTACAGGGTGACTTGTTTCTAGCTGATCTCTCTACAGGGTGACTTGTTTCTAGCTGAACTCTCTACGGGTGATTTGTTTGCAGCTGAACTCTCTACATGGTGGTTTCTTTGTAGCTGAACTCTCTACAAGGTAACTTCTTCTAGCTGATCTTTCTACAGGATCACTTGTTTCTAGCTGAACTCTCTACAGGGTGATCTGTTCGTAGCTGAACTCTCTATAGGGTGATTTGTTTGCAGCTGAACTCTCTACATGATGATTTCTTTGTAGCTGAACTCTCTACAAGGTGACTTCTTCTAGCTGATACAGGGTGACTTGTTTCTAGATGAACTCTCTTCAGGGTGACTTGCATGTAGCTGAATTGTCTATCAGATTAACTGTTTGTAGCTGAATTCCGTACAGAATATCTTGCAATGTAATATAATTCTAAGTTATAAACGTAGCTGAATGCTCTATTAGGATGACTGTTCTATTAGAGTATCTCGATCTCGCATTTACTACACGTAGTTGCCTTTCGAATCATAACTCAGTGCTTTGTAATCCGATTCTTCTGTACTACTGCAAGGACTTTCTATGATGATTATTTCAGCTACATACTGATTTTCAGCTCATTGCTCTAAGCGGTTTGCCTGGTAGATGTGAAAACTAATAGTTTTTTATTCATAAAAATCGATCGTGTAATTTTGACACAGGTTGGGTTTTGTGTCATATCTCCATGGTCTTTATCTCAATTCCTTTCAAATCACAAAAAGGCACTCCTACAATGGTTACTCCATCTACATATCAATTTTCAACTCATTCCTCCAAGGGGTTTACCCTGTAGGCGTGACAGACCTTCGACTTTATTTTACGCACATAATCAGTCATAACTCCGTGAATGTTCATCGGATTCCTACCAAAGTTGGTACTGAGATCCGCCTTAATCAGCCCTTCACGTGTGCCAAATTGCAGCCCTATCCGAGTATTCATTCGTGTTTTATGGCAGATTTTGCGAAGTGTGCGAAATGAAGATGAAAAAATGAAGAAATTAAAACGAAAATTTGTTCAGTCGTATCTCGGAAATGGTCGGACCGATTCTCTTCAAATTTGGTATGTAGACTCCCATAACTGGATGGCACGTCTGTAGCACATTTGGTTCCAATTGGATTAGGAATCACAGAGCTACATAGGTGTGTAAATTGCATTTTCTTTCTTCCTGTTAATATACTCATGGTGTGGCGTGCCGGCTTCTTGGGCCGCACGACGTGTCTTGATATATACCACTCTGGTGTGCTCACCTAATAGGTGAAGGAAGACAAACCTGCATTCACCACATTACTTTTATAAAGAGGTTTGCAAACATCGATTGTGGGTTTAAATTGTGGGCACAAAAATGAAATGATTGCGGGTTTCACTGGTTATAGTGATACCATTTTAAACCAAATAACCTATTGTGGATGAATAAAGCAACCTAAGGTGCTAAAATAAACACTTAGACATATAGGTTGTGAATGTTTGAGGCATCTTTTCATGCAGTTGCTATGTACTCTGTAGGAAAACAATCCCCACATTACAAAAATGATTATTTAGTGATGCTTAGTAACTGAGCTATGCAATGCTGACTCACTCAGTTCTTTTTGCTTCAAAACAATGCCCCTAACTAAACCAACATGTTTAACTCAAACCCACAATATAAAACTTTAAGCAGCTCTAATTCAAACCCACAATGCAAACTTTAAGCATCTCTATATAAACAATCAAAGGGAACTAATGCTTTGTAGCTGCCTCAGCATCAAAGGCAGTTGTGGTCAGGGCTATATCATCCCAACCACAGGGCAATATCTAGATATCGCCCTGTGGTCAGGGAAATATGTGATATATAACCCTGTGATTTCCTTTGATCTGAGGTGTCAAAGTGGTATATACATATAAACCTTACCATTATAAAATGCAAATGCGTAGCTCGATTTTCTTAAGCTTTGGTACACGTATTGCAAAGCAATCATGTACCACGTTTGGTGCAAATCTGATTAGCAGTTATAGAGCTATGGACAATTCTTTGTGTTAAAAAATGCCGACTTGTCACATCTACAGGGTGAACCGCTTATGGGAATAACTTAAAAATCGGTATGCGTATAGGTTAATTAACCACCTAGCTCAAACGTTTAAAAGAAATCACATTGACAGCTATAGAGTTACAAGACAAACACCAAACAACTGTAAACCACGGAGTCAAAATACTCTAATAGAACAGTCCACCGTGGGGTAACAAAGGTGCATGAAAAATGTTGAAAAATCTTACCAGTTGTTTAATCAAACCAGGGACCTCCACACCGAACACCTAAATCCTTAACCACTGAGCTGCTGCCATCATGGCTGATCACCTCACTTAATTTCTACCTTATGAATGAGAATTCTAGCTAAAGTCTACTCAATAGTAAAAGTTCATAATTTCAATGATCTACCAATGTAAAATCTAGATTGTTCTAGAACATTCTATGTGTGTTCTATTAGAAATCCTCAAAATGTGCACTCTATTAGAGCATTACATAAGTAATCTGTAAATATATACAATACTATTACAACGTCTCATAGTATTCCATCAAATCAAAGCTGACATTATAGCCATTTTGGTACAGATTGGCAAGGTACACTACTATTAAGACCTACTTGCGCCAGTCATCATCATCATAATAATCATTATAAGTGTTATGCTAATAAAACTTGTGACAACAGGCTGTAAATTGTATTCTAGCATAATAGGTGCAGGATTTGCTTTGTAAAAAATTGAGCAACTGTAATTGCAACTTATGTTTTGCATGAAAAATTGACATACTCTAATAGAACAGTCACTGCAAAATATTATAATAGACAAATAGTATACCTAACTCGGAAGGAGTTTACTTTGTTATAAAACACTATTGCAAATAAATACATATATATTACAACTTTATATAGCCATGAACAAGCAAGCAAGCAAAAAAAAAATCCTGTATAAATTGGCTTTAGTATTGACTGTATTGGTAGAGAACAATGATTTGTGCAATAATAAACCTCAAAGCCAGTTCATGATTGCCGGGCTTTGGGTATATATTTAAATACAAAAAGAAGTGAAATCCATGCCAAAACAGCCAAGCTATATAAAAGGGTGTAGCCTTCAAAAAGCCAGGGTGAAAAAGTTGTGAAATCAAAGGTGGCGCCTATGAAATGGCTGCAATGATATGAATGACAATAAACTTTAATAATGCACAAAGGTCATTATTAAAATTTATTACCATTCATATCATTGCAGCCATTTCATGGCCACCACCTTTGATTTCACAACTCTTTTCACCCAGGCTTTTTGAAGGTCACACCCTTTTATATACGTAGCTTGGCTGTTTTTTTTTGTTGTTTTTTTTGTTTTTTTGCGTGGATTATCATTACAAATGCAATTTACATATAGGGGTGGGTGATATCTTCAAAAACAAATATCGATAATTAGTTGGAGTGGAAGAATTATCACCTTATAAAGAGTTGTTTATGACAGTTGTACCTGAACAAGGTCTTGTAGCAGCTGCTACATCTTGTTTTCGTGTTTTCTCTTGCTAATCTTAATTGTTATGGAGGAATTATAATGCCAAAGCAATGAATTCAATTGCCAACGCCACAAATTCAATTGCCAATAGGATGAATTCAATTGCCAAAAGAATGAATTCAATTGCCAACAGGCAGATTCAATTGACAACAGAACGAATGGAACGAATTCAATTGCTGATGTAATGAATTCAATTGCCAACAGGACGAATTCAATCGGATTTGCCAAAGCGACGAATTCAATTGCCAAAACCTGTAAATATTTCTATGATGCAATAATAGTAAACAAATTTGCACTATGATGCAACAAAATTAATTAGCATACATACATGTACTGTAGGTACGTATAGCATGAATGAGACACACAATGACAATAAACAAACCTGCATGAGTATCAGTGGTAATGTTCTGTATTGAATGTTGTGGTTGTTGGTTGAGATGTGTACTCCCTGCAAAGCAAATCAGAACACTGATAATTCACTACTATAATATGTAACCAGGTTTTATGAAAAACTGATTCAAATTGTACAACTGACAAAAAAAAATTGACACCACCCTGTATATAGCTACATACGTACAAAGTGCTCCCAATAAGAATTCTTAAGCACCAGGACAAAATGTCCTGACAAATCCAAACTTTTCCGGACAAATGTATACTTTGCAAGGACACAAGTGACCTCTAATACTGCCTGAAGTAAGCATTTTCTGATGTAAGGCACTCTGGCTGTAGGCATTCCCTTTGTTGTGCTGAGGATAGACATTCTTTTATGTCTAAGATACTATTACAAGTGATTTTGTGAGGTTTCTGTACAGAAGAGGGGTTGGCATTGGTACAGTACAACTGTCCAAGCATTTCTGCATTAATTTTGCTGCATTTTATTTCATCTTTAGCCTTCAATCATCTTTTCCAGTCCATTATGAAACAACGTGGTTCCCACCCTTCCTCCACCCTAGTGAGAACACTAGTGATACTACTAGTGATACTACTATATACCTACTTACTGAAAGTATTATTTAAAATGGAAATACAAGAGCCAGCTAAGTGTATAGGATTGAGCGATTGGTATGAATGTAATAATATACACAGCAAACAATAACCAATATCACTTTCTTTTAGACAACTGACATACCCATTATTTGATATCAGAGCAGAAGCTGCAGCTGTTACAATAATAATAATACACATATGGACATCAATAATGCCATGTACTTATCAATCACCTACTTGGTCTACAAACTGACCCTATGCTCTAATATTATTTAGAAAATGGCATGCATAATATGCTTTGATCTTTGGAGGATAACGAGGTCTTTAAAATCCACTAAGAGACCTGCTAGCAGGTTCTTAAATGGTTAGAGACCTGCTAGCAGAAAAGACCTCAAGCATCACAAATATCACTTTTGATCATTAATTTGCAATGATCCCTCCAAGCATATTCAAGCTTATAGCACGACCCACTGATTGTAGAGCTGCGATATTCTATACTAGCCAGCAGTCCAGATGTCTCTCCGACTGTCCTTAACTGTTTATCTGCAGCTAAGGCTTCAGTTGCCAATGTCCCCTCTGCTACATTCAAGAACCATGCATGTCATGACTTACATCATACTCATGTTGATTATTGGTAATCAAAATTTGAGACATTAACTGTTCCTAAGTGCTGGGCGACCAGTCACCTAGGCCAACATGTGGTTAACCACTCTATTCATTTTATAGGCATGCTTAAAAGAATTCGATTATGGGAGGTACAATCTAATATTGTACGTATGTTTGTTACGATGAATGGAGAAGCCCACAGAAAATTCTGTTTAGTGCCCATCTGTTTTCGTCTTCTATTAAACTATGTATGGACGTCTAAGACCTAAATGGGTAAGCTTCCTTGTAGAAATGTTATTTCATGCTACATTATGTGTGGTCCATACTCAAAACTGTACCTGTTTTTCATGCTATTGTGGCACTATTAAAGGCACAACTTATGACAACTCGTTCTCATTGTATAAATCCACACAAGCTGCACTAAGCACCTGCTTAACACCACTATCTACACTCTTGTGCATTAGCTGTCGAATGACATAGCCTCCAACATATCGTACAGCATTTTCCTCTTCAAATGTCAATTTCTCTTGATCTACACTGGTACCACCTTGTTCATTTGTTGGTAACTTATTCTTGATGAGGAGCTCAAAAGTCTGGTCTGTGATGTACTGGTAAAATAAAGGTTCCTTTGCAAGCTTCTCTCCAACAAGAAACCTTTCCCACTTTTCTTCAAAAGTGTCTGAACTACACAGTTGGTGGTATGTACTCCACAGTCTTTCTTCATTAAGCGAGTGAGAACCACGCTTCTTTGCTTTATCAATAAGTTTACTCAACTGCTCAACCAACCACTTTGAGTGGTCTAAACAGCTCTGTGAGCGCTGGCTAAATGCTTCAGAGAGAGATGTAGCAATTTGCAAGCACAATTTAGATTCTTCTGTCGGCAAAGTAAATCCCTCATCGGTTAAAACGCCTGAAATGACGCTCTCCACCAAACAAATTGGAGTATCTCGTCTATTGGCAGCAGCGCGAGCAGTATCCATCTTCTAGGAGTGTACAATAGAAGCGATTGTGGTATCAAGTTTATCTCAGGCGAGGTGCGAACTGTAAGTGTGAAGTGAAGCCGTTTCATATCCTGTGTCCGGAGGTATATATTATCTATGCTCTATATTACTACAGATTAGGTATAGAAGATGTTCATGTGTGTGCATTATGAAAGCTAAAAACTACTTTGACCAAGCAGCATTGAATTCGGTATTCATCTCAGACTCTCTGGTGATATTGATTCTATAAGATGAGTCTGTGAAACACTGACATCCAATCAGAGCTACAGAGCATAAACTGACATCATGCACAAATATAGTTTGGTTTGGTCTTCCATGCATCATAGCCAGATCATGTGTCAGTGGCATAGCGAGACACTACAGAGATGGGCCCGGAGGGTCGCACTTATACTCATAAGTTTCACCCCTTGCAGCTATAGCACAACCCATCTTCAAATACGTTTGCTTTTTACCTTTTTAAGTGCATAAATGTATCTAATTGTAGACCACGCTGCTGTTCCCGCACCTTATTTCACATATAGCGGAAGCTAGAAAAAACATTGCTTGAAAACTGATGACTTATTACACCTTATCAGTAGTTTCTGCTGAAACACTTTAACTTATTTGTCTTTGTATGCAGCTCTTTATAACTCAAAAAAAGAAATTACACAATACAAATCCATAGTGGATTAATAAAAGTTCATAAATTAGATTAATAAAAAATTGGAAATTTCAAAAGGGGAATAGGGATTGCTGAAAAAAGCCATGAAACAAGAAGGGATCGCTTGGATGGTAACGTAAAAAAAAGCCACCAAACAAGAAGGGATCACTGGGGTAGTAATGTAAACCACAAATCCCTATGTTGACTCAATTAACTAACTATAAAAGAGCTGAATGGAACATCATAATTAACATGACAGTGTCAGAGTCAAAATAGGGATTTGTGGTTTACATTACTACCTCAGTGATACCTTCTTGTTTTGTTGCTTTTCTTACATTACCATCCTAGCGACCCCTTCTTGTTTCATGGCTTTTTTCGGTGATCCCTATTCCCCTTTTGAAATTCCCAATTTTTTATCATTAACTACAATAGTAGGTTCATAATAGGGATCACCTATGTTTTTTTTGCAAAAATCCTAATAGAACTAGATGAATAAAAAATTGGAAATTTTTAAAATGGGAATAGGGATCGCTGAAAAAAGCCACGAAACAAGAAGGAATCGCTGGGGTAGTAATGTAAACCAGAAATCCCTATTTTGACTCTCTGTCATAATAAATCTTTAGTTACATGCTCTGCCATTTTGAAGTGAGTCAAAATAGCGATTTCTGGTTTACATTACCACCCCAGCGATCCCTTCTTGTTTCGTGGATTTTTTCAGTGATCCCTATTCCCATTTTAAATTTCCAATTTTTTATTCATCTACTTTGTGTACTTTTATTAGTCCAGTAATGAATTATGAAGAAGACTGTTGTAAATAGTGTAATTTTGCATTCTGCATAGTAACACCATCAACATTTCAGTACACACATGAAACTGATCAAATTGCAATGTGCATACGGACTGAGAGTAGACTGAAAGTCTCCTAATATGAGCTACAATTTACATTACTGGTGCCTTTAATAGCTGTCAAATTCAGTACAAGGATTATTGTTATACACTTGACTGCATCATTAGAGTATTTAATCTGGATAACCCGCCCACGTAAAATAATCACGGAGCGATAAAAACCACCTTGCAACAAAGTCATCAGCCCAGACTAAGCTTCCTGGCCTATACTGAGTTTAATAAAGACAGATTCTATTAGCCACAACCAGCGCACATCAAAAAACCCAACTTTGAGTACACTCTTGTATGGCTTCTCGAGCGTAATGGTATTTTGGCAAGAAGAAACGGCCCGGTTTGGGCTGTTTCCATCCGAAAACAAAATCAAAAATAGGTCATGGACACACACAGTGATCCATTCAGCAAGCCTTGCTACTTTAATCCCAGGATTCTCCTTGCAAACGTTGCTATGCCTCTGAAAGAATAATAATAATATTATGAATAATTATACAACCAAGTACTAAAGATAATACGAAATGCGGTTAAAATTATGTCATAAATAAATAAATCAATAAATAATAATAATTAATAATCTCAAAAACTATGAGGTCTAGAGACATGAACTAACCGGGGATAGATTCACCTGTGAATGAAGGCATAGACGTACAGTATAATTGTCGCTCCTGCTCGTGCTGACTTGACCATACGTGTAATTCTATATAACACCCAGTACCACACCCTTGCTTAATTATTTACAGATTGCACAAAGAAGAAGATTAGTGATGCCCATGTAGGAGAGCCAGAGACCACTTTATGTGTAAACAAGAAGATTACAAGTAAGTTTTTAGGTTTGTAACATCTCAAGTCTCCATGCCAGCTGCCAGTGGATTCATTCATGTAAATAAATAATACAAGAAAACATTAAAACACATGCCACACTCCTTACAAGGGGGTTAGTATTCAGTGGACTGGACTACTGGACTGGAACACTGGACTGGACTACTGGACTGACATACTTTTGGTTTTTGCACATTCTATGGTTGGATTTACGGAGTCTTGCTAGTAAGCACCCTTAGGGCACCTGCAGCCCACTTCTAAATGCTGAAGACGAACAACGGAATATGCGAAAACTGTCTCTTATCTTAATAATTTTGTTACTGTTCATTATACCACTATACAACACTTATTTCTTACCCTGGTGCGTAGTAATGCTGCAGGTAGTGCAGGGAATTGATTGTGACAGCAATAGTTAATCAGCAATTAACTAGCCAGTAGATGGTATCCTTCGAGTTATATCCTTAGAGCAAGCTTGAGGAGCAAACAAGCTAGTCTCGCTGCCAGACTTCTGTCTCAGTGCAGGGGCTTATCTATTAAAGATTATAAGTGCCCATACTGAAAAATCTCTAATTAGTAAGCCCCTGCACTGAACTAGAGGCAAGTCTAGAGGTTTGGCCATGCTGGCAAGACTAGTTTGCTCCTCAAGCTTGCTCTAAGGATATCTTGAAAGTTATTGTCTACTGGCTAGTTGATTGCTGGTTAACTATTGCTGTCACATTCAATTACTACACACCAGGGTAAGGAATAAGTGTTGTATAGAGGCATAATAAACAGTAGCGAAATTATTAAGAGACAGTTTTCGCATATTCCACTGTTCGTCTTCAGCATTTAGAAGTAGGCTGCAGGTGCCCTAAGGGTGCTTACTAGCAAGACTCCATAAATCCAACCATAGAATGTGCAAAAACCAAAAATATGTCAGTCCAGTAGTCCAGTCCAGTGTTCCAGTCCAGTAGTCCAGTCCACTGAATAGTAACCCCCTCTTTACAATACAGTTACATATAAAATACAAGTAAATAATTTTGTCTTGTGCAGCTGGCATAGCGAACTTCCTTTGTGTTGGTGTCAGGCAATTCAATATGTGCTTAATCTTTTTTGCCTTCGCCTGGCGTAGCTACTAGGCTCTGGCTGGCTTGGCTGTCTTCCTTTATCTGGTTCATCTGGCTTGCATACTCCTACAGTATTGTGTAGCTATCTCCTGCAAGATGTGTATGCATAATTATAGTGTGTCGCCCATCACTATGCCATTGCTACACCACTGATGAACTTTATGTAGCTCTAGTTGATGTTGATATACTGTGCTGTATATTGGCTAATAATTTTTATCTGGTGATGTTGCCTATAATGGTTTTGCTGGCTGCTTTTCCCAAGCCCAGTGGTGATCCATATGTGCGGTGTGGGGCCTTAATGGAGCTCTGGTCAGCCTGGGGATGACTGTATGTGGCTGTACAGCTCTGTGGTGTTGAATAAGTACTTCTGCTGTGAATTTCCTTTCATTTTAGCCAATTTTGATACCTGAATAGCCCACAACTTGTCCAAATTCATCCCTACGCCTTCCTTTTCACTTTTTGAACATCATCTTGCTAGCCTTCCAGGTTCCCCACCTCCCACTCCTTTTGCAGCTCACCTAATACAGTCAACCTCGGTATAAAAACTATCTAAAATGGCGGGAAACTTAGTTGTTGACTACTTGCACAGTGGATGCTCTGGAAGGTAAGGGATTGGTGTAAAACATGTGAAAGTTTGGTACACATAGCTTCAACCATTGGCGAGCTACAACACACTAAATACTTAAAACCGGCATTTCTCGATACTTTTAAATAGGCGATAAGCCCGGTTTTCCCAGATTGGGTCACATATATGTTCTACCTGTTATACAGTGTTACCAACAAAGAACAGTATGAGAAGGGCCTCTACAATCAATCCACCTCACTACTAAAATTACAGATGATTCTTGTAACAGTCAGTTTGCACTAAAGCCACCGTGCGCTACCATGAATCAACACCTTTGAGGCAGTAAAGAAAAAAATAATACACAAAAAAGAACAAAGGACACTCCATGGTGTATGCACTGTAGCTGCTGCAGTTGGCAAAAAACATGTCTCAGGTTGAAGTAATGTCAAATCAAGCCTGTAGCATTAACAAGTCGAGTTATGCTTGGCCGAAAGCATCAGTTAGTCATTTAGTCATTAGAAAATTCAGTTATAATGGAAAAGGTTTAAAATTCCATAGAAACTTGTTTGAGGTTGTTCTGAAGGCATTTTTTTGGATGGGTTATGCCAGAGACGCATCGAGTCCTATAGACAAGGGAGCATGTAACTCTATAAACAGTGAAACTCAAACATGGCTGCCACGTACTATAATATGTAACTTTTAAAATTTCCTAATTAGGATATTACATGGAGAACATGTCACCTTTCCACAACAAAGCAAAGCTATGGAAATGAAGTTCACTGGCACAGGAGGAATAGTATTACAGGCTTAGCAGGACAGTCTTTCTATAGTCACTAATCACATGAAATTACTCCGTTTGACTATTCCAAGCTTTACAAGCTTTGCTACCTTCACACAAGACGGTGGAGTAGCAGCCCATTCAGTGTATGCCTATTGCGCATAACCAATTATATACATAGTAACACTGCATACCATGTTTGAATTCGCTCGTAGTATTGGTAGTGTACGGAGTTACATGCTCCCTTGTCCATAGGATTTGATAAACTCCTGGTTATGCTTAACCAATACCGCCAAGCTGTTTTGTGGAAAAGTGAGGCTCTTTTTGGGTGATATTGAAGGGCAAGAAAACCCAAACCTCCATGATTGCTACTACTATACGATACTACCATACCGTATGATTTTACAATTTTACTTTCGGAAATTTAGTATAAAGTAAGAGAACTATGCTTGGGAAATAACTATACACCTCAATAACATAAATAACATAATTATAATTTTTCCTTTAACTGCAAGTGGTCATGTACAAGTACTAACAGGGGCTTCAGTAAATCATAAACACCAGTAAAAGTGTTGGAGTAATAAGTTGTTGGGGGTACTGTGATAATACTACCCACATAGGCAGAGTGAAACATTTCGGATACGTGATCAAATAGAACATGTGAGCTGCATTCTTGGTACCTGTTGCAGTGGTGGTAGAATCTACTTATGATGCAAGCAGATAATTTTCTTGCCTGCATTCCCGGGATGTTTGTGCTAAGACAAACAAAACTATAACACAACACCAACCCATTATCACATTAGTTGGCCCAAGGGGAAGCCAGCCAATGGAATGGAGTCATCTAAACCAGCCTGAAATAGTCTAGGGAGGTGGGTGATGGAGAAAATCAACAAACTGCTACAAGTTAACACTATGACACTTCAAAACTCTGATATTGCAGCACTCCACTACTACAGCACTATTTGTAGACCCAGCAAAGAAGGTCAAACCAGACTTGCGCAGCTTCCCTTGCACAATACCAGAGACAAGTACAGTAGGTAACCCAAGGGAGGCTATGTCTACCTAAAACACTATTAGTAAATGGGTGAGTGGAATCAGTAAACGTGCGAATTTCAATACCATATCAAACTACTTTAACCTGTACCAGAGGAAGGAGGGACTACATTGAATGCTTGACAGAGGGCTCACTGTGCTAGAAGATAATGACAACTGCTGCTGTTTTTCTTCCATTAAAATAGCACTGTGCTTTAAACACACACACAAAGGCCCAAAGTACACAATACTATAGCATAACACAGTGCTCAAATAGCTACAACCTCTCAATTAAACTACAGTTAAATTACCAGTCCATTACATACCCTAATCACATAGTGATTTAGTTTGCCACACATTAGTCTCAGTAGTAGGAGTGAAATTAATCCCAAATCGCATAGCTTGTTTCAGTAATTGCATTGTAAAGTACATGTAGCCAATAAAACAGAATCACAGAAACCTTTTGTGTGCAACAATAAAGTGGTATATATGTATAGGTAATCGCACACATTTAGGGAATAATTGTACGAGTAACAGTAAAAATTGCACAAGGCAAAGCCGAGTGCAACTTTGGCTGTTACAAGCACAATTACAGCGGGACCTCTCTTTTACAGACATTTTGGGACCCAGAATTTTTGGCCACTTTTTGCTATAATATAGAGGTTTTCCTCTTTCAGAGGTAAAAATGTATTAACCAGGCCTGTTGGGATCAAACTATTTTTTGTCCTTATTATTCTATTGTGTCCTTAATTCAGGGAGTTTATTAAGAGAGGTTCCTCTGTATTCCCTATTTGCACAAAAATGTGTGTGATTGCCTATTAATCACATAGTGACCACTTTCCGTGCTAGTAAACTGTTACTAAGCAAAAGAAATTTGAAAATTAATCATGGCAAAAGGGTAATCACAGGCGCAGTCACATTTACCTTAGCAGCAGTTACCTAGCAACCATTGCAAGCAACTACTATGTGGTTATGCTATGGGCATTTATCACTATGGCAACACTATTCGTCATTTGGTTCCAACAGTGCAATTTTAAACTACCAATACAATTTGGGATTAATTGCACACCTACTATATAAATCACTATGTGATTAAACAAAGAACCAACCAAATAAATTGATAATAGAAGCCTTTTATGTGCAACAAACGTTTGATATTTAGAGTAGCCAAGCAGAATCGCTGAAATGTGAAGTCTTTTAAGTACAACAACAAATGATATGATAATAAACCAATCAGATTAAGAAGTCTTTTAAGCACTGGAAGAATGATGTAATCACTTGATAGAAACACAGAACTGGATAGATGTGTACTATAAACCATGAAGGGTGATCACTATGTGATTAGTAGGCAATCACACACATTTTCATGCAATTACGGAATAATTGTACTTGTAACAGCCAAAATTGTACCCAAATGTGTGTGATTACCTATACTAAATAGTCATTCCAGTATTCTACTCCGTCATTCCAATTAAATAGTCCTGATTTATAACCACCTGAAGTTTGTAGCTTGTGTCACTACAAACCATCTAAATACTTCTGCCTTTGTAAGGCTTCTCTCAAGCAATGAGAACAACAAAGTCATGTAGTAAATTGTGCAACAACCCTTGCCATATTACATCATCCAATTCACTGCACAACACCTTACACATCATGCACTTCCATTGCTGGCAAAGAAAGCAATGAGAGAAAGTTAAAACTTCAAAATTACTTGCTTTGAACTAAAGCACTGAGCAAATTATACATACCAGTTAAAGCACTGCCGCGAGAGCAATATGGAAAAAATAGCACGAGGGCGTGGGCAAGAGACTAATTCAGCATGAGGCGAAGCCGAGTGCTGTATTAGGTTCAAGACCATACCTGAGTGCTATTTTTTCCATATTGCACGAGCAATGGCGGTACTTTAACTGGTTTATTGTACTAAAGTAATTGCTGCAAAGAGTGGGAGTGACTAAAAGGTAAGTGCCTATTCGCGTAAGTTTGAGACCGTTTGTATTTCAGTGATTATATTCGAGGCATTATTCATACTCGCCTGCACCAGCGTGATGAAGCTAGCTAGCTCAGTACGGCGTAGCTTTAATTGATTTAAGCTGCCGAGAGCGATATATAAGCGGTCACGTGCTTCTTTCTCGGTTGAGGCCTGGCTTAATGCCCATTATCATGAGTAAGTCTGTGACTTTGTTATAGAAAGGCTTGCTATCGTGTTTAGCGGGTGAGAGTACATTTAAAGAAGCCATGGTATGGTGCTGGGAATGATACCACGAAGGCCACTGGAAGGCTTTACAACCTGGACAGGAGTCATTTTGTAGTGTTGATAATGCTTTAGGCTCTGTTCCTTCCCTAACTGCATTCGCTAAGAATGGTTTTCAGGGTAATTCGCCCACGTGTGTTTAGGTCATGGCATTGTTCTATGTGTTAAACTGTTTATGATATGTAATAATTGTTGAATGGCTTCATAACATTGCAGTGGTTTGGTGAAGGGAATGTGATAATGTGTCTAGCATTGGTCATGCTTTGGTCAACTTGTTTACTGTTTCAACAGTGCTGTATTGGGATCAAAGGCAAAATACAGCACAGTTGAAACAAATACAGCACCCTGCCAGCTTTGAAGTGTGCAGCCAGGTGTACAATATGAAAATAAAAGTACACTTTTCACTTTGATCTTTTCATCCAAAGTACAATAAAAGTATCATACAGTACAATAGTACTGTATAGTAAGGACATCAAAGGTGTGGGCATGGCCAGTGATATAATATAACCCAAATACCTGCCTTAATTTTTCCTCACACAACATGACAGCATTGGTTGGGTAAAATTAAGCCCAAAAGTGTCTTCAGATCAACCCGAAACGTTTCCATGAAGTTGCTACAGATTTTTTTTAATTCTTTTTTTTTTTAATTTTGAGCAATGGAATTTTCACTGCCTACCTGCTTTACGCCTTCAGTCAAACGTAGTGGAAAACCGGCTACAGCTACAGCCCTAATTCTTTTGCAGAAACGTTTCTATTTCACTTAAGAAAATCTTTGGTATATTGATAAACATACAATGCTTACACTATTGTCTTACCTTTTATCCTTCTTTACCATGGCCATCAGTCAAGGTTCTACCACTGAGTGTTAATAGATTAAAGTACGTAGGGCTTCCATCTACTGGTGCATATTGCATCAAACTATTCGAATACACGTACGTGGTCATTGCACCAAACTACAGTATTTGAACACACGTGGCTTGCTGGTTTTCAAAGTTGGTAATTGATATCGATCAGTGAGAGCAACTCATGACAAACTAGCAATGTATAAGTCATTAAGTAACGATGTTAAAACCGAGTCGGGTCATCCAGGTCCCGCTTTACAGATTATCCGGGTCTGACCCCACGTGCTAAATTAATAAGTATAACAATGTGGACATGTAGTAACATGTCATAGCGTAGCCCTGCTTCTTTTGTGAGCCACGCCCACTTATGTAAACTACTGTCTGTAGACATATGGTAGCCATGCCCATTCGTCAGTCTGTAGGTATACACAAATCCACATCCATTATTATCTGCACTGAGGCTTATGTAGAGCCACGCCCACTGATCAGTTGTTATTGTATGAGTCATAATCTAGTCTGTGATTAACTCTTAAAATATTGTGACTGGTTTTGTGAAAAGCTATTAAGTGGTCATGAGCTTGCAAAAAAACTTCACAAACAAGTATAAAGAAATTTTAAATTAGAGTAGGGACAATGCAATAAAAAGTACTGAAACAATTCACTTCTTATTGTTTTATAGTATTTGGACATTACGTACTACTCCAACCCAGCTTGTTTCAGTATTTTTATTGCAGCACTATACACTGTCCCTACTCTAATTTAAAATTTCTAATTTTTCTTATGCTTGTATATTAGGGTTGAAACGAATATCTCAACTGGCACTTCGAAGCTTCTTGGAAGACAACTACCGAAGCTTCGAAGCTTCTTGCAATTGAGTATACTGTTATATTGTAACATTGTATGCATATATTCAATTACAGGACTTCTGGAGTCTGTAGGATGCAAGTTTATTTAAGAGTATTACTAGTACTGTATGTCATAGAGAAGTTTTTATGACAACTGCATCAGTATAGTCATATAAGTATAATATGAATACACTTAATAGTTTAATAGGAATACTGTAGTTAATACAAAAAAGTTAATATATAAAAAACAGTTGAATAGTTTATACAAAAACACTTGACGAAAGAACAGTTTGAGTAGTTCACACAAAACAGTAAATTATATAAGTTGAATAGTTAATGTATTGATAACTTGGATAAGTTTTTGTTCAAAAAAATTAATGCATCAACATTTTTTGGTTTTAAATTACTTCTTAACTTAGTGACTGTCAAACCTGCTATAGAGAAAACTCTTTCTGAAGAGGTGGTAGTAGCTGGTACGCACAGTAGTCGTCTAGCCACATATGACACAACTTTAAAGCGACCAGCATTCAATTGCCACCATACGAGTGGATTGTCTCGTCTAGGTGGAGGAGGTTCAGTCAAATACTTTTCCAACTCTGAGCTGAGGGAGGGTTCTGCCACTGCTGCTTCCTCACCAAGGAGTTTGTCTAAAGCAGTCAATCTCTTTGGTCGCTTTACATCAGATGGAGAAGGCTCATGTGAAGTTTGTGAACCATGCTCATGCTCTTCATATACTTTATACATCTCCATCAGCTCTACGATTCCTTTCTTTAGGGAGTCTTGTTCACTTTCTGTGTATCTACCCAAGGTGAGATTTTTAAATCTAGGGTCAATGATAGCTGTCAATAACATTGGGTGTGCAGCATGAAGAGAATTGAGTTCAAACCTCTCAAAGATCTCTGATGATACAATTTCTTTGAATTGCTTGATTACACCAGAATCTGATACGTCTGGCACTAGCTGGTCAATGATACCATGTAATATTGGAAACGCAGCTGACATTGACACATTCTCCTCATAACTCAAAAAAGTTGTTGCTGTACTAAAGTTTTCTAAAACCTCTACTAATTCTTCGACTAGTTTCCATTGCTCAGATTTTAAATCCAAGTACCTGTCACTGGGTTTTGTTACCTTACTATCCAAAAGAACAGCAGTTACAGGCCACCGGAGTTTCAACAGGCGATCTAACATCTCATATGTTGAGTTCCATCGAGTGACACAACTGTTGATTAACTTTTTACCAGGCATGTTCATTTCAATTTGTTTCTGTTTAAGAGCTTCAGAAGCTACCACACTGTGGTGAAAGTGTGTAACTATCTTTTTCGCAGCAGCAAGTAGCCTGTCAATGGAGTTAATTTTAAACCCAGCTAGAATACAGAGTTGAAGGCAGTGAGCAGTACAATGTAAGTTCTGCCAGTTTAGTTCATTATGCAAAATTTCCATGGCAGCCTTCATGTTGGAACCCTGGTCATGACTAACCATCCTGACAGTATCCAAAATCTCCCATTCTCCCACCATTTCTTTCAACTTTTGTGCGATGTTTATCCCTGTGTGCCGCTCTGGGAAAGGTAAGGTTTCCAATACAAAAGCTTGTAGCACCCAGTTGTTATCAATGTAATGTGCTGTTACAGTGATGTAACTTTCTGTAGCGATGCTTGTCCATAAATCTGTAGTTAACGATATAAACACTGCTTCCTCACGTAGCTTTTCTTTCAGATGGTTTTTGTAAGTTGCGTGTTTAAGGTTGATATCAGCGGTAAATTGTTTTCTGCTTGGTAAGACATACCCCGGCTCCAAGAACTTCATCAAGTTACGAAAACCATCACATTCAACAGTTCGAATGGGGCGTAGGTCTTGAACAATCATATTAGTCACTCGGTCGCTTATATTCTTTGCACGTGCTTCACTGCATTTTGCAGGTCTTACAAATCCATCAAGGGTAGACGTCTTCCTGTTCTCTGTCATGGTCATCTCATTGTCTGGACAGTAAAGCGTCGAGTGCTTCGATGCGAGGTGATTCCGGAGGTTTGTTGTACCGCCTAAATAGGCGAATTCTTTCTTACAAATAGTGCATACGGCTTTCCTACGGTCGTGAAGTTTCGTGTAAAACTTCCACACATCCTTATTTCCAACTGCACCGTCCTTATCGTCTGACGCCATTTTTTTCCTAAACAAAAGGATGGATTGTGTGCAGTGCGCATGCGTATATATAAGCGTGCGAATATTCGAATGGGCATTGGCAGATCCGAAGCCTCTATCAGCTTCGAAGCTTCGGATTATTCGAATACTTCGTCTCAACCCTATTGTATATATACACTGAAATGGGGAGTAAGCCACAAAGTAGGATTCATTGAAGCCATCAACCACAATTGATTGATGACCACAATATTCTCTGTCAATAAATCATACAATTGAAGAATTGTTATTTACACTATTTTATAGGCATAAATTACCTGCTGTAACATTATCAGCCAATTGAAAGTTGGCTAGTATATCAGTAAGAACTTCCCATGATGCATTACTGTTAGAATCCAACCATTCTTGTAACATCTTACTGCAACATCCTTCACAATCATTAGGGTGATTTTTTTCAATAATTCTTAACAAGTGGTTTGCAACATTGAGTTGTACTCCCAGTTGTCTCCACATTGTAGCCCATTGTGGTACTACATGGTTGTCCAGCTCCTTTAAGAGTGGTCTTTGTTTTTCTGTAACCACAATTACATGAGAAGTAAATTAAATGCTATGGGCACATGTCCAAATGATCACACTTGGAAGTTATTTGAAATGTGGAATAATATCTGATTGCTATAGGGTTTGGGTATTACTGAAAAAGTGCACACCACAATCTATGTATAATGGGAGTATTTATCACGATAATCATTATCTAATCCAAAACAGCCAAGCTGTGAAAAAAGAGTGCGGCCCTCAGAAAGGCTATGGTGAAAAAAGATGTGAAATCCAAGGTGGCGGCCAAAAAATGGCTGTGATGGTAGGTTAATGGTAAAAATTTTAATAACAACAATTCAGGTGAATTTGGTGCTGCTTGGTCTTTGCACAAAATTCATCTGAATTGTCGTTATTAAAATTTTTACCATTAACCTAACATCACAGCCATTTCTTGGTCGCCACCTTGGATTTCACATCTTTTTTCACCATAGCCTTTCTGAGGGCCGCACTCTTTCATTCCAGCTTGGCTGTTTTGGATTAGATTTCACTTCTTTTTGTATTTGTATACCCCAAACTTATCATTTTTTTTCTTTACCACAGGAAGAAGAAAAGATGAAGCAGGGTGATTTCTTTGTAGCTGACCTCTCTACAAAGTGATCCTTCTAGCTGATCTCTCTACCGGATGACTTGTTTGTAGCTGAACTCTCTACAGGGTGATTTGTTTGTAGCTGAACTCTCTACAAGGTAACTTCTTCTAGCTGATCTTTCTACAGGGTGATTTGTTTGTAGTTGAATTCTCTACAGGACGATTTGTTTGCAGCTGAACTCTCTACATGGTAGTTTCTTTGTAGCTAAACTCTCTACAATGTAACTTCTTCTAGCTGAACTCTCTACAGGGTGACTTGTTTCTAGCTGATCTCTCTACAGGGTGACTTGTTTCTAGCTGAACTCTCTACAGGGTGATTTGTTTCTAGCTGATCTCTCTACAGGGTGACTTGTTTCTAGCTGAACTCTCTACAGGGTGATTTGTTTGTAGCTGAACTCTCTACAATGTAACTTCTTCTAGCTGAACTCTCTACAGGGTGACTTGTTTCTAGCTGATCTCTGTACAGGGTGACTTGTTCCTAGCTGAACTCTCTACAGGTGATTTGTTTGCAGCTGAACTCTCTTACATGGTGGTTTCTTTGTAGCTGATCTCTCTACACGATGACTTGTTTCTAACTGAACTCTCTACAGTGTGATCTGTTCATAGCGGAACTTTCTACTGGGTGATTTGTTTGCAGCTGAACTCTTTGCATGATTGTTTCTTTGTAACTGAACTCTCTAAAAGGTAACTTCTTCTGGCTGATCTCTCTACAGGGCAATTTGTAAGTAACTGAATTCTCTACAGGGTGATTTGTTTGAGCTGAACTCTCTACATGATGGTTTCTTTGTATTCCAGCTACATACTGATTTTCAGCTCATTGCTCTAAGCGGTTTGCCTGGTAGACACGAAAACTAATAGTTTTTTTAATCATAAAAATCGATCGCATAATTTTGACACAGGTTGGGTTTTGTGTCATATCTCCATGGTCTTTATCCCGATTCCTTTTAAACCACACATAAGGCACTCCTATGATGGTTGCTCCATCTACATATCAATTTTCAACTGATTCCTCCAAGGGGTTTACCCTATAGGCATGACAGACCGTTGACCTTATTTTACGGAAATAATCGGTCATAACACCATGAATGTTCATCGGATTCCTACCAAAGTTGGTACGGAGATCCGACTTAATGAGCCCTTTAAGTGTGCCAAATTTCAGCCCGATCCGAGCACGCATTCGTGTTTTATGGTGGATTTTGCGAAGTGTGCGAAATGAAGATGAAGAAAAAAACGAAGAAATTAAAACGAAATTTTGTTCGCTCGTATCTCGGAAATGGCCTGAGCGATTTTCTTCAAATTTGGTGTGTAGACTCCCCTAGCTGGCCGGCACTTCTCTAGCAAATTTGGTTCCAATCGGATATGGGATCACAGAGCTACATAGGTGTGAAATTGCGTTTTCTTTCTTCCTGTTAATATACTCACGGGGGGCGTGCCGGCTTCTTTGGCCGCACGACACACTACCGTGTGTCTTGATTGCACACACAATAGAAAACCATGTAGTACAGTGTATATGCATGTACAAGTATTGTAACTTGTATTGGTGTAACCATCTGATAAACAACTTCTAAATTACTACCACAATAATGTTGAATTTAATTTGTTACATTTGAGAGACATTTAAGCATTAGTTAAAGCACTGCCGCAAGTGCTATATAAAAAATATAGCATGTAAAAGAGTGGGCGAGAGACAAATATAACACAAAGCAAAGCCAACTGCTATATTCCGTTATAGGGTTGGATATCAACAATCAATCATCTCGAGACAACTCACTTAGTGTTATATATTTCATATAGTACAAAAAGGCAGTACTTTCACTGGTTCCAAAGACATGTGCAAAACTATTTGAGTCTTTGCCAACCATGCCAGAGAGAGAAACCATCATTGAAGGAATGATGAAAACATTGTACAAATACAATTTAGCAAATGTGGGTGAGTCCTTGGACAAACGCAATCACAAGCATGACCTAAAATTGCTTGTGTGGGCATGGCAAGGATGTGGACACACAAAAAGTGAGTCATTACAGATTAATCAACTGGATCCAACCACTTTTTATATGTTCTTGCCAGGAATTTCCTCTGGTGGGTAGCATCATCTAAGCACTTTCTGACACATAACTTGTCGAGTGCAATAGCAGGGTTAGAATGTTTGGAAAATTAATTTTATATTCCCCGTAGAGAGGCCAGTTGATCAAGAGCTGAAATTTCAATGGTCTCATGACCTTGAGTTTAGTCGATCAAAATTCTTCCAATGATCGTCTATTGTGCGCTGATTGTGTATGGAGGATAGAGGAAATCTTTTCGCTAGCAAGGTATATTGGGCTCTTACCGTGCCTCTACAGCTCTGAAATCTAGTGCCTGTACTGCGTTCTATACACACGATTCAATTGATTCACAGTTGCACTCTACAACATGCAGTCATTACAAATCATGTGAGCCCTATTCTAATTATTACGCACAAGTGTACAACCTACTACATCTACCTTCCTAAGTGTTCCAGACTGGTGGTTTGGTGGAAATGACAGAAGTCCACTTCTAGTGGTTCGGGTGTCTGTGGGCGGCCGGAGGTTGTATTGTATTGTATTGTTTTCTTCTGGTGTTTGGACTGTAATATCAGGGTCACTGTGCGACTCCGGAATTGTAGTAAGATGTTGACGTTACCTTCTAATACAGCCTGTTGGTGTTGAAACTAAGTATGATGTGGGAGTCTCTGCAGGTTGTATAACCATCCACTGTCTCTCCTCCCTGTGATCCACACCAATTGTCCAAGGTCTAAGGGATCAAGAGGGCTTGTACGATGGCGGGTTTTGAAGTAATTCTTGTTGTTAGTCTTGTATTATGCCTCTTTGCATTGAATGATACCGTAATCTGGGACACAGGGTACTAATTGGGTCTCAATGATAGGAAGAGATGTATGGAGCTTGCTGTTCACCAACAACTCTGATGGTGAGTAGCCATTATGTAAAGGAGTAGAGTGTTAACCATAAAAGCCTTGTGGGGATCCTTGCATTTCTTGAGGAACTGCTTGACAGTCTGCACAGCTCTTTCAGCTTCCCCATTACTTTGAGGGTACTGTGGGCTACTTGTGGTATGGATCAATCCATATTCAGCTGCAAACTGAGAATATTCAAGGGAAGAAAATTGTGGGCCGTTGTCTGACCTCACTTCCTGTGGAACCCCATAGCGAGAAAAAGTTGCCTTAGTGTGATAATCACCTCTGAACCGGACTGAATACTTAACTTACTACTTTCTATGAAATGAGAAAAATAATGAACTATAAGGAGGTAGGTCACATTATTGAAGTAATATAAGTCGGTGGTAACCTCTTTCCAAGGTAACGTTGGAAATTCAGTTGTGATCAACAGTTCTGGAAGTTTATGACGCAAACGTCAACATTGAAAGCGGTTTCGCATGAGATCTTGTAACTGTGCATTAAGCCCTGGCCACCAGACACTTTGTTGTGCTCTTGCACGGCATTTAGTGATGCCTTGATGACCACTATGTAGCTGATCGAGAATGTTTCAGCGGAGAGTCGAAAGTATTACATTCTGAATTCTGTTGCCTTTATGTAGCAACCCATCATGGACAGTTAGTTCTGAAACAATCGAACAGTATGGACGAAGTGATCCTGATAAATTGTGTACATGTGGCCATCAATGTTTGCAAAGCCTAGCAATGGCTATAATATTTCTTCAACAACAAAAATTTCCCCTTGTGTCTTGCATTGCTTATGTAACAATGTGCCGGTAAATTGACTGCTCACCTTTAGAGGTTGCTTGGCTGGGCCATGAAATACTTTCTTTGGTGGGTGGAGTTTCACGTCGGCAAATCATTGAGGAGTATAGCAGTCACATCTGCTCCTGTATCAATTTTGAAGCAGATGGGTACTCCTTTCACCTTAACATCAGCAGTCCAGGACTTTGTAGTTGAAACATTATCAGGTAGTGTCTAATCACTGGACTGGAATACTGGAATGGACTACTGGACTGACATTTTTTTGGTTTTACACATTTTTAAGGGTGGGGTTACTGTACATTTGGGTGACTTGTGACAACATTTCATCACTGAGTGGTGAATATGATCCTAAAAAGTAGCTGTAATAAGCCAAATGGGTTCACTTAAATATATTCTATTCACTGTGACAGTATCTACTCTACTGTATAGCAGATATACTGACATGTGGGTATGTCCAAATATGTTTCTCTCACTCTTAAGCACACGTGATTATTGTAATACAACTTTCTATAACATACGTATATTGTGAATTAGCAACTATTGGAGTCCACGATATGTAACTGTCTGTAATGGGAGCACATTAAATTTACCTACGTACTTTTACAACTTCTACGTACTACGCTCTGTTGTGCTATGACCATGCAATTCTCTACTCTTATTAACAGCTAAATGGCATTGTAACAACATTATCAGTCCATTTTCAATAAGGTAAAGTATGCAGTGCACTTTTGGTTTCTTGTATGGCTTTACTGGGGTGCCTTAAATTAACCACGAAAGTTTGTTTTCCATAGGCTCCAATGTATTTTGACATCACTTTTGATTAGCTGTTGATCTGTACACTTTGTTGTAGCAATTAGTGCTACGGATTTTCAGAAGCTTCTGGAACCACTATATTAATTGATCCTTGTTGGATAGCACTGTGACCTCTACTGAAGTTAATAGACCTGTCAATTATGACATCATTTGTGCGCTGAGTTGTCTTGAGCAGTTACAACAAATAAAATCAGAGCTCTTTTGTGAGGTAGGAACTTTGTGGTGAACTTTTAAAATGATTTCTGGTCTTGTAGCCATTAGCAAGTGCTATATTGCTTCACCATCTAAGTAAACCTAGTTGTCACGTGTGGTAGCGTTGATGGTGGTGTTTCCCTTCATCTAACCATCAAGTCTTGAAGTTTCATTATTGTAATTGATGTATTCTTTGTACTATTGTTTCTGGTAGGGTTCCTTACTGTTCTAGCCTTTGTCTTCTGTGCTTTCTAGATTACAGCCGCAAGTGATGTCATATGAGAGCAATTATTTCTACTGCTTCATATTTTTGTCACATTTCATGGTATGAACTACCAACACGTACTGTTTTAAAGAGCAATGTTAAAAGTTTATAAAGCTTTACAGCAGCCTCCAACACAAATTATTGTTAAAAAAAAAAAAAAAATCCAGTATGTTTGAGTACCATGTGCAGAAAGAGAAGGCTAAAATACATTGTAGCCATTGGAAAACATGGTTTCGCGGTTAAAAGTAGGCACCCCACAGAAGCTATAAACTTAATTGCATGCCTTGGTTGCTTATTGAAAATGGGCTCATAACTGGTTGTTCTGTTTCAATTTCTGATAGGCCTCAGACAGACCTACACATCGATTGAAAATGTCCAATTTTTCTACACTTGTGACATTCTGCATTGCATGCTAGGCACTGGTGTTTAGGGTGAAAGGGTGCCTTACCACATTGGACACATGGGCTGTTGTTACTGGTGCTTATAAGGATTCTGTGTTGAAGGAAACTGCTCCTGCTTGGGCTGGCTTATTGTTCCTTTCCCCGATGGCTTCTTAACTGGACAGCAGCCTCAACGGTTGTTGACATTTGTCCACTCTTACTACTACTTGTTGCTGTCTTACAGATCCATGTTGTTGGGCTGCTGCTGTAGCTTTCTTGAGAGTTAATTCGGAGTCCAGCTGTAGCTTCATTTACAAAATTTCGTCACGTAAGCCTAGCACAATTCTGTCCCTAACCATTTCATTTCGTAAATTTCCGTGCTGACAATGTTCTACAAGAGAACGTAACGCTGTTATAAAAGATTCTACACTCTCGCCTTGTTGTTGTACTCTACCACTGAACTTGGCACATTCGAAAAGGACATTGCACTTATTAGCAAAATGCTCTTCCAATTTGGTCTTGACTGTTATTATTATGATTGCAAAACCTCGCAAACGAGTATAAAATGCAATGAGTACAAAAAGTTAATCAAAAGTAAAATCACTAAGTAGGTCAACAAAAGTGTCAATTGAAGCAGCATTAACTATTTCAATTTTGGTAATTTGTTCCATGATGTAATGGTAGCTGGGAAGAAACTAAACTTGTATGGATCAATCTGTGTAAAAGGAACAGTAAGTTTGAAATCATGGTCTCTAGTAATTCCACGATTGTAACTAAGATACTGTATAAGCAGAAATTTGGTGTGGAATTAATTGTGGCGATTTGGCGAATGATTACAATATTGCCAAATTAAAATTTTGCCATTTGTGTTTCTGTAATAATAATAATTATAATAGGTAAGCAATAGAATTGCATGCGTGTAGATACCTGCTGAAAATCAAAGCTGTATCCACTTTTGCTATTCTTGGCTGGTGGTTTGTGTGGCAAGTCTAGATTTCTTTTCAATGGCTCCGTCTGTTTGGCCTCTATGGGAAGGCTAGCCATTTAATTTTGTACGTCGCGACTCTTAAATACAAGTAATTGCAATCCAACTTGTAAAATGGAGGATGAAAATTTATTTGATCCATATGCAGTAGCCATCACTGAGAAAGGAAGCAATGTGATTGGGCATAATATTCCACGCAAGATTGTTGCTGTGCGCTCCCTCTTCCTGGAAAGATGAGTGGCCCTCGAAATTGTCAACTCCGATCTTCAGTTTTCTTTTGCCTGATTTTATACCACAGCCGGTAGCCACGTACACTTTTTCACCACATGTAACTCCAGCTGGAAATCCATGTCACAGAAAGGCTTGCTGACACGCATATTTACACATAATACATTTTGCCAAATTAATTTTTTGCCAAATATAATTTATTGATGAATTGCCAAATATTCAGCTCGCCAAAATTTCTGCATATGCAGTAGTTTGAAGTCTAATATATGGTGGATAATCTTATACGTCGTTTGTTAGTTTCTCTACGACTGTGTTTTAACTTTTCCGCTCATCAGTCAAACCCTAGCGATGTCAAAATATTGTCTGCTGTATCTCCCATACAGTAGATCAGTGTATTAATTCACTGGGAGTTTTCTTTCACGGATAGTCCCGAAGCCTGGTGGAAGCATTCGAACTGCCTTATCCACTTAGGCCATTCTTCTGGCTGGTCAAATATAAATTGTTCAGGTAGAACAATCTGAAGACATCATCGTTGATTAGTTTCGCCACTTCTGACACCATGTACTGCGTTATATACACAAGATTCACAATTACACTCTACAACGTGCAGTCATTAGAAATCACGTGAGTCCTATTCTAATTATTACACACGTGCGTACAAGTGCCCATCAGTAAACCTGAAGAGGAAAAGTCACAAAACGAAAAGTAAAAATGCATATAAATAGGTACGGTTAACAGTGGTGAACAATATTATGCTGAACAGTGGTGAACTGAACGTTATCGCGACTGAGACTTCTAATCACACAAGGCAACACCACTAGGCGAAAATGACAAGTGCACTTACTTCTCGCATCACTTTTGAATTCTTCTAGTTTCGTCCTACTGAGATTGCTTCCTTCTGCGGCCATTCCAGGTCCGGGGTAGTCTTGCGTGGCCAGACCGCTTTTTCTCAGCACGGCGCTTATCGATTAAAATTATAAGCGCCTGCTAAGCGCCGTGCTGAGAAAAAGCGGTCTGGCCACGCGAGACTACCCCGGACCTGGAATGGCTGCAGAAGGAAGCAAACTCAATAATTGTAATCTTTGTAACTACGTAGCTAAATTCATTTTATGATTGCTTTTTTTTTCCTGAGCATATCAGCTGTGCTGTCTGCTCAGTAACAATAATAATAATAATCTCAGTAGGACGAAACTAGAAGAATTCAAAAATGATGCGAAAAGTAAGTGCACTTGTCATTTTCGCCTAGTGGTGTTCAGGCGCTTATAATTTTAACCGATAAGCGCCGTGCTGAGAAAAAGCGGTCTGGCCACGCGGGACTAGGTCAGGGGCCCGGGTTTCTAGGGTGGATCACGTGTGATTTTGAACACGCAGCCCCGCATCTCGCGTTCGATCACGCAAGGGTATCACCCTATTTCATATCCTTATAGAACTTAGACAAAAAACGGTGAACCAAAAAGGCTGAAAAAAAAAAAGTACAATCCTGAAGGGAGATCGAACCCGGGATCCCAGTGTGATGGTCCAGTGTGCTATCGATTACGCTACTGCTGCTAGCTCCCTTGATTCCCTTCTTTTGCATCTTATAAGCATTTGCATATCCATGGTAACCGTAAATGACGTTGACTGACACACCCCGCCGCCATATTACTGTACCACCTGTATCACAAAACACGTGGACAGTAGTTAGTGAGTGGCGTATCTCGTGGTTTACAGTTTATTCAAGGTTTTACGGCTTATTCAAGAATTAATTGTTTGTTTATTTGTTGCTTAAATATGGTTGGATGTGCGATAATCAACAGCTCCAAGAAGTCATCCAAGACTAAATGTTCATTTTATAGGCTTCCAGCCATTATTCAGCTAGTCTCGCGTGGCCAGACCGCTTTTTTCTGTATATTGGGTGGGGAAAAAAGAGTCTGGTGCAACTCCAATAGCTGTTTACTTCTGAGCCATCCCCACATTCCGGGGACGCTAATTGAATAACATTGGTCACAAAGGAGGTGCCATGACGTCAGTAAACTACGAAGTATTCCTACACTCCTGCTCCGGTTGTGAGTCTTGTTACATGATGAGGATTAACTTTCAAGACGCTATAAAAGAGACATCGGAGCAAATTAAGATTCGTTTAAAGGATAAACAGATCTCTAGTTAACTTACTGACGTCATGGCACCTCCTTTGTGACCAATGTTATTCAATTAGCGTCCCCGGAATGTGGGGATGGCTCAGAAGTAAACAGCTATTGGACCCTTTTTTCCCCACCCAGTATACGGAAAAAAGCGGTCTGGCCACGCGAGACTATTATTCAGCATCAAGGTCAGCAAATGTTGGACATTACTAGAGAGCGAAGGAGGACCTGGCTGAAAGCTATTTCAAGAGAGGATTTAACAGAGGAGAAGCTAGCAAATGTCTTGGTTTTTGAGTGTCATTTTGTGGCTAGTGAGTACAGTATCTATTGAAAGTGCATATACATCTCTAGTGCATGCATTGATATGCATTGATTATACATTTCCTGAGTAGCTAGGAAATTTATAATCTATGATTTGATATCATTGATACTCATGAGTTTAACATTTGTCACACCATCAAATTTAATGTTCTGTAGGGAAGCCTGCTGACACAATGGATAAGCATAATGTTGATTGGTTCCCCACACTGGCACTTGGACACAGCAAGCTAGATGTGGCAGTAGTACATGCAGCTAGTGAAAGAGCCTCAGAAAGAGAAGCACGAGCCAAAGAGAGGAACAAAAGAGTTTTCAAGATGAATTCAAATATTAGTACATCAGGCAGTACCTCAGCCTCTACCTTGGCAACTACCTCTAGTACCTTGGCAACTACCTCTAGTACCTCAACTACAACAACTAGTACCTCAACCAGTACCTCTACAATAACCACTATGTCAACCATAACTTCTACAACAAACAGTACCTTGATCACTAACCCAACCTTTATTTTGACAAACGGTACCTTGACTTCAACCAGTACAACAACAGGACAGTCCACTCAGTTGTCACTTAATTCAAACAGTGGGCTCATAGATCATGCAATACAGACAGCTGATGGTGAAACTCAAACTCCAAGGCCACCTAAAATGTGTAACAACATTATGTCTCATGATGCCAAGGTACACTGGGTTAGCTACTAGCCTTCTCCTGTTATAAACATTTGAACTAGTGATGGGCTCTTTTGCACTAGGTGATAAACGTTCATACTATTGGAGGTCGTTCATGATAGTGCTCATGAAACTGAGGCTTAACTTGGGATTACAAGACATTGCTTACCGGTTAGGAATTTGTACATCAACTGTCTGTAGGCGTTTCCATGAAATGTTGGATATAATGTCTTGTCGTTTGGAGTGGCTCATCAAGTGGCCTGAAAGAGAGGAATTATGGAAGACTATGTCCAGCTGTTTTCAGGCAACATATGGCACTAAGGTTGTTGCAGTAATTGATTGTTTTGAGATTAAAATTGAAACCCCTAGTCATCTAGTGGCAAAATCATCCACTTGGTCTCAATACAAGCATGAAAATACAGCAAGTGTTCATTGCAATGTGTCCACAAGGTGTAAAAAGCTTCATTTCACCTGCCTGGGGTGGAAGGGTCAGTGACAAACTTTTGACAGTCAACTCTGGATTTTTAAACAAATTACTTCCAGGAGATTGTGTTCTTGCGGACCGGGGATTTGATATTGCTGAAGATGTGGCCAGAATGCAGGCAACACTTCATATACCATCATTTACAAGAGGCTGCTCCCAACTTTCACCCATGGATGTTGAGGCAACAAGGAAGTTAGCGAATGTACGGATACACATAGATCGTGTCATTGGAGCTACCTGTCAGAGGTACTCAATTTTGATGAGTTATATCCCTATTGATTTTTTAAAGCCCAAACACCCTGGCGACAAACCACCAATCGATAAAATAATATCAGTGTGTTCAGCCCTGAACAATCTTTGTGTTTCAGTTGTACCAGTAGAATAGTCATGTAACTGAACAATTATTATTATTATTAATAGATGAACTTTGTCACGTTATTATTTACTTCATTAAAAACCTATACAAACTTTTATAGTTAATAATAAACTAACACAAGGTGAAGTCACTGCTTAGACCGCTGCCGTTTACGGGAAAACTCAGGCATTGTCCTGCAGTTTGCACTTACTGGAACGTGGTTTAGGTATCTTGAGACATTCAAGGTGAAACCATGAGCCATGTAAACAATTAGGATTGTCACATCCAACCATTTCACCACCCTTATCTTCCTTACAGTAACAGTATGTATATTCAGCAGATACCACTGAAGCTGCAGCAGTCTGATCAGGCATAACTGCCTTCAAGAATACCACTTAGCAAGTAACTCTAGATCTGGTAAAAGACAAATTTTGAAAAACTTTTTGGCAGCTTTAGCATGTCTATAAAACTTTCATTTAGAAAGATACGTTCGCATGACAAATTGGGGGAAGCATCACTGAATGTAGCTACAACAAAGTCAGCATAATTTGCTGAACAAACAAGCAGTTATGTCTGAACCTGGTAATAACATCCATGCTTTTCAGAGAGTTTACCATTGTTGAGATAGGGTGCTTCATCTGGAGTTCTCTCTCTGACGCAGTATGGGCATTTGATTTCCAGTACCCCACATCCACAGCAGTCACACTGCACCACTCCATCAGGACCGGCACCAATGTATGGATACTCTGTGCTTACTACGAATCCACTATTTCTGTACTGAGAATTTGTATGCATGGGTTTCATCATCTCAATGTATGCCAATCTTGCAACAGTTTCATGTTCACACCCCCATGTGGTTGCTGGCGTTGTGAACCGGCTTTTTCAAATGTGGATAACAGATCTGGCTTAGTAATGATTGCGAAGGATGGCTTGGGTCTGTGGCACAAACTGCTTTCATTTTTGATGCAGTAATCCTTCTGCTCTTTGTTTAAACCAAGCCAGACTCTTGGCTTGCTCTCAAGTGTAAACTTCAATATTCTGTGCCTCTTTTGTAACCGATAACTGCAATTCATCACATACTTCCAACAACTCAGTGTAAAGCAATTCTTCATTCATAACATAACAATTTTGCGAATTTGGTGAATGCTCTATTAGAGTCAGTGAATACAGTCATTATGGATTTTGGTACTATACAGAGTATTTCAAGACTACTTTTAAGCAGAAACACTTAGTACAGTACTATATACATCATAGGGACTAATAAACTTCCCTTAATAATAACAGGAGCTTATAAGCGCCAAAGGCGCGAAGGAGCATAACACTCAGGATATAGCTGTGTTCTATCTTTTGTTAATGAAACATTTTCACCATAGCCTTTTCAAGGGCCGCACTCCTTTTTTTACAGCTTGGCTGTTTTTGATTAGATTTCACTTCTTTTTGTATTTGTATACCCCAAAGCCGGCCTATGGCCAGCTTTGGGACTTTTTAACCTATATATTTTTCTTTACCACAGGAAAAAGAAAAAGATGAAGCAGATTTTATAAACATTTTAACTCATTCTGATTTTATCAGTAAATGTACAAATTATATATATATAATGCATATATCAAGAGTTCATTATATTATGAACTCTTGCATATATTTATTACATGTCAATTAATCCCCACAGGATAATTTGCAGCTGATCTCTCTACTGGGTGACTTGAAATGTAGCTGAACTCTCTACAGGGTGATCTGCTTGTATGTAGATGAGCTCTTTACAGGATTCTCTCTACAGGGTGACTTGACTCTAGCTGAACTCTCTGCAGGGCTATCTGTTTGTAGTTGAATTCTTTACAGGGTGATTTGTTTGCAGCTGAACTCTCTACAAGGTAACTTCTTCTAGCTGATCTGTCTACAGGGTGACTTGTTTCTAGCTGGTCTCTATACAGGGAGATTTGTTTGTAGCTGAATTCTCTACAGTCAGGGTGATTTGTTTGCAGCTGAACTCTCTACATGGTGGTTGCTTTAATTTGTAGCTGAACTCTCTAAAAGGTGACTTCTTATAGCTGAACTCTCTACAGGGTGATCTTTTCATAGCTGAACTCTCTACATGATGATTTCTTTGTAGCTGATGAACTCTCTACAGGGTGATTTGTTTGTAGCTGAAATCCCTACAGGGAGTTTGTTTGTAGCTGAACTCTCTACAAGGTGATACTTCTAGGTGATCTCTCTACAGGATGACTTGTTTCTAACTGAACTCTCAACAGGGTGATCTGTTCATAGCTGAACTTTCTACTGGGTGATTTGTTTGCAGCTGAACTCTCTACATGGTGGTTTCTTTGTAGCTGAACTCTCTACAATGTGACTTCTTCTAGCTGAACTCTCTACAGGGTGACTTGTTTCTAGCTGATCTCTCTACAGTGTGACTTGTTTCTAGCTGAACTCTCTACAGGTGATTTGTTTGCAGCTGAACTCTCTACATGGTGGTTTCTTTCGTAGCTGAACTCTCTACAAGGTAACTTCTTCTAGCTGATATTTTTACAGGGCATATTTGTTTGTACATAGCTGAGTTCTCTACAGGGTGATTTGTTTGCAGCTGAACTCTCTATATGAGAGTTTCATTGTAGCTGAACTCTCTACAATGTGACTTCTTCTAGCTGAACTCTCTACAAGGTAACTTCTTCTAGCTGATATTTTTACAGGGCATATGTGCTTGTAGCTGAGTTCTCTACAGGGTGATTTGTTTGCAGCTGAACTCTCTACAATGTGACTTCTTCTAGCTGAACCCTCTACAGGGTGACTTGTTTCTAGCTGGTCTCTCTACAGGGTGACTTGTTTCTAGCGGAACTTTCTACAGGTGATTTGTTTGCAGCTGAACTCTTTACATGGTGGTTTCTTTGTAGCTGAACTCTCTACAAGGTAACTTCTTCTAGCTGAGTTCTCTACAGGGTGTTTGTTTGCAGCTGAATTCTCTACGTGGTGGTTTCTTTATAGCTGAACTCTCTACAAGGTGACTTCTTCTAGCTGATCTCTCTACAAGGTGATTTGTTTGTAGCTGAACTCTCTACAGGTGATTTGTGTGTAGCTGAACTCTCTACAAGGTGATACTTCTAGGTGATCTATCTACAGGATGACTTGTTTCTAACTGAACTCTCAACAGGGTGATCTGTTCATAGCTGAACTTTCTACTGGGTGATTTGTTTGCAGCTGAACTCTATACATGGTGGTTTCTTTGTAGCTGAACTCTCTACAAGGTAATTTCTTCTAGCTGAACTCTCTACAAGGTGACTTGTTTTCTAGCTGATCTCTCTACAGGGTGACTTGTTTCTAGCTGAACTCTCTACAGGTGATTTGTTTGTAGCTGAACTCTCTACATGATGGTTTTGTTGTAGCTGAACTCTCTACAAGGTAACTTCTTCTAGCTGATCTTTTTACAGGGCATATTTGTTTGTAGATGAGTTCTCTACAGGGTGATTTGTTTGCAGCTGAACTCTCTACATGGGAGTTTCATTGTAACTGAAGTCTCTACAATGTGACTTCTTCTAGCTGAACTCTCTACAGGGTGACTTGTTTCTAGCTGATCTCTCTACAGGGTGACTTGTTTCTAGCTGAACTCTCTACAGGTGATTTGTTTGCAGCTGAACTATGGTTTCTTTGTAGCTGAACTCTCTACAAGGTAATTTCTTCTAGCTGATCTTTCTACAGGGTGATTTGTTTGTAGCTGAATTCTCTACAGGGTGATTTATTTGCAGCTGAACTCTCTACAAGGTGACTTTTTCTAGCTGAACTCTCTACAGGGTGATTGATTTTTTGCAGCTGAACTCTCTACATTGTGGTTTCTTTGTAATTGAACTCTCTACAGTGTGATTTGTTTGTAGCTGAACTCTCTACAGGGTGATCTGTTCGTAGCTGAACTCCCTACAAGGTAACTTCTTCTAGCTGATCTTTCTACAGGGCGATTTGTTTGTAGCTGAGTTCTCTACAGGGTGATTTGTTTGCAGCTGAACTCTCTACATGGTAGTTTCTTTGTAGCTGAACTCTCTACAATGTGACTTCTTCTAGCTGAACTCTCTACAGGGTGACTTGTTTCTAGCTGAACTCTCTACAGGGGATTTGTTTGCAGCTGGACTCTCTACAAGGTAACTTCTTCTACCTGATCTTTCTACAGGGTGATTTGTTTGTAGCTGAATTCTCTACAGGGTGACTTGTTTCTAGCTGATCTCTGTACAGGGTGACTTGTTCCTGCTGAACTCTCTACAGGTGATTTGTTTGCAGCTGAACTCTCGTACATGGTGGTTTCTTTGTAGCTGAACTCTCTACAAGGTTACTTGATCTCTCTACAACATGACTTGTTTCTAACTGAACTCTCTACAGTGTGATCTGTTCATAGCGGAACTTTCTACTGGGTGATTTGTTTGTAGCTGAACACTTTGCATGATTGTTTCTTTGTAACTGAACTCTCTACAAGGTAACTTCTTCTAGCTGATCTCTCTACAGGGCAATTTGTTTGAGCTGAACTCTCTACGTGATGGTTTCTTTGTAGCTGAACTCTCTACAAGGTTACTTGATCTCTCTACAACATGACTTGTTTCTAACTGAACTCTCTACAGTGTGATCTGTTCATAGCGGAACTTTCTACTGGGTGATTTGTTTGTAGCTGAACACTTTGCATGATTGTTTCTTTGTAACTGAACTCTCTACAAGGTAACTTCTTCTAGCTGATCTCTCTACAGGGCAATTTGTTTGAGCTGAACTCTCTACATGATGGTTTCTTTGTAGCTGAACTCTCTATTAGGTACCTTCTTCTGGCTGATCTGACTACAGGGTGACTTGTTTGTAACTGAATTCCCTACAGAATAATTTGCAATGTAATATAATTGAGTAAATTGTAAATGCAGCTGAATGCTTTATTAGGGTGACTGTTCTATTAGAGTATCTCGATCTCGCATTTGCTACACGTAGTTGTCTTTCGAATCATAACTCAGTGGTTTGTAATCCAATTCTTCTGTACTACTGCAAGGACTTTCTATCATGATTATTCCAGCTACCTACTGATTTTCAGCTCATTGCTCTAAGCGGTTTGCCTGATAGACACGAAAACTAATAGTTTTTTATTCATAAAAATCGATTCGCGTAATTTTGACACAAGTCGGGTTTTGTGTCATATCTCCGTGGTCTTTATCCCGATTCCTTTCAAACCACAAAAAGGCACTCCTACAATGGTTGCTCCATCTACATAGCAATTTTCAACTGATTCCTCAAAGGAGTTTACTCTGTAGGCGTGACAGACCTTCGACCTTATTTTACGCAAATAATCGGTCATAACTCCGTGAATGTTCATCGGATTCCTACCAAAGTTGGTACAGAGATCCGCCTTAATGAGCCCTTTAAGTGTGCAAAATTTCAGCCCGATCCGAGCACGCATTCGTGTTTTATGGCGGATTTTGCGAAGTGTGCGAAATGAAGAAGAAAAAAACGAAGAAATCAAAACGAAATTTTGTTCGCTCGTATCTCGGAAATGGCTGGAGCGATTTTCTTCAAATTTGGTGTGTAGACTCCCTTTACTGGCCGGCACCTCTCTAGCAAATCTGGTTCCAATCGGGTAAGGGATTACAGAGCTACATGAGTGTGAAAATTGCATTTTCTTTCTTCCTGTTAATATACTCACGGGTGGCACGCCGGCTTCTTGGGCCGCACGACACACTACCGTGTGTCTTGATTCTTAAGTGTGTATTACATGAAGCATATATGTGACCAAATTTGACAAAACAAAGTTTCCACACACATCCACTTTTATGACTTTGAAGTACCATAACTCAATGTAGCAGTATGCCATTAGTCTCAAATTTTGACTTGGTATTGTACTATGCTATGGAAGGACTTTGTGAAAATTGTAGGCCAATAACTTGCTGAGTAGTCAAGTTACAGCTGGTTAAAGTCAGAAAATTGGATGTGTGTGGAAGCCTTGTTTTGTCAAATTCGGTCACATATAGGCTGATTGCATTAAGTCTCAAATAACTGTCTGGCATGCAGCCGGTTACGATTATGTTGTTACTCAGGTTTCTGTCTACTATTAGATAAAAAGTAGAGTGAAAACAGACACATACGCACATCTGTTAACCTTAGTGAGCTAAAAATCCTCATAATATATATATCTAATCCAAAACAGCCAAGCTGTAAAAAAAGTGTGCGGCCCTCAGAAAGGCTATGGTGAAAAAAGATGTGAAATCCAAGGTGGCGGCCAAGAAATGGCTGTGATGGTAGGTTAATGGTAAAAATTTTAATAATGACAATTCAGGTAAATTTTGTGAAGCGGCACAAAAATTCACCTGAATTGTCGTTATTAAAATTTTTACCATTAACCTACCATCACTGCCATTTCTTGGCCGCCACCTTGGATTTCACATCTTTTTTCACCATAGCCTTTCTGAGGGCCGCACACTTTTTTTACAGCTTGGCTGTTTTGGATTAGATTTCATTTCTTTTTGTATTTGTATACCCCAAAGCCGGCCTATGGCCAGCTTTGGGACTTTTTTAACCTATGTTTTTTTCTTTACTACAGGAAGAAGAAAAGATGAAGTAGATGTACTTTAAATATTTTATCAGTAAATGTACAAATTATATATATAATATATATGTGACCGGATTTGCGAAAAGGGGCCTTCCACACACATCCAATTTGCCAACTTTGACAAATGATAACTTCAGATTGGAAAGAGCTATTGCCATGAAATTTGGGCAGTAGTGATTTCTTTGCAGCTGAACTCTCCACATGATGGTTTCTTTGTAGCTGAACTCTCTACAAGGTAATTTCTTCTAGCTGATCTCTCTACAGGGAGATTTGTTTGTAGCTGAACTATCTACAAGGTAACTTCTTCTAGCTGATCTCTCTACAGGGTGATTTGTTTGTAGCTGAACTCTCTACAGCTGATTTGTTTGAAGCTGAACTTTCTAAATGATGGTTTCTTTGTAGCTGAACTCTCTACAAGTTAACTTCTTCTAGCTGATCTCTCTACAGGGAGATTTGTTTGTAGCTGAACTCTCTACAAGGTAACTTTTCTAGCTGATGTCTCTACAAGGTGGCTAGTTTGTAGCTGAACTCTCTACATGGTGGTTTCTTTGTAACTGAACTTTCTACAAGGTGACTTCTTCTAGCTGATCTTTCGATAGGGTTATTTGTTTGTAACTTCACTCTCTACAAGGTAACTTCTTCTAGCTGATCTCTCTACAGGGAGATTTGTTTGTAGCTGAACTCTCTACAGGTGATTTGTTTGAAGCTGAACTTTCTAAATGATGGTTTCTTTGTAGCTGAACTATCTACAAGGTAACTTCTTCTAGCTGATCTCTCTACAGGGTGATTTGTTCGTAGCTGAATTCTGTACAGGTGATTTGTTTGCAGCTGAGCTCTTTACAAAATGGTTTCTTTGTAGCTGAACTCTCTACAAGGTAACTTCTTCTAACTGATCTTTCTACAGGGCAATTTGTTTGTGGCAGAATTTTATACAGGGTGATTTCTTTGCAGCTGAACTCTCTACATGGTGGTTTCTTTGTAGCTGAATTCTCTACAAAGTAATTTCTTCTAGCTGATCTCTCTACAGGGTGATTTGTTTGTAGCTGAATTCTGTACAGGTGATTTGTTTGCAGCTGAGCTCTTTACAGAATGGTTTCTTTGTAGCTGAACTCTCTACAAGTTAACTTCTTCTAGCTGGTCTTTCTACAGGGCAATTTGTTCGTGGCAGAATTTTATACTGGGTGATTTGCAGCTGAACTCTCTACATGGTGGTTTCTTTGTAGCTGAACTCTCTACAAGTTAACTTCTTCTAGCTGATCTCTCTACATGGTGATTTGTTTGTAGCTGAATTCTGTATAGGTGATTTGTTTGCAGCTGAGCTCTTTAAATAATGGTTTCTTTGTAGCTGAACTCTCTCAAGGTAACTTCTTCTAGCTGATGTCTTTACAGGGTCACTAGTTTGTAGCTGAATTCTCTACATGGTGGTTTCTTTGTAACTGAACTCTCTACAAGGTAACTTTTTCTAGCTCATCTTTCTACAGGGTGATTTATTTGTAGCTGAATTCTTTACAGGTGATTTGTTTGCAGCTGAGCTCTTTAACCCTTAAACGCGCAAAGGCCATTATAATGGCCCTATTATTTATTACACCGAAAACGCACGAAAGTTTATGCTTACTTTCGCGAAAATAATCGCGCGTCTTTACAAGGCTGTATCTCTGAAAATCCTCGACGTATCAACTTGAAACTTGGTACACAGCTGGTGGATACCCTGGGGTTTACCCATCGTGACTATCAATTGTTTATCATTAATGCTTCTCTATTTATCCGAAGTAATATGCGCATAACTTGGAAATAACCGTCATGGTAGGTGGCTCCGTTGGCGATTCGCCTCAATACTTGGTGTCGAGAAAGAGTTGTACCCTTGATACAAGGTGGTGAAATTCCATTGACATAGCTGCAACTCTCAGGTATTTATGAATTTTAGAAAAAAACTTGTGGTATTCACACAATTGTGCGAAGTAACCGCACGTCTTTACACGACTGTATCTGTGAAAATCCTTTATGTATCAGCTTGTAACTTGGTACACAGACGGTGGATAACCTGGGGTTTATCCAATATTATTATGTTTTTATCAATAATACTTCTCCATTTATCCACAGCAATACGCGCATCATTTGGAAATAATCATCATGGTAGGCAGCTCCTCTGTCCATTCGCCTCAACACTTGGTGTTTAGAAAGGGTGGTACCCTTGATACAAGGTGGTGAAATTCCAGTGACATAGCTACAACTCTCAGGTAGTTGTGAATTGAAAAAAAATTGTCGTATTCTCATAATTATATTTACCCTGTAGGCATGTAACAAAGAACTCCAACACAATCACTGTAGCGTTTCAACATGCTGCCAAGACGTATTCTGGTGACTGGTCAATCAAATACCAACAGCAATCCATTTTATCATGCACTGTTCATCAAACATAAAGTATTATTATTAGCATTAGAATTTGAAAAACTTTTCAAACATAAAATGTACATGAAATATATACACTAAAGAGCTGGGATCTTTACTCAGTAAAGGGTTTGCCTCATTTAGAAACCACCGATCCAAGTGATTTCAGAGAAAAAACCACAATCGTGGAAAAACCTGAATTACAAACAGCTCTGTACATAACTAAACAGATAATACTGTCAACACATCTAAACTATATACATCGGCTGAACCTGTAAAAAGTCTAAGACACAGTAAATAGCATACACCCCTTATTTATTTATAGTTTTCCTTGGTGTGGTATATCTTAAAACAATTTTCAAGGCACAAATGAACCATTCCACAATTTACGCAGCCATACTTAGTACCTTTTCTATGTGTCTTCCAGTCAGAACACACTGCAAAGTCACCGTCAGTCCCAAGGTTCTCTATGAAATGGCGTTCCTCAAGCCTCGCAGGCGACTGAGGTGGAAGAGCCTGTGATTGACGTCCTCCATGCTGGCGTGAGCTATGTTGACATAAAAGTTTAGTAGCCAGTTGCTCCCTAAAGCTTTTGATGGTCTATGATCATTCACAGGTGTGAAACAGCACTCTAGAGTATAAGCATTATCGATAGCCAAATCCCTACCCCTACCGGTACCTCTACCCCTACCAGTACCTTTCCTCCTACCTCGACTAGGCACAAGATCCATTGGAGACACAGTTCCCCTACCCCTTCCTCTACCTCTACCCCTCCCTCTACTTCTACCCCTCCCTCTATTTCTACCAGACAAAGGATCAGATGGAGACGGTGAGTAGTCCCTGCCTCTATCACTAGGTGAAAATGGGGCATGTGGAGAAGAACGAGAGCGCAGGGAAGAACTAACAGGAGAGCCATGGTAGGCCACAGGAGAACCACTACAGGGGTATTCAGTTTCCAGGCTACCCATCCCACCATCACTCACTCCACTATGTAGCCCAGATGTTCCAGGATGGCTTGACTCATCATGACCTTCACAATATCTTACATCAACTATTAGAAGAAGCAGGACTCAAGTTATAAAACATGTGAAAAGCATTATACCTTCATAATCATCGTTTGTTTCTTCCTCGATGTCTTCTTCGTCGTTGCTGCACTCTTCCTCACGATCATTTTCTTCCACATCGCCATAACCATCTATAATGGCAGGCGAAGTGATAGGACCGATTCATCTGTCCGCCATTTTACCGTCTTGTTCCCTGGTAAGCCTATCAAGGACAAAAGAGTCTTCTCCATGGACAAAAGAGTCCTCTTCGTCCGAGTTGTTCCAGTCATCGTCGGTGTTGCTATAGAAAAGTTGATCAACAACAGTATTTTCATCCATATCTCGCTTATCTTTAATCACAGCACAAAGTTCTTGAGCTCGAATTAAAGCCCAGAAACGTGGCTTTCCGTTGCACTAAACCGTTTCACGATCACGTAATCCTAGCGCGCGCACCTCTGTGCCAAATATGGAGGGCCACTTAAATGGCCCTTGCGATTTCAGTGCAATATTTCGTAAATTCGCGTGCGCGTGTAAGGGTTAAAGAATGGTTTCTTTGTAGCTGAACTCTCTACAGGTAACTTCTTCTAGCTGATGTCTCTACAAGTCACTAGTTTGTAGCTGAGCTCTCTATATGGTGGTTTTTTTGTAACTGAACTCTCTACAAGGTGACCTCTTCTAGCTGATCTTTCTACAGGGTGATTTGTTTGAAGCTGAACTCTCTACAAGGTAACTCCTTCTAGCTGATCTCTCTACAGGGAGATTTGTTTGTAGCTGAACTCTCTACATGATGGTTTCTTTGTAGCTGAACTCTCTACAAGGTAACTTCTTCTAGCTGATCTCTCTACAGGGAGATTTGTTTGTAGCTGAACTCTCTACATGATGGTTTCTTTGTAGTTGAACTCTCTGCAAGGTAACTTCTTGTATTGATCTCTCCACAGGGCGATTTGTTTGTAGCTGAACTCTCTACATGGTGGTTTCTTTGTAGCTGAACTCTACAAGGTGATTTTTCTAGCTGAACTATCTCTTTCCATAGTTGCATGAACTCCCTACAAGGTAACTTCTTCTAGCTGATCTCTCTACAGGGTGACTTGTGTGTAGCTGATCTCTATACAGGTTTCTTATTTCTAGTTGATCTCTTGAATTCTCTTCAGGGTGACTGCTCTATTAGAGTATCTCGATCTCGCACTTGCCGCACCAAGTTGGATATTTCGTGTTATAACTCCGTGGCTTTAAGTCTGATTCTTCTACACCATTGATGAGTCTTTCTAAGATGATTACTCCATCTGTACAACGATTTTCAAAGCATTACCCCAAGAGGTTTATCTGGTAAGCGTGGCAAGCAGTGGTTTTTTTTTATTAGCTGATCTCGATTGCGTAATTGTTACACACTGTTGGTTTTTTCGTTGTATCTTCCTGGTTTTTAGCTCGACTTCTTTCAAACCACAAAAGGTTTGAGGTTCAATAGTTAACCTATTCACCCACCGATTTTCAGCTTCTTCCCATACGCGGTTTACCCTGTAGGCGTGACAACATATTGGTGTTATTTTTCGTGAATAATCGCTCATAACTCTTTGCCTGTTTATCGTATTCCAGCCAAAGTTGGTACCGCGATGCGCCTTTATACCCCCCTTCTGTGTGCCAAATTTCAAGGCAATCGGATATGGCGTTCGAGTTTTATAGCAGTTTTTGTAAGTGTGCGACAAGAAAAAGAAAAATAAGAAGAAAAAAAAAACGAAGAAACTGAGCCAATTTTTGAAGTCGCATATCTCGGGAACGCGCGAAGCTATTTCGCTCAAATTTGGAATGTGGAGTCCTGCAGTTGGAGGGCATGTCCACAGCAAAAATCGTCTTGCTTCATCAAGGAAGCACAGAGCTACGGAGGTGCGAAAATTGCGTTTTCTTTCTTCCTGTCAATATACTCACGGGTGTTACGCGCCGGCTTCTTGGGCCGCACGACACACTACCGTGTGTCTTGATATATATATAATCTGACAATTTTACATACACGATAAAAATGTAATAAATGACAGTACAAGTGTTGTGAAATGAGACATTGTTCTTTATACAGTAATTGAGTATGCTAGTCTCTTCCCATAGAATATACATACAATCACAATATACCAAAGTCAGTGTAATTGTATCAGCTTACCAATAATAATTCATCGATAACATCTGCAAGCTTCAAGTATCATGATCAGTTTGTTACTGACATGTACAACTGTAAGGAAATGGAAATAATTTAAATAACAGCACAATTAATTGATAAAATGATATGGATTGGTGATAGCTGACAACAATCGCTTAGCAACCATTGCCATGACCGTTACTAAGAAAATATTTCCAGGTCACAATAATTTTCAGGGTTGAAACTGGGTCAGGTCATATTTTGTCAGGGCGAATCAGGTCTGACCCACTTATACGGATTGATTGGCTTGACACTGTGGAAGTGTACGTATGTGTTGACTTGCCAGCCATGCCCACTTATTGGGATTGTGCTTTATCGTCTGTAGTACGCATACGTGGAGCCACATCTATTTTTCAGTAAGGTGTGTTGGTATGCACAAGGCCATGTCCGTTGCTGCCTGTATGCTTACGTGGAGCCACACTCACTAATCCATTGATAAATTGTATTTATGCGTCATACTCTAATCCACCCTTGCTGCAGTCCAGTTTCATACTTAACTATGCCTACTTATAGGGAATGCATGGGAATGTCTGTAGATATACCTGGAGCCACACTCATTTTCAGAAAGGTCTGTTGAAGTCTGTAGGCATGCACTAAGCCACACCTACCTGTGTTTTATCATCTGTAGACTTACGTGACCACTAACCAATCGTGAATTAACTTACCTACCCTAGCTAGTGGAGCACCCAAACTATTGCTCTCAACGTACACCTTGGTTTAAAACCGGATAAGATCTGGGTCAGTTCAGATCAGTGGGTCATTCAGTTCAGTAGTAGTGACCCAGTTTCAACCCTGATACAGCTGTATGTATATACACACTTATTATAATACAACCTAAATAGGTAGCTAAATGGATTATCAAAATATACGTTGCTGCCTAAAAACCACTCTTACAAACTCTCCAAATTAAGGACACAATAGAAAAATAGGCCAGTCTTTCCTCTACAGTTTTATCTCAAAATTCTGGGTACCAAAGTGTCCACAATAGAAACATTCCACTGTAGCTATGTAGCAAAAGGAGGCATATAAATTACCACTTGGTTAGCCAATCCATATCATTGATATGATATACACCTACTGCAAACAGACATTCAAAATGTCATGTTCATTTTATCACTTAGTCGCTCACAAATTATTGTGACACAATACACCTTACAAAATGTGGGGGACTCACCACTACTGTTGTTTCTTTGACCAAGAATTTCACTCCCATTGCTCTAGCCACTCACAGCACCCAGCTAAACCAGGTATAAATTGTACCAGGACATAGCTGGGGGAAAAAGCAGTCATTCACTGGCTGATGCTGTCTTACCTAAATAAATAAAATAAAGTAGTATTAAAAATTACTTCACAGATGCATTTACAAGTGTCTAAACATTAACAGAGATAGAAAATGCAGTGGACACAGTAGGAAAACATTTAAAAGTTTAGTCCACAAAGCATGTATGTAAGACCAGATCACGTTATTCATGAATGGCTTTTAACACATTTTACAATCCAGTCAGTGGTGAAAAATGTGACAAATGGACATATAATTCAACGTAAATGTGTGTAGAGTTCTATCCACACTACACATGCATGGGAGCCAAGTGTTTGAACAGAACAAAACATTGGATGTCAACTACGTACCTCTAAAATTTTCCAAGTTCTCTTCGCCATTACACTATTGGCAGCAGCTCCGTATACTAAAGAAGCCGTATAACAATAAAATTACAGGATTCCGTTGTGTGAGCTCCTTTGGGTTTTGTTGCAGCGTTAATCAACAGCACTTCTTCAGGCGGTTCACGCGTTATCATCAGGTAATTATCTGGCTTTAAAGGTATGCTATATTCAGGTAATACCTGACAACTGGTAGCGCGCCCCATTGTACTCATTGTTGAGGTTATTCGTATACTTAGTATACGGCGGATGCTGAAACGTGCATACTAGTAGCGGACTGTGACTGGCTCTCGCTTGGGCTCTCGGTACGGGCTACTGATCTTGTAAGTATGTGAGACTGATGTCAACACGAATAACTCAATAAATACGTTCCTGGATGGGTAGCTACCAAGTTGCCTGCTTGAGTCCTGGTGAGTGAAATGATTGCCGGCCATGCATGTGCATGATGTGTCCTGTATTTTGATAGAAAAGGTCTGGCTACGCCAGACTAGTATTTTGATGCACTTGACATCCTCAGTTCTGAGGTTTGTGCATAACTAAATAGTGGTGAGTCAGGACTTGAATAGGCTTTCATTTTGGAGATAATGCACTTATCAATGTTTCCCCACTACTATGAGCACGGGCAGAGGTGGGGATAAGTGGAGATTTGAACATTAAAAGTTCTAATCTCCACTACCTGGTGGTCTTGCTACCCCCTACTATTCCCATGGTCTTCAGTCTTCATGCTCGGCTTGGAACTACAGTGCATCACTCAACATATCTTTTAACAGCTTGCTTTTGTACATGATCTAGTAGACAGCACGTGAGCTTTGCATACAAAGAGATAGAGCTTAATGTGAGAAATCCAAGGATAAATCTCAGTGTTTGAAAGTAAAGAAAGTTCAACAAGATATCACCTGTGATTAAATGTCCCACTACCTGGGGCAAGGTTGGCGGTTGGTTCCCCCACCTCTGCTCATGTTTATAGCAGTGGTACAAAGCATTGATAGGTGCATTATGTCTATCTACTGATTCAATCCTCAGTGCACCAGGATTAGTCAGTGCATAAACGTTATCTCCATGACCAGTAAGTTCCTTGTGGTGTTACAATGCTGCGATCTGTATGTGGTTGTGTATTTAAGATACTGTGGAATTGCTGACCGTTAGCTATACAAGGGGGTTGTACTTCAAAGTATTGTGTACTATGCTTATGATCTTCATTCTTGGTCAAAGTACAAAATGGGCCTTGACATTAAAAGGACGCTTAACTCTTAATTAGTTAAATTCTCATAAAACTCACATTCACATTGTATTTCTATACATTCACATTGTATTTTTGTATGTGACTTTATAGTTGTCCTGTGAGCTACTACAAAAGTTCTTTTTGCCATTGATTTCGACCTAGGATGAAGATCACACTATACAACACATTGTAGTGTCACTCAGCTGTGAGTTGCAACACTCTTAAATTTGTACATGAGATTAACTGTACCTTGTACACAAACAAGTATCTTCAATAGCAGGCCTTCATCTAGTCGGGGGGGGGGGGGGGGGGGGGCAAAGGAAGGCCTTATGAGAGTGGTGGAGGGCAGTAGTGTAAAGATCCATGTGCTTACCATGTATACACATGGCATTTGGGCCTGGGGACATGCTCACCAGAAATTTTGTATTTTAGACTCTTGGAATGCTTTGGTGCATCCTCAGGTACCTGAGAATAACATGCCGCTGCGTTTTGTTGCTTCTGGTGCATTCTCAAGTATCTGAGAATAACTTGCCACTCCAGGTGATTTTTGCATTTTAGGTGTATTCTCAGGTACATGCTGCTCCAGGAAATTTTTTGTATTATTTATTTATTTGTTATACATTATCCACCTAAGGACCCACTACTGAAAGCCTGTGTAGCAGCTCATTTGACTTTGATTTAAGGTGAGTTTGTAATAAATGGTCATGGTATGTATACAGTGTACTTCTTGAGTGATCACTTGATCTTGGCCTGAGAAAGTTTAGCAATTCTGAATCAATTAAAAGATAAAGATATATGACTCCTCCACAAAGGGAAGGAGAAGGGTGCATTTTCTCCAAATGTCCCATGCATTGGTTGTGGGGATGCGGGGCTCTCTAGTACTAAACTTTTAGACCTTACTAGCTTAAAACCCTTCTATTCAGAATTAGGTACAAGCTACTAAAACCTTATTATTTTGTATACAAATGAAATAATAAATTTTCGCTTTCAAAATTAGTCATTGTGTTTACATGTAATTCTGTAGTTACATCAATAAACAATAAAAAACAACTATATCTACAGTATGATTGCAAAGTTGCATAGACTAAAGTGTGTGGTCAGAGTGGATATTAATAGTAAACATAATTCCCCATATGTAGCACATACCTTTTGAAGATGGTAATGTGTGTGAAAACAGGACATGTGGGCACGTACATTGGCCTACATTTTTGTACTTCCATCACTCTTAATATTATACATATTATTCTATTCCAGTAATAAGATATGACCTGTTGTGTGATGGTGTGTAGTTTGTGCCCACGTGCCTTGTTTTTGCATCAGGCTAGGGATACAGTCACATATACAAATAAAATTACTTGTACAAGAACATAGTAAGTATACATAGTAGCACGTTATTCAATTTAAGGAGTCCAGGGAGGTGATTCTAAAGTGGTATTGTAGCACAGAAACGATTGTTGATAATTTATTATATATTGAAATTTTGTGAGTATTACAGTCCCAGCCCTACATCTGACATTTTCTACAAGTGGAAATTTCCTTCAAAAGTTTCTATACATGTGATAGACCCTGGTAATGAATAGGAGTCATATTCCTTGCTTGACATAGAGAGCTTGTACCATGTAAATTAATATCCATAACCTTCCAAATTACATGTTAACAGTCCATTGTGCCATGTAATCTGTATAGAATTGTATATATTATATTGATGTGACCTACATTTCTAGCATACTAGATGCACAAGGGGATGTCATGTAGGGAAGTGCTGCAGATATAGATCTGCAACCACGGTCAAAGTATTGACCAACCGAAATTTATCATTGACCTGTGACTTGCAGTGCTTATTGTGTTTGACCTGTGGCTTAATTGTTTCTTGACCACTGTTTATTTTATAATTTTGTATGCCTCCCTTTGTACCAACAATTTCTTGGTGCGTGCTACCAACAACTGTGAGAAAACCATCTTTGTAATCACAATGAAATGTCTGGTGATGCTTAAACTTTGAAACATCTTCTTGGAGATCCTTACATCTTGTGAGCTATGTATAATTCCATAAACTTGATTCCAGTTACGTATAGTTTGGGCCTAAAACTGTGTTTCATTGATCATTGACCCACTATTTTACAGCCTTGACCGTTGATGCATTTGCAATGCAAGTGGACAACTTTAAAATAAATCTTCATTGGAGTGCACAGTTTGTTACTAATAATACGTACATGGTGAAAAGAATAGTATTAATAGTTAGACACCAAGACTAAGGGAGAACAAAGTAATTTAGTAACTTCAAAGACTAGAGGTAGTAACATCCCAAGTGTAGTACAACGGTGCTACCGAAGGACTACTAGATTAGCAGTTTGTCTTTGTATTGTATTAGTTTATCATGTACAAAATTGCTTGAGGGCATGCATGTGACTAAAGTGGACATGTATAGGTGACTAAGTGATTTAGTAAACCTCTAAATGAGCTATGATGTTGTCTATAATAATATTAAACTAGCTCAACCAGGGAACCTAAAAGGAGGCCTGTACGTGTAGTGGTCAGATGACCCGACCAATTAAATATAACTGACACAACATTGTAACTTATCATAGAAGATGTGCCCAAACACCTTAAAGAGCAGTGATACTGTGTCAAAAAGTGTTCTTGAGTCCTGCTGTGCTAGAAGCAATTTAAAGTTCAGCTCTATTATCTATGGCCGTTCAGTCATTTGTTGTATAATCAGTATAAATAACTGTCTACACTATGTTGCTAGTAAGGAAGTATTATACTAAGAACAATAATTGTTACTCTACTTATGACACCTGTCACACATGGTACTTCTATCAGCCAGTAGCTGATGATGTTAAACACTGTCACTATGTGCTGCCAATGATTGTGAGCAGCACAGAAGTTATTCAATAAGTAGCAACCATGCTGTAATGCTTTTAAATACTACCAACAGCAAATGTAAAAACATACATGATACCCTGCAGCCATGGGATGAATCAAAATTGTTAACATAAATAGGTAACCATGGCTATGATTCTGCACGTGTAAAGTAGTGGCTCCTACACTTTTATTTTTTTCTAGTTAGCAAAAATAAGTCTGCTTTCAGTGAGTGTGTGCCTGATAACACAACATTATTGTGGGCCTGATAACACAACATCTGTTGGTGATGTGGCTAATATCAGTACCCCTTTTGTGAATTTGTAGACAAGACAAGGTGAGGGGATTTCTCACCTTGCTTTTGTTGTAATTGTGGTTCCAACAGCTCCAGGTTTGCATATACCAATAGTCAGTATAATAACACAATATTGTAGCTGTATACAAATGTTGGTATCATGAAAATCATGTAATTTCAAGCTAGAAAACAAAGAACATTTTTCAGAAATTTATCAGGTATGGATGGTATACTGGTACATAGGTAGGTGCAGTCAAGCCCAAATATCCCATCACAAAGTTTTAATACACTATGTACAAGTATCTCAAAGACTTTCACAGGACTAGTAACCTGTAGAAGGTTGTATCAAGTCTCGCAGATGAAGGTATGGGCACCTAAGTCCCATATGGACCTTCACCCACTACCGTAAATCAAGAAAAATTCATCGTCAAAAAATTTTGTCACTGGCTGTATCAACGAAAATTAAATGACAAATTATTTTTTAACTATTATATGTATAATTTGTGCATACAAATATTAACCTATAGCTAATTATTCCGTCAAAAATTTTTTGTTAATTATGCAAGCAACGAAAATATGTAGCATTGAAATTTTAATAGATGAAAATTATCTACGTTGAAATTTTCCTAATTTATGGTACGTGGTACATGGACAGTTGGCATTTGCTTCCTCAGTGACACCAGGCTGCCAGGTCCCCATTGAACAGCTGAGTAGACTGGAGTAATGTGAGTAAAATTTCTTGCTCAAGGAACACCAAAATATCAATTGGTGTAACCAGACATCGAACTTATAGAAACTTAAATTACCAGGCTGATGCTCTAGCCACTTGGCCTGGTATTACACACACACACACACACGCATGCACGCACGCACCCACCCACACACACACACACACACACACACACATACACACACACACACACACACACTCACCACACACACACACTCACCACACACACACACACACACACACACACACACACACACACACACACACACACACACACACACACACACACACACACACACACACACACCCACACACACACCCACACACCCACACACACACACATGTGCACACACACACGCTCGCTCTATTTAACAAGCATGCAGGTAAGGCTCTACATATTAGTGAAAAACTACGTACATTTAGTGAGTTCAAACTCTTAATTATGCACTCATACTGTTGAATAGACAAGACTACAGTTTGTATGTGCCTCTAATATGCAAGACTGAGAATGTGGTGTACATGTATATCGCTAATGATGCTTAATAGTTGAAAAGGTACTTCAGCCAACTTAATGTGAGTCCAGTAGTCCATTCTAGTAATCCAGCCCAGTATTCTAGTCCAGTAATATGCATCCAAAAATTTTATATTTGCATGTTGTAAGATCTGCATGACAAATACTGAGTTTCATTACAAATATCAAAAGCAAATGCTGAGTTGGGAGTTGTAGTTAATTGGTGTGATTACAGTTGCACCATATAGGAATTAGACCACAACTCCACAGTAGTTTTGTACATGCGGCCACAATAGACTAGTTATCTTGCTATCCCAAACTCTGTGAGAAATGTATATACTCAAGAATTAAAACATACTATATTTTGGAGTACCTAGTCTGATGTATATGATATTATCTGCATGGAGGCACTTCTTATAAACTGAAGCAGATAGACTTTATTTCCATTTTAGGATGCGTAAGACAGTCATCAGCAAGTATATATGCCATTTGTTTACCAAGTGAAATTGGCTGGCATACATATAACCTGAAACTTTTGTGAAAAAATATTGGAGTAAAAACTTGGTATAGGGGTAGAAATATTAACTAATTCCTTATATCCCATGCAACTTACTTTTTGTAAAGTTAGCTAACTAGAAATCAGGTTACTAGTTAGCTTCATGTCCTTGTTTGTTGCCATTTCACCCAGGGGGAAAAATATACTGTATGCAATGGAAATGGAAAAAAGTCAAATCTTCGTGACATGTATATTAGGGTAAAACTCTTATTTAGTGGCCACTTCCCAAAAAAACCTCATTACAAAAACCACCTCTGTGCAAGGTCACAAGATGACGAAGACACACTTATATCCAAGAACATTACAGTGACTACCTCCTTACAATAACCACCTCTTTACATAAACCACTTCTTAAGATTTCATAGCTAAGCTACAAATATGTATATATTGCATGACTTGTTCACTAACACACCTAGAAAATGATAGGTACCTATACAGGTCATCTTTTAAGACTGCCGTTTCTTTGACGCAGTTATAGTTTACAACAACACTTTATGAGTCCATTACAAACCAACCAACTGATTTATGGTACAGATGGTCTGATCAGACCAAAATATGGAGGATAATATTGACCTTACCATGGGGTCACAAAGAGGAGATACACCATTAATTTTCGCGTACATATTTTACACATTATAGTATAGGTCCTGGAGTATACCTGGCTACAGTTATGGGTTGGGATCATGATGAATATATGTACAAATTCATTATTACATTCGGTTTTTGTAAAGAGGTGGTCATTATAGGTCATTAAGTGTGCCTTTGGCATCTTTGAGACCTAATTACAATGTGGTCTTTGTACAGAGATGGTCTTTGTAATGAGGTGGTCTTTGTACAGAAATGGTCTTTGTAACGAGGTGGTGACTAAGCAAGGGTTTTACCCTAGTGTATACATGTAAATGAAGATTATTTTGACCTTTTACGATTTCTGTTTCCATTTCCACTGCTTCCAATTCCCCCAGTAGGTGTTTGGTTTTAATGCATGATTACTAGATACTATGTAACCATTGTTGTAACATAGTTACAGTACAGAGAAAAGTAGCTATAGTTATCCCAACGGACTGCACATATAATTTAGACAACTCATAATTTTAAAATCCTGTGTGATTTTTCCATTTTGTAAGTCAAAATTAATGTTATATACGATGTCCTGTACTGTGCAAGTATGTCTGTACATGTATTGTGTTCATATGTAGTAACTGCTTGTCTGTATTCAATTTATTCATGGTGGTGGACATTAGTGACCCACATGATTTTATTTAATAGATTAAAGTGACATGATGGGATTTCAACAGTTCAGTGATGCAGGCCATCAATGCTTGTTACATAGGTAAGCTATAGTTTATATACAGTGCAGTTGAGTATGCCATTAAATATAACTAACAGGTCATTCTAAGGAGACATAGAAAGGGACCCTTACTGCAGCACTGCATCAAACAGCAATACAGCAGTTACAATGTTGCATATTTAAGCGTTCTGTGTGTACATATGCAGTGTACATGTATGATGCAAATTAAACCAATACATGCCGTAGTTGTACTGTTTCAAATATAATAGATTTGTATGCTGTAATGTACTGGCACAACAGTGTGGGCAGATAATATTATGTGTGTTTTATAAGAGTGATTGCAAGTTCAACAACATGTACTGTGTACAGGTATATCACACACTGAAAAACCATATAATATGCAGTGTATAGTACATATGCTTATAACCTTAATGTAATCACTTAAGTGTATATAGTATTATTTTATCATACATTACAATTATTATTATACATGCCGGCATTCTGCAATTGTTGAAGGATCTTTACTATATTATATTGTTATCGATCGATGGTGAACTTCATATTATATATACATATATATCTTAAACACAACATTGCAACAGTGTTGCATGCACAAGTGTGTAATTGTATACCATGCATGCATGAGTTTATTGCTGCATGTGCCTATATAGCTTTATAACCTATTATAACTTTTTACATGTGCTGTTGCAAGCATGTTTACAGTAGTTGCAAACTATAATGTATTGTTATACGAACTGTACTATTATAATTATAGTCTATATACAATTATTATATCTGTTAAGAAACCAATGGTTATAATTATGGAAGAGTCTATATGTGTTTGGGGATCTGTGCCATTATGTATTTTAACTTAAACTTTCTAATAAAACAATCATTTCGTTGATTGCTTGTATCACTTCATGTATGATATTGATGGAGTCTGTCCAAGCATGTAGCAAATTTAAAACATGCATATTTGCATATATAGAAAGAGTAAACAAAGTTACATTAAATGTCATGCAATTGAAGAAATGTGCTTGCAATTGAGTCTATTCTATCGCAAACAGGTCAGTGACATACTGGTCTATATATTATTATCTAGCTATCATATCAGTAAGTAATGCATTATATACAATGAGTCATCCATCTTTTCAGCCTAAAGTATGCAAAAAGTATGCTGCTAGGGGGAGATGGTTAATTGTATACTATTAATTAAATAAAATTAATAACCAAAATGTAAGATTAAAAAATACTTTAGACCAGCTGATTAATAATTCATACATGTTCCTATATAAACTACTGGACTTATACTGAAACTGAAAGGCCAGGATAAGGATAGTATAAATATCTGTATTATAATTTTTATATGCATTTAAATGATGATACTTCCCCTGAGTTTATCTGTACCTTGATCTGTTACAGTTATATAGTTATACAGTATTTAATTTTTTCAAGAGTACTGTAATTTTCAAGAAAAGTTGCATGCATTTTCAACGAGTTATAAAGAACTTAACACTATTAATATCAGGTCAAAATTTTCATTTAATGACATACTCCTACATTGAGTCATGGTGCTTCAAATAATCACTATTAATTTGTGACTGGATTTACGAAAAAAGGGTTTTCCACACATCTAATTCCATAAACTTGGGAGACGATTCCTTAGTGTTCAAGTAATATAACATAATTATTATCCTGAAACTTTACCATGTATTCAGCTATGTTAGTGCTCACTTCTGACCAAATTACAAGTCAATATAGCTCTTTCCATTCTAAACATATGAATTGCCAAAGTTTGCAAACTGGATGTGTGTGGAAGAGTAGGAAGACCCCCCATTTTGCAAATCTGGTCATATTTGTACATTTGCATGGTATGTGGTTAGTAAATTGTTTGTAACAATCACATCATTCCACCTTTCCATAGTCACAACAATGCCACATACTATCACTGACTACCCATGCATGGCACTTTTATGTTGACACAAGTAGAAAGGTCATCAGTGATATCAATTGAAATTCATCATGTGGTTATAGGTCTCCAAACAAATCTTAGGCCTGGATCTCCAGTAAGCACGTACACTGCCTTTGGATCCTTACTGTGTACACATAAACATAATCAAATGTATAGTACTGACTTATGACTAATGTGAGGAATAAAACAATCACTATGGAAAATTTAATGTATTATATACATGATTTATTTATTTGATTTAATGCACAAAGAACTCAATCATAAGTGTATAAAAGTGCATGTGTGTAATTTAGTCTGAAAGTCATCAACATTTTCAACAGCAACAACCTCGATAGGGAGGGAATTCCAGATTTTGATGGTTGATGGCAGAAATGAGCGGTGGTAGCAGTTGACCCTGGTAGAAATAGGGATGAATCTTTGATTGTAACCTCGTGTAATTGTGGAGGATGGGTGAAGATATGGTAGAAAGTCAATTGAAACTGCATTATGTAGCATTTTGTTCAACATAGTAACTTCAGCATAATTTCTCCTGTCCTCTAGCATTAGCCAATCCAATCTATTAAGTTACATTTGAGAACAATTATAGGCATTTACAGTGTGAATGTTGTGTCTGTATTGTGTTATTGTAAACTGTTTACACATCATCGTCTACTAATGTTAACTCCCTTGCTTACATTACATATGTTAGACCTATAGTAGAGTATACTTCGGTTGTTTGGTCCCCACATATTCAGTCACTTCTAGAAATGATACAACGTAAAGCAGCTCGATTTGTTTTTAACTGTTATACTAGAAACACCATTGTGACAGCTTGTACAGCAATGTTGAATCGCTGTTTTCTGTTTCTCCTGTAAGCAGAAATATATGTATATCTGTAACCACTGCATGTATGTAGCTTACCTAGCTCAATATGTATAAGCATCTTGTCTTTGCAGTCCCATCAGAACATTTTTACGTCTAATGTAGATACAAACAGACCTTTTACATTATACATGCAAAGTGAAATGTGTATGTAGCAAAATACACAGTACTGTTACAGTAAATTTTAAACGTTGAATATGTTAAGTCATCTAAACCTTCAATGCAAAATACCTTTACTGTTAAATCACTTTGACAAGCAGAGTAGTGTAGTAGTAACAAAACTATCTCTATGAAAAGTGAACTCATGTTTGCATAGAAGAGCTGTAGCCACCACACATGCACCCATTACCTAAATTTACTTGGCAGCTGGATCTAAGATGTATTGACAGACATTGACATGAATGGCTCACTAAGCAGCCACCTCCTTAACCACCTCTCTGTATGTAGTGGCCACCTTCTTAACCACTTCTCTATAGTGACCGCCTCAAGTAGTTTCCAAACACAGCAAAGGAGTACTACTGTACATGATGTGTTTTCTAAAGCAAATTCTTTAGCCAGTAAACGGTTCATTACAAGTTATGATGGGTGTGTCCACCCACCATTCTAGTTAAAATACTTCACAGCACACAAGGAAAGCCCCATTCAATGTTCTCAAAGATCAGTCATCCTCATTCAAGTTATCACAATGATAATGATTAAGTGTAAGAAAGCTAACCTTTATACATATGGATGCTTGTTCGTTGAACATAGCTAAGCCTCCTTTAAGGTTGAAACTTGTTCACAAGCATGATGTGAACATACAATCATACTACACGGAGACATATGGTTTTCCTATATCCAATTTCACGAAACAAGGTCCATGCCCACAGCTGTCCTACAGCTTAACAGCGCATCGGGTTAAAGTTACTAAACAAACTTTAAAATATCTTAAAGAGGAATTAATTTTATTGCTATGTATGATAACTGCTTTGTAGAAATAATTGATCAAATTTCATAGCTTGCAGGCAAATGCCAGATAGTGACAGGGGACTGATACACACTGTTAATTTTATATATGTCATATCTGATGACTGATACTTTCATTCACTTTCCTTACTCACACTTACTGAAGTACCACAATCCACCTACATAAACCACAGTATGCTGTAACACACTGACTAGTGTATATATATGGTTACACTGTCATTAAATAGGTCACTGCATGTCAAACAGCTTACCCTAACTATGTATTAGTAAGGCTGTACCGATACCACATTTTACAGCCGATACCGATATCTGATATTTATTGTCTATTTCCGATACAGGTTTTCTAATACCCCGATATTACATATTCAGCCGATACTTAATAATTGTAACCGATATGTACTATTGTGAGATTTAGTATCATAATAGCTGTGTTAAATTTACTAAAATTTATTGTTCACAAGGAGCTTTTATTCAAAATAGTCTGTTTTTGGTCAGTATAAGGACAGAGTAATATCATACAACAAAAATGTATTACCATAGATAATACGTAGTATATATTATCTATGGTATTACCAAAAAAGTGGTACAAAAAACCCTCAAAAATGAAAAACCCCTCAAAAATGAAAAAACACACCACATATTCACTATGAGAGTTGAACCCAGGGCAGCTTACATTGCAGTCCAGGATCTTACCACTAAAGTCACTTGTGAAGAATAAGAGATTTAAATAGTACTTATAGTATTTTTACTAGTGCTTACACTACTATAGACCTACAATTTACCAATACCGATAATCGTGATATCGGTATTGGTACAGCCCTATGTATTAGGGCCCAACTTAAACAATTATGACAAAACACCTACAAGGACTTGCAAGTGATTACAGTTCAGTACGGATTATAGGGTAATTGTCCGTGAAATCAGCAACATCATAAAGAATTAATGCTAATTGCATTCTTGAATTTTTAAATTATGGAAAGAATGTTTTAATGGAGTATGAAAGATTATAATTAAGACTCCCTGGGCAGTCCTCACTTTGTTATTAGAAGTGCTGTCTTCTCTGGTGGCTGTTATCCTTCATTTCATACTTGAAATTATTCATCACGTGACAAAGCCTCCAATAGACCCAGCTTTGACAAAAAGTCAAACTACACTTACACCTTCACAGGGATTCACAGGGAAATATTTTATGATAATTTTATGCATTGATACTCATATCCTACAGTGCATTCATGTCAGCAACAATTTATTTGCTGGCAACCAAAAAACATGCAGTTATTGTAATGTACTCAACAAAATAAAGGCTATAGAACTATTATATATATATATATATATATCCACCCCAAAAACACCTTCGCTGTAAAAAAGGTGCGCCCAAGAAACCACAAGTACCTGGAACCCAATGTAAAAAAGAAAAAGAAAAATCAGCTTAGCTGAAGTGAAAAGTAACTGGTAACTTAAAGGGCTGATATCTTAAGCGGCCAAGAATACAATTACTACAGTTTAATCCATGCAAGAACACCTTGGCTATAAAACAGGTGTATACATGAAAGTAACTGGCAACTGAAATGGCTGATATCTGAAGCGGCCAAGAATGAATGGTCATATACAACTAATCCAAAAATTTAACACTGAACCTTTATAATTCAGCTGTGTTCTATATTCACTCTTGCTGCATCGTAAAGTAATTTCTTTTAGCTGGTAATTTGGCCGCCTTTTTTAATAGTCAGTATAATAGAGCAAAAAAAGGCGGCCAAATTACCAGCCAATTAGAGTTAAAAGAAATTACTTTACGATGCAGCAAGAGTGAATATAGAACACAGCTGAATTATAAAGGTTCAGTGTTAAATTTTGGATTAGTTGTATATGACCATTCATTCTTGGCCGCTTCAGATATCAGCCATTTCAGTTGCCAGTTACTTTCATGTATACACCTGTTTTATAGCCAAGGTGTTCTTGCATGGATTAAACTGTAGTAATTGTATTCTTGGCCGCTTAAGATATCAGCCCTTTAAGTTACCAGTTACTTTTCACTTCAGCTAAGCTGATTTTTCTTTTTCTTTTTTACATTGGGTTCCAGGTACTTGTAGTTTCTTGGGCGCGCCTTTTTTACAGCAAAGGTGTTTTTGGGGTGGATATCACTCATTTTTGTCAGTGATAGACTCTACATTTGGTTTAAAAGCTAATTTTTTGGAAATGAGCAATTAACATTAATGCAGAATATTATCTAGGAGAGTCAGTAAAATCCATACATAATAATGATTGTTTCATAACACTAAATTCGGAAGTATGAATTTACGGTGTAGTACGACTGTTCTATTAGAGTAAATTTATCTTTACTGCCTGCACGTCATGAATATATCTCATATCTGTGCATGTTAAATGCTTCAGACACCTATAATTAAACTTGCAAGTGCCTAATTAGTTCACAGTTGCTACACAGCTATAAATACATTTGTAATTGTTATCATCATAATCATTTATCATGTTATAACCATTTTTTAATATTTTGGTCACAACTTCAGGATTAGAGCAGCAGAGAAAGGAATAGAGGACTCAACCATCAAGACTTGTATATGGGAGATGGAACAGTTTTGCGATGGACAATGCCGGTACTAACCCCTCAAGGGTGTTGCAGTACAGTATAGATGCAAGACCAGAGCCTCGATCGTCACCTTTTGACTGTGGTCACAACTTCAGGATTGGAGCAGCAGAGAAGGGAATGGAGGACTCAATCATCAAGACTCGGGGAGATGGAATAGTATTGCCATGGACAATGCCAGCACTAACCCCTCAAGGATGTCACAGTGCAGTATCGATACAACCACTCCAACCAGTGCATAACACCAGAGCTCGATCATCACCTTTTGACTGAAATTTTTATACTTGATGAAGCAATTAAAACAAAAAAGTTGTAGTACTTGTACTTTCCTGAGGGAACATGTCCCCAGAGTCCCAGACTTCCTTGCTTGTTCAGCAGAATAATAGGATTGAGCCTTACTACCACTTTCACCTTTATTCTTGGCCTGAATGTACATATCAGCAACATAATACAGTAGCTGTAGATAATGCTAGTTAATGCCCCTAGGCAGAGCTATAGGGGTGGGAATTTTTCCCTACTATTATACTATCATAGTAGTTCTTCTCGCAGTTCTTTGCCTGGCCATCATCAACTGCTGTCCATCAACTGCTGTCAAAACATTAGTTTCGTCCCCCAGACCCTTCCTCAAGCATGCTTATCACACAAAAATAACGTAGTTTAGCAGTGCACAAACAATTATTCATTGACAGCTTATACTACACTTACCGCATTGTTGAACCATGTATACCACCAGATTGACAACTAACACGTGATCTATTTAGGGGAAATCTCGTGGAAAGTCCCTAATTACCTTAAGCGGACACTCATGATACTGTGTTGTAGTAACTATTTGTTTCATAATATTATGCTGTTGTCTCGGAATGGCACAATTTTTGGGCAACCAGTGTGAAGTCCAGTGGTACAAACATTGTATTATGACCAAGTTGTGATAGCGTACTTTTGTTTGACTAATGTCCTAATGTTCTGGTTTGACTAATGTCCTAATGTTCTGGTTTAACATGCTTACCCAACAGTTATGTTATTCATTAACTTAGCCTGGGATATAATTTTTGTTCATTTTGATTTTGATTATCCATGCTATTATTGACACAGCCCGGCATATTGATTTTTTGTACATTCTCTTTTAATTCAGTGCCTGCTGGATTGTGTCATCAGATATCGAAACAAGTGTTTTTGGTGTTGCGACCGATGTTCCAGGTCAGTTGCATGAGTGTTTAATTTAAGGTTAACTTCAGTGCCTGTTTATTATTTTACAGGTCTCAGTATCGTCATGCTGACATACAAGAAATCATCACTATTGTTGGAACTATTTTTAGTCAAGTCTTGATGTGATGTTAATTAACATTGTTACACATTGTTGTATGTTTACCATATGGCAAGAAATTATCATGGCCATCATGAAATTTGAATATTGTGTAAGTTGTGTGGACCAATCCCAACTCATACATGGTCACTGGCAAACCACGAACCACATTCGAGCCACAACACCACCAACCACATTCGAGCAATCCATTACAAAATTTTGTTGCACCATTTGTGTGTGAATAATACTTAATGAAAGCCACAACACAAGCTACATGGTACACACTACATAGAGGTGGTAACCCCTAAAGGCTTGTTACCTTTTATATTCACCTTATCGGCCTTTGTGGTTAATCTATTAAAAATTACATGTAAATAGAGAATTGAAGAGTATGCTTAAAGCACCTTCGCTAGTGATTTTGTTCTAAGACAACTGCGATTTATAAACGCTCGCATGGGGTGTGGTACTACATGGAATTTAAAAGATTTCTGCTTAAAACGCCATCCCTAGGGAACTTACGGTTCAGCACGCTGTCACAACTTGTTTATCAGGCATTAGAGTTTGTGTCCACGTCGTGTCTTTAAAAGTTATTGTAGGGATTAGAGGTTGATTGAAGAAAATACGCGTATAGGCAAACCAGGATTGGATAATGTCAGTGCTAGATGGACTATACAAACACGGCTATGTTGACTGGTTGACTGGTATAACGTGACAGTAGTTGTAACATAAGGTAGAGAAATAAAGTGAAATACGCCTATTTTTTTATTTTGCGATGGTTACTTTTTAATTTTAGCGAGGTCGCAAGAAAACTATGAAAATGATAACGACTCCTAAAGATTTTTTATCACGTAACGCAATACAAATCTATTGAGAGATGTTGCATAATTTAGGACTAATATTGCAAAACCGGCCCTACACGTAAATAACTCACAGTAGTGGCAGCGCGTCTTTTAATTGGGCGTGCGCTTTGTAGTTTCTTGGCCGCGCGACTCACTACCGTGAGTCTTGATATATATATATATATATATTGCCTGCAAAAGTAGTTTGTTCTTAACTGTGCTTGTGCTAATACACATCACACAGCTGTCCCAATCTTCATCCGATTGAAACTATCATCACCATACATACACATGGTAATACCTGGCCTTAAATAAAGGCCAGAGGAAAGCTACAGTCACGCATGAGAATGACAATGAATGAACCAGCTGACCATTAACTGATAAGTGAATGAGCACAATGCATTCCATGGACTAGACCCATGGACTCACTGACAGACAGGGCTTGAAACAGGAGACTGTTTTCACGAATATTATATACACACTAATATATTCAAAAGATGATGATAGAAATCTTAGTTAGGGTACATAGTTGTCATTAATTTAAACTATAACCATGACAAATGCACTTGTAGCTAAAAGTACCTATTGCCAAGGGCGTAGGCAGGGGGGTTCAGATGGTTTGGACTAACCTCCCTTTCAGAGGCAGAATTAAAAAAAATTTAAAAATCATACCAAGTCTTATAGCCCTGGAGCTCTCCAGTAGTTACTTACCCACTGGCTCCTCTGTAATACTCTTGAGGGTCACATCACTTTAATGCTGAACCATTGCAAATTTTATCTATTACATCACGTGATCAATTGCGCACATGATGCACAGTATGAGTGAAATGGCGAAGGACTGTGTTGAGACATATTACAAGGCAGCTGCTGCTAAACTTGAGTGGTCGTGTTATACATGTGTCTAGGTTAGAACAAACTGTGAATTGTTGATGTATATTTAACTGATGAATGGTTTGTTTATTTGTTACATGTTGCGGGCACGTGGTGTCTTGAACATGTTGGAGTACAAACCAAGACCATCAACAGGAGGACTGGTCGAGAATAATGTATGCCTGGAAAGAAGTATTGCCAACTGCCAAGGGACTCAAGTGTGGAGGGCTTCCATGTGCTATGAAATTGAAGTTGGCTATCAGTATGCTGTCTGGAAGTGAAGATTAGTTAGTTTTACAATAGGTTTATAGTTTCTATAAGCTGCATAAACAGCAGTGTGTACACTGTAAATTCAAATCGGTACAAATGACCCAAATTTTTGGGTTGTTTTACCTGCAATTCAAATGACCGATTTTTTGGTAGTAATGACCCAAGGATGTACTTTGTTATTTAAGATATAGTTATATTGCCCAGATGCCCTAAAGTCTCTTCAACCTCTAGCCAAGTGTTTGAAATAACCTTACCATCATGGTTATTTTAACCATCTGTGGTAAAATTAACTCACATCACAAAATATTCGTTTATTTGTTTGTTTACATTAATTAACAAGTCAGTCATCATTAGTAATTACATACATTAATCTATCTGTGACACATATTCGCAATAGTTGTTACGTACTGCATCTTAATACTTTAAACATACCTGATCTTATAGAAGTTTCAAATTGTATATGTGACCGGGCCTGCAAAAATAGGGCATGTGGGCACAAACTATACTCCGCCACATAACATCTCATATCTCAGTATTCGGATAGAATATATTCATTCTATAACTTGTACTGTAACGCCAACTAATTGTTTAATAACTGCTGAAAATTTCATGACCAAGCAGTAATGGAATATAAAGTTATGATTCATCACAGTTTCAAAAAGTAGGCAATTTTTATGTGCCCACATGCCCTATTTTTGCAGGCCTGGTCACATATAAAACCAATGTCTCCATGTTCACTTTTGATTGTGGGATGTAACACAAATGTTATAATGGCTAGTGTACTGCAAATTTAACCATGTAGCTGGTCATCTAATCTGTGCCATAGTAGACTTGACCATACACACTGAAATTACCCAAATATGTTATTTCAACATCCTAAGTGAACAGTTATATTGACCTACCCTTGTTATTTTGACCAATTTAGTCCAAAAGTCTACCCTAGTTATAACCACTTTTAGATAGTCATTTTAACAAAAAAATTTGTAGGTTAAATTTACCCATGGAGGTTGAATTGATCCATTTGAATTTACTTTGTAGTTTTAGCTAGTTAGATGCACCTTTCGATGTTATTGCTTAAGGGAACATTTTATGTATACTTCATTTTCGTTCAAACATGGTCTAGGGGAAGCACCCAGGCCTTCCCCTTAAGGCATTCCACTTTAACTCCGAACCCCTTCAAAAAAATCCTGGCTACGTCCCTGATTGCTCCATCACCAAAACTAAAAATCTACTATTATACCAAGTGCTGCTGCAGTAATGAACAAACCAGATATACACTTTATGAATACTACAGCATCACTGTATTGTCTAATCAAATATTCCATGCATGACTTTGTGAAGACTAAGTAGCAACAATTGTGAAACAATAATATCAAGAGTTAATAATATTAACTCTTGATAATATGCATTGCAAGAACTATGTAGATACGGTATGGATTATGTGTAAAGCTCAAACTGTGTGTCCTGTCTTCCAGTTTGTAAGCAAAACACACCACACCAAGTGAATGAGTAAGTACTTTTTAAAAAAAAAATTTTATTAATGCTTTACAGCACAAGTGCTGAAGGTCTGTAGGACACCTGGTCCTACAGCCTGCTCAAAGACTTTAGCTACATAAGGTGTGTTTGAAAAGTTGGAGGGAGAAAAAATCCATGACTGGACCTAGGTGGCCTCGAACAAGCAGCCATCCGATTTACGCTCGAACTCTTACAGGAGTCTGCCAGGTGGTCAGGATGTTTTCTCCTTGCTATTTTCATGCATAGGAACTCTAGAGAGTAGGGTGACAACAGCTGATGCATGAGGATTGAGGTCACCACTGTACCCCTCAGCTGAGCAGTGTACCCCTCAGCTGAGCAGTGTACCCCTCAGCTGAGCACCTTATCGTGTTTGATTTAAAAATTATATCTTAATCCATTGCTACAAATCCTACCCCAACACAAAAGAAAAAGCAGCTACTACATACATAAACAACCCATAGCAGAAAAATCTCAAAATGAAACGAATAATTATTCTATGGCAGAACTATTGTTATGCATATCAGACAAGCAATGGACTGGACCTAATGGGGATAATGTGCACTTTGTGGATGGTGAGTATATACAATGCATAAGCTAATCAAAACACAGCAGCCAAGCAAAACACAGCAGCCAAGCAAAACACAGCTATTGCTCCCCAGCGAATTAGCACTGGGAAGCCTCAGTTACTTGAGTTTGGTGCAGGGAAGTCCTCTTGGTGCAGCACTCGTAAGCCACACAGAAAGAAGTCACGGAACCCGAAGTTCCACAACGACCCCTACACCCCTAAGAGAGACAACGACAGTTTGGTATTAGCTTTCCCAGAAAACACCAGGTACCCATTAATGTTATAGCTGCTTCCCCAGTTGACACAAGGTCACCAGGTCTTCATTTTACAACCGAGTACTCTGGAGCAATATGGGTAAAGATTTTTGTTTAAGGAAGCAACAACAAAAACAACACTAACTTAGTATAATTGGGCATGACCCTTCTGATTAACAGGATGATGCTCTAGCCACTTGGCTATTCTGCCTCTCTCTCTCTAACGCACACACACGCACATGCACGCAGTGAACCAGCACTGGAACACCTGTGCATTACCCAGGTGATATGAGTCAGCACCAGCAAATATCCTGGGACAGGACAATTACTCACAGGAGGCTGTATAATGTCTCACAGGTGAAGATATGGACCTTCACCCACTCTGTGATACACGGACAGTTGGCATTTATGTATGCCTCCCTGGTTTATACCAGGTGGCCATTGATGTAACAGATGGATGGATACTAGACACACAGACACACTACACTATCTGCTTTATCAGTAGATAAGGTTGGGTTGAAAGGCTAACCTGTGCCAATAGTAGCAAATACAATGAATAACACATTATCATCTCACTTGAAATTACATATTATACATGTGTGTGTGTGTGTGTGTGTGTGTGTGTGTGTGGTTGGCGCTTGCTGTGTGAAAGGTGGTCATTGGGTTGAGTCAGTTTCGTCTAACACGCACATTATTTCTTTTTTCTTGTGATCAAAAAGTATCTGCTATATGCTGTATTGCCTATTGTACCTGCAGCACCATGAAATCGCTCTGCTAAAAGGATAAATTAATATGTATGAATTTCTTGCCTATGTCATGATATACAGCAATAGAGGAAGCACTAAAATAGTTCTGGAAATGTGGCTTGTGATTTAACATTGAACGATCAAGGTGATTTAAACATTATTAATTGACAAGCAGTCTTCACAGACGCTAGCTAACCCAACTCAGCGGTTGAAATAAAAATGAGTAACAATTCAAGAGCCAATAGTTTACTAACAGTATCATGATGGGATAGAACCACAACCTTTTCTACAGGCCTGAACATTTACGTCAATAATAATGTGGTGTTCCCATAATGTTTTAGTGAAATCATGGCATGGTGTTGCACAGGCATGGACTGCAGGCGGATCTGCGACTGCAGTTAAAGTCCAGTGCCTTTCCCATGGTTAGAGTTTAAGTGGTGACTGTACAAGTCACTCCTTGCATCTGTGGCTTTCACAACATGTTTGCTAGTTCATGCGACAGGAACATCCAAGGGAACATCATGAGACCTCGTCTCGTGCGTGCGACACCCATCTGTGATCAGGCATATTGCAGGGTATGGATACAGCCGAGGATACAGCGTAGAGTAAGATGACACACTGCCTTAGGCCATTTATAATACACAAGCACTTTGAATTCACACTAAACTCACAATAAACTTCTAGTCTCACTAAACTCCAATGCATCCGGAGAGACAGTCAAGGCGCTACTCCACACCCGCATCCTTCTATATGGCAATAATAGCAGCGCTACCCAAACGTGCGACTATACACGGTGATACTATTCAGGTATTGCCTGATATAACACGTGACTTTTCCTCAGATAACTACCTGAATATATTACGAGAATCGGGTGACTTAATTCTTAGACTTAGAAGATCGCGCATAGCGTCTCTGCGTGGTGAGTATAGTCTACTTCCTCAGTGTAAGCGCACAGTCGCGATTTGCTACGAGCGACAATACAAGCGCTCTCTCAGAGACATAAAGAAGTGATAGCACTGATACCAGAGATTATTCATTGTTATGAATATAGTTTCTATGAACCATATTTCCTTTCCACGTAAAGCCTAAAGTTGGGTGGAGTCAGTGTTAGTGTTAATTAAAATTAAAACTATTTTTGAGTGCCATAATTGTCTGACCACATTGTGTAAACAACATGGCTTCATGCTGTTGATAACCCATTGCAGCTATACACAGTACCTGACTGCTGTTGTGAATGATGTGTGTGCATGTAGATTAGCTTCAGACCTTCAGTGCTGGTCACTGTAAAGTGTTAATAACACTTTGTGGGAATTCATGCATTCATATACATGTCAACATAGATTTCTTCACTGTGATAAAGTCAATGAATACAATACTCACATGAACAACAAACTCTAACTGTACAAACTATATTGTACTTAGCATTTATGCTACTGTGCACCAGTGAGCCAATGTTGTAGTCCATGCACCCATGGAAAATCTGTATATGATTCTTCTTATTGTGTACAGTCTTGGCTAAAATAATAAATGCCAGTGCACAGCCACTGACTATCTTAACTTATAATTATATGCTTGTCAGAGTTCCATGCCTTCAATTGTCTTATGACAGGTGGCTATAGCTCAGTATCGTACCATTTGGTGTGTGTATATTCATGAACATTGCATTAGGATGCCAATGTGACTAAGAGACTAGAGTCCTGACACATGTAGTAAGACAAGTTAGACAACAGCTGCTCACTGTTGTGTGTAATGTATAGTCTTGTCCACCACCAATAGCAGTCAGGTAAATACTCTAATAATGTAGTCAAGTGTGTCTGATAACAACAAAGCTTACATTGAACTTGACAGCCACTAATTGTAAACTGCTCCACGTATCTACAACAATTATCATTATCAATAAAACAAATCCATTACTGGCTTAATAAAAAGTACACAAACTATAGATCAATAAAAAATTGGAAATTTAAAATGGGAATAGGGATCACTGAAAAAAGCCACCAAACAAGAAGGGATCGCTGGGGTGGTAATGCAAACCAAAATCCCTATATTTTAAAATGACTCAGGGGAGCATGTAACTAAAGATTTATGACAGAGAGTCAAAATAGGGATTTGTGGTTTGCATTACCACCCCAGCGATCCCTTCTTGTTTGGTGGCTTTTTTCAGTGATCCCTATTCCCATTTTAAAATGTCTATTGATCTAGGATTATTACAATTACTTTATTTTACGGGTAATATGTAACTGTAACTAAATAGTTCAGCTGCAAGTAATATGTAACTAGTTACTTTTAAAACGTAACTTGCCCAACACTGAGTATCAGCGAGAGCCTAGCTATCAGTCCAGAGCACACTGCGATGTTGAGATCAACCGCGTGATATATACGTGGTTAGCACATGTTATGCAGCGGTTCTAAGAAACCTTGCACGACAACAAAAACAGGCTGCGGTTCTAAGAGGGGGAAAAAGGTGACCTTGCGCCACAACAATACGTCACGTGCGGTATTTTTAGTTTGACTGAGAACTTCAAAAATGATTTTGAAATTTTATACCAAGCGCGCGAAGGCCGTCTGTGGGCTCGCGCCTGGTTATTGAAATTGTTTTCGTTAAAACGTGTGTGGGTGTGTGTACCTACCTACCTATCTGTTTGTTTGTCCGTACGCACCAACGTGAGCAAAAACGTTTAAAATGATAAAAAGCAGCCAGCATGTGCAGCAGTTCTAAGAGACCTTGCGCGACAACAAAAACAAGCGAAATCACGTACACAAGATTTCGTCCAATCAAATCAATTCATTTTTGAAGTTCAAAATAATTTCCGCACGTGACGTCTTGTTGTGGCACACGATCACTTTTTTTCCCCCTCTTAGAACCGCAGCCTGATTTCACTTGTTTTTGTTGTCGTGCAAGGTTTCTTAGAACCACTGCATAACCACGTATATATATATATATATATATCACGCTTTACCCTCAGGTTGATCTCAACATCGCTGGACTGATAGGCTCTCGCTGATACTCTGACCGATACTCAAGTATGTTTGAAGTGGTGGGCGATGTACGTATTGAATTATTAAGTAGTCTATTGCATTACTGTTCTGCCTCAAGGTTTTTTGGGACAGATGCGATGCTACAACTATTTTCAGTAGCTACGGAAAAAAGGGCCTCAGCAAGAGCTTAGTTGAAGCATAAACTCAGTGTGAAATGGCACACTTCCGGATGCTGGTGCATAATGACAATTTTATATCGTGTCTTATATATGTGTGTTCATTGTGCTGTGATAAGTCACACGAGTCAGTCAGTGGGACGTTCTTTGTTATCTGGTATCCAACAGCAAGTCTGAGGTAGCTAAATGCCCTAATAAATATATCCTAAAAGTAGAAAAGGCGCGCTAAAACCCACTTCTGGCAACAATGCAAAGTGTGTCTGAAGTCATTGCCTTAATAAAGTTCAAATGCATGCCTACAGCCCACTTTCAATAATGGTGCATGTAAAAGTTTGTTGTACCCATAGGTAGCTGATAAGTTTGTTGTACCCATAGGTGGCTCCAGCATTACAAATATATAGTCTGGTACAGAAAGACGGGTACCACCATACACAATAGATTGGAAACAGTTGGAAATGTCTCTGGCTACATATCAACAGTAGCTATTGGGATTGTGAATCTAATGAAACTATGGTAACTATTTGACACCGGATCTGCAAAAACAGGACATAATCGCATATTTTTTGAATTCCTGTTTATTAAATATTTATGATCTACTTAGCCAAGTGTATTCTTCACTGCATACAAAGGCGAAGTTCGTGAAGAAAAATCAATCGCTTCGACATGATGTAAACAAATGCTCATAACTTACATATTCTTGGGTCTACTGCAACAAAACAAAAATTTTCCAACTTGTCTTGAGTGGGTGAATAAGATGATATCCAGTTTTTATTGTTAGTCCCTTCTTTCACTAAAAAGAGGGGTTGAAAATTTTAAGGATTTTCAAGTATTTCATCCAATGTATTCATGTTTTATACTGTAAATTTAGGCTTGTGCGATTATGTCCCTATTTTGCAGATCCGGTCACAAATTTTACTGATATTAATAAAATTCTGCATTTCAAATGACATGGTGTGGTAAGCTCAAAACCCACTAAACTGAGGACTGGGAAACACAATTTGTGTTTATGAAGCCTTATACTGGACTTGTACAATAATTCATATTTAAAGAACTTTGGAGTGAAGATCAAAGCGAAAATAGTGCTATATTAGCCATACAGAACAGTTTAGAAGACCACAGTGTTATATATGCAACCACAGTGCTATATTGGTGACTGCAGTGCTACATTGAGGTAGTTATAGTACTGTGCATGGGCTTGAGATGATTAGTTACATGGCGCCCGACCCTAAAATGGAGACGGCAAGGACGATTAACTGGGGAAGAAATCACCAGAATGGCAGAGGAAAAGGCACTTCAGAGGATCTTCAAGGTACATCCGTATCCAGAGCGAAGTCGGTTGTTTAACTGAAGGCTTGCTCGGTGAGTCTCGAATAACTTAATTCGTGCATGTTTCACCCAAGCTCCAGCTCGAAACTTGGAAGCTCTTTAAATTGCTTGTGCTATATGGAAAATATAACACTGAAGCAATGGCGGAGGAAGTAGTTGATATGAGGGGGTGCTGACCAGGGCCGGATCCAGACTTATGGAAAGGGGGTCAAAATGAACTGAGGCACTACATTGTCTCTAATTTGGTAAGGTGAAACCAAAAAAAAAGGTCACAGCCAGCTGACAATAGCTGCCCACCTCACCAGCTATGCATTTATAGCTGATAAACTACATAAAAATCCTTACATAGCTCGCTACACACTGCTCTAATACTGTGACTACTTTATTAGAGTGACTGCTCTATTAGAGTATCTCGATCTTTATCATGGATTTCAGCCCCACTCCAAGAAGGATAATTTCGGCGTGATATCATTCTGAAGGGGGCTAATCCCCCCCTCTTTCTGGAGTGGGGCTGAAATCCAGTCCAGAAAGGGGGGATTTCAGCCCCACTCCAGAAAGAGTGGGGCTGAAATCCCCCAAATACTAAATGCCAAGTGCTATATATTTGAGTATATGGTATGCACTCAAATATATAGCACTCAAAGAGTGGTTTCAAGATGAAATATAGCACTTGGCTTTACCTCGTGTTATATTTGTCTCTTGCCCACTCTTTTTGTGCTATGTTTTTCATATGGCACTCGCAGCAATGCTTTAACTGATACATACGGTATTCCTTACCATGATTCTAATTAAACTAATAATTTAGGGTAATTTCCATTGTCTTGGTAACCAGTGAATTCCACAATACATTACCCGTACATTATCCATTGCCACATAATGTTGCTGGCATTTCAAAAGTACACAAAATATTACTGTTTTTTTATTATACACCATTTTATGTATTTTACATAATTTTGGAGTCTTTTCCAATAGAAATGTATACTAATGTTCAAAACTTTTTGATATGTAACAGTTCAAGCTTATCCTTCAAAACTGCTAACTTTTGTGTGCACAGAATTTCAGTTTCTGTCAACTGACTTAAAATGTGTACAAAATGCAGTATATTTTACTTGTTTTGTTGCCATTTCAAGACTGCATGAGCTCTAATCTCCTTGCAGATGCAAGTTCAGTGATCTTGAGTTCTTTTACTTCATGCTCACTGTCTAGTCTATGCTTTGTATCTTGTAATTTTTAAACTGGTTATTCAGTGTGTCAACTTGTCTTGATTTTGGTTAATATGATCTCTACCTGGACAGCCTTCTGTGCTTTAGCATTCACGGCTACCCTAGTTTCAAGTCCTCTATTTCTTCAGCAGCTGCAACAATGTCATTTTCAAGTTTATTTATGTTTTTTCCATAATTTTGACTTTTCTATAGAAGTCTCGTCAAGTTTGGCTGTTAGTGTTTCAGTTTCTTTGTTTTATCAAATACCTTTAATTAACTGTGTTGCTTCCTGAACCTGTAGTTGTTTGTTTGCAATTTCAAGATGTTTTATTTCCATCTTTGCCTCTTCCAGCTGTCCTTCAGCAGTTTCAGGTCACTGTTATATTGTTCTATTTAAGCTCTTTTTCACTGATCACCAAAGATATCATCACCTGGTTGCTCTTGGTTGCCAGTAGCATCCTCCTGCATGGAGCTCATCAATTTGCTATTGTAGTTGTTCAAGCTCTTTCTCTTTCCAGTGTCTTCGAGTGTGCTTACTTGCTGTTCTGGAGCAGTTTTAACTAACAATGATTTCCTTCTGCTTTCTCCATTGCATCAGCAAAAGTCTTTAGTTGATTCTGTAGTTTGTTGTGTGTTGTGTTATTTTGTTCTGTTTCCTGTAGCAGTTCATAAAAATCATTACATAGCTCGCTACACACTGCTCTAATACTGTGACTACTTTATTAGAGTGACTGCTCTATTAGAGTATCTCGATCTTTATCATGGATTTCAGCTAGGGCTGAGCGATACTACCGTTTTAGCGATATATCGCGATATTTTGAAAGTATCGATATCGCGATATTTTGTTATTAACTATCGTGATACCATGCCTTACATTAAAAATCCATTTGTTATGCAGTACTAGGCTAAGAATCCTTGTAAATGATAAAGTCCACCCATCTGGTTTCCCCTGCAGAGAGGTGTGAACACTGTAACAACCTCAAAGCATGTGTTACAATAACTGTTACTGTAAACAAGGATGATAGTGGCTAGTTTGCTATCACCTATAAGGACTTCCTGCAGGAATGCTGAGCAATACATTATGTGGCACCAGCTATGATTTACTTATTTGTAAGTATCGTGAACTATTCAGTATCGTGAATAGTGGCTTTAGTATCGATCGTGATACTAAAATGGCAGTATCGCTCAGCCCTAATTTCAGCCCCACTCCAAGAAGGATAATTTCGGCGTGATATCATTCTGAAGGGGGCTAAGCCCCCCCCTTTCTGCTGCGTATGGTATGCACTCAAGTATATAGCACTCAAAGAGTGGTTTCAAGATGAAATATAGCACTTTGCTTTACCTCGTGTTATATTTGTCTCTTGCCCACTCTTTTTGTGCTATGTTTTTCATATGGCACTCGCAGCAATGCTTTAACTAATACATACGGTATTCCTTACCATGATTCTAATTAAACTAATAATTTAGGGTAATTTCCATGGTCTTGGTAACCAGTGAATTCCCCAATACATTACCCGTACATTATGCATTGCCACATAATGTTGCTGGCATTTCAAAAGTACACAAAATATTACTGTGTTTTTATTATACACCATTTTATGTATTTTACATAATTTTGGGGTGTGTCTTTTCCAATAGAAATGTATACTAATGTTCAAAACTTTTTGATATGTAACAGTTCAAGCTTATCCTTCAAAACTGCTAACTTTTGTGTGCACAGAATTTCAGTTTCTGTCAACTGTGACTTAAAATGTGTACAAGATGCAGTGTTTTACTTGTTTTGTTGCCATTTCAAGACTGCATGAGCTCTAATCTCCTTGCAGATGCAAGTTGAGTGATCTTGAGTTCTTTTACTTCATGCTCACTGTCTAGTCTATGCTTTGTATCTTGTAATTTTTAAACTGGTTATTCAGTGTGTCAACTTGTCTTGATTTTGGTTAATATGATCTCTACCTGGACAGCCTTCTGTGCTTTAGCATTCACGGCTACCCTAGTTTCAAGTCCTCTATTTCTTCAGCAGCTGCAACAATGTCATTTTCAAGTTTATTTGACTTTTCTATGGAAGTCTCGTCAAGTTTGGCTGTTAGTGTTTCAGTTTCTTTTGTTTTATTAAATACTTTTAATTAACTGTGTTGCTTCCTGAACCTGTAGTTGTTTGTTTGCAATTTCAAGATGTTTTATTTCCATCTTTGCCTCTTCCAGCTGTCCTTCAGCAGTTTCAGGTCACTGTTATATTGTTCTATTTAAGCTCTTTTTCACTGATCACCAAAGATATCATCACCTGGTTGCTCTTGGTTGCCAGTAGCATCCTCCTGCATGGAGCTCATCAATTTGCTATTGTAGTTGTTCAAGCTCTTTCTCTTTCCAGTGTCTTCGAGTGTGCTTACTTGTTGTTCTGGAGCAGTTTTAACTAACAATGATTTGCTTCTGCTTTCTCCATTGCATCAGCAGAAGTCTTTAGTTGATTCTGTAGTTTGTTGTGTTATTTTGTTCTGCTTCCTGTAGCAGTTCACTTTTAATGTTTCATTTTCTTCCTGCAACATTTTTATCTTGGTCACATGACAGAAACTTTTGTGGAGGTTTTCCAAACTTTAAAATGAGTCTCTAGTTCAATTTCAGAAATAGATCCTTCCTGGCTGTTAGCTGGTGAATTATAATTTGAAATACTTGCTCCTTGTTTGCCCATCTCAGTTCTTCTCTTTTGACTGTGTTATTTCTTCTTCAATGGCAGATAATTGTTTGAGGATGTGTTTAGGAGGTCTTCCTGGTTTTGACCTCTTGTTTCCGTACCAATAGAATCCAATGGGAAGTAAGGCAGGACAATGTTGGACTCGTGACTGATGGACCTGTATGTTTGGATCGTCTGGGAAATAGATTTTGGATACAACAATATCTGGGTCTCTTCGAGATACCACCCTATATGGTCCATGCCATGTTTGTGACAATTTTCTGTTCTTGTCAGTTTCTAGTCTTTCTACTTGGGATAAATACCCAGTCTCCAACCTTAAACTTTGATTTCTTTGCTGTCTTGTCATACTGGTATTTATAATGCATCTGAACTCCCCTGTTGGTTTGTTCTGCCAACTTCCTTGCAGATGAGAGCGATAATATCACCTATTCCCTCTAGCCACTGATATTAGTTAGCTTCAGTGGTTTGGTTGGTATTAGAGCTGCTTCCATAGGTGAATGACAGTCAAAACCAAATAACAGGAAAGATGACTTTTCACCTGTAGAGCTATGGGGTGTTGCGATAAGCCTATATATAGCACACCACTAAGATACTGGTCCCACTGCACTCCGAATTTAGCAGCTTGCTTCCTGAGCATTGTCTTCGGTGTTTGATTGAACCTTTCGACTACTCCATTGCACTGTGGGTAACTGGCTGTACTATTAAGTTTCTCTATTCTCAGCATCTTACAGATATCTTTCATTAGAAAAGATTGGTTCCTCTGTCAGATAAGAAAGCCTCTGGCACACCAAAACAAGGTACAATTTCTAGCTGAGCAATACTTTCGGTCTTCAGGGCAGACCATTGGCCATTTGGTAAACAAATCTTGAAAAACAATCACGTACTTATTCCCTTTAGATGTGACTGGTAGCTCCATAATATCCACTCCAATTATGAAGGGACGTTCTGTGAGTATGGGTTGTAGTAGAGGCTTCTGCCTCCTACCAGTGCCCTGCACTGTGGACAGCTATCCGCAAAAGATATCATATCACTGTTGTGACCTGTTGTAGCTCCTGATCTTTCTGTGCTAGGATACCATCATACATCAAAAATTGCTCACAGTTTTCTTGCCAGAGCTTCATTACCCTATCATTTGCACTTAAGCTCAGCCTCCAGTTGGTTGACTTCTTCCTTTGTTGACTTTAGCTCCAAAAGCAATGCCATCTTCTCTTTCTCAAGGTTTTGAAAAAGACTGTGTAACAGAGTGGACTGAAGTGCCAAGTCAAATTCCTCTTCTTCCTCACTACAGCTTTCCTGATTAAAGGGTAGGTGACTTACTTTTCTCACATCTGGTGAAGTGACTAAAAAGGTTCCATCTTTATCTTTCATTGACAGTTGCTCTCCTTGTTCTGTCTGAGAAACAATTATTTGAACACATGTGGGGTCATGAAATGTTTCTGTCAACTTCCCACTAATCAACTAATCATAACCTCATTATCACTGCTGTAAGTAGACCCAGAGCACCGGCCAGCTGCTGAAAATGTCAAAGTTTTAGTCTCTTAGAACACAAGGGTAAGCTTGTCCCTGAACTGTTCTATCTGAAGGGTTCATTCTTCTCTACTCTTTTAGTAGACTTACACTACAACTCTAACAGTTTTGTAGGGATGCCTAAGCTTCTACAATAACTTATGTTTTTCACTGTAACACTGTACAGTGACCTCTGTCCTCTTCTCCAGAGTTCCAAATTCTGCCAATCTCTCACAGTAGCTGGTGACAGGATCTTGGTAGGACCTCCACTGTAATGCAACCCTTCCTGTTAACCCTTCTTGACAGTAGCCCAATGTTTCTACTCAAGCTTGGCTATAGTTTTTAATAGTAACATTCAGCAGCAAATACACAGTAGCAAATTACTATAAAAGAATAAGTCTATTTATACTATGAAAATTATGACATAATGTTCCATCACATGACATCATAGTTCATTATAATTATATAGTTGCATTTCTCTTAATGCAGGTCTCTTAGTACTTTACAAATAGACTGTATCTGTTTGACATCACACTAAATATTTTCTGTATAATCTTTGTGAATACGTGAGGTAATAGTGAGTTATGAGCCAAGAATGCTGTCAAAGAGAAGAAAGCTGTGGTGTAGTTATTTTATTCGTTGCTTAGCAATATTGCTTCGCAGCTGGAAGGAACAGAGCCGTTAAACTCTAGATGTTCATTAGCTTGTACTGCCAGTCCCCCTTACTCACCGCCTTTCAATTGGCTATTAATATAAGTGAGAGCAAAGATTTAATTTTGATATAAGTAAAACCACTCAGCATGGTGATTTTCCCAAGTCTTTATTTAATTGATTGTGCACAATTGCAGTTTCATTTTCTCCATTAATTTTTCCTCTAAATCATGGCATAATAACCACTGCTAACTTAAAACGGTAATCCTCTATTGAGAAATGTGCCTGTACCCCATAAATATCATCATGTGACCGCGTCGAGCCTGTAACTGTAAATTATATTGCATTTCCAATCCATTATGGTTCTAGTATCTACGGTACCACCAATAGGGATGAGCCTATTTTGCTTTTTTTTCCACCTATTTTTCTTTCCAGTAATTCTTTTATTTTTCACCTATTTTGCTCAATATTTTGCTCGGGTTTTTTCTATTTTGCTGAGCATCAGTAAAAATTAATTGCAGTATCTCAAGCTTGCAAGCATGTGTGACTGCTCTATTAGAATATTTTGTACATAGTGACTGCTCTATTAGAGTATCTCGATCTTTTGTCACCATTTCCTATGAGCTCATGTTATCCTAATTATGCTAATACCATGCGTGACTGTTCTATTAGAGTATCTCGATCTTTTCATACAAAATGTGCTAAGCTGCCATTCCTTGGTGCCCATTTTTCCAATTTTCCACCTATTTTTCCAGCATTTTGCTCTTTGCTTTTACCAACGTATTTTTCCAAAAAATTTGCCGGCAAAATCGGCGCATCCCTAACCACCAACTAAATTGCATTGTTGGTAATTAATGAATTTTGTGATATCTGTTTTGGAGCCATAGATTAGCACTATTTGAGAGGTTGATATAAAGCCAAACAAAATCTACCCTTGGCACAATTGTCATTAAATTTTATGGCATATTATGCAATGTGGTACAGTTAATGAAATTTTTTCAGTGCACACTTTGGCTTTCCTAGGTTGAAGGGCTTCAACTTGACTATAACTCAGTGTCTCCAATTCACAGGAATAGGGGTAATGTACTAGAGGTTGGGAAAATGGGATGTCATGGACTGACTGACTAACTTAGTGTAGTGTAGGTTAATTGCTGTAGTAGGCTATATATAGTGTATGATGTAATGTTTGGCACGTGCTTACAATGAATAAGATGGCGTAGTAGTGTTGTTCCTCGCTGGCTTGATTGTACAGTTTGTATCCATCGAAGACAAAGGTATCCTACCATGGTTAAGTCTGGCAACCGGCTACTACTACTATCACTGCTACCCTACATTTCTGGTGCTGTGACTTGACGATTCATTTGTCATGGCCGTTTTTTTAACCAACTACTCAAACGTTGTATACCGTGGCAGTTTAACAGTACCCACTAAGGCAAGCAAATTATTTACAGAACATTTCTTGTGTGTGTTTCCCTCACAGTGACGCTGATTAGACTACAACCAGACTACGCCATGGCTGATGACCTCAAAGATCCTGTACAATCTCGTCGTAGGTACCAAGCTCACCACAAACGTTGGTTCACTACAACTCTTGAGTTACCAGAATGATGCAACACTACAACACCAGATGAGGAAGACCCGGACACACTTACTGATCTCATCTCACAGTTAGACAGGAAAAAGAGCATTCTAGCTGACTTGGACAAAGAAATCGCAACTTGTATTAACAAAGAAGAACTGGAAACAGAGGTGCTAGAATCGAAGAACTCCAAATGGAGATATCTAGAATTATTATGAAAGGGAAACGTCTCCAAAGGTGCCTCAAATCTCTGGACACTTCTACAATCCTACCACAGAGTAAGAAGCCAATTCCTCCAACTGTTAGCACAGAACCCTTAGCAACACTCGAATATGCTAAGAAGGACTCCACAGAGACTGCAAGCACTGCATCTCTCTCTGTGACTCTGACACAACGCACTTGGACTCCACAGAGACTGTAGCAGATGCCAGTGTTCCTCCCCTACTTCATCTGCTATACAGCATGACACTCATATAGTCGACACTACTGTGCATTTACCACGGCTTGATTTACCTACCTTGTCTGGTAACGCACTGGAATGGCAGTCATTCTGGGATGGATTTGAAATTGTAGTACACAACAACCCAGCTATTTCTGGAGTTCAGAAGCTGAGCTATTTAAGATTGTTACTCCATGGTGAAACTTCACAAGTAGTTGCCGGATTTGCTTTAACAAGTGACAATTATGAGCACTCTTTGGTACTCCTCAAGGATCGTTATGGTAGCTCACATAAATTAATAGCTCACATGCAGGCATTCATAAAATTACCTAGTCCCTCCAACACACTCAGTGGACTACAGCAATTCCATGACACTGTTGAGAGGCACATACACAGTCTCTTAACACTGGGAAAATCTGCTGATTTGTATGAAGACATAATGGTGCCCATCATTTTGAACAAGTTACCACCTACAACGAGAAAGAATATGGCAAGGGAACATGGCACTGATGAATGGAACCTAACCGATTTGCAACAAGCCATTAAGAAGGAAATGAGAGTGTTTGAAGCAGAGCTTATGACTAGTCATTCCCCTCTGTAAGCAGCACTCAACATGAAGGGTGAACATACAGCGCCAAACAGGACTACTTTGAATTTGTATGTCACCAACTCACTTTCTGGGTTTTGTGGATCACTCAGCCAGAAAAATCTAGTGTAGCCTCTATCATCTTCATAAAGTGAGGTGTGCAGAAATGCCTTCTCTAACCATCAGGTAGATGCTCCACATTATTGGTAATGTATATATATCCAAGAAACTGTTGGTGAGTTCATCTTTAGGAGTGATTCCCACAGATTCTACAGATCAGAACTGTTCCAGGTTAAGGTTGGTTGGGTCGCCACATAACATGTGTTAGAAACTATCTTCCCTTGAGTGGTTGTCTCCAAAAGGCCTGAGAGTAGATAGCTGAGTTTGGATCCCACAGCTGTGGGTCCATTGCCCCTAATGACATGGTCCTCCACAATGTTCCAGTACCGGTCATCTCCAATCAGCAGAGTGATGGAGAATTGTTCAGCTGAGGAAATTGGATGAGCCAAATGTAGCCCAGCTAGGTATTGGAGATCGATAATTGCCTTCTGGTCCACAGTGTGTATTGGTGCGGCAGCCGTGGGAACAATAAGAACAGTTAGTGGAATCACCTGACCGGAAATACCATGACGGTTAATCGTAGCAACATCCAACTTGGTAATGCTACTAGTTCCAGTACCAAATGTGGACAGTGAAAGTTCAACAGTGTCATGTGGCTGCACTTGCAGGAAGTCTACTAGTCCCTTGGTAAGGAAGGAGTGCTGGGACCCTTCATGAAAGAGAATGTTTGACTGGACATGTGTACCTCTGGATGAGATGTTGGTTACTGCAGTCTTCAAAAGACAAGTGGTATTGCCTGCCAGATGAACTGATGCTGTAGTTGTTGGTTGAGAGACAATTGTACTCAAGGGTGCCTCGTTGGTAGCTGGGATAGTTTCAGTGGTGGCAGGGTTAGGTTCAGAGGTTTCCTGCTTCTCCGGACTGGCCTCAAAACAAATACTTGTATGGTGCTTATGATAACACTTACGGCAGCGGTACCTTGAAATACAGGCGCTGACTTTGTGCTTCCCTAGGCAGTTAAAACAGAGACTCTTCTTGGTAACAAACTCCTTACGTGCTTGGCTGCTTGCTAGTGTCTGGCAATCCATAGGGGAGTGGGATCCCTTGCAGAAACACAGGTGCGTTGAGATGGTGTATTAGATTGTCCTGTACCTTTGTTGGTTACCTGACCTATGCCAGCATAGAAGGCTGCAGTGAGGTGACTAACATTTGCCATTTGTCTCAGTACAGACCTCCCACTGCACAGAGCATGTTTTCCAATCTGTATGTGGACAACATAGTGTCTGGGTGCTAATCACAATTAGAGGCTGTCTTGTATTATAACAATGCTTGCTCCATAATGAAAGATGCCAACTTTAATTTGATAAGCTGGGCCTCAAATAACCCCCAACTCAGAGAATAAACATCTAAGGACAAGGTAGTAGATGTCAACAATGTTCTAATACTACAGTGGGATACACAGACAGACACATTACAGTATCTCTCATGTCCAAGTAACCATAACCTCACTTGTCACAAAGAGAGAAGTCTTGAGAGAATCATGTAAGATCTTCAACCCACTAGGATTGTTATCTCCAGTGACCATTAGAGCTAAGACATTTATGCAGTCATTGTGGCAATGCAATGTGGACTGGGATGAGTCGTTAACTGATGAGGACCAGAAATAGTGATTAAACATAGCAGAGAACATCCAGGAAGCCAAGAGTGTACAAATCCCAAGACAATACTCACCTACAGTGAGTGCCTCCAAGCAACCTGTATTTGTTGATGCCAGTCTATTGAGCAGTGGCCTTCATATGTAGAGGCAGGAAAACTTCCTTCATCATGGCAAAGTCCAGAATCGCTCCCCTCAAGCCACTCACTCTACCGAAACTCGAATTGATGGGTGCAGTTTACAGCAGCAAGGTTGTGCAGTTTTATATCACAAGCTATCGTCACTCTCAACCTTTCCATTCAGTTTTGGTCAGACAGCCAAATTGTCCTTCATTGGATTAAGGGATAGAAATCAATCAACACATTTGTAGCTCATCGGGTCACTCAAATTCTTGAACTCTCAGGATCAGAATGCTGGAGATACCGTATAGAGCAAAACGGTGGCGGGGGAAAACATTGGTGAATTGCTAGTGATTTGCCAAAGTTTCCCACTTCCAAATTCTCTGTCTTTTTTTTTATTGATTATTCGTAATATTGTGATTTTTTGTTGTTAGGCAACTGGTGAGAACGTGGTCCTCTGAAAGAGTGAAGTGCATACTATGTCTATTCTTAAGTTTGTTCGTCCTTTGAAATGAAAAGGGCCAGATTTTCCTAAGCCAACTGAGCCTTTGAGTGAAAAGGTTACTTCTACTGCTATAGCCACCACTAATGCGAAGGTTGAAAAGGCCCTCGAGGAGGAAAAAGTGAAAAGAAGTGAAAGCCGTCGAGGTCCACGAGGAGAGGTCTTATATATTTCAAACAGGAACTGAAAAGTTTGAATTGGGCAAGCAAGCAGCTGAGCATGGCGTTACTGCAACAATTCGCTACTACGACGATAAATACCCGGGCCTGCCATGGCTGACAGAAACCAGCGTTCGCAGGTTTAAGGATGCCTGTGAAGATGAAATGAAGCTATACGTGGGTTGCTTGGGTAGCACAGATATAGAATTTCCGAAGGAATTGCCGAACAAGAAGACTGGCCGCCCATTGGCTACTGGAGACGAAGTTGATCAGCAAATACAGCACTATTTATTGGATATGAGGAAAAGGGGCTTAACAGTGAATACAAGTGTTGCCATTGCTGTTGGAGAGTGTATACTGCTAAGCAAGAACGCAAGTCTTTCAATAGAAATCTTAACCAAAGAATGGGCGAAACACTTGTTTAAAAGAATGGGACTAGTGAAAAGAAAAGGCAATACAAAGGCTAAAGTAGATGTTGAGAAGTTTGATGAAATCAAGAAGGCGTTCCTCCAAGATATCAAAAGTGTAATCACCATGGATAAGGTACCAGTGAAATTGATAATCAATTGGGATCAGACTGGTCTCAGTTATGTCCCAGTCTCAGAGTGGACCATGGAACAAGAAGGTGCTAAGCGGGTTCCGATCGATGACAAAGATGATAAGTGCCAGATAACAGCAGTATTTGGGTGTTCTATGACAAGTGATTTTCTTCCACTGCAGTTGGTGTACCACTAAATGTTTGCCCTCCTTTCAGTTTCCACCAGACTGGAGTATCACACACACAGAGAATCATTGGTGCAACGAAGGAACAATGGAATTGTACATTACAAAAATCATTTTGCCATATCTCTGTGAGACCAAAAAGAGGTTAAAGCTTCACCAAAACCACCCATCCTTATTGCTGTTTGATAATTTTAAGGGGCAGTGCACCGAGAAGTTACTCAAGTTACTTGACAGTAAGTATGTAATGTTTTTCTAATCCGGCTAATTGCACAGATAGATTGCAGCCATTAGACCTTAGCGTGAATAAAGCAGCAAAAGAGTTCTTTACGCAGAAGTTTTCAGAGGTGGTATGCTCTACAAGTTTGCTCCCAATTCGAGGGGAAGACTTTGAAAGCACCTGTTGACCTACACTCAGCGTGATAAAACCACTTGGAGCAAAATGGTTGGTGGATCTCTTTGACTACTTCAAAGGCAAACCTGACATCATCAAGAATGGTTTCAAGGAAGCAGGAATACTTGATTGCATCAAGTCACAAGCCTAGACTAAGACAGTTATATTGAAGTGATTAGTTATTGTGTAGCTTGCTATGTATTATACAGGCTTTATTGTAATTATTAAAATACATGAATTATGTTAAATTACAGAATCACATTGAATTTCATATTACCATTATATACAATGCCTACACAATTCATGAATACTGAAATCTCTAAGGAAATGGGGTAAGCTTTTGTCCTTCCAAGCAAGTCACAAAATGTGACCTAAACAACTCCTGGTGAAACTTCTGTTTAGACAGATTTTGACCATGTGTTTATGCCACAGCAAACAGGCTGCAATCCTTTGTTCCCTTTTGCTTTTGTACTTTAGTGAATTTAATATTCTTCACAGGTAAAGATTTAAATAAGGTACGGTATATATCATTTTCTAGTTTCTTTGTCAACATTTCTGAATACTGAATGGTATACAAGAACAGCATTTCCTGCAAATCCAATGGTAGTTGCAACGATCCAGTGGTGACAACAGGCACAGTGAATAATTTGTAGCATATTTTCTTGCTTTTCAAGTACTGGCGTCTCCTTTTGCTACAATAGGGTAGATTTCAAACCACTCATCTCAGGGAATTGTATTTTTAGTAAGCTTTGTGCCAAGTTGATGTGAATATCAAACAGCTCCTAACCCATTATAATGTACTCAGGGTCAATGTCACTTATCCTGGCTTTCTTGCAAGGTGGTTCACTACTTGATTCACCATCGCCAATGATGACAATTTGACCAGAGAAACGATTAACATTAGTGCTCATGAAGATCCTTTCAGCTTCAAGTGGGTGATCATGGTTAAAAACCACATCAAGTGAGCCATCATCTTTACCAGCAACATCAGGTGAGCTATCATCATCTACAGGTTGCCTTGGGGAATCATCAGTTGGTATAATCATCACACCGAACACGTCCTCAACCACTTTTTTTGCTTTCTCCCCTAGATTACAATTTTTTTTTGGAAGATGTACCGACAAGGAATTTCTAAACCCCCTTGGGGCAAATCGCAGGTGTACTGCCTTGGTCCAGTAACAACGCATACTATGGCTCCCCCACAACAGATGAATATTGAACAAACAGTAGAAATTAGATTGGGCACATGGCCCACCGTAACGTTACCTCCAGCAGAATCGCCAGTACTACTCTGTTCAACTACTGCCACCGTTGCAGTGTCCATGGGGTTCCCAGGTTCTCTTTCACTTTGAAGCTCTCTTCCATCGATAAGAACATTCCAGACATCTTTATACTCGTGGTACCCATGAACTATGCTAGCTAGTGTGAACTCGTGCATCACTTTTCCAAGCACATGTTAGAAAACTTTAAATTGTGGGTTTCCGTACAGTACAGGTATCACATGAATTCATGTAAGATGATCTTTGCATCCTAAGACACCAACGAGAACAACTCGAGCTTGCAAGATGCCGTGAGTAAATTTTCCAATGTTTCCCCTCGCCTATTTCAAAATAATGTGCCTAAATTCGCCAAAGTTTTTTCTGCCAAATCCCTGGATGCATGAAATTCGCCAGTTTTCCACCACCAATATTTTACGCTATACAGTACTGTCCAACATTACAAATCCTGCGGACTTGCTTACCAGAGGAATCTCCTCCTCACAACTGAAGTGATTGACATTGTGGATCCATGGGCCCCAATGGCTACCTTCTGAAAACAGTTGGCCTATCTGACAACTTTCACCCGACATTGAAATGCAAGCATTGGCTGTAACTGCGACCATAACCACCATTCAAAGGAGTTCAGGTACCATACATATTCACCATATTATTGACATATCTAATCACAACACACTATCCAGGCTTTTGAGAGTCACAGCTTATCTTTGCAGATTTATCACCAACTGTAGGAAACAACAACAGGAGAGGCTTACTGGTCCACTGACACTATTAGAACTACATCATGCCCTGGTCACATGGGTGAAGCAATGCCAAGAGAAAATGTATTCCAGGGAGACTGTAAGCCTCACCTCTCCATCATCTACTACTAAGAGACTTCCACTTTTTAGACAACTCCATCTATTTTTGGATGAAGATCACATGCTTCGTTGTGGTGGCAGAATACATAACACCCGCTCAGTAAAACAGCTAAGTTTTCACTTCTACTCCCACCCAAACACATCTTGTCATTCACAGTGTACATTTGCAGTTGTTTAATGCTGGAACTAATGCTACTCTAACGGCCATATGGCAGAGATTCTGGATCCCCACTGCTAGACAGTGGATCAAATCACAACTACGTCATTGTGTAATTTGTCGTAAACACAGTGGAAAGCCATATGCTGTCCCAGACCCTCCACCCCTACCAGAGATCTGCACACATGAGTCAGATCCTTTCACCATTACTGGAATAGACTTTACAGGTACAATGTACGTACGAGACTCCAACACAGAATCCAAAGTGTATGTCTGCTTATTTACATGTGCCACAACCAGGGCAGTCCACCTTGAAATTGTGACAGACCTGAGTGTGGAGACATTTTCGCTAGCGTTTAGGAGATTTGCCAGCTGCAGATCCTTACCACGATCCTTGTGTCAGACAATGCTTCCACTTATACAGCAGCAGTGGAAGAGCTACGACGACTCCTACAGTCAGACCATCTTGCAGATGTGCTAGGGAACAAGGGATTCAGTGGCGCTTCATACCAAAGTGTGCTCCGTGGTATGGTGGCTGGTGGGAGCATCTTATTGGACTAAGATGGCTCTGAAGAAGGTACTCGGAAGATCAAGGGCCACCTTAGCAGTTCTTCAAACGCTGATAGTGGAGGTAGAGGCTATCTTGAACGACCGACCTCTGAAATACGTTTCCCATGAACTAAATGACCTTGAACCACTGACTCCATCGCAACTGCTGCATGGCCACTGTATTGTGTCTCTTCCTCATGAACAGGTAAGACCAACCTTTGGTGACTACTCAGAAGTGAATCAAAGAACACGCTTACAAGCAGCTCTTCTTAGTCGATTTTGGTCATGTTGGAGACATGAGTATCTCACCTCACTCAGAGAACACCATAGAGCTTCCGGGAATGATGCTCAACAGATCAAACAGGGTGACATTGTACTAGTACATGATGACAGTCCAAGGATCTCATGGAAATTAGCAGTGGTTGACGAATTACTACAGGGGAATGATGGACTGGTACGAGCTGCCAACATAAGAACTGCTCAGGTTAGGACCAACTTCTCTATCGCTAGGCTAATACCACTGGACGTATCCTCCAATTCAGTGTCAAACGACAGTGCTTTTGTTAGGGATGTATCCACCCAGAGCACAACAAACAGTGATCCCAGTAGCAATGCAACTAGAGAGGTTGGACGTCCCAAACGAAGAGCTGCAGAATGTGGCAGAGATAAGGTCAGAAACTGGATCAAGGAACTTTCCCCCCCCCCCCCCTGAAGATGTCATGGACTAACTTAGCATAGTGTAGGTTAATTGCTGTATTATTAGTAAAGTAGGCTATATATATATAATAGTGTATGATGTAATGTTTGGCACGTGCAGTCTGTATCTGTTGAAGACAAAGTGATCCTACCATGGTTAAATCTGGCAACCGGCTACTACTATCACTGCTACCCTACATGGGATGATGTGCCATAAACTTTGGAATGCTAACAATAGACTTTGGTTATCATGTGACTTCAAGCTAACCAAGGTCCTGCATGTCTTAATCCCAAAGTAATGATCAGGACCACTATTTAGTGGGGACCTACATATCTTGAAACAAACCCCTTTAACTCCCCCACCCCTGCTACAGCACCACTCATTTCACACTAATTCGTCAACTGATTTGTGACAACTGTTAGTGGAGGGTGGGATTGGGGTGAGTAAACACAGTAGAGCTACTTTCACTGCTGCTGCTACTGTGTAGAATGCTGCAACTGAGTGCCTGAATAACCAGCTTGGCTGGTTTTATGCCTGGATTTACCTTCACTGAGCTCAGATATTGTTGTTTGTCTCCACCTTCCCATGGAACTAATGCATAACGTGTACATTTGCACCCCTAACAACCAGTAAACTATCATCACCCGAGACAGTTCTAAGTTAAACCTGTTTGTAGGACCAGGAGTCCTACAGACCTTCAGCACTTGTTCTGTAAAGTCTTAATAAATAAAATAAAATAATGTCCACTTGGGGTACTTTGAGAAAATAAAGTCACTCTCTGACATTCCTATGGATACAAATACTTGAAATTAACAAGGAGAAGACATCCTGACCATCTGGCAGACTCCTGTAAGCGTTCGAGCGTTAATTAGATGGCTGCAGGTTCAAGGCTGCCCAGATCCAGTCATGGATTTTTTCTCCTTTCCCCACCTTTTCAAACATACTTTCTGTAACAACTTTAAACAGGCTATAGGACCAGGAATCCTACAGACCTTCAGCACTTGTGCTGTAAAGTCTTAATAAATAAATAAATAATTAATTAACTTTCAGTTTATCTTGTATTACAAAATCACTGAATAATTGAGCTACATTCCTGTCAAAACCACAGACAAATGACTTTGGTGTTTTGCATCATTAATTTCAGTCTTGCAGGAAGGTGGGGCAATTGGAAACAGTGGAAATGGAAACCGGAAACGAAAGTGGAAATGAAAAATGGAAATGGTCAAATCGTCACATAAATATACCCCTGAGTAAAACCCTTGTTTAGTGGCCACCTCTTAAAGACCACATTCTTACAAAGATCACCTTCTTACAAAGACCACCTTCATACAAAGACCACATTGTAATTGGATCTCAAAGATGGCTAATGCATATTGACCTTATAAGACTATTTCATGGTCACCTTTTATAAAGACCACTTTTCACATCGTAATAATAGTTAAATTCTAAAAATGTACATATTTCATGACTTTATTAAAACAGCTAGGTCAGCTAAAATAAGCTAGGCTCTTAAGGTCATCATCTCCATATGAGACCTCTTTTTTCATTGATACAGTAGGTTGTAGTGACTAACTAAATTTCACTTGAATGGGCTATTTTTGTATGACACATTCTGGTACACACTAAGCAATGATGGTAGATGACTTGAGTGAAATGTGGACCAAAATGTGGGTGACCCCTTTCTACGAGTCACGAAATAAATGTTTGAATATTACCATGTAAAGAGGTGATTTTTGTAAAAGAGATGGCGATCATGAAGTGGTCTAATCAATTAGATCATCAAGTATGCCTTAACTATCTTCTTTAGAACCTAATTACAATGTGGTCTTTGTGCAAAGGTGGTCTTTGTAAAAATGTGGTCTTTGTGCAAAGGTAGTCTTTGTAAAAATGTGGTCTTAAGGGGTGGCCAATAAATAAAGGTTTTGCTCTAGGATGCATGTATGTAACGAGTTGACCACTTCTGTTTTCCATTTTCACTTTCTGTTTCCAGTTTCCATTTCCACTGTTTCCAATTAATACCCAGATGGCATGAGGAACCTCATGTTCTTTGAAAGTAACATCGTGCTACATAGGTACACAGACAGTGCTGGTGTTTAATGGTTGGTCTGTGTTCCTGGCATTAAAACGTTTAATGTGGAGATGGTCCTGCATGTAGGGCAGGTAGCCATGCTAGTAAACCCATAAAATTACTATAGAGTATATAACTGTATAATTTGCAAAGATAATTTTTGCTTATTCCATTATTCCGTATTCTGCATTTTGAAAACTCCCCTCACAGGTATCTATGTAATAGTTAGACATCAAAACACAGGGTTCTACAAAATTTAGTAATCTGAAATGCCCTGTGTTGTGGTGCCAGAGCAAAGCGAGGGCGCTACTACAGGGCCTTAGGGGTTCTAAATTCTGTATAATTATAGAGTCTCGTGTTTCGATGTCTAACTTATTTAGACCACAGCTCTTTGTTGTACCTTCTCAGCTGTTTGTGACATGAGAAATATATAGTTCATTAGTAGAAACTAGCCCAATACACCTCCCTGTAACGTGTAATGGTTCTTGCTATCCAGTCCATGTGTTGCCAATGTTACAGGTATGTATCGATCTATTGAGACATAAACAAGGGATCTACTATGAGTAGCCTATGAAATTCGAGTATTTCATCCTAATGGATTTTAAATGCTTTATATTAATGACTAAGCTTCAAAGCATACTATACATGAAATAGTCTAATCGGTACACTTATTAAAGGTCCACTGAAATACACTTTAGTTATTACTGGCAGTAGAAGATTAATTTTGCTTTGTTTAGAATAATTTACATCATAATGCATTGTATATACTAAGAAACTAATGAAATTTTCTACTGACTGACTGAGTAACTGACTGACTGATTCATTCAGACAAGTGTGACTCAATAACAGCTAAGGCTACAAACTTGATTTTTTCACTGTTCAATGTTGTTTCAGCCAGACACACACCTTTTGGCATACCGCAGTACATACAATGCATTCTTCGTGGACTTACCAGTGCATTCCTTTGTGTCCCATTCATCTTTGCTGACAGGGAAAGATGTCAATTTGGTGGTAGCATATGATGGCTTCCCTTTGTAATGGAAATCATCCATTTATTTTCATAGTGGTTACTTTGATTACAGAGGTGCTTTTCGAACAGTTCTTGATTCGTAATGCTGTGTACCATAGCCGACAACAGAGCATAATGGATACTTCAATTTTCAGATGATAATTGGTAGCTGGAGCACACGGCAGCATTATTTTTTCTTTTGATGCAGTATGTGTCAGTTGACCAGTTATAATAATTTTATTTTACAAAAAAGTTAACAAACAAGTACACTAAATGATTTGGAATTTTAACGTAGAGTAGGGACCATAGCACATCAATAAAAGTACTGAAATAAGCTGGAGTAGTGCACAATATTAAATACAGTAAAACAATAAGAAGTGCTATATCCCTACTGTGCATTGCCATTATGGTATCTTGATCACAGTAGAGAAATAACACCTCTTATTGTTTTACTGTAATTTAATATCATGCACTGCTCCAGCTTGTTTCAGTACTTTTATTGGTGTTACTCTAGTTAAAAAAAGTTTTTTTGTGTACTTGTGTTAGTGCTGCACACATACTCCCATCACATGACTTCATATCTGGAAGTAGTAGATGCAGTTTTTGATGCCTATAATAGGCACTGTCTCAGTTTTCAATTTATAGTTGAACAGTTTTTAAGGAGTAGCTAACTTTCAATATTGATGACTTAGCTAGTCTGTATACCTAGTTTATGACAGCTATAGTCCATTAATTCACAGACCATCAGTGTTAGTCCCTAGTCAACAAACCATTCTGGACTGCTGAAAGGATCCGAACAATGCAGCAAAGAAGTATTGTGCTGTAAAATTCGGTCCGTATATTACATGTTGATCTTTATCAGGCATTTTCTGTGGGTCGTTCTCATTCTGTTTTCATTTTCCTTGAATTCTACCTACCTGGATTTATTACTTCTTACAACACAGGGCAAAATTCAAAAAGTATAAAGCATTACATGGCTTCTTTAATTGACCAAAGAATGTTATCCTACATTTCATATTAGGAATGTACACATGGAGTGAACTATGCATGTTTATAGCTAGTTAAGATGTCAGAAGCCATACCATGCTCTACACTTTCACTCTCCAATGTTGCAATATGTAATAAATCCCCTGTACGCTGCTTGAGAACACCAGCTGTAAATCAACAGTACAGTGGTGGTAGCAAGCCACGTGACAGTTCATTTCTTGGCTGTTTTGAATGTAGTGGGTAGAGATAGAGAAGCGATTCTGATGGCACCACTGTCCCAGGATTATAGGCCATATAGACAAAGATACAGTACTGAACGTGATGAGTGAGTCTGACAATGGTACCTTCGTTTGTGCATGTAGTACTGCTAACCCAGCTTTATAAATGAACTGAACCAAGCGCTGAGAAGAAGGTGAGCTTTGATAGTGCTCAGAGAGTGCAAAGCACTACAGTTACAGCAACAACTTCACTATTAGGGACCCGCCGATTATGTTGGCATAATAATGAGCATAATAGATGCCTGAAAGCATTGAGCATAATGCTAGCATAATAGGCAGAACAGTTGTGCATTACCATAAATTCTTACTTATCAAAATACATATATGTGACCCAGTCTGTGAAAAGGGGTCTTATAGCCTTTTCAATTGCATGTACTTGGCAACCTGTAACTTGAATTGTGAATGTGGTATCACCCTAAAATTGGTCCCTTTATTCCCCTAACATAGCCCTAAGGTTTTGTGTAAAATGAAGGTGATAGGTTGAAAACATGAGGAGTTATGGTTAGTCAAACTTGATGATTTGGAAAGGCTATAAGACCCCTTTTCGCAGACCGGGTCACATTATATCACAGAAAAAGATTAATATACTGTAATAGAACAGTCAGATGACTGTTCTATAAGAGTATATTGATCTTTTCTGTGACATGCTATTTGACAAGCAAGGATTTAGAGTCTGTGCTTCAGCAACTTTTGTTTTCCCACAATTTTGCTAGAAAAACATAGTAACTGAGGTATAAATATTGAGCATAATAGATAAATATTGAGCATTAAGTTAAGCATAATAGGCAAAATTTTGAGCAGTGCAGCATAGCATAATAGGTAAAATAATGAGTATAATCACATAGTGATTTAATTTGCCATACATTAGTCTCAATAGTAGGAGTGCAATTAATCCCAAATCGCATGGCCTTGTTTCTGTAATTGCACTGTAAAGTAGCCAATAAAATAGCGGAATAACAGAAGCCTTTTAAGTGCAACAAGAAAGTGATATAATGAATAGCCAATCAAAGAAGCTGATAATAGAAGCCTTTTAAGTGCAACATATGTAGACATTTTGAGTAGCCAATCAGAATTGCTGACACATGAAGCCTTTTAAGTGCAACAACAAATGATGTAATACAAAGAAGGATGATGCAATCACCTGGTAGAAGTTAATGGCCACATAGAACTGGATAGATGTGTACTACAAACCACGAAGGGTGGTCACTATGTGATTAGTAGGCAATCACACGCATTTTCGTGCAATTATGGAATAACAGCCAAAATTGCACTCGGCTTTGCCTCGTGCAATTTTGACTGTTACTCGTACAATTATTCCCTAATTGCACTCAAATGTGTGTGATTACCTATACTAATCGGCGGGTCCCTATTCACTATGGTTTACTAGAAGAACTCTTCAGTGATCTTGGAATGCTATGATGAAGTGCTTGGTATTGCTGCCCTCACTGCACTGTAGATTTTCATGTTTTGACTTCTTCAGCCTTTCTCATTTTAAAGTGTGTAATAGCAGTACTTATGGTTCAAACATCACATTGTGACATAACTAGACTTTTGTGGGTTTAATTTCTCAGAACTACATAATTGAATTATTAAAATAGTAGTTTTGTGCAATGCATAATACAAACTACTTATTTATTCAATAAAATGGCAAAAAAAATTTCCATTTCTGTGGACCTTGAAGGTAATTAATTGGCTATTACTTAGATTTTCTTATAGAAGGCATACAAGAAATCATCATCACAGTCTCTAACAGATAATTGACAAGTAACTTAGCACGTGCACATAATAAAAATTATGATGTAGGTTTCTGTTCAATACATTTTGGCAGAAAGCACAAGCCTGACCATTTAGTGCCACTGTATGTACTGAATAATGTATGGGCAAGCTGCAGTGTGTAGTGCAAGGGAATGATGTATAATATATGTTTAGTATTAACTGCTGTGTTCTTATACAGGATGGCACATGAAGTTGCTCCTTATTCTTATATGGTGGATTATTATCCATACTATGACGGCCATGGTCAATATAACTTAGACTCCGAAACTATTCGTTATTTGAAAGGAAATGGTGTCTATGATGCTGTACGAAGGAATGAATTTCTTGGGAGAGTACGTGAATGGCTTAGAGAATCGATTAATGCTATAAGACAAAACCATCCTGAAACTCAAATAGTGATTGGGATTGCTCCAGGTCATGCCCCAGGTAATCATGGTTTCATGGAACATCAGTTGAATATTGAAGCTTTAGATGTTACATTCAATCCCGCCTTGCTTCAACGACATACACCGATACCAAGACAAGCAGACAATAATGCACCGCGTAACATTCAGACTCACTTGGATTCAATCAACGTGATAGGAGATGTAGTTGGCAGAGTCGTGTGCATTTTGGATGATGTTTGGACCACAGGATCTACACTGAGTGCTTGTCGTCAGTTGGTTGAGGCCCGTGACCCTGTGGAGGTTTACTTGCTTGCAATAGGAAGGACAGTTTAATATAATGAATGTGAAGTGAACATTAGTGAAAGTACAGGTGTACATGCGTTATGGATTTACAGATTTTTAAGGAGTGTGTATTTCATATAAGAGGCTATAATTTTGTAAGATGGTTTTGTGTATTTGTTTATATGAGTTGAGAACTTTTTTTACAAGAAAATGCATGTAATTGTTATTTACACTACCACAAAAAAAAACCAACATTAACACCTGTGCCTCAGAATATTATGTGGTAGAAATGTAGCACTACATCACGACTATGTTTATACTCCACTTTGTATTACGTGATATATTGCCATATTACTGTGACACAATAATTATCGATACACCCAATGCTGCATCATTGCAAATGGCCATGCAGAAAACTTACACGTTATCAAAGCTTCTAGTATAAATATCCTATTTTTATACTGATAGTCTGGAAGACAGCAGAGTGAAGTTTCTAATGGTCTATAGTTTATTTTAATGCACTTTTGGATTGTCCTATACACCTAAAACAATATTCCACCTGCTGGACAGGTGTGACGTGTCAGCCTTGGGCATTTTGCCATAGCAGCCAAAGTTTAATTAGCTGCATAGAAACCATACATATTTCACAAAATTGATTCTGTGAGTTTCAGTTTTACCCACAATTGTTTGATAACCTGACCATTTAACAAATCTAAGTTATTACAATTAATGTCAGAAAAAACTGAATAATTAAATAGTCCCATAAACCTCTGAAGGCATCATTATGTATACCATAGTTACGTATGCCTCAATAACTATCATAGGGCCTGTGGGCACAAACTACAACCTGTCACACAACAGGACATATCTCAGTACTGGAGTAATATATTTGCATTCTGCTACTTGTATTATAAAGCCAATCAATTGCTAAATACCTGCTTAAAGTTTCAAAGCTATTAGCATATTGGTGCAAAAAGTTATGGGCGATTAAAGTTCGAAAAGTAGGCAAATTTTATGTGCTCACATGCCTGCTCTCTTGACTTTCTTATTTTTGTTTATAATGGTTACCATTACTTTTAGACTTCAGAGAACAAACACAGTTTTCTGGTAGGAAATTTAATTCTGGCCTTTTCCTGTTAAATGTTTCTAAATCATTATGAGTGTCTCAGTGATAATAGTTTGCCTCTTTTTGGTTTTGCTGGTGTGAAAAAGCACTCTTTCTCCAGCTAAAGTGCATGAAGAGCAAGCAATATATCAGGTGCAGTATTACAAAATGTTCAAAATCTAACCATAACACATTGGTGCTAAAGATGGAATTTGAGTTTTATATATAAAGAAGTTAATGTACACATATGTAGCTCATCAAATGTAAGCTCAAAAACTAGTACTTGCTATATACTTGCGGAGTATGTCACAAAGCACTCACTATACAGTGAATAGCATATGTGTGTTCTTCATCTATGCTTATTAACTGCCTGGTGTTTAGATTCTTCACACCTGTTCCGCTATCATCTTGCTAACTTAGCTTATTTTCAAGAAATAATGGAAGTTATGCCTTATTTGGGCATCATATGTGGTATCCATGCAGTACAGTAGCTGCCTCTTGTACCCCCTATATACCCTGAATGTGGACACCATGATAATCAGAATATTTGTCTAAGGTCCCATTTCTATTAAACACACATACAATTAAACCTCTGAGATCAGGACAACTTTCGAAGAAAAGAGTATAGTGGGGTCTCAGAATAGTATTGTGAGAGCCTCTAGCTATGTTTTATATAGCTAGAGACCCTCACAATACTATTCTGAAGCCTCTGAGATAAGGATACACACGTATGTATGACTGTGCTACCTCTTAATCAACATTTTTTATGTACAGTAAACAGATCATGACATGCCCTTTGTACTGAAGTTATGTCTGTTCTCACTCACTTCTGCTCGATCACTAGCTGTCTTTACCTTTTGTTATTTTCATTGAAATGGCCATTAAATCAAATTCTTTAAGGTATGTTATTCTCCTACAGTTGCATGCTGCTCCTCTTGGATAAGAATTTTGGTAACCTTACAATTTGGCATGCAAGAGAGAACTTACAATGATATAAAAGTGCTCAACGTACCAGCCATTTTGTGACCAAATTTGCAAGAAAGGTCTTCCACACACCAAATTTTACCACTTTAATGATTCATTTTGAAATAAGTTATTGATTGAAATTTTGTCAGCTATGAGCCATAACATTTAGCATTGGAGGAAGAAAAATTTCAGACACAAAGTTATTCATACAATTGGCAATTGCGTGTGGAAAACATGAATCCAGCCTTTAAGAGCATCCATCATATAAACAAACTTAGACTTAAAAGTCTTTCCTGTTGCCACCTATTTGCTCCACTAACGATTTTCTCTATTGCCATTTATCAACAGCATATATTGGGGTCAGCAATAGCCTGCCATATGTATGTGTGCGGCACACAATGTATTTGGTGCAAATTAGGTTTTATTCATAATAGAGCTCGAGCATGCTGAATGTGTGCATGTATACTGCATATACGTAAGTATACAGCCGATATTCTATGAAATGCAATGGTAGACAGGGACAGTGCTTGGTTTCAACACAGTCAAGCTGTGCAAAGGGTGTAGTGGTACTACAACTGCATCATTCAGAATTAGCTATAAACTAAAAGTATTGGTGTAGCTGAAATTTTAATCATTGCAGCAATTTCTTGATGATTTACTTCACAGTTTGGCTATTTTGTCCGCAGCTTGGCTATTTTGGCATGGATCCCATCATTTACTACTTTACATGTGCTCTATTCAATGCAGAAAGCCAAGCTGATGTTGAAAACAGAACTTAGACAATTTACTTATATCTAAAACCATTTAGTTAATGAGATTACATTAATTTAACTAGCATAAATTTACTTAATCGCTCAGCATAAAAGTAATAGTGAACTTGTTCATTCTAGTCACCTCTGCCAGGTCTGCCTTTTTAAGGAGGTGGTTGCATTAAACATGTTAATGTCACTGTATACATAAATGACAAAATTAGGAGTCTGTTACAATGGTCAGTTTAAATCAGGTGACCTTAGTATACAGTGATCCAGTTGGACAGGTTTCATTGTATAGTTACAGGGGCGGATCTAGGATTTATAAAAGGGGGGGGGGGGGGGGTGGCTAACTCAAGGTACAGTACTAATCTCTTGGGTAGAGGTGTGCAAAGCATGCTGGAACTAGGGGGTCTGGGGGCATGCCCTCCCCAGGAAATTTTTGAAAAATAGATGCTACAATACTGCAATTTGGAGACATTTCCACATAAAATTCATAATATTTTCTGCCTGTAGATATTTCATATACTGCCTTTAGATTATAGGTATGGCTCTCTAAAGCATTTTGCTATGGAAAAGTTTGGGTAGGTACAGACAACCAAGTACATGATGCACCCCTCTCACAATTGCACAACACTGAATAGGTGCATGTTAGAATAATAATGTTGAACGTAGAAAATTTTGAAATTTGAACAATACAAGATTGAATCTGAGAGCATTTTCAATGGAATTGTGTACCTGAATTAAGTATTGCCATATATATTAACTACACAAGTGGATGAATGAAGCCCTTTAAACAGACCAATGCACTTCATTGTATGTATAGGTGCAGGCAGATTTGGAAAAATTCTATAACAGAACCAACTACATGTTTCCAGTGAATGTTCTATTAGAGTAGTTAGCTGACTGCTCTATTAGAGTATCTCGATCTTGTACACCTCCAATGCTGATCCGGGTCCTCGTTGCATAAACTTTAGCATAAATCCACTAATAATGCCTTGGAAAGATGTTTGTAAGGTGGTTTTATGAGTATTTGTATTATTAGTGATCATATAATTATGCTAAGAGAAAATTTCATTATAATACTCAGCATATTGATCAAGTAAAGCCTAAATATGAAGGGGGGGGGGGGGGGGGGCTTCAGCCCCCAAAGCCCCCCCTCCCCCCCTGGATCCGCCCCTGAGTTGAATATTAAAAGTATTGTGCAATCACAAATGCAGTAAATACCTACAGTAAAGCAAACAGGCATAACACGGAATGTAATCAAAAGAATCAAATGAAACTTGGTGTATGACTTTGACTCATGATGCACTGTCTCTATGGCAATTTTGAAGAAATTTGAAAAGAGTGGGTTAACATTTTATTTTCTTTGATAATTTAGCATGGAATGACCAAAATACTAGAAATTCCTGAGTTAATTTCCCAATTTGCCCAATGCTGACGGAGGTCCAGCAGGTGGTTTTGAGTAGTCCATAGTATGGAGAAATATTTTGTGATATAAAATAAACTATAGACCATATTGCAAGGTTCAGGCAGCCAAAAAGCCACTTCTTCTGCCGGACTGTGAACTTTGTACATGTTAATGTACATGTGTTCAGTAAAGAAAGAATACCTCTATTTTGTTCACAAAATGGCTATGTGGAGTTTTTGGCACTCAGTTATTATCACTATTACAATACTCTAAAAGAGATACCGATAAAGGAGATCCCGCATTGCCATGTTGCCAGTTTGACATATTACTCATGGTAGTGAGTCACATGGCCCAGTGAAGCAGAAGTGCACTGTATACAAATTACATTACCACTACACTGAGGATTTTAAAGGACTGAACATCGTGTGAATGTTAAAATGGTACAAATTCAGCCTACCTGTAACCCAATCATTATTACCTCTATCGCTCTGAAACTCTTCATGCCACAACTAACTACCACACAACCAAGAAAATCCATGTTGACTGTGTATTTTGAGATCAAGACAGCTGACGTCAGGGGGAGAACCATTGTTATTAAAACAAGTAAGGTACATAAATAAGTCCTTGGTCACATGCAAGCGCTAAAGCAAGGTTGACGATTAATGGGCTTGGTGTTGAGTACAAAAGTAATTAAGCATGCACTGTTAAAAATAGGGTGTAATCCAATCACCTTTGGGGGAGTTCTAACTGCTGTTTAAATTAAACTCCTTTGAAGGGAGTTGTAGTACTCCCCAGGGGTGCTCTAGGAGCAACTAAAAGGTGTTACAAGGGCATTGTAACACTCCCTAAAGGTGTTCTAGGAATAGCTATAAAGGTGTCACAGTACACTTTAAAGGTGTTCTAGTGCTCTCCATGGTGGCATTTTGTTGAAAAGAAATGTAGGCTTGCCATAGCATTCCAGTAACCTTCATGTTGATTTCAATTTATACTCAATGACTACCAACAACAAAGCACATTAGCAGTACGCAATAATATATTTGCAACACCTTATACTTACCATATAGTTGTTTCCAAGTCACTCTTATAGAAGTTAGCAAACTGTACTTATAACCTAATCTTCAATAGAAGCATCCAATTGTGGGTTTCAATATACCTAGGTGTAGGCAAACACCCTTAGGGTGGCTTAGCTATTATTGGGGAGTAAAATGACATTTGTGGTGTTCAACAACACCCCAAGTGCTACAATACTCCCCTAGGGTGTTGTAAATACCATGGGTGTACATGAACACCTTTACGATGGGTGTACCTGTAACACCTCGTTTTAACAGTGTGTGTACATGTAGATTAATCAGAGAAAAATCAGTCGTGGTTGTGTTTTTTGGTGCCATTATTTTAAGGAAATGGTTACTGAACCCAAAGGTTTTTATTTTCTCGTCTAGTAGTTGCCCGAGCATTTGACTTTAGGGGACATGAAAAGTAGTATTAGCGTTAGGGTTAGGGTCGGGTTCAATAGCCAGTATGGCTTATTGAACCGACTTATCATGCAATTTACTTGTGGTCTAGAATAGACATGACCCAACTCCATCAAAAGACAGAAACTTATGCTCTATTCTAATTATTCATCTATGACTCCAATTGTTACTTTATGGCAAAAGTTTAAGACCCTATATGCAGCTGCAAATAAATCACCCTGTAGAGAATTCAGCTACAAACAAATCACCCTGTAGAAAGATCAGCTAGAAGAAGTTACCTTGTAGAGAGTTCAGCTACAAAGAAACCACCATGTAGAGAGTTCAGCTGCAAACAAATCACCTGTAGAGAGTTCAGCTATAAAAACAAGTCACCCTGTAGAGAGATCAGCTAGAAACAAGTCACCCTGTAGAGAGTTCAGCTAGAAGAAGTCACATTGTAGAGAGTTCAGCTACAAAGAAACTACCATGTAGAGAGTTCAGCTGCAAACAAATCACCCTGTAGAGAACTCAGCTACAAACAAACATGCCCTGTAAAAAGATCAGCTAGAAGAAGTTACCTTGTAGAGAGTTCAGCTACAAAGAAACCACCATGTATAGAGTTCAGCTGCAAACAAATCACCCAGTAGAAAGTTCAGCTCTGAACAGATCACCCTGCTGAGAGTTCAGTTAGAAACAAGTCATCCTGTAGAGAGATCAGCTAGAAGTATCACCTTGTAGAGAGTTTAGCTACAAACAAATCACCTGTAGAGAGTTCAGCTACAAACAAAACACCCTGAGAGAGATCAGCTAGAAGAAGTCACTTTGTAGAGAGTTCAGCTATAAAGAAACCACCATGTAGAGAGTTCAGCTGCAAACAAATCCCCTGTAGAGAGTTCAGCTAGAAACAAGTCACCCTGTAGAGAGATCAGCTAGAAACAAGTCACCCTGTAGAGAGTTCAGCTAGAAGAAGTCACATTGTAGAGAGTTCAGCTACAAAGAAACTACCATGTAGAGAGTTCAGCTGCAAACAAATCACCCTGTAGAGAACTCAATTACAAACAAATCGCCCTGTAGATAGATCAGCTAGAAGAAGTTACCTTGTAGGGAGTTCAGCTACGAACAGATCACCCTGTAGAGAGTTCAGCTACAAACAAATCATCCTGTAGAGAGTTCAGTTACAAAGAAACCACCATGTAGAGAGTTCAGCTGCAAAAAAATCAATCACTCTGTAGAGAGTTCAGCTACAAACAAATCACCCTGTAGAGAGTTCAGCTACAAAGAAATCATCATGTAGAGAGTTCAGCTGCAAACAAATCATCCTGTAGAGAGTTCAGCTATGAAAAGATCACCCTGTAGAGAGTTCAGCTAGAAGAAGTCACCTTTTAGAGAGTTCAGCTACAAAGCAACCACCATGTAGAGAGTTCAGCTGCAAACAAATCACCCTGTAGAGAATTCAGCTACAAACAAATCGCCCTGTAGAGAGACCAGCTAGAAACAAGTCACCCTGTAGACAGATCAGCTAGAAGAAGTTACCTTGTAGAGAGTTCAGCTGCAAACAAATCACCCTGTAGAGAATTCAACTACAAACAGATAACCCTGCAGAGAGTTCTGCTAGAGTCAAGTCACCCTGTAGAGAGAATTCTGTAAAGAGTTCATCTATGTACAAGCAAATCACCCTGTAGAGAGTTCAGCTACATTTCAATTCACCCAGTAGAGAGATCAGCTGCAAATTATCCTGTGGGGATTAACTGACATGTAATAAATATATGCATCATATATATAATTTGTACATTTACTGATAAAATAAAATCAGAATGAGTTAAAGTATTTATAAAATCTACTTCATCTTTTTCTTTTTCCTGTGGTAAAGAAAAATATATAGGTTAAAAAGCCCCAAAGCTGGCCATAGGCCGGCTTTGGGGTATACAAATACAAAAAGAAGTGTAATCTAATCAAAAACAGCCAAGCTGTAAAAAAAAGGAGTGCGGCCCTTGAAAAGGCTATGGTGAAAAAAGATGTGAAATCCAAAATGGCGGCCAAGAAATGGCTGTGATGGTAGGTTAATGGTAAAAATTTTAATAACGACAATTCAGGTGAATTTTGTGCCAATTAATCACGTGATGCAACAGATATGATTTACAATGGTTCAGCATTAATGTGATTCAATTCAATTATTCAATTATTAGCTTTATAGTGCAATGTTACAGGTGTACATGGTTGCACAACAATAAAAGTGAGTTCGTATACAATTGCACTATATATAAAGGTAATCTGGTAAGTACCAGATCCCATAACTTAAATTAAGTACTTATCATTGCTGATATAATTACAATTAGCTGCTAAATGTATCAAAGTTGGGTGGCTTGGGATGTTTGGAGCAGATGCTACAAGGACATGTAAAATGGAAACTATGCTGGTTGTCTGGATCGAAGTTTCTCATAAAATGCTGCCATAGGATTTTAGTTAGTTGAACTTTAATGGTAACAAAGGGTTGAGTTAGGCCAATTACTGGTAAGCTGTTGAAAGTTCGAGGAAGTCTGTTGAAGTAGAAGTTTCTTTGTTGATTAGATGACGTAAAAACATGTTCAAGTTTGTTACTGGATGAAGACGTAGTAGAATGATGACAGAATTTGATGAAGGTCCGGATGTTGAAATGATCAGATGGATTTTGAATTGATGTGACTTTCAAGAGTAGTACAGAGGAGCGCCAGTGGGCAAGAAGCTACCGGAGAGCTCCAGGGCTGTGATATTTGGTGGGATTTTTAGTTTTTTAAAAATTCTGCCTCTGAAAGGGGGGGTTCGTCCGAACCATCTGAACCCCCCTGCCTACGCTCTTGGGATCAGTTATGGTTTTCAATACATTCAACATACTTGATATTACAATAAAGTATTACTCGTGCAGTTATTATATTGTACCCTGTGCCTTTGTTAAATTGATGTACTGATGGGGGAACAAAACTCAGGGCATAGAATTGTTAATATGGGACTGAATTTGACAAAACAAGGCTTCCACGCACATCCAATTCTCTAACTGTAACTTGACTACTCAGTACGCTATCAACCTAAATGCTTCAAACACCTTTAGTGAAATCAGTAACAGGCCAAAATTGAAACTAATAGCATACCCCTACATTAATTTATGGTGCTTCAAAGGCATAAAACTGAATGTGTGTGGAAGCCTGCATGGTTTGTTGTTGATTTGGTCACATATGACCACAGAGCATAGGATTTAAATATCAACAGTGATCATTTTCTGAACAGAAACAGTGAACCCTAGGCCTTCCTGTATAGATAGGAGTAGGTCAGGAAGCATAGGCGGATCTGGGGGGCCAAGGGGAGCTTTTCCTCCTGGCTCCTCTGTTTTCCCCTGGGACTTACAAGACTGTATTGGCACCAGAAATAGAAATCATGCATTCACACTGTATTCAGAAGTACAGAAAGTTAACAAGCAAATAGAAGATAACAGTTATAAATGCACTTTACAATTACAAACTGTACACTGTGAAGAAAATGAGACAAACAAGTTTGAATTTTTGTGCTAAAGATCAAGATACTCTAATAGAGCAGTCACTACTCTAATAGAACAGTCACAATTCTAATGTCATAACTGACAATTTTTGGAAATTATTACATTGCTATCTTATGTTTAGTACACTTTACCATCAAACAGGGTTTATCTATCTAACCAATTATATATGCTTTGCAAAAAATGCATTTTGTTAACTAAATAGCCTCCAAATTCAAACCTATATATAGGAGGCCTCATTTAAATTTTTTCTCAGCAGACATCAAACTAGAGTCTTAGAAAGTGTATGCCCTTCATTCATCCAGCTATACCAGACATAAATCTGCCTATGTCAGGAAGTGCTTCTCTTGTCTGTTATTAATTTTTCCTACAACAATGTTGCAATTAAGTAAGCTTAACAAGGAGAAGACAGTGGCAAAGCCAGCCCTTTAGGGATGGGTGGGCACACTCACCCACACATTTCAACCCATGCAACTAACTAGCACAAAATGCAAGTCCATCCTTAGTGGACTCTAGGTACATTTGGTTTAAACACTGTTTCAAAAGTGCATAAATGTATCTAGTTAGCGAATAATATGCTACGCTGCTGTTCCTGTAGCTAGTCTAATGCTAATTATATAGAAGCTAGAAATGAAAACTAACTTATTACATTGCTCTCTTTTTAGCTCATCTGCGCTTGTACGCAGCTCATTCTACTCCAGCCTGACTCTTAAAACAGTCATAGCTATGGCTTAATTCAGTCATCACTGAATCTTTTATCTCAATGCAACCGACTTGTCTAACACAGTAACACCAGAGAACTTGATTTTCATTCATCACTTTAGGTCCCACCCATGGATACACCACTGGGAGAAGATGATTGTGTACAGACCTAGGATTGTGAACATACAATAACAACTTACAAGTAAACAATCTGCCCTTGATAAGTACTAATAGATACTAATTAACTAAATATCATTCCAGCAATACTATTTGATTATATAAAAGATAGAACATAGTATTATTTTTTAGTTACTGGTGCACTTTATAGCTGTGTTGCTGTTTATTGGTTGTATGTACATAGATACTCATTAATTTGCAAAGATATTATGATTGGTGACATCTAGTAACTACTTCAATAGGAATGGCAATGGGAATGGGCCTAAAGACAGTTTTTATAATCTCAGGACTATAATTATTATATTAAGCAATGCCTTGGAGTGTTTTGTATGTTGGATATCTCCACTGTTGTAAGGCTGAATGGTAGCCATACAATGGCTAAACTGAAATTGTACGTTGGTTACAATTATGCTTGCTTTTTATTTTCGATATACAATAACAGGTTGTTGACGTCTTAGTGTTGAGACTTGAGCACGCAACAGAATCATTATTAATATTGTTTTCATTGGTAGTGTTATTATGAACTTTTGCATCATTTTATTAGCTACCACTCTTACACATACAAAATTACGAACACACACAGACATTGCTGACACTTTCAAAGAATTCCTTTTCCCGTGCATTGCTTCTCTATAATTACTCGGTCATTCAGACTTCCTGTACCTGACTACTGCAAAGGATTTTTTTGCTCTAACTAGCTATATAGTCCCCCTACCAATTCCCTTTAACGCGGAAATGGAGTTGGCATTATAGCTACTTTCAAACGATTATTAGCTAATTAAATACAGACCTCACCACTTAGCTACAGGTAGCTAACTCACTACTGTATGAAAGGTCATAGTATAAAACAATTATGTTACTATGATTTCACCAGCAGCAGCTAGCCGGACGTGACTCATTGTAACATCGAAATTCCTCTAAATTTCGTTCAATCTTAGCATTGAATTCTTCCTTCTCTGGCTGTTGTCATTAAGAGGAGACAGGCAAAAGCGCAGACAAGGCTAAAACCTGAAGAAGGCTGCAGAGGCAAAGGTCCGAAGCTCTCGTCCAGCAATCTCTGAAATGCTACCAAACCGTAAAATTCCGTAAAATGACACAGGTGTGTCGTGCAGTCCAAGAAGCCGGGCACGAAAATGCAATTATCACGCTTTCGTGACTTAAAAAAAAAACCACCCCTCCGTGACTCCGTGCGCTTACGAAACACGACGTTGTTTGCTGTGCAGTAGCGTATCTACAGCAGGGCTTTGTAGGGCCTAGGCCCTACTAAATTTGGCTAGTGCCCTACCAAACTGAAGAAGAAGAGACGAAACCCTTGACGAAACCCACAATCACCAGGTCGCTGTTTGTGATATTGATTATTAAATTTTATTACTGCAAAAAAATTTCATCCAAATTGGTATGTAGACTCCCCTTCTTGGCGGGCACTTAGGATCACTGAGCTACATATATGTGAAAATCACGTTTTCTTTCTTCCTGTCAATGTACTCACGGTGTGGCGCGCCGGCTTCTTGGGCCGCACACTACCGTGCGTCTTGATCCTTGAAAAATTTAGACCTCCATATATTACATAATCATGGGCGAGCAGATGGGATTGTTTGCAAATCCGCGAAATTTTTATTTTTACATTGCTCAACCTCGAAAATTCTACCCCTCAGGTGATACGGAAATTTTTTTTCACCCACGATTTTACAATTTTATGACGTCACCGCATGGATCGTAGTGAAAAGAGCAAGGAAAAGAGATTCAATTTAAAAGATTAACACGAGCTCTAGTCAGATGGAACCGTTATCTCGTAAGTACTATAGTGTACAACATGATGCCCAATGATGCCGCACTATAGACTGACTCATAGCCGCAGGGAAGTGGTTTATTACTGAACTGAAAGTTTTATTTTTGCGAATGGTTGTATGAAGGTGAGTTCGAGGCGAGCTAGGGTTGAAGCGAGCAAAACAGACTCGCCTTGAGCTCACCAAAAGCTTCTGACCTTTACACAGACAGTGAAAGACATCATTATGCTTAAAAGGCGAGCCTCGTGTGTGTATGTTGTCTTTCTGTGTGTGGGGAGTACCTTTGCAGGCTATAGCCTTCTGTGTACCCACGTCTTTTGACAAAAATTGATAATCTATCTATCTAGCTCGGGGGCCCGCTAATCTTTAAAGGGTTAGAGTCGGTTTCAGCCTTGGTCACAAGTTCTTCAGTCTTCATCTCTTCTTACTATAGACAGGTTACATCTAGAGTGACATTTATAAGATAGTGGGGAAGGTGGATAGCTAACAGTGGGTAGCACACTGGCCTAACACACTGGTAGCCCAGGGTTTGACCCCCAGGTGTTTTTTTTTTTTTTTCGATTTAGCAACCTAAGTTTTACTGTTGGTTCAATAGTCTGATACGTTATTGAACTGACTTTTAGTTTAGAATCCACTGCCATTATTTCAATCCCAGTGCGTGGGAGGGTCAAAGTTCTGCGCTGATTAACAACTGTCATACAAAGTGTCTCTGCTGCTGTTGTACTATCTACTACAGTGCAAACATTTAGCTATGAGGTTATTTATTAATACTTTACAGGACTATTATTGCAGCAACAACTTTGAGCAATCACTGTACCTTTTTAAAATAGCTAAAAAGTCTTTACAAACTTTGCATACAAATATATAGGTTCTGATTCAGATCAGTAACAGTGAAATGGGTGAGGGTTTTAAGACAAGTAAGAATTTCTTACAAAGTATGGTATATAGTTGGCCATTTCCATGAAGCGTATAATATATTGGCTTTGGTATCCAAAAGAATATTTGTCAGTGTTCACCACTGACTCTTGTTTTAAACTTTAATTTGTTCTACACTGTATGTAGAATTACCATACTACTATAATTAATTCTGTTTTGTTTTGCTACCCAATGCATAATAATGCAGTATAGCTACACAAATTCCATTGCATTTATACACAGACACTTAATGTTATTGTATATTAATCTTAAGTGTACTAATAGGGAAGAGTCATCCTGAGCTAAAGCAACTTAAACGCACTATGCGTTGTGATAAAACAGGGATTATAACTAAGTGGTACGATCTTGGTTTGGAGCTGTTAGATAGCAACACTTCCCTACTTGACTCAATAAAAGATAGTAATCAGAATGAAGCTGACAAGTGTTGTACTGAAATGTTCAAGGAGTGGTTAGCACGCAAACCAGATGCTAGCTGGGATGAGTTAATTACGTCACTCAATAATATTAAGATGAATACTGCAGCAAGGAACATCCTAGAAATGATAAGTAATGGTATGTCAATATGTTAAAATATTGTCATGAGTGCTGTACTGATAATAAAGTAGAATGCACATGGCCAAGATGCTAATAAGACATACAGTATAGCAGGAGTTCATAATATATATCTATACTGAGGAGAGTATCCTACTCTCATATACCCGTGTAGAAGGGCATGTCATGAAGTTATGACATAACAACAAGATGTTGTGGTTTGTGACATACGAGCAGCCACAAAAGTGCAATAATTGTTAGCACCATTTCACACTCACGACGCTCAGGATAGCTGTATTCACAAATGGCTTAGCAAGAAATGCCTACGAAGCGGTCTTAACCCATGAAGGAAAGATTGTAGTTTGGTGAGAAACGCTTAGAGCTGGAGTTAATTTGGTTGCTAACGACGTTGTTAGGCACGGGTTCAATCAATACCATGTTCAACTAATGACATCATTAATTAAACAAAGATAAACGGGCGAACTCGGAAGTGTTACATCATAACTTCACGATACGCCCTTCCACAGGGGTATATTAGAGTAGGATACTCTCCTCAGTATATATATTATGAATTAACTCTTGAGTATAAAGGCCAAGTGATGAAAGCTTTTTCGTATATCATACAGTATGGTAGTTCTGTATAGTGGTGATCAAGGTTTAGGCGTTTTGAGCCAAAAATGTCACCCAAAATTTAAACCAGTCTCATTTTTCCTTCATAACAACTTGGTAGCACCTCTGCAGCCAATTCAATTACTATGGAAATAGTGTGCATGATTCTCATTGTAGATAGCCAGCTGTACTGAAGCCATCATGCATTAATGTTACCAAGAATCAACACCTACATGGTAGTGGAAAAAGAAATGGGACACAAAGGAGGACAAAGTTAAGTCCATGATACATGCACCCGTAGGGTTGTTGCAGTTGGCAAAAAAACACATCTTGGGTGGTAAAGCAATACCAAGCAGTGAAACATTCAAGCTGGCAGCCTTATCCATTGTGGAGTTATGCTTGAGTAGAGGTATCAGTCAGTCAGGCAGGCAAGCATCAGGCAGTTGACAGTTAAATAACAAGTTTAACATTTCACAAAACTTTGCAAAGGTTTAGGATTGCTGTGAATACATTTTTGGCATTGATTACACCAAACCAATACCTCTCACATTCTGTTACTCATGTGTAATACTGCATAACGTGGAATGGCTACATTGCTTTCCAGTAAATTGTATAGTCTTGCATAGCGAGAAGATGTTTTTCATCTTTTGTATTGGGTTGAGAAGAAATTCAATGCAACTTTAAATGAGAAAAAGGAGTTGGTTGCATGAAGGTAGTTGAGGCACACATTTAGTTGCAATTTCAGTTACTGGATTGATTGCAAACGCACTAATTATTTTCTTCGTTATGTATAACAGGTAGAAAAAAGCTGAAAGCAAAGAAAGAATGGCACCAGACTCATTATAACATTATTGAGCAGTTGAACAAATGCCCAGACATTTTTTTACTAATTATTGCAATTCTGCTTTAATGAAGTATGCGATGGTTCGCCAGTAAAAGTAAACAAACAAGTGAAAGAATTTTACATTTGTGTAGCCGGATCACAGAAATAAAAAAGGGAGGTCATCTATACCTGCAGCTACAGTGTACTAGTGCACTAGTGGACATTATATTTACTTCAGTTCTATTGCAGGCTGTATATGACTGAAGTAGGAATTAAATGTGCACTTACCAGACAAGACACTTATGCCTGTTGTATAACTACAGGCTGTATTATGTGTACTCATCAAGTGCATTGGTTGCCATGTTACAACTATATGGGATACAACTGCCCATAAGGAATATTATTTGCCATGCTACAGCTTCATCGAAATGCAGCTAGAAATATCAGACCTTTTGAAGTATGCTGCACCACTATGAACATGTTTCACATTGTATATAAACCTATTGTGACCGGATCTGTGAAAACAGGACACAATCGCATTTTCTTCGAATTCTTGTTTATTAAATATTTATAATCTACTTAGCCAAGTGTACCCACTGGCAAAGTTTCAGCTTCATTTGCCAATAACTTTGGGAGTTACAGCCCTACAAAGTAGCAACAACAGAAAAATCGATTTGTACAGCAAGTATAGAGAAAATAAATTACAAGTGCTTACAAAAGCCATTGTAAATTACCAACAGATTGAGATACGGAGCTAAACTTTTCACCATCGTGTTCGCTATGAACAGGGGAATCAATTACATGGGTAAATGTTTTCTTTACTCGCCCTTCTTCACCGCACACAAAGGCAAAATTCGTGAAGAAAAATCGATCGCGTATGATTGCTTCGACATGACATAAACAAACGATCATAACTTACGTATCCTTGTGTCTACTGCAACGAAACAAAGATTTTCCAACTCCTCTTGAGCAGGTTGTTAAATCCACCTTGATGCCCAAACTCATAATTAATAGTGATGCACCAGTACTGATGCTAGTATCAGTATGAGTTGTATTGGTTAAGCTATCAATGCACAATACCAACTGATACTTTTAAAATGTCATTTAATTACTGCTGAAGATAGCAGCTTACATAGTGCATCAACAGAGTTGAGAATAAGCTGAATATAAACTAAGTAGTGAATCCTTTGAAATAAGCCAGTTACTAGGGCAGTAAGCCACAAAATAAGATTCATTGAAGCCATAAATTATTGTTATCTTATTGATTGATAGCCACTAAACCAGCAAATTGCAATTAATGAGATTAGCAAATGTGATTAGTAAGCTGGTTTATTAACTAATATTCAAATTACTAGCTGTTTTTGTGAGAAATACCTGCATGTAGAGCAAAGTATTGGTATTGGATTGGTGTCGGCCTTAAATGTATCAGTATCGAATCGGTAGTGAAAAAGTGGTATTGGTGCATCACTAAGACTTGCGCCAATTATGTTGGAATGATTTTGAGCATAATAGGCTAGCAAAATTATCAAGCGTTATGCCAGCATAATAGGACAATTTTCAAGATTTTTAATTAAAATGCGCATACCAAAAATGCAGTGAAACATGAACACACTACACTTTTATACTGCATTTTATATCAAGAAAATGTTCAGTGTTATTATTATTTCTTCCATGATTCCAGGGTTTGGCAAATGGGAAGGGGGTGGGGTACACCAGGGTGGGTCTGGGGAAAGCTATTTCATTTTTCCAGGGCTGAAAATTTAGATGTAGAGTGGCTGCTTTCAAAGTGGACTACATTGACCAAGAGTTGTATAATAAGTGACAGTCATGAGTAGTCAGTTCAGCTATGAGCCTAAAGAGTGGCATACACAAGACCACGTGCAATTCTTGCAAAATAGCAGGCTAAGCATACCCATGCATGGGATAGTGCTAGTTTTCATGCTCAACACAACTATGGAGGATTCTCAATAAGGTTATATGTGGTAACTGTTCTATTAGAGTATCAGACTTTAACTAACTACTCTATTAGAGTATTTATGTGAGGGGGGGGGGGGATTTACTCCCTGTGCCTCCCCTTGGATCCACCACTGGATTATTGACACTTAGCAGAAATAAGACTGAGATACTCTAATAGAACAGTCACTTACTCTAATGCAGCAGTCAAGAAAGGCTGACTTACTCTAATAAAACAGCCAACTCTAGAAAATAATTTTGAAAGCACAATTTTGAGCCAGAGGAGGGTGAAAGCAATTTAAGCACCATTAAAATGGAATTATGCAAAATGATCATTTTCTGCAATGAACTAAATCATGTGGATGGTTTAACAAATTAAGTGTGGCATCATTGCCTTGTTAAAGAAAATACATACCTGTATGCACAAAAGTGTTTCATCAGTTTTTCCCTGAAAACTAAGTGATTTTACAAAGCAAAGTACACCATTGTAATGTTTACATGAAACACAATCTAAATATCTAATGATCCACAGTTATCCCCACTGTTCGCTAGTTTTGTATTGCGACTATTGGCTCACGTGAAATTCTAAACAGAGGTATGGAATTAACGTACTATTTTCAAACAGCACTTCCACCCTCTTCTGTTTTTGAGCATAATAGGCCAGAATTTTTTAGCACTGCTCAAAAGCATAATAGGCTATTTTAAAAGCATATTTGGCTTGAGCCTACTCATAACATGTATATCTGTGTCACTAGATCTCACACCCTTTCCTGTAATTTCTTGAGAGAGGTATATATTCTTTGCTGAGCTGTTGACCATTTTCTCAGCCGGTGTAATCATTATAGACACTTGCTGCACTGACTACAGGGACACTATCCTGGTACTCCTACTTTCATTCTCCGTAGTTTAAAATGCCTGGCTTTTTCATCTTGTAATCAATGATTTGCTGACAACATGATCCATGCACACTTGTTCATTTCTTACATGATCTAAATTTAAATTCAAATAATACAGTGTCACAGCTATGGCCCTGTACCACCTGTACATCCCACACTTGAAATAAACCTATTGCTATGTAGGTTTTAAATGCAAATTGTATTGTGTGTGTAGAAGTCAGCTACCTATGATGTGTTACATAAGAGTTGGGGTCACATATGTGCTCAAGACTTGCTTGATGTGGATATATATGTACACTCTTGCCCACGGATGCTATGCACCCTTCAGAATCAAGTACACATATCAAGCAAACCCTCATTTCCATAACTTGAATTCATTACATATAATAATAATATTATAGAAAATAAAGTAGATTTTCTATTTTATCTCCCCCTACAAAGTTCTAAAAAATATCATTCATTTAAACATAAGTACGTATATATGTTATAGTTGTAACACACGCATGAGGTTTGTATCTGATTTAACACGTGAAGGCCACAGACCTGAGGGTGGAGTTGTTTACAAATCAGATACAAACTGAATGGGTGTGTTATAACTGATTTGTGGTATAGGTCATGCGTAGATCAAAGGTACCCATTTGTAACACGGAAGGAACTAGAAACAAGGCTATAATATTGGCTACTACTGTGTACAATGAACAATTCGCTCACTAATAACATATTGATGGTTAGTTAATTCATTGTTTAGCTAGTTAATTCATTGGTAGTACATTTCCCGTAGTATAGTATATTCATTGCTGAGTGGTGCAGCGCTATAATAATCTTGTTAGCTTAATTTATTGGCAAACAGCAGGTGGTATAATAGTGACTCAGCCCAGTGGTTGTACTGCTTCCCTTTCAGTCAGACAGTACTGTTTATTTGTTCCATAACGATTTGATGTATTAGCCAAATTCATTGCCTTGATTGCGACTTCCTGTGTTGGTCTGATGTTTGAAGTCTTTGAACTGAGTGGCCAAAAGGAGGTTTTAGCCATGTTATACAAATATTTGTAAACTGGTTTCAATTATTTGTAAACCGCTGATTTGTAACACTGGCGGCAGCCTTTGATCTACGTACGCACCATACCGTTGTAGTATGGTGTGTAGGTAGATCAAAGACTGCCGCCAGTGTTACAGATCAGTTGTAAACTGGTTTACAAATAATTGTAACATGGCTAAGTACCTCCTTTCTGTAGTTGTGTGTGACCCAATCTGGAAAACCAGTCTTATTGCCTATTTAAAAGTATCGAAAAATGATGCCAGTTTTAAGTATTTAGTGTGTTGTAGCTCACCAATGGTTGAATCTATGTGTACCAAATTTTCACATGTTTTATGCACCAATTTCTTACCTTCCAGAGCATCCATTGTGCAAGAAGCCAAAAACTAAGTTTCCCACCATTTTAGATAGTTTTTAAACTGTGGTTGACTGTACCAGGTAAGCTCCAAAAAGGAGGGCTGGAAGGAGGGCAAGAGGCTGTTCAATAATTTGAAAGGGAAGGCGTAGGGATGAATTAGGCCAAGTTATGGGCCATTCAGGTCTCAAAACTGGCTAAAATGAAAGGAATTTACAGCACAGGTATTTATTCAACACCACTGAGCTGTACAGCCACATACAGCCATCCCCAGGCTACCAGAGCTCCATTAAGGCTTCACACTGCACGTATGGATCGCCACTGGGCTTGGGAAAAGCAGCCAGCAAAACCAGAGCACTAAAGTCTAGCTGACTTTAATTGTGAAATTAGATAGTTTATTCATGTAGCTTTGTGTTCTGGGTGAAAAAATCGAATCTGCTGACATGGGCGATAAGACTGGTGGTTCACATGTTAGCCTTGCTTTCTTGTTCCTTCCATGTTACAAATGGGTGCCTTTGATCTGCACATGCCCCATACGACAATTCAGTTAGAACACACCCATTTGATTTGTATCTGATTTGTAAACATGACACCTGAGGGCCACAGACCTGAGGGTAGAGTTGTTTACAAATGAGATACAAACCGATTGGGTGTGTTGCAACTATAACTTATGACCTACGTAGTCTCAGAAAACCAGTCCTATTGCCTATTTAAAGTATCCAGTTTTAAATATTCAGTACATGTACCAAACTTTTCACATGTTCTACACCAATTTCATACCCTCCAGACCATCCACTGTACAAGAAGCCAACAACCAAGTTTCTCAGATGGTTTTTAACTCGATGTTGACTGTATCAGGCCAGCTCCAAAAGGGGTGGGTGGTGGGGGCATGAGAAGAGCAAGAAGCTGTTTATAAATATTAAAGAGGGAGGCGTACGGATGAATTAGGCCAAGTTATGGTCCATTCATGTCTCAATACTAGTTAAAATGAAAGGACATTTATAGCACAGGTCTTTATGCAACACCATAGAGCTGTACAGCCGCATACAGGCAGCCATCCCCAGGCTGGACAGAGCTCCATTAGACCCAGACTGTTTGCACGAATTGCCACTTTGCTTGAGAAAAGTAACCAGCAAAAGCAGACCAAGACAGCAGATTTGATTTTTCACCAAGAACATGAAGCTACATGTAGGGCTGGGTAGTATTGAAATTTTACTATCACGATATATCATGGGAAAATATCACGATATTACTAATTATCACGATATTTTGACAGATGCTCTAACCTACCTACACAAGTGATATAACCTGCAGCAACATGAATGGATGTGCAAAAATACATGTACATGGCATTAACCATTATTTTATTGAACTATACATGGATATAACCAACATTAGCTAGACCTACAATTAAGCATGGAGAGGATGTGTCTTACACACCCAAGTGCATGACATAAATTCAGGAGTTCTACAGATTCCCATGCATGACTAAAAGACTACTAACTATAGCAACAAAAGCTCATTCACTCATACACATTTTATTAGCTATAATGCCACAATGTGCAGAAATATTCTTTCCTCAATAATAATAAAGTCCCTTCAGTAGCTACTTTCATATTCGCATGAAGGCTCTATAGAGTTACTTTAACTGCTCTATTAGAGTATATAGGTGACTGCTCTATTAGAGTATTTCAATCTTTCCTGGAGCTAAACAGCAGCACTATAATTAGCTAATGCGAATATTAGTGGAGAACACTGCGGTAATCATGATATCGCGATAATATCGTTTCCAAGAATTTTTGACAATACTTGTATCGCTACATCAGAATATCGCGGTTTTACGATATAGCCGAAATACCGCCCACCCCTAGCTACATGTGATTGAATAAACTATCAAATTTCATAATCAAAATTTGTTCAGCAAGACTTGAATGTGGGAAATAAGACCAGTTTTCCCAAATCAACTCACATAATTATTATGCTTAACTGTATGAACTTAGTATATTATTTTATTATATCTTCAGGAATTCAACCAAGCACTACATCATGTCATATCTATCAAGAATCGTCATCTGGTAAATACATATACACAATTGCATATAATATATGTCATGTCATTATTATAAAAATTGTTAATATGTGCACCAAAGACTTAGAACAACAATATAGAGACCAGGGTTTAGCTAATGATAGGTATATCACTATTATACATTGAATGGGACAAATGCAGATTGTGAAATTTGTGTGTTTAACCGTCTGCATTTTTCTTCATTACATCAGTTACTTGGCAACCAAAGTATGTATTTACATGGTACATCAGTGAAATTTGTTATCTACCAACTTGAAGTTTGGTGGTGCAAAATTGCTACATGCTTTCATTCATTGTTTACAGAAAATTGAAGGAACCAGTGTAGAGAGAAATTTGATGTAACATTTTTGCATACTGAAAAACTATGAGATAACTACACTGTACTTGATTAGCGGCTTTATTTTCAAGAGTTACACATTTTTCACATACCGTATAATAAAAAAACTTTTGATGGTTAAAAAGTGTGACGAAACCCCTCTGTTGAAAAAATTGACCGAAAAAAACTTTGTGATTAAAATAATATTTGCCAAAGTTTTTACCGCCAAAGTTGTTACTCTACTTTACGTAAGGATAACAACAAGGTGTCAACTCATCAGTTAAGTAGTGTAGCAAGTGTATAGTTTGGTACATCGCAGACCCTATCCGCTGGGACTTAGATTAATCGATAAGCCCCAGTGGATAAGGTCTGCGATGTACCAGATGAGGTACTAGACTAGTAAATATGGTTGCTCTCGGCATCGCAGGAGATAACAAAGCATGCCTTTGCTAGCATGTCGTTAGATCAGTAGCTACAAAAGTGCTGCTACAAAAACAACACTAGCTACCAATACACAAGGAATTTTAAAAATAATTTATTTAATGGAATTTTCTACTGACTGACTGACTGACTGCCTGACTGACTGACTGACTGACTGACTGACTGACTGACTGACTGACTGACTGACTGACTGACTGACTGACTGACTGACTGACTGACTGACTGACTGACTGACTGACTGACTGACTGACTGACTGACTGATGCCTCCAGACAAGTGTAACTCAATAATGGCAAAGGCCACGGGCTTGATTTTTTCACTGTTTGACGTCACTTTGGCCTGAGAGGTGCTTTTTGGCATACCGCAGTACATACAATGCATTCTTCATGGACTTACCAGTGTCTTCCTTTGTGCCCCATTCATCTTTGCTGACAGCAAAAAGTGTCGATTTGGTGATAGCACGTGATAGCTTCCCTTTGTAACGGAAATCATCTGTATTTTTCATAGTGGTTGTTTTGATTGCAGAGGTGCTTTTCGAACAGTTCTCGATTCGTACTGTGTAATGGGTTGAGCACAGCCGACAACAAAGCATAATGGATACTTCACTTTTCAGACGATAATTGATATAACTGGGGTACGTGGCACCATTTCTTTCAGTATGCATGGATTGCAGACGTGTTTTTCGAACAATTCTAGATCCGAAATGCATGCTGTGTAATGGGTTGAACATAGCTGACAACGAAGTGTAATGGATACTTCACTTTTCAGATGATAACTGGGAAACGCGTCGCCATTTCAGATGCGGTATACGTGGGTTCACCAGTCATAATAATAATAATAATATTTACAAAAAAAAGTTTACAAACAAGTGCACAGAAAAATTTGAAATTTTCAGCTAGAGTAGGGACCATGGTACATCGATAAAAAGTACTGAAACAAGTTGGAGTAGTGCACGATATTAAATCACAGTAAAACAATAAGAAGTGTTATATCCCTACTGTGCTCAAGATACCATAATAAAAATGCACAGTAAGGATATAACACTTCTTATTGTTTCACTGTGATTTAATATCGTGCACTACAGACACTTCAGCTTGTTTCAGTACCTTTTATCAATGTGCTATGGTCCCTACTCTAGCTAAAAATTCCAAATTTTTCTGTATACGTGTAAGTTAATTATAGATAATTGTAATTATATAGTTAGTTAACTACATAGGCTACCAGAGCTGGTGCCTGGTAGAACCTCAGAATTGTGTGTCCCTTGCAAGCCAAAGTTTTTCTGTATGTGTAGCTGTACCACAATTCTGTGAAGTAATATATTATTATTATTAGAACGTTAAATTTTCAATATTTCCTGGGGGGAGGGCATGCTCCCTGACACCTTTAGAAATCTCATGCTTCGCAACTAGTGTGCCCCCTCCCCCTCCTCTAGCAGAATCCTGAATCTGTCCCTGGACAGTGGATAGGGAGGGAGACGGAACAAAATATTGAGCAGCCGACTACTCTAGTAGAGTTTTTGCAAGTTTGCTACTTAATTTTGCTGCAGCAACAATAATGTACTGAATAAAATAGCCTACAATAGAGCTTGTAGGCTTATAATTTGTAAAATCTTATAGCTTAGTGTTTCTGAAATCTAAATTTCTCCTGGGGCAACTAGGCTCTCAAGAATGATATTCAGGCATGTTTCAGACTCTGCAAACTGTGTAACCTGTGTTTTTTCCAAATTTGCCTTTTGATCCATACAACCCACTCTTTGTACTGTTTCACCACTGTAACTGTTACAGAGGCTTTAGCTTGGGGAAGTGAGACTTGTTACCAACTTGAAAGTTCAACTGCAGGTAGTTGTATTTATTTTATACTAGCACTTTGAAGTAGTGTGATATCCTTGCATGTATTTATATTACTAACTAGATACCTAAATGTGTCACTAGCTAAATGTAAGCTAAATTTAGTCATGTTCTGTGTGCTAGCCACATTACCAAATTTATTATGATCAACATAAAATACTGTGACTGGTTCAAATGGTATGCAGGATTTCTAACCTTCTACAAAATTGAATCACTTTGAAATGTTGCTAGTGCATTTTTACAACTGTGAGGTGTTTACCAGTTAGTTACCTGGCTGCCAGCATGGCCACACAAGTGTCTTACAGCGCTATATTATAAATTTTTTATTTAAAAAAGAAGTAGAGATGTAATCAATAAAAAGTAGTGAAACAAGAGATGAATGATGATATTGCAGCATAGCTCAATGGGAAAAAATCCCTGGCAAAGCATTCGTTTTGTTCAATGCCAAAGTAGGAATTTCCCATGGCTATGCTGTAATACCATCATTCATCTCTTGTTTCACTACATTTTATTGCTTGGATCCCTACTTTATTTTTAAATTAATCAATTTTACAAAATTGATCCAAATGGCACATCAGGCAGAATCAAACTAACATCACCAGTGGATAGCTACACTATGTTTTGACCCTCAGCATTACTCAAACTACTATAGACTGGTTTTAACACATGTCTTTTCTAGGTACTCAAATGGCGGTTTCTGGCTTTGTGAAGGGCCTGGCTTAATTGGCAAGAATCAGTGGTTTCACTACTAACTCATAAACTCATGGTTTTCCTATGAATTCAAATTCATGGGTTGTTCATATTTATGACCCTATGAATACTTTCTGTTTCAAGGGCTGTGAATTTATGCACACTATGAATTATACATGAACCATTACAGTCGTTATTATTAAAATGTCTTTATACATTTTTAAAGGTCCACTAAAATGGTAAATTACACTTTGGCTATTATCAATCCTTGCTATTAGTGGGATAGGCTGATGCATGTGATTTAGTCAGATTTTGTTTTGTTTAGTACGTAGATATAATACATTTTAGTGCATTGTGGTTGGTCAATTATATTACATCATAATGCATCAGAAAAAGAAACTTTAGTACACGTGAGGTGCCACTAAAGCGAAAAAAGTGTCCATGTACGTACAACAGCTAGATTCGATTTAGTTTCTACCATAACAACTTGAAACACGGTAAGAACTTGTACTGCAGCCAAGTAGAAGGCTACGGTTGAATTTATGCTGGTCTTGTGGTGAAGAATGCTTGAGAATGCCTGTTAAAGGGGCTGTAAATCAACAGTACAGTGATTGAAACACGTCTAAGTTTATTTCTTGGATGCTTTGAATACGTTTAAGGGTCCAGTACAGTCGATAGAATACAAAAATGCAGCGAAAAGCAATTGCGATGGCGTCACTGACAAGATGTGCATGAGATGTGCACGTTTTGTAGCTCAGCACTACAGGCTGAGCTACAGAACAACTCTGCTGTTGTTTTCCAGCAGAAAATTCAAGTAATCTTGGAACTTGAAGAGGAGAGCTTGGTATTGCCACCTGCACATTAGACTTCCACAACTTCTCTACAAAACCCATTGCAAAGTGTGTAAATACAGTAATTCTGTTTTTTTTTGTCTTACATCACAACATGTTGACATAACTAAACTTGGTAGCTTAATATCTCGGTGTAACAACATAATTGAATTATTAAAAAAGGTGTTTTTGTGCATTGCATAATACAAACAACTTATTTATTCAATGAAAATGGCAAGTGTATTTTTCATTTTAGTGGACCTTTAAGTATAGTTCTCCACCCGTCCCTCTCTCCATGTAATAATAAATCTGCAGGAAGTTGATTCCAAAGTAATGCAGCTGTGACCTGCCAGCTACATATAAAACAATCCATTGTCGAGTTATGCTTGGCTGGAGGCATCAGTTACCGTATTTACTCGATTTGTGCCCCAGGGGTACTATTATATTTTTGCCCAAAAATAAGGATAAAACCCTTCGAATAGTGCCACACTGCAGTATTATTCGAGGGTCCGCTACTAATATTTTAAACCTGCCACTACTATAGCTATTCCATATTATAGTTTTATAAAACAATCACAACACGTTGCTACTTACTTCTTCTATACAAGACTTTCACTCAAGTCCTTGTAACATAACCATATCACGCCTCATGCTACATGGTCAGTTTACAACTTATATCCGGAATTTCAATTATGTGACAGCCATTTCAGGGGCGGATCCAAGAGCTGGCAAGGGGAGGGGCACAAACAGGCTAAGTTGTAGGTGGTTGGGGAGAGCCAGATTCTCTTGTTATAGCTAGTTGCTGCATTTTGAGCAGCAAATAATCACCTTTTAGTAGTGTGTCACTTTGCCATTTTGGTCTTTGCAGATGGTTGCAAAGTCTTAAAAGCTGTTTACAAGGCTCTGAATGTCTTAAACAACAGCTACACGATAATTATTTTTAGAGACGCTTAGTCCGCACGACAGTGCTGGGTGGCTGTTTCACAGCTAGCTTGACTTTGGTTTGCTTTAGTTTCAGACGAATTTGTAATAAATGCTATATAGTAAAATGTGCATATTTTCATGTTTCATGGCCTGACACAAAGTTTAGTAATTAAATTTTTAATCAGAAGTATTACTGGCTCCTCCACAAGGTGAAGGGGGGGGGGGATTTGGGGCCATCCTGGATCCGCCATTGCATTTAAGGTTTGCCTTCCTTAAATCGAGATGGAGATTAACACTAAAGGTATGAGAGCACTAGTAAAGAATAACTACAAAAGTATAGTGCGGTACTATTCGAGGGTGCATGTGGTACAATTAAAATTATTTTCAGGAACAAGGATGAAGACCTTTGAATAATACTGCATTGCAGTACTATTCAAGGGTGCGGCACAAATCAAGTAAATACAGTAGTTAGTTAAAATTCCATAAAACTTTTTGAAAGGGTTTGGGGTTGGTCAGAAGACATTTTTGGGCTTGGCTGTACCTAACCAATGCTGCCAAGCTGTCATGGATGGAAATCAAGGCTGGTTTTAGGGAGATATTTTTGGCTGGTGCCCAGTTCTTCATGATCCCTAATATACAGTACTACCGTATGATATAGTTTGATTGTATGTGTGTGCAAAGTAGTTATATCTAACAACTAAATTAAGAATAAAATTTCCACTTCAAATGATATATCCCCCTTCTTTAAAGACTATAAAGTTTCTAATTTTTATTGCACTTGCCTGTTTCTACTTCTGTAACACTGCATCAAAGGTAAGAGTGGTGCCATATGTACATATGATGCTATAATTGCACAACAACAGCATGCCTTTTCAGTGGATCCAGAAAGTTTCAGAGGAGGTTTTAGGTTTACGCAACAGGGGCAGATCTAGTTTCATGGGCATTAGTGGAAGTCATTCTACAATTGTGCATAGCACAATCAACATGCAAAGAATGCATACATTAACTAAGGTGCCTGGGGATGCAGGAAATTTTTGAAAAATTAGCCTTCTGCGATTGAAGTTGGTAACAATTTGATTAAATAAAGACTGTACGAATTACTCCATGCATTACTGATGATCCATCTCTATCAGTGGCACTGAAAGCTGACATGCAGATGAATGTGCCCAACAAAAATTTTTGATATTTTAGCCTTATTTAGTAACAACTTTGGCTGAAATTTGTTAAATAAACACTTTCATATTTACACTGTGGCAGGGTCCTACTCTCCTTATTGGCTTAAAGGACTCCTTTCACATGTTGAAAGGAAGCTAATTATTCGTTAATTATGAAATTACATGACACAACGTAAAATTAATGTGGCATTATGTTTTCACGCATCCCTTCAAATTCCTGATTTCCTCCACATTGGAATGACTGCATAGGTCTCCTAGGCCTACATGATTATTTTACAGATAGATAGCTAACAGGGGCAGATCCAGACTTTTAAAAAAAGAGGTTCCACTCTAGAACATTGAAATTGTACAAATTCAGTCTAGCTATGGCTACCCGATGCTACGTAATTTCAAATAATCACTCTCCAACAATTTTTCAGTGTTAACTCTTACCATTAAGCCTTTAAAAAATGCAAGTGGAACCTTTAGAAGTAGTAATCAGATTAAAACGTCAATTACTTTTTAAGGTACTTATTGCATATGAAAAGGTGGCCTTCTGACATAAATGAGGACATAAGGGCGGTTCCAGAACACTGTCAAAGTTTTAAATAATCTCCTTATTTGCCTGTATTGCTTGTAGGGAATGAGGTACAGCAACTATGGATTATTATTGTTATACTTATGTGATAGGCAACACACAAGAATTCATTGATATGAAGATATGGAGCCATTCCACATGAAGCAATAAAGCTATTTCCTAATTGTGTTGTAAGGGAAAGAAATATGATGCAAACTAAGTCCATGATTCGTGCATTATACATACTGTAGTATGCCAAATGGGCTGAAGTAACATCTGTAACTCAAGCCCATATATATATTTCATTTATCTGAAGCCATTAGTGTCAGTCAGTAGTAAATGAAAGAGGTTTAACTTGAAGTTTGGTAGTAACTTGTTTGAAACTTGACATTTCTGGTCAATGACAAAACACAAACCTTCATTACCCGTACTTTAAAGTACTGCTATGCTGTAATAATGATGCTATTCTGGTTATGGTATTACAGTACGTATAATTAATTGTGCCTAAATTTTATACTGTGACATTATTAGGTTATAGGAACCCTCTTCATGGTTTTAGAAACTGAGGCAAAGCTGAAGTTTACATGCGCATCATGAATTTACCTTTTCCCTCCTTTGTGTCCCATTTCTTTTTGCTGACAACCCAAAGTCTCGATTCATGGTAGCACGATGCATGGCTTCTGGTTTGTAAACAGGTGTCATCCGCATTTTTCGTGGTGACTGGATTGATTGTAGAGGTGCTTCTAATACTGCTCTTGGTTTTGTAATGCTGTGTAACGGCCTGAACATAGCTGAAAGCAAAGCAGAATGGCCACTTCACTTTCAAGTCAGTAATTGATAGCTGGGGTGCTCGTTCAGATGAAAACATTAACTCTGGCACTATTATTTCTTTTGATGCAGTATGCACGGGTTCACCTTTCATAACAATGTTGCAAAAAAATAAACAAGTATAGGAATTTTAAGTTTGATTATAGGGATCATAAGAAAATAGTAGGGAGACAAAGGAGGTCGCGTACACCTGCTAGCGAACATTTAATCCCTTAATTCAGTCATGGGTATAGACTGGAGTAAGGATTCAATGTTCACTGTATAGTATATCTGCAGGTGTAGACGACCTCCCTTGTTTTCGTACTTTTTTTTCTATGATCCCTATTCGAACTTAAAATTCCTAATTTTCCTTATCTTGTTGTTTAGAAACCAGCAAGGATAAGATTGTTACACCTACAAGAATGAGCTTATTTATAACTAATCCTTGTAAGGCTGTCAGTGAGTTTACAACTGTTGTTAGCCTAATTGAAGATATTCTGAAGAAGAACAATGAAGCAAGTAACTTGGATGCGATTAAGAGCGTTTGTGGCTACCTTCCCATAAGCAGTACTTCAAACAAACTGATGTTTACTGCTGAACAACTGAAAGAGATTGATGCTTGTAGCAGCATGCGAGAAATTTTCAGACAATTGCGAGTTCACATGAGATGGGATGATCATCTTATTTTAACAGCAATACTTGACAGGTTAGATTCAGAAGAGTGTGAAGAATTGTTGGGAAAATATGAAAGCAAGATTGATTGTCAGATAAAACTTGAACAGATCTATAAGGAATATAAAAAGCAACAAGAAGAGGTGCCTATGGGATTCTCAAAAATGATTGCAATTGTAAATAAAAAATATTCTCGAATTACTAAAGAGGAATATGACCAACTAAAATGTTTCATATCAGAACACTGTGGAGTAGAGCTATATGTGTTGTCACCATTTGTAAACATGGCATCGTCTTCTTTGCTACTGGAATGGATGATTCCTCCAATTGCAATCACCCACATGGTGGAGATGGCTATTAAAAACAAGTACATGTTCATCAAAAGTTCAGTTACGTTCTTACAAATTGACATCTTCACTATACTTGACATAAAGAATAAAGTGCGTAAGTTTAAGCTTTCTACACTGTATGTGGACCCATACATATAGATGTTATTTCATACTTATTATACATAATAATCATGTTTTATGCTAATTACAGACGTAAAATGTTTTGGGTTGAATTTCTGCATATCATTTCTACATCACTGTATACTTGGTCTGTTTGTGTTCAACTGAGCTCTTGAATTACCTTCTTCATTGTGTAAGTAACGCCATATGCACAAAGGGTATATGATATAAGGCTGTTTTTTAAGAAGATTCACATGTACACTCGAAAGCATTGCACTAATTTCTGCAAGCTAGTGAACACATTTTACACATGGAGAGAAGGTAAAATTCTGAAAAGGTCAAAAAGTTTGTTCAATTTGTCGGTTAAAATTTGCATAAAGTATGCCATTGTGATGCAAGGAATAGGGACCCATCGATTGTGCTAGCATAATTATGAGCATAAAAGTGCCTGAAGGCATAGGGCATAATTCTAGAATAATAGGAAGAGTACTTGTGCAATACTATAAAATTTTGCTTCTCAAAGTACACATCACAGAAAAAAATCGTTGTACTTTAATAGAGCAGTCAATAACTCCAATAGAACAATCAGGTATCTGACTGTTCTATTAGAGTAGTCAATCTTTTATGATTATGATTAAGATTACTGAAAACACAGTTACAAACTGATATGTTCAGGTAAGGAAAAACATTGCAAATCACATAGATAAGAGTCAGTTATAATTTATCTAAAAATACTTCTATTGTGTCAGTTGGTAAATTGTTCCAATCGCGGATAGATTTGGGGTAATAGCTGAATTTATAATGATCTGTTCTAGCAAACTGAATCTCAAAATGGAAGGGGTGGTGGCAGCGGGTGGGATATGTGGTGTTAGTGAAGTAATTTGGGACTGTTAATACTGATGAGGAGTAAACAATGTTGTAGAAGACTTTTAATCTAGTCACATATCGTCGGTGTTGAAGTGATGGCCATTGTAGATCTGCTAACCTTTTCAGTGATATGCACTTTGACAAGCAAGGATTTATAGTATGTGCTATTATCAAGACTCACGGTGGTGAGTCGTGCGGCCAGTAAAGCAGAAACGCGTGCCGCAGACAATAAATGACGCAACCACTACGTGAGGATTTTACAGGAACGAATGTTGTCAAATTTGGCCTTCCTGTAACTCACCCGCCACTTACGCTATCCCTCTGAAACTCTAGAGTTTTTGTTTGTTTTTTTGTTGTTTTTTAAAATTTTTTATTTAATCAGGGAAAATAGCATCAGCCAAAAAGGCTGTTTTTCAGCTATGCCCTGAGAACACAAATACGATATGAGTAACTTACAGTACATACATACATATACAAAACGAAGTTACAACATGCAATACAATTTCTTAAATTCTGACACAGTTTTAGCACTATAAAGTGCTGGTGGTAATCTGTTCCAGATGGCTGTGCCCCTGTAGGCCAATGACAGTTTGCCAAAATTAGTTCGAACACTGGGAACATATAACCCGTGTATGTTTCTACTAGAGCGACCAGTGACATCTACAGCAAACGAAAAAACTCCATGTAAATAAGGAGGAGAAATCCTGTTAACAATCTTAAAAACTTGAAGAGCGGTATGAGTTGGACTCATTGTGTCACTAGTAACTACTACACAAGCAGTGAAACAAATCCATGCCGATTGTTTCATGATCGAGATTGCCAACATCAAAGGGGAAGTTTAATTTTTTTTTTTTATCGCATGCGGTTAGACGCAACCGCAGGTGTATGCCTTGCATTCCTTTGTGCATTCCAAACATTGATTGCCCTGCTATCGCTTCAGTATTCACTCAATCGCCTCAAGATTCACATCATCGATTTCACCATACATGATTACCCTGCAGTCATAATTTCAGCACCAAACGAAGTTTCAGTCGTCCTCAGTCGACCTAGAGGCCAAATACAAAACCCAGATTGTTGTTTTCCGCAATACTCGCTTGGCATGTAGGGTAATGTGTCTTTAAACTGTTCTAAAAGTTTCGTTCAGATTGAAAAATATGTTTTCGAGAATGGCTAGTTTGAAATTTGAATTTAGTCACCCCCACGTAATTTGCTCTCTGTAAGAATGTTACTCAGAATTTAAAGAATGACGCAGAGCACAACTGTGGTCACTGGGTATTGATGAACTGGCGCTCTATGTAGTTAATCAGTGCATATAGCCACAAGAAGTGTACTGCCATAGATTATAGTCCACAGATATAATCTATGGTGCTGCATACCATCGTTCGTTTTTAAATTTGAATTTAGTCCCCCCCACCGTGACATAATTTGTCCTCTAAGTGCGCGGCTTAAAGAATGACACAGAGTACAACTGCGGTTACCAGTTGTTGACACAAGCTGCGAGTAATTAGCACATGTAGCTAGCCAATTGTCACCATGCAGTATTGCATTTTATAGCACCCCCACACAAAAATTACACATGTAATTACAACATACAGAGGACACATGAATACCAAACACTTTTCGCAACAATAATGTAAGAATTGTACAATAATGACTGTAATATAACTGCTATGAAACTGTTTTCCAGTGGCCCGCCATGGTAGCAAGTCTCACATGACAGCATGTATATTCATCCAAGCACAATGGGAGTAACAAGTAAGTACGATGACAAGTTGGTATGACTCCATTTGTAGAATCCAGATGAGTGAGTGTGGCTCCAGTATGTCTAAACAATTAACAAACATTCCTGTTATAAATACGTGCTAGAGTTGCAATATAATAGTATAGTATTTAAATGCAACAATACATAGTCTCCATTGCATCACTATCAAATGACACTAAGTGGAGGATATTGTTGCATCTCTAGTATGTACACTCTATCAGTACAACCTGTCTTAATGGCCACCAGTACAGAAAGACAACCTCTCTTGAAAAGCCAATTCCAATTGAGAATTTATACACTGTTATCTGCTTATTGAGTGAAGGTGACAATAAACAAGTTCCACTGTAATTTATACACGTGATCCGATCTGTATATTCTGTCAGTGGATGAGATCCACTTGGCCAGGATAAAATGTGACCCAAATGTCCTGGATGATCCATACTCAACCCACTTATGACCCAGTGGCACAATGGAACTGAGTATAGAGAATACAATTATATTTATTTCTAAGATGTGTGGACACATTACATGTACATACAAGACATGCTACGTACTGTTTTAGCATTTCAAGTCACCACATTATGTACAGACCAGTCAAAAATGCTTCATAGTGCCCATCAGTAAACCTGAAGAAAAGTTACAAATAATAAAAATTCACATAAGTACAATGAAACCTCATTAATATGGCCAGCTGTGGAACCAAAAAATTTAGCCTGAATAACAAGGTGGCCTTATGAATGATGTCATAAAGTACTGCTTAGCTATATTTGGGATCTACTAGAGGTGGCCAATGTAGTGAAGTGGTCTTATTAAGGAGGTGGCCGCTAAGTGAGGTTTCACTGTACATACAGTTCACAATATTAATGGTTAACAATATACACTGAAACCTGCAGGTCACTTCTTGTGGAAGATTGCTCTCTACACAAAATGACACATTCAGAGATTGTATTTAGATGGATGATACAGTAACGCATTGTGACTTCAATACTCGTGATGTGTCACTGCTAGGCAGCAACCATATACACGGCACTGCCAATGCACAACATCGCACTTGCTCGCACACACAATTTTGCTCAAGATTTTACAAATTGATAATTAAGGGGTCTGGAAACTAGCTGTTCGCTCAAAAGACTGTGTGGCAGCTGTTTCCCTTCTATACAAGTGGCCACCAAGACAGGTCCACTGTGGATGAAAGCCAGGCATTAGATATTTGGTATTTCATGTGTTGAAGGCATTCCAGGGCTTCCAGTAGTTTCAAATCTCACCACAGTTTAACTCAGGCAGTGTTGTGGTCACCACTAAACCACTGGAATGCTGTGTTATGTTCATCTTATGCTTGGCTACTATATTGTAGAACTGAAATGGATACTCTGAAAAATATATCCTATGGATAATGACTTCATCACTTTCTTCATCAGGAGCTTTTAAGGACCAATAGTGAAACTTTTTACACTTTGGGCTGACAGCCAACTGCCTAAGTCTGAAGCAGTGCCTTTGGTGCTCTAACAGATTGGTTGCCCCCTTGCTGCCAGCACTCACTGTCTCATACGCTGTCACACACTAAATCCATCTCTATATAGCCAGTTAGAACAGCATGCTTCTTACCTTTTTTAAGGCCGCAAAATGCGGCCACCTCTTTAAAAAGCTAGGTCAGAAAATTTTGTCCCTACGGCCTGAATAATGACCAGTTTTCACTGTACTATTAGTGATTAGTGATCATGGAGGATTATTTATTAAGATACTAAGATATACAAACGCTACAACCTCTAAATATAGCAGTAAATTTTTTACTCTGGTCCAATGTCTAATACTCGTGAGAGACTCTACTGTGACAAATACATGTTTATCATGATATGTGCTAATCGCCTTTTTACAATTAAGTTTTACAACACAAATACATGTATAGTTAAACTCACCAATTGTGACTAAATCCCTTCAACACGAAAAGACAAGTAATGAGACAACCTTGGAGATAACAGCCTCACAAGCCTATTCTGGTGCGCTTATTTAGTAGTAATATAAATTTTAAAGGCATTTATTTACAACAGGACATAATTACGCGCCCCTCTATTGTCTCTGTACTTACTTGCCTTTTCTTTACTATTCTCATTTCATTTCACAAGATCTCTTGGCAGGGGCGTAGCTTCTTCGCTTGAATTAGTCAATGCTTGAAGTAGATCGAGATACTCTAATAGAACAGTCACATTTCTACAAGTGCCATATTTTTATATTGTAAAGTCTGTAAGTAGCTAGTACTTTAAACTATACAATCCGATGCTAAGCAGAAGTTGTAACTATGCTAAATATTGATTGCTGTGTTACGGCTATTTTGTGACTGCTCTAATAGAGTATCTTGATCGTTTTAATGCAGTAGCTACAAGATGAAAGGCAAAGTGTTATTAAGGTTTACTAGTTAAAATGGGTGTTAGTTGACTGCAGTTGCATGCCACTAACAGGGCCGCCCAGAGAAATTAGGGGGCCCAGGGAAAAGAGTTAAAGAGGGGCCCAGGGGCAAGGAAGGGTCTTGCTCTATTAGAGTATATCGATCTTTCTTTAAACAGGTATTCAAGGGACCCCTTTCGGGGGGAAAAATACCCCAGTATCCCCCCATCCACGTGGGTGGCCCTGGCCACTAAACTAACAATTATATTTTAATATTCTGTCACTGTAATCTGGGGTTTCTGTCAAAACCATGGAAACTCACATACTGTTATCAACAGTGCATTGCTTATTCTAACAAAAAGTATTGAAATCCCATCCAAAAACAGCTTATAGCTGTAAAAAAAAGTGCGCATCCAAGTAAAGCAGAGTTAACTGCAACAAAAAGTAATGATATCATAATGCGGCCATGTGCGAGGTGTGCAAGTTGTAATTAATATTAGCTAATCAGATAATACAATGTTATTGTTAAAGTGTTAATGAGAACTATGTGATGCTGCTAGTTTTTAAGTGTGTGAGCATCTTCATAAATGTCACACAAATTTAATTCTCAATAAAGCAATGTGTATAGATTCTCTGATAGCAATAAATAGTTTGAGTTTGGTCGCCTTTCCTGTATACGGCAATGCTACGAACAAAGGAAAGGTGGCCAAACTCAAACTATTCATTGCTATCAGAGAATCTATACACATTGCTTTATTGAGAATTAAATTTGTGTGGCATTTATGAAGATGCTCACACACTTAAAAACTAGCAGCATCACATAGTTCTCATTAAAACTTTAACAATAACATTTTATTGTCTGATTAGCTAATATTAATCACAACTTGCACACCTCGCACATGGCCGCATTATGATATCATTACTTTTTGTTGCAGTTAACTCTGCTTTACTTGGACGCGCACTTTTTTTACAGCTATAAGCTGTTTTTGGATGGGTTATATTTTATTACTGTGCAAGACCTCAAAATAGAGTATAAAAGCACACTATAGTTATAAATTAAGTAAGAATTTGAAAGGTTCTTCACTTGATAAATTAACTACAGATTCCAGAAGATTGTCCCATTGTCAAATATTATTGTTGAAGGGAAAAAGAGCAGTGGTAGGAGTTGATTCTGTTGGGAGGTGGTAAAAATCTCAGTTGGTGCCCTCTTGTATTATGAATAGGTGTCGGGGGGAAAAGGATATCATCTTTGTTGATTTCTACTAAATTATTAACAATTAGGGACCCGCCGATTATGCTGGCATAATTATGAGCATAATAGGTGTCTGAAAGCATTGAGCATAATGCTAGCATAATAGGTAGAACATTTGCTTATCAAAATAGCTATCACAGAAAGATCGATATACTCTAATGGAACAGTCAGTAACTCTAATAGAAAAATCATATAGCTGACTGTTCTATTAGAGTATATCGATCTTTTCTGTGATATGCACTTCTGCACTTTGACAAGTAAGTTTGTGCTTCAGCCACTCGTTAATTATCCTTAAATTGGAAATTATTAGCAGAGCATGTGAACTGAGGCATAAATAATTGGGAATAATTTGAGCATAATGGGTAAGTATTGAGCATAAATTTAAGCATAATAGGTAAATTTTTGAGCAGTGCAGCATAGCATAATAGGTAAAATTATGAGCATAATCGGTGGGTCCCTATTAACAATCTTGTACAAATATATCAATTTTGATTCATTTCTCTTCTCTCTGCTGTTGTCTTAAAATTAAGTCTTTCCAATATTTCTGTAACACTAGCATAAGGCGAATAATTATCATACAATACGGTAGTATCATACAGTATGGTAGTACTGTATAGTAGGGACCACAAATGAGTAGGTGTGGGCCACAAAATAACACCACCCAAAAACCAGCCTTGATTTCTGCTGATGATGATGAGGTGGTTAGGTAAAACTGAGCCCAAACAAGCTTTCAGATCAACCTGAAACACTTTCAACAAGTTGCTACGGAATTTCAAACATAATTTATTTACCAGAATTTTCTACTGACCGACAACCTGACTTACTGACTGAATCCTTCAGACAAACGTAACTCGATAACAGCTAAGGCTATGGGCTTGATTTTTTCAACGTTCGACGTTGCTTCGGCTCACGAGGTGCTTTTTGGCATACCGCAGTACGTACAGTGCATTCTTCATAGACTTACCAGTGTCCTCCTTTGTGTCCCATTCATCTTTGCTTACAGCGAAAAGTGTCAATTTGGCGATAGCACGTGATGGCTTCCCTTCGTAACAGAAATCATCTGTATTGTTCATAGTGACTGTTTTGATTGCAGAGGTGCTTTTCGAACAGTTCTTGATTCGTACTGCTGTGTAACGGGTTGAACACAGCCGACAACAAAGCGTAATAGATACTTCACTTTTCAGACAATAATTGATATAACTGGGGTGCGGCACCATTTCTTTCGATATGCATGGATTGCGAAGGAGCTTTTCAAACAGTTCCAGATCCGAAATGCTGTGTAACGTGTTGAACATAGCCATAGGGTGGTACTATAATATCTATTACATAGCTGACAACAAAGCGTAATGGATATTTCACTTTTCAGATGATAGTATAATAGCTGAGGTGCACGGCGCCATTTCAGATGCGGTATATGTGGGTTTACGCATCATAATTATAGTATTTACAAAAAAAAAGTTAACAAACAATTACACAGAATAAAGTGGAATTTTCAACTAGAGTAGAGACCGTAGCACATCAATAAAAAAGTATTGAAACAAGCTGGAGTAGTGCACGATATTAAATCACAGTAAAACAATAAGAAGTGGTTATATCCCTACTGTGCATTTCCATTATGATATCTTATATAACACTTCTTATTGTTTTACTGTGATTTAATACTGTGCACTACTCCAGCTTGTTTCAGTACTTTTTATCGATGTGCTATGGTCCCTACTGTAGTTGAAAATTCCAATTTTTTCTGTGTACTTGTTAAATATAAACCTCACTGATCGTCTTTGGACAGCTTCTACTAAGTCAACATTCCTTTGAGTATATGGAGACAAGATGGCAGAGGTATAGGCCTAATCATGCTGCTATAACATCTTGCTTTAATACTAGTTGGACAGTGCTTAAGATTATGCTGGAGAAAACCTTTCGCTTTGTTTGCTTTACTAGTAACAGTCTTAACCTGTGCTTCAGCCACTTATTGTTTACCCATAAAGTGCAAACTTATTAGCAAAACATGAGAACTGATGCATAAACAGTGCATGAGCATAATTTGAACATAATAGGTAAAAGTTTTGAGCATTGCAGCATAGCATAATAGGTAAAATAAAAGGCATAATCAGCGGATCCCTAGCAAGGAATTTACCTACAGTAAAGTGACAATAGGTAGGGTCCGCAATCCGAAAAATCAACTTTTTAAAGCAATTCCCCTACTATTGTGGAATGTTCGTTGTAGTATCCCATTGCTAGATCCACCATGAAACCGGAGGCATGATTGTTGTCTTCACAGAAATATTGTTTTTAGTATCTCGCGAGATGCAAAATTATGTTTATATTTCCTTCTCCACACAAAGAACAGGATAAAACTTGCTACTTAGCTAGGCATTATCTAGAGTTGTAGTAGTTAAAAAGTACGCACAGAAATTAGTAAATGATTCGCTGGGTGCCTGGCACAGGGTTGCTTTGTTTGAAAAAACAAAGAAATACGAAGTTTCAATTTCAAACTGCCCTACCACCCAGGGCAAGAGAAGCCAACTCTTCCTCCTAGTGTTTCTACACAGTTGGGTGCATAGTCTGTCTATGCTGTTAGTTTGGAAAATATCTGAAACTTCTCACCATCTGGGTGACGAGGGTCAAAAATTACTGCAGTATTAAAGAATTGTGTTGCACTTTCTAAATCCTAGCCATTTCCAGTGCTTTTGCAGCCACAGCAATCATTATTGACTGAAACTATGGCAAAAGATGTCCCTGAATGTTTGGTAGCAGCAGTTGTCAATTATTATTTCATCCACAGCTTCCATGCCAGCATGCCTCACTCTAAAGATATCAAGGGAGGCAGCAAATCGTCCAAATTTGACTTCACTTCTCATGCTCCACAGCAGCTTCAAATCTTCACTAGATCACCCTACATCACTATTATGCTGCAAAACATCCCAAAACAAACTGAAAAAGCATAAAATCTTTCGTTTTTTGATTTGAGCTGGGTGGAGCTCCTTGTGAGTTGCTGGTACACTGCATCATGAAATTACAGAAACACCAACTGCTACTACTACCAAATGTTTTAAACCATCATTTATCATCATTCTAAACAAAAGTAGTTGACCAGTGTGGCATCAGAAGTATTGGAAAGCGCTTTGGCATCATTGAGAGAGTCCCTTGAAATGACACACGAAAATTTTGACACTAGATGGTGAAAAGTCACAGATCCTTTCCAGACTAACAGCATGGAGAAACTATGTATCCAACCTTATCACATCACTATGAAGAAGAATTGGTCATGGCTTTTCTTGTCTTAGCTGATAGGGCAGTTTGAATTCGAAAATTCGTGTTTCGTTTTCTGCTTTTTGAAAGAAAGCAACCCTGTGTAGGTAACCCAGTGAATCATTTGTTTATTACTGTGCGTACTTTTTAACTACAACAACTCTAGATAATGTCTAGCTAAGTAGCAAGTTTTATCCTGTTCTTTGTGTGGAGCAGAAAATTTTAAAAATAATTTTTGCTTCTCACGAAATTCTAAAATCAATATTTCTGTAAAGACAACAATTGTGCCTCTGGTTTCATGGTGGATCTAGCAATGGGATACTACAATGAACATCCCACAATGGTAGGGGGGTTGATTTGTAAAAGTTGATTTTTTGGATTTCGGACCCTACAATAGGCTTGACACATTGTGTACAAGTACACAGAAAAATTTGGAAATTTCAACTAGAGTAGGGACCATAGCACATTGATAAAAAGTACTGAAACATGCTGGAGTAGTGCACGATAGTAAAACAATAAGAAGTGTTATATCCCTACTGTGCATTTCCATTATAGTATCTTGAGCACAGTATAAGGACACTTCTTATTGTTTTACTGTGATTTAATATCATGCACTACTCCAGCTTGTTTCAGTACTTTTTATCAATGTGCTATGGTCCCTACTCTAGTTAAAAATTCCAAAATTTTTTTTGTGTACTTGTTTGTTAACTTTTTTAGTAAATTATGACTGGTAAACCCATGTATACCGCATCTGAAAAGGCACCGTGCGCCCCAATTATCACCTGAAAAGTGAAATATCAGTTTTGCTTCTTTGTCAGCTATGTTCAACCCGCTATGCAGCATTTCGAATCAAGAACTGTTCAAAAAGCACCTCTGCGATCAAGAGTATTTAACTTTTGAAACTATGTTTCCCTGGGGCAAGCACACCTTTCCTGAATTAAGGAATGGCACGCTAAATGTTAGAAGATACTATACTAATAATAAGAGCTATTATACTAACAATAAGAGCAATGCACTGAGTATCTGGCCTAATAAATAATTTTTTACATATTAGTTTTGAAATCTGTGATATTGTGAATGAATTTGAAAAAAAAATGATCACAATTGTACATCAGTAAACAGTTTTAAGAATTTAAGCCGTTATAAGGATAGTGAGCATGTGTATGAAATCTATGCTGCTAATTTGTTACCTTTTAGAGAATTCGCAGCTGTTAAGAGTTTCCCACAAAATATGATAGAAAATCTCATGATTGAAGTCCAGACATGAAGTTACAGGGCTGTGCTGGCTTCTTAGTGGCTGATATTCAGAGCAGAATCAACACAGAAAACTTTTGACCAACTGTTAGGCCTGAGCCTATTATGCTATTGAAATTGCCTATTATGCGATTTGAGCAATGCTCCAAAATTTCCCCTGTATGCTACAGATATGCCCAGTTGTGTCCACAAAAATCAGTGTCTCACAGATTTTTGTATGCTACAAAAATCTGTGAGACACTGAATCCCATATGCACCCCAGTTCTCCACTGTAAGTTAATAAATGTTACATTCCTGTAGTTACGTGCATTCTATAGTGTGATAAAATGGACACCCAGGGCCATAATGGGGACACATAACAAGAGACCAAATCCAAGAGTGCCCTACTAGAAATAAGTATACTGTTGCTAAAAAAAAGTAAAAATAGAATATGTATTTTACATGATCTATGTATTTGTATAGAGTGAGTCTCACAGAGTTGATGAAATCTTACAAGAATCCCGGAATATTGAAAAATGTGTAAAACAAATCATACTTAAAAACCTCTTTTCAAAGCAACTTAAGAATGTTGATTCATCAATAAACCCTGAAGATCTAGAGGCTACCTTGTTGACACTTAGGAAGATCTTTGACAACATTATTCAACACCCAAATGATGACAGTTATCGTCAAATCGAACTGGCTAACAAGACATTTAGTAGTAAAGTGTGGAAGTATCCTGCTTGTGAGGAGTTGATGAAAATGAGTGGATGGGTAGTGGAGGATGATCATGTGAGACTAAGAGATGACTCTCATGTCCATATTGTGTTCCAGTTACTGGAGTCATTGTGTGGACAGAAAGATGTCAATCAACCTCAAACTTCCTCCTCGGATAGTAGTTTAAAGAAATATACAGTTGAGCAATCTGAAGTGAATGTTCTTATTGCAGCAGTACTTAATGGTAACATTTCTGATATCAAGAGTATGTTAAAACCCCATACCATATCCACTGCTGGAAGGATATATTGTGAGGATGGATCCTCATCAGTAGATCTTTTGCGTTTAGTTGTTTTTAGTCAAAAGATAGATGTTGTGGAACTATTGGTAAAGGAATATTCTGTAGACCCTTATGTGACTGATGATGGTGGAATTCCAATGGTCTTTGTAGTTCTTATGAAAGCACCACAAAATTTTTGTATCAATTTTCTAAAAATATGTGGTGTTAAAACATCCTTCAAAAGGGCTGTCGATGGTACTGCTCTTCTGCACTTCGCTGTCCTCACTTGTTGTTTTCAAGTTGTTTGCTTTTTAGTAGAAGAATGTGAAGCAGATGTGAACATTACCAAATATAATTTGCACACTCCATTACACATGGCCTATAGTGCTGGACACACCAACATAGCAGAATATTTGATACAACATGGTGCAAAAGTGATGGCTTTAGATTCTAGTGGTCGTATACCATATGATTACATTGATGGAATACCAAAAGTTATTGCATTATCACAAACAATGCAAAACACTAGAATAATACATCAAGTCCCTGGTAGTGCTGAATACATTTACTTAATCAAATTATGTAACATTGGATTTAAAATTGTTGAAGCAGTCACTCTTACAATGGAGAAGTTTCCATTACTGACAGAGGATGGACCCACTCAACCTCATTATGATGTTGATCATACTTCATTTGCAGAAGAGTTGACTCGGTACTTCACTAAAAGACCATTAAGTGATCAACGGTGGAGAGCATTGAAATCAGACCAGACAAAGAGTCTGCCTTATATGTTCTAAAACATCTAATCATGTGATTTACTGACATTTTAAGTGGTATTACTGCTTACACATGCTTGGGATAGTTGTGGTATAGTACATAGCTGTATTTTCTAAACTTTAATTCAAGGAGATTATAAAACATTTAAGGGATAATACCAGTCACTTACGTACCACACTAGAATATTACAATGAGCAAGAACGTTTTCCACACATTGCTCCAGTCTACCCAGCTTTATGTATATTGAGCACCTGGTGGCTTGGTGTCATCTGGGAAAGCAGCCCACCCAGCTGTAACATCAATGGGTGCTTACTGGGGAAGCAAATGCCCAACTGTCCTTGCAGTGTTGGGTTTGTTGTGGACCTTCAGGTTCCATGACCTCTCTCCATGAGACCTGAACAGTCCTCCTGTGGGTTACTAGCCCAGGATTTTACCTGCACAAGGATGAGTGGTGCACAGGCATCCCAGTGCTGGGTGACAATAGCTGTGTTTTGCATGGCTGCTATAGGCTTTGCTTTATTTTTGTTTTGTGTGTGCACATGCGAACTTTCTTTCCCCTACAGCAGTAAAGAAGCCGCTTGATTGTTAGCTGTACCTTCATTGTTACAAAAGTTGTAATTGTCGGTTTAGTTTAATTCATCGGTTAGCAATAACATTTTTCTATAATTTATTGTCCTGCATCTTGCATACTACAGTAGCTGTCTTCTGTATAAGCCCAGAATACCATCGCTGTCTACTGATGTCATCGGTTCCAAGGGTTCCATGTAGTGTTTTTCTAGTACAGGTATAACATTCTAGTATCTAGTTCTAGCTCAGTTACCAGAAATATTTTAAGTTAGTAATAGTTCTTTAAAACAATTTTAGTTAGTATTAGTTCTAGTATTCCTTGTTAGAAACAATAATAGTTTGTATTAGTTCTAGTATCCATGGCTGAAACTATTTTAGTTAGTACTATGGTACCTGCAGTTTAGTAAGTATTAGTTATAGTACAGTACTGAGTCTACTGATGGTAAGAATATCTAATCCAAGCTGTAAAAAGAGTGCGGGCCTGTGCGGCCCTCAAAAAGGCTATGGTGAAAAAAAGATGTGAAATCCAAGGTGGCGGCCAAGAAATGGCTGTGATGGTAGGTTAAGGTGGTGCAGTGCACAAAAATTGAGCCTATTATGCTCAATATTATGCTCCATTTTTTGTTACAGTTCTTATGTTTTGCTAATAATGTATTTGCACTTTTCAAGTAGATAATGATACAATTTGGCTTATGGCATATTTAAATGTAAAAAGTATTAGTTAATACTTGTAAAATTATAAATTTGGAATTTTGGATGCTTTGTGAACTCTTCATTCTAAGCAAACAGTCATGTCAAATAGCTATCTGACTGCCCTATAAGAGATACTGACTAGTCCATTACTGTAAGTCAACCTTTTTCTGTGACGTGTTATCACAAACAAAGATTTACAATATGACATTATTATCCCGCCTATTATGTTGGCATTATACTTGATGCTTTCAGGTACCTATATTATGCTCAAAATTATGCTGGCATAATAGGCTGATGCCAACGGCTTAATTTGTTCTTACAAAAGTTATATCATCTCACATGTACTTCAAAGTCAGGCTTTAATGTGCCAGATAGTACGAGTAAGTTCATCAATCAGGCTCCTGCTAAACTTCAAACAACAGTTGCAGTAGTAGTTGCAGTACTAAATGTTTTAGCTAAGTTCTAATATTGGTACTATATAATAAAGCTATTAATATTAGTTTAGTTCTTGTTCAAAAACTTTAAAAGAACACTTCCTAGTATATATAGTTCCAATTTTTTTTAAAATAGATTTCTATGGAATTATAGTTTTAAAATAGTTCTAGTTCCAAGAGCTAAAAAGAAAAGGCTGTACTACATTTAGTTCTAGTTCTAATATACTTGAAAAACACTAGTTCCATGGAGTCCCGTCATGGAAAACCTTTACTTTGCTACTTAGTGCCAATTAAATCTTTTAATCAGTTTACCACTTTAAGAAGTAATAATAATTATTACTTGTATTCATGACTGACAAATGTATTAATTTTACTGCACATTCACACATTTTCATGTTGTGAATACTAGTACATGTACAGTTGATGTAGCTTTTACAGTTATATTAAATGCTTCAATTGCATGCATAAAAGCCTACATGGGATGATTATCACAATGAAACCTGCTGAGGAGTGATTATTTGCTATATCCCACATACAATAATGCAAGTATAGATATACAGCTAGACTGTAGCTAGTGTTGTTATGCCTATAGCCAACCCCCGCCTCTTTAAAAGAGTTTGGATCTGTCACTGATCACATAGCTCAGCCTGGTGTTATAGCCTGAATGCTAATTTTATACCAGATGATGTATTAGTCTGGTCGATTGAAATAATACAATATGAACAATAAAGAATGCAGCGAAGTACAAGGAATTCGAAGTATAAATGCATAATTAATTATGCAGCAACATATATAATAACATTGTACAGCTTATGGCTGTAGACAAACTGGCCATGAGGATGAGAGGTATACACGCACCATCCTATTATGCTTTTCCCATCACACATACTACTATGATGCAGTATTTATTATGCTCAATTTTTTTTTGCACTTTCTTGCTATATCACAATAACATTGGTTTGTGAACAGCTGTTTAAAAGTTAAAGTATTGTGCCTACACAATTATCAGTGTACTCATTTCCAACTGTTTTAGCCTTGTGTATACTCAGTATTATAAATGTTTGAGTTTCTCCACATTCAGAAACAAATTCACTAATAGCCAGTTGTTGTGTATGCTAACACACATACATCAGTGATTCATGGATACATAGTAGTAATATCGCACTGGCAAGGTATATGCTTTCTTCTTCAATATGTGACTGGATCTGCAAAATAGGGGTCTTATAATTATAGCATTTCCAATTGCAAGTACTTGGCAATCCATAACTTCACTTGTCTGTATTATAGTACCAGCCTGAAATTTGGTCACTTTACACTCCTATAACAGCAATTCCCGGATGTATTTTTAAGACAATGGGTTATATTAAACACATGATGAGTTATGACTTGTCAAACTTGGAAATTGGAAAGACTGTAAAACCCCTTTTTGCAGATCAGGTCACATATTGTCATAGATACTTCACAAGTTTAATTATCAATTTCTAAGGGTTTCCTCTATAAGGATGCCATGCATAATTCAGTTCTGCATGGAATAATATAGAAATCCAGCATTATATTTGCTCATAATTCTTCCAAAAATTTTCACCTATTATTTTCTTCAGTATTTCCACTATGCTCGAAAGCTAACAACATATCTTACAATAACCTGGAAATGTTAAACTTTCACTACAAATTAAGTGTTCTATTGGTGAGTATCGATCTAAAAGGCTATGAACAATGCATTGAGTGCTCTGTTTTTCAGTTAGCATTTGCCACTGACTGCTCTATTAGGGAATATCAATCCAAGTATTATGCTAGCATTATGTAGGCATAGTGCTCCAACCTATTATGCTTTTATTATGCTGGCATATTCCACACAGGCCTAATTGCTATTATAACGTTGGACAGATATGTAGGGTATCATATACATACATAACATATGGACTAATGTACATGTTAATTATTGCAATTGTACTACATTGCAACTAGGGACCCGCCGATTATGCTCATAATTTTACCTATTATGCTATGCTGCACTGCTCAAAAATCCACCTATTATGCTTAAATTAATGCTCAATATTTACCTATTATGCTCAATGTTCATGCCTTAGTTCATATGCTTTGCTACTAGTTTAACACTGTATAGAAAAAAAAAATGGGTGGCTGGAACACAATTAATAAATTCTTGCTGCATTTAAGAGAAAAGATCGATATACTCTAATAGAACAGTCAGTGTGATGATTGTTCTATTAGAGTTACTGACTGCTCTATTAGAGTATATCGATCTTATTTTGCAATTGTCATTTTTCCAGCAAGAATTTATACTGTTGTATAAATATTTAACCTATTATGCTGGCATTATGCTCAATGCTTTTAGGTACCTATTATGCTCAAAATTGTGCCAGCATAATCGGCGGGTCCCTAATTGCAACATCTGTTACAGTGCCATGTAAATAAAGGACATACCACATAAAGCATTAGTAAGAAGGTCATAACTCATAAGGCACAACATATTTGAGCTTGGCTTGCATGCATATGGTCACTATAATGATGTGATCTTATTACCATGAAGTACACAGTAACACGCGTACCTTAGCTACATTTGGGACCTACTTGACATGGTCACTATAATGAGGTGGTCTTATTAATGGAATGGTTTACTCCCAAATGTACAGTAGTTGAAGCCACCTCTATTAATTATTTTGAAATTAGCTTTCAAGAACATTAGTTATTGAATAATATAATTTGTAATTAATTGTATACCATGTATTGTCAGATTATCATAAATATCAGGATAACCTAGGTAGTTCTGATGGTTTTTCTTTAATCTTCTTTTGATATGATTGTGTAACATGAGTCATACAAAAGCCGCATTCAATATAAACACGTGCACCAGTCTTGATTATATATATTTTTAAAAACATATGTAAAACCATGAACACTGCTTGAAGGTTCTTAGTTTACTAATTTGTTAAGCTGCTTTACTGTAGATGTACCCAGTTATACTGATAGTAGAATGTCAGTAACTTTAAGTACATGAAACATAATTGTTTTACTAAGTTTTAAACTCTCAGTAAATAGGGACCCGCCGATTATGCTCATTATTTTACCTATTATGCTATGCTGCACTGCTCAAAATTTTGCCTATTATGCTTAAATTAATGCTCAATATTAAGTAATTTTACCGATTGTGCTCAAATTATGCTCAATATTTACACCTCAGTTCCCATGTTTTTCTAATAAATTAGCACTTTATGGGAAAACAGTAAGTTGCTGAAGCACAGACTCTAAATCCTTACTTGTCAAAATGCATATCACAGAAAAGATCGATATACTCTAATAGAACAGTCAGCTGTTTGATTATTCTCTGACTGTTCTATTAGAGTATATCGATCATATGTATTTTGATAAGCAAGAATTTATGGTAATGCACAAAGTGATCTGCCTATAGGGATGCGGCGATTATGCCGGCATAATTTCGGGCATAATAGGTGTGTGTGGGAATCAGGAATTATGCTAGCATTTTGAGGTGATTATAAGGCTTTAACAGTAGGAAAATCTGTAGATTGCACAATTCCGTTAAAAAGATCGAGATACTCTAATAGAGCAGTCAGAAACTCTAATAGAACAGTCACTGAATATACTGCTTTTCGTGATGCAATTTCGCTTCGCTATCATTGGCTACCATCTGCCTGCCCTACTTCCTGTGCCTGTGGTCACTCTTTTACCATAGAACATGCTCTGTCTTGCCCAAAGGGCGGGTTTCCTTCTCTGAGACATAATGAAGTGCGTGATCTAACTGCCAATTTACTTTCCGAGGTCTGTAACAATGTTGTCACTGAACCCCACCTTCAGCCTCTTTCTGGTGAGACCCTTCAATACAAAACAGCTAATCGTGATGATAACGCAAGGCTTGACATTGCAGCTAATGGTTTTTGGGGAGGACGATTTGAGAGGTTATACTTTGATGTCAGAATTTTTAACCCTAGTGCACCCTCAAATCAACCCCTACACTCTGCATACCGACGTCATGACAAGGAAAAGAGACGTGGATACCAACAACGAGTTCATGAAGTAGAGAATGCCTCATTTACTCCCTTAATTTTTACTACTACAGATGGAATGGGTGATGCTGCTACTCAGTTATATAAGAGATTGGCCAACCTTTTGAGTGCAAAGCACAGTCTTTCCTATGGAATAGTGATGGGATGGCTGAGATGTAAATTGAGCTTCTCTTTGTTGAGGTCTGCGATTATGTGCATTCGCAGTGCCAGGTCCAGTTTGCACTGTCCCATTGCTGAGGCACCGATTGCTGTGCAGGTCGCTGAGGCCCATATGTAAGATAATTTGTTTTTGTTTATTATGTACTGTTTTATCTTGTCATTAATTTAAAAAAAAAAAAACTGAATATAATTTTACTCTAACAAAACAGTCATTGAAATGAAATACTCTAATACTGCAACCAGCTAAAGAATTCAAGACTATTGAAGCTTAAACATGGCCTGATACAACCTAAACTAGCATTATTAGCCAATTATGGTTGGAATAATGGGCAATTTTCAAAAGCATAATAGGTGATTTTTTGAGCACTGCTCAAAAGCATAATGCTCAATTTTTTGGAGCATAATAGCCTCATGCCTATCTGCCTATTATGCTAACATTATGCTCAATGCTTTCAGGCACCTATTATGTTCATTATTATGCCAGCATAATCGGCGGGTCCCTATCAGTAAAACATCAGTGAATGCAGGTTTACTGAAAATCTACTAAAACAACAACTGTTCCATATACTGGAAATATACCACTCTAGTAAACTAAGAAACTTCAAGCAGTGGAAATGCCTGTTCTCAAATAATTATGTGATAAGAGTCTTCCACACCCATAGGATGCAGTTTTACTGCAATCAATGATGTCTGTTTCCTTGCAGTTGCTGCATGCTTCTTAAAACATTAAATTAGAGCCACCCAAGGGATGAAGGTGCTATTGAATAGCTGAGTGTCTGTGAATGGTTACGTCTGTGTGAGTTGCATGCATGTATGCACATGTGTCATCCAAGTGTTTGCCAACCAATTCAGACCTTGAGTATATTTTTATATAGTGTAGTGTACAAACGCTTTCCGTGTTTACCATTACCATAACAATGATTGCATTATACCACAATTCAGATTTAATTTAATGCTAAATAAATAAATGCCTTGTCTCAAATAAAATCTAAGGCCAGATGAAAATTAGTAGGTGGAAATAAAAGCCGAGGCATATGCATGAGTACTTATGAGAAAACCTTTGACCCCTGCAAACACAGCATACATACATCAATGTGTAATTGTGACACACCCACCCACACATGCACACACAGAGAAGCAAAGCCTATAGTAGCTATGCAAAACACAGCTATTTCCACCCAGCTAACTAGCTTTGGGATGCCTGTGCACCACTCAGTCACTTGAGCCTTGCGCAGACTAATCCAGCCAGCAACCCAAAGGAGGACCATCCATGTTTCATGAAGAGAAGTTGTGGAACCCAAAGTTCTACAATGATCCCAACAGACAAGAATGGTTTGGCATTTGCTTCCCCAGTAAACACTAGGCATCTATTGATGTTATAGCTGGGTGGGTTATTTCCCCAGCTGACACCAGCCAATTATGCTGGCATAATACAGTAGGTGTCTGAAACGTTTTGAGCATAATGCTAGCATAACAGGCAAGATACTTGTGTCATACTATAAATCCTTGCATGTAAAAATACAAATCACAGAATAAAATTGGTATACTCTAATAGAACAGTCAATAACAGAACAAATCAGCCAACTAACTATTCTATTAGAGTATATCGATGTTTTCTCTGAAATGCATTTCAACAAGCAACAGATTTACAGTTTCCACTTCAGACACATATTATTTACACTAAAATGCACATTTATTAGCAAAACATAGGAACTGTGGCCTAAACATTGAGCATAATAGGCAAAAAATTTTAAGCATTCCTCATAAGCATCATCAGTAAAATAAAAGGCACAATTGGCAGGTCCCTATACACAGTGGCATGGTTGAAGCACACATTGCACGTGATCGGAATATCAGATTTTGGAAATTTGCCTTAAAGTCATATTTTACAATTCAAACATTTATGATTAAAATAACGCATTCCAAAATTTCAATCAGTTTTACAATTAGTCAGTGCCTTGAATTGCACCAAATTCTGTGAAATATTTTATCAGGTGGATAAGTCTTTATTGGAGATATATATAAATGTGGATTTCTAACGTGACATTTAGACTGGCTTTCCAAAATCCAGTCACAACACATTGATGCCACCCTGAGGGAAAAGTGACATATTTTAGAGGCCGTATTCACTGTGTTGTTACAAAAAAAAAGTTTACTAGTAACTTTAAGAAGCTAGAAATATGATTTATAAAAGAGTGATTGACCGCTTTACACATCTAGATCTTCTGTTACAAACACTTCTGCGAGAGGGAGGGGGAATGGCTGGTCCTCTTGTACGCCATATACACGCGATTACATCACACACATTTTTTGGACCATATGCATTTTAGCTGAGTTGCTGTATGGTCTAAATTGCTTTGATGAATTAATAAAAATTTTAAAAATAAATTAATGACACCATGAAACAGTTGGATAGAGTAAACAGTGATAGGCTAAAAACCTGCAACAAAAGTACAACACGGTTAGCATACATGTCATACATACAGTGATAGGCATACCTCATTGGATCTTCTGACAGTGGCAAGTTTATTGTTCTTGCATATGATTCCAGATTTCTTTGTCTGGTGCCAGTGGAAGCAACACAAACCTTAAGAAAACTAGCAATTAATTTTGTAATTTCTAAAGAAAGCAGCTCACATATTTCTTCATGTCTTCTAAATTGGCCCGGGCAAGAAGGTATGTACGAGTTTGTTGAGTCTTGACCTTATCATAAATATCACGATGGTGTCCTAGTAGGCTGACTAGGATGATAAGATTTACTAATGTAAACAGTTGTTTCGTAGATACAAATACAGTACCACTCAAATCCAAAGTCGTCTCATGAGAATGCAAGCAATTAAAAAATTGCTAATTTAAGGGTGTGGCACCCATTTGCTTGCAAGTATTCATCCAAAACGAAACAGGATGAATACTTGTGTGCAAAATGGTGCCACACCCTTTAAATTAGTGAGTTTTTAAATTGCTTGTACTCTTGCGAGACGACGTTGCATTTGAACAGTACTGTATACTATTTTTACCTATAATCATTCCAACTGTCCAATCATCCTTTATGCCAGTCATCACACACAAATCAGACAATACCTTCTTTCCACTAAGTAAAATATTGTTTTTTTGGTACTAACCACACGTGTCATTACCATTATGAAAACAAGCTTTTCAACTATACCCCCCCATAGTCTTTTCAGTTGACGTAAAACCAGGCGTACAACAATTGCTATAACATGGCAAAGTTTTTCTTAACTTGGAAGATGAATAGTAGTGGGTTGTGATAATGCTACGTGTATGTACAGTACATAAGACTATATTTCACAGAGCAGATCACATGATATACGTATGTATGAGCACAAACATCATACGTATGTATGAACACATACATCATACGTACTTGGCGTAAGGTTTCATTTCCATCATCAAAGAGTGACTGATGCAGTAAGAACAACCAGATGTGAGTTGATATTGTTTATTTACTACTTTCTGAAATAAGACATACCAAACGTACAACTATACACAGTATCCATTTCCTTACAATACTTGCATTTTGCAGCCCTTCCAATGCAGAGTCAGTTAGTGTATGCTATACATTCAGTGAACAAATACAATGCTCAGTTAATACTGTAGACAATAGCATAGTGATGTGCGATACACCTGATAGATTGAGTGCATCTGTGTCTAACAGCTGTGTAGTCACCAATTTATGATACAATTTGTGATATAGTAGAATTTTGTAAAAGAAACCAAAGTGTAGGTTAGAGACCTAGCACAAAGATCCGATGGTGTGGTCTCTAACCAACTTGAAAATGTATGTGTTTTATATGGGAATATAGGTGGAGTCATTGTGGGATTGGGTTATATGTCGTACTGAAATCGTCACACAATGTTAAAATAATCACACAAGACTGAATGTGCTTTTGTCTAAGTGTTGAAAAAATCGAAGCTTGCACCACTTCCTTTCACAAGTTAGACTTGGATCTGGCACAGTTGGGAAACGGCAGTGATTGATAATGTCAAGCCGGGTTAGCAGTAGCCAGTGATAGCAGTGTAAAGAACACATCATGATTTCGAGTGGGGTTTTGAACTTGGTTTCGAATATGGACACGCCCACATTACACATAATGCAAAATACAAGGAAGCTTACTTATTTAGGTCTTAGTAAAGTCTATCCATAAGACGAAAACAGCCTAAAAACACTCTAAAAACACTCTAGAAACAAATGGGCACTAAACAGAATTTCCGTGATATTTCTGGACTTCTCTATTCATCATAACAAATATACGTACAATGTTAGATTGTACCTCCCATAATCGATTTCTTTTATGCATGCCTATAAAATGAATAGAGTGGTTAACCACACGTTGGCCTGGGTGACTGGTCGCCCACTGCAGGCTATCAGCCTGAATATGTTTGGAGGGAGCATTGTAAATCAATGATCGAAACTGAGATTTGATGCCTGAAGTCTTTTCTGCTAGCAGGTTTCTAACCATTATAAGAACCTGCTAGCAGGTCTCTAAGTGAATTTTAAAGATCTCATTATCCTCCAAAGATCAAAGCATATTATGCATACCATTTTCTAAGTTAAATTAAACACTTGGGCAGACAATAAATTTTCATTGCTCAGTACTAGCAATACCATTATAGAACAGGCTTGAAGAACCCAGACCCGCATACATGTATCTCCAATTGAAATATCAATATACACCCCTGTACAAACATGCACATTGGTATTGCAATACAACTAGTGTATCATGATTATCTGATATATTTAAATGTATCGCACATCACTAACCAACATTAGTGAACTCACAACATATTTTGGATCATCTGATGATCCAACGTAATATGGTACTGCCGGGTCATGTTGCCGCAGAAAACTACTCAATTCTGGTACATTGACGTACATGTCATCATCAAAGTGACAAAACCATTGAAAACTTTCAGGATAGATATCATGATTACAGACTATGTGTAAAGTGTTACAATGTACCTGTCTTGTTCATCTTTGTACTTCTCTAAGGCTTCGTAATAGGCTTCATATTCACATCCAGTTTTACAGCAAAGGCCAAGGCTACACATATAACAAGTGAGATAAACGTGTCATACATACATATATAACAAGTTGATGTTATGCTACTTCTAAAACCAGGCACAAACATAAAAATAAGCTATTGTTACTGCCACCCATAAGAGAATTTGGTTAGGGCAGCTTGATGTTACAGTTAGGTTAATCACACAACTTCACCACAGTGACTAGCTTCGTATTTCCAGCTTGGGTTTGGCTAGCAAGGTAGCCATCACTTACGATGTCAAGTCTTGGATCCAGCAGACCTGCTTGCTTTCTAAGTTATAACCAGGTACATACATAACTGCCATTTTATACACAATAGTTCAACTTTTCACTGACACCATTCCCTCAGTTCTGCCACTTACACTGTTTTAACTTTGCCATAATAATTTTTTTGGTATTTAACAAATCAACGAAAATACATCGCGTCAAAAGGATTGACAATAATTTTTAATGCTTAATTTTTCCTGATTTACAGTATGATAATTAATTTTGACAAAGATATACCGTATAGGGGAAAGTTTCGATGGGCAAAAGTTTCACAATAGAGGGCAAACAAGCTTATTCATGATTAAACTTTTGCAGTATAGAGTAAACAAGAGGTTAAATTTTCACGGTTGACGAAAGTACAGTGGCACCCGCTTAAAACATTTAGCCATGCACGTAAACAACGCACATATGTCAATAAGTAGGCATGGCTCACAACAATTATGATGCGAACATACACTGGCACCTGACGATCGATTAAATTGGGCATGGCTCTACATTGGGCATACACACAGCAATGCACGTGGCTTCATGCATGTCTTCAGATTGCTGCAACACACCTTGCTAAATGGGTGTGGCTCCACATATGACTAACTACAGACAGTGATGCACAATCCAAATAAGTGGGCGTGGATCACGAAAGAAGATGGGACTTTCTACATTATTAAGCAAAGTAGCATTCGCGAGGAAACTTTTGCGGTTTTTGGCAAAACCACGAAACCTGCAAAAGTTTATCCCATCAAAAGTTCCCCCTATACAGTAAACTGAGTTTCTTTATTTTCTTCCTGTTTGTTTTCTGATACTGTATTGGCAGGAATTGATGACTTTCAGACATATTTGTGCTGTAAAACTTTTATCGTTTAATTTAGTTTTGCATGTATAATTCAGATGTCATAATAGTATGATGCATAACTACGTTAAACCACAAACAATGTAACCTCACTGCTGTGTATAGCTTACATATGCATATATGTGCAAGACACTCACTTATGTCATATCCTCACTGTTTTCAACTCAAAGGGGCATGCTGATATATTTCTTGTAGTCTAGGAGGCCAGCTACATTGTTTTCAGTAGATAAAGCCAGTTGGGCAAGGTATTCACAATAATATTTCAAACTAGCACGAATAAGCCACGTCAGAACAAAATTGAAAATTTTAATACTAGGGACCCTAAATTTCTCACATACTGGCTGTTTTTAGCATAAAGCATTTTAGTATGGAAAAACAAACATAGAAAAATACATGCACACATATACATTTTCAAAAAAACAAATTCAGGTGTGCAACAGCTGCGGGCAAACACTAGAAACAGCATAACTCACAATGTATGGCCAGCATCACAATCTGTTAGTAGTAAATTGAAACCTGCATGTGTTAAAAAAATATTATAACAGACATTCTACTCATTTCTAAGGCAATGCATGTAACTATTTATACATGTGTATTTTTTAACATGCATGCATCTCCGCATATACGTAGTTTTCAAAATTTACACTGCAAATGTATACACATAGCAAACTTGTATTTGATGCAAGACATCACCAGGTATATGTATAATAATTATTAAGACACTATTGTTAAATTATTCTCAGTAATAAGTAGAGGCATGAAGTTGATCATGTGCTTTATAAATGGCTGAGTGCAGTCTAGTACATACACGCTGGGGAACAAGAAGTTAATAAACATCAAGGATACTTAGTTAAGTAACGCATGTTACTTCTGGTAAAAATACACAATCTATGGCACAAACTGTTTTATTTACTGACTGCATTGCTTCAGCCATTCATGTTGAATAGTCAATGTTTGATTCATACAGTAGAGGTATTTAATTGATCAGTCATAACTCATGGGCTACAAAGTGCTTTCACTATAATTATGATGTATAAACAATACGGTTCTCCCTACAAGAAATGACAACTGAAAAAGTCAACTTTCTTATTACTGTAAACAAATGCTTGTAAATTACATGCCCTTCAGTGTATGGACACAAAACCATGATCATATCTTTTTTGTGTACATGTAGCTAGCATATTTTTACTCTTATGTATTTCAATATGTCTTTCCCTCTTTATATTATAGCAATATTGGCAATATGGCAGGTTTTCATTCAGCTGGTCACAGATATGTAAGCCCGGTATTGACGTTTAGTTGAAGGGTTGGGAAAGGTTCAGGTAATACGTAGTAGCTAATAAAGTTATTTTTCAGATACCAATGTGGGTTCTAAAATGCTAAAATACTGATTTTAATGTAGTAATTACAGTATTAAACTTCTAGTGGTTCAGTGGTGGCCATACATGAAGCCACCACCATGAAGTATTAAAAAAAAACAAAAAACATGAAGCCGATCGTCATGCAGAAAGTTTTACACTGCAGACTAGCTGCTCTCACTCAATAGTGATGCTCCAATACCAATACTAGTAAAAATATCAGCCCTATTTTAGCAGCATCAAACTTTTATCGTAAAGCAATAACCACCCAAAGTATGCAATCAGACTCCATTCAGTTAAAATACTGGCCATGTCAGCGTTATCATTTCGCTACTCAGGATTGCCTTGACAAATTAATCTCAGACCACCACCAGCTTTAGGGCAAGCTATGGTCTATTTGCTAGTACACTGTTTACATAAGGTATGGTTATACAACCACAGAGGGCTAAAATGTAGAGGAAGTTGTGGTATACAGTTTGGTTGACATAATGTACTCCAGCTGTCAATCAAGAAACCCTACAAAGTTGATGAATACCATATAGTGGGAAATTTTCGAGGGATGAAATTTTCGCAAAACTGTGTAAAATACGATTTTTGTGTTTTTTACTTCACGAAAGTCTAGAATGCGGATTTGGTAAAGCAATAACTATGTGTATTAAACCTGAAACACTTCACGGTTATATTTTCACAAAGCTATGATTACTTGCAAAATTCGCGAAAGTTTCGTCCCTTGAAAATTTCTGGCTATACGGTATTTCTATGAAAAATGAAAAGGGCTGCTTTACAAGATTGTGTCAAACCTGATATCAGCCATGAATTCTTTGAAAGAAGCCACCCACTTGTAATATTAGTACAGTGGAAACCACAGTAACCCACAAAATAAGATTCATTGAAGCCATAAACCATTGTTCTGATAACCAGCAAACTGCAGTGATGAGATTAGCAAATGCTTTTCTTGTGAGTAATTCCTGTGTGGTATTTATGTGTGTGTATCACCTGTTTTATAATGGCTTGCTTACTTCCACTCTACTAACACATACATGGGTGTATATATGTAATCGATAATGTACCTATCTTTTCGTGAATGTTAATTAAATATAAAAGGGTTTTACAGTGGTGAAACCAAACTACTTTTCGGCATTACCAGATTCCAATACTGCTCATCCCTACTATGGTGTACTGTGCCATATACTAAAGTGTTTATAGGATTGTGGATGCAAATGGTTTATGATTTATGTAGTTCATTACTTCAGTTTGCTGTATAGATGGTTTGTTATTGTACGCAGGCCATGGCAGGGCTCCAAATATCATTGCAGTCAGCTGTGGAAAAAAAAGGAAAAAGCACTATTGATCACAATTTTGTACTGTACGTATTTTCTGTGTACGTGAACATTTACTGTAATAAATGGAAAAGTATAGTATAAGGAAGAAGGGATTCAAGGATGGGGGTTACCATGAGACTCTGTGTGTGTGCATGTATATGTGTGTATGCGTGTGCGTGTGTGTACGTGCATGTGTGTGTGTGTGCGTGCGCGTGTGTGTGTACGTGCATGTGTGTGTGTGTGTGTGTGTGTGTGTGTGTGTGTGTGTGTGTGTGTGTGTGTGTTGTACAAGCCATCCTACATGGCAACCATCATTATAGGAAAGTCTACCTACATACGCTGTTTACATAATACAGCATTGTCCACAGGGTTAGAGATGACATGAGTAAGGGCTGTGTTGTTTGGTAGGGTAAATGGCATACTATTACAACAATTGATGGCATAGCCACAGAAGATGCCATACTGTAAACGATATGATATACAACACATACTTGCTGCTATCATACTAATAGGACAGTTATCTTGTGTAAATAGGCATCGGTAAGCAATATATATGACAAATTTACATGCTCTATTAGCATTCACAGGATCAAATTTTACCATGGAAGTACTGAAGACAAAAGTATGCAACTGTAATAACAACAATTATAACTTATCACTAAACTGCAAACTTCATGGCTAACACAATCAGTTTACAAACAGTTTAACAGTCTATAAAGCCTGCACTCAGTCAAGTTCACTTCTAAATCTGGTACGGCAAAACACTCAAGCTAAGTGTATGCATGGATTAGAGATGACTATGAATTCACTATACTCTGGGGTCTTTGGAAGACATTAAAATGAATTGAAGCCTATGGGACTGAGATCTTTTTTTCCATGCGGGAGACAGCAAAACACACTACAGCGAACCTTTCAGTGTAATCCCCAATGTGTCATTTGTGTATAAAGTGATCTGCCTATATACTGACAATTAGGTCAGGAAATTTTGTCGCTATGGTGACTAGTTTATTTGTAGTTACCTACATGCATTCAAGAATGCATTTATGTTATCAGTAAATTGGGAAGACATGATGTTTGTTTGACCTATTGGGTAGTTCAGGTAGTAAAGCATGAGCATACAATACATACACATACGGACACACCCAAAGTAAAAAGCAAAAGCCTTTAGCTACACTACCATGGTCATACCTAAGAGTACAATTTTTGCAACGAGACTAAATCACAGTCTAGATTCCCACAAAGGGTTTTAATCTCTCATATACTTGGACACCAAATTATCAACTGTTGACCACTACATTCCTTTGTCCTTGTGCAGCCTTTAATGTGGTTTAGCCAACCCACCTAAATAAAATCACAAAACAACCTTAAAGTACACTATGAATTACATATACTCCAAATATGGGATGGTATTATCAGCAATGAATTATGCTATGAATTACTATTGAATGTTCCTTTGAAAGTACAAAAACAGGCATAGACAAAGAGAACTGTACAAACAAAGACGCGACAGAAAAACTTTATAATCAAGGTTCTGCCCAGAAATTCCTGAGTGGTGGTCTAAAGCTAACATGAACTGATATGCGGTGTGTTATATTAGGGTGTATTGTACATGTATCAATGATATATGTAAGAATTGTACTGGTCGGATTTAAGAGGGTACCGGTCGGTTTTTAGAGGTACTGGTCGCCTTGAACCACTGCCGACCAGTGTGGGCAGAACCCTGCACAATGGAAACAAGCAAGAAGGTAGTCAGAGAAAAGCACTGTACACAGTATACTATATGAACTACTGTATGTTTTGCGAGTACTATAGCCCACACTATTAACCCAACATCACTGTGTACAAGGGGAATGAATGAGGTTTATCTTTTCACCTACATATTAGGTGAGCACACCCAAGTGGTATTATTACTGATACAATAGCCACTTGGGATTCGTCTGATATATGTCCCCAGGCAACAGCCCTGAGGCTTGGGCATATATATCAGGTAAATCCCTCTTGGCCATGATATAACTAACTCATAGTTCACCATGTCAATTAAATGGACTTTCACATCCAACTTATAAATAAGAATGCCAATTTATGTAACACAATAGCTTGTATGTATGCTCCTGCATGGAAGAACAGCTTTCAGCCAAATGCAAGAGCTTAACTAAATATCAACCAACTTGTTATTCCACTATCACACTTGGATATCAATATTTGCATTTATCGATGCTATTGAAATATTCCCCACCCCTAACTGAGAGTGCATTGCAAGAGATGAAATCTTGTTCTTACTATAATTATGTACGTCCATGCATACTGTATATCTACAAAGACATAACATAACCCCATGTCTATATATGGAATACAGTTCATATACAGTATGTACCACATAATATAGATACATACCTGCTTCTTTCATTACTTTAGCCATCTCAGTACCCTCATCAGATATTTCACTGACTATTGTGAGCTAAAGTGAACAGTTAATAATTGAACATTTTGTATGCAAAATTAAACTATGGTAGTGCCGTATTGCCTCAAATTACTGTACAAACGTTTACTTCTTTTAACCATTTTTCATTCCAGTCACTAAATGAGACCACAAACTATAAAAGACCAACAATTATGAGACCAGCACTTGGAATTAACTTTATTCCTCCATGTTGTACTGTTGTTGGTGTTTTTAATATTTCACAGATCCAAGGCCATAGTAATGCTCTACACCCCCAGCAATTGACAGGGGCCAGGTAATTAATTATACAGGACCAGTTGTAATTTAAGGCAATATGGTACATTTTTTAATGCAATAAATATTAGAGTTACTCAATGTTATAACACTTCTACAAATCAAACCAGTTCATAAAGTATCATTTATTCTATAGCCACGGGTAAAATGATTTTAAAATACAGAAATGGTACAGTATTTGCACATAAGACTATGTCAACTTGATTAGTTGTTTCACTGCCCACCTTTTTCATGATTGAAATTTTTCAGAAACACAGTATGGCTACAAAGAAGTTGTCATTTTGTCACAACCACACACCCTTACTTGTATTTTGTTATTTTGTACTCAATTTATCCTGATTTCTGTTAATATTTTATTGATATGCTGACCTACCAACCCTATACTCTCAAGATTTTCATTCATGTTCAATAATCAAGATGAAGTGGCCTAAGAACAAAAGGTGATCTAGCATATATCCCTCAGCACATGGGAGATCATGCGCATGTGCTGGGTGACAGGTGATACCTAATTTATCTACCCAGTGGGTTAACATCCTACCATTATTGCTTTGTATCCCTGTATGACAAATTATTGCCCAAGTGCTTTGGGGTGTGACTATTTTATCCCAGTGCGAATCACAGCAATAAAGTGTGATTCATAGCCAATACGCTAATGATTTTAATGTTCTAAATGTTTTGTTCTTCACAAAGTGGCTCAAGTAGCACAAAAATACCTTACGGATTCCTACCCTATCCTTAATGTTTCAACGTTTGCTCATACAACAAAGGCACAAAGTGTCGGAAGCTTTTATACAATTTCACGTATTGCTTACCCCTAGTAAAGCATGGATACTACCATGTAAAACCAGCTACAAAATCATGTGACTTTATGGTTTCTTTCACCTGTAATGATATATAGCCCACAGAAGCCAATAAGTAACCACAAATCAGGTTTGTGGCTTCCTGTGAATAAATTAACAGTGGCAAAAATGTAGCGTGGAGATATGTGATACAAAGTATTTGTAATGAAGTAGAAGTACCTGTGGTAAGCCAAAAACCCACACATACTTTAATTTGCTATAGCACTTGTACATCCTGCCCACTTGTACATCCTCGTCAAGTGTCTATTAGTGTCAACTTCATTGTGCTTTATGAACAAATAACTCGACAAAACAACACGCTACACGATCAAATGTTTGACTGATAGCTGGTTAAAAGAATACAAACAGAAAAAATGGATAGCATTTCTGAAGCATTGTCATAAATCCAAGTTATAGTTTGGCCAAGTGCAAAGACCAAGTTAATAATGAAAAATCTGATAATTAATTCATACAACCCCTGCCCTATGAAAAGTTGCAAAGGTTTAACCAGTGCCAGTTATTTCACTAGAATGGTACTGATATCTATAGTATCAGTATGGGTCATTCCATACCAAATCAACAAAAAAAAATCCAGACCCCTTTTGAATTTTGAAAAATTTAGCATAAGCATGGATCCTTTCAAAAAAGTTTCTCACACCAAAATTTGGCTCATTTCATTGGTCCCCCTTGAAGTTATGACCACTTCAAAGTTTCTGTCGAAAATTTCATTTTGCTTACATGTTTTCAATAAAATGGCCATAACTTTGCATGCGATTGACATAAAAACTTATGGTTTAGATTTTTGAAATCCTTATTAAATTCTCTTTCAGGTGATATATAATGTTTTATAATTGTTTAAAGGAAAAGGTCAAACCACAAAAATGTAGCTTTTTTCTTTGATCTTAATTTTCAAAAATACATATTCTTTAATTAATTTTATTTTTGGTTTACACGTTGCTCTAATACCCATCATTCATCAGTGTGAGTTTAAAGTTGGGACCAATAGTAGATCACGAGTTATAAGTGTTAATGTGTAGCCTTGTAATTACTGTTGTTTGTAGGGTTCAGGTATGCAAAGATGCAATACCAATTGCAAGTAACTTTATATAATACTATGTCACAATCATTTTATACATTGTTGGTAAGTAAGTTCATGTTTTGTAAGAAAACCCAGTAAAAGCTTATACTTGAATACATATACTCAAGTAATTTACCCCTTATCAAGCTTGTATATATTGTTTCTGATTATGATGCCAAGTCTATTATATAGTAGTGAAATATTGAACTTGTTGACATTTTCACTAGCTACAGTAACTGCTACTGTTAGCATTTAATGCTGATTGTTGATATGCAAGTCAGCGTTGAAACCGGGTCGGGTCATCCGGGTCATCCGGGTCACATATTCTCCGGGTCATCCGGGTCTGACCCGGTTTACAATTTATCCGGGTCTGACCCAGATTGGATCACGTGAGAAACGAAATTGTTCGTTAGACGACGTGGAAACTTATAAACGCTATCGCGTAGCTCTTTCGTGAGCCACGCTCACTTATCGCATTACCAACATACGCTCAGCCACGCCGATTTGTTAGTAAGTGTAGTATGTAGCATGAAACTGAGGGTATCTATGGTGAGGGGTAGCTATTGTCAGTAGGTGAAGACTTTTTTTTTTTTTTTTTTTTTTGGTCTTCAACCTACAGCTGCCTGAAGTTGCAATATTTACTCAACACGAATCGAACGCTCAAAATGTTGACTCGTTCGCTCGCTCGAGACTAGCCGAAACACATCTCGGCTCTAATTAATCCGGGTCAATCCGGGTCACTGGGTCATCCGGGTCAGCAGTAGTGACCCGGTTTCAACGTTGATGCAAGTACGTATTTTGATACACACACTTAATGTAGCTATGGTGGAAACTGTCTAAGCCAGTCAGGACCAATTTTTTTTGGCCTTAATATGCAGGTGGCTATATAGTTCGATGTGTATAAATGTCTTTCTAGAACAATTTAAAGTTGGCCCTAAATAGAAAAGTGGCCTTTTGTTACAGGTGGCCACTAAGACAAGTTCCACTGTAATTTGAAACACTTACAAACAAAGCATATTGTTATGTAGCTGCATTCTGGGAGTGTATAAACAGTGGAATGGACTACTGGAATGGTGGAATACTGGAATGGTGGAATGGATTTTTAAAAAGTTCAATATCATTTTTTACATCCAAATAAGTACAACTCCCCTTATGTAAGAAAATAAATAAGATTCCCCTTGAAGTCAGCTCTTTTAGCATAATTCACCTCACCATAGATACAGTTTACCAATATACACTCCCCTGCATTCTTTGTTGTTAACACAGGCATGAATACTTCATATGTTGTAATCTGCTAGAACTTTTCTAACAAGTAGTAATAAATGACTGATGCAGTATTAACATATTCAATTGTGTACTGATATCAATACATCAGATTTCATTGCATGTCAAAGTTACATGTGAATGATTGTAGGGACCATCGTGCAATATGCACCACTTTCAGTCTCAACATTTACTATAACACTCTGATTTAACTTTGAAGTTATTTGCCTTGACCCTTTCTTTAATCGATTATTGATGTATTTCACTTAAAGCTATAGATATGTATCAATGTGCAATTGCTGTAGTAAACCTTTGTACTATGTAATTTCTAATGAAGTTTAACTTTTTAAACAAAGTTAATGGAGGGAGATAATTTGCGTGTGTGTTTGGGCGGTGTAGCAACACATTGCAGCTATCCAGCATTAGATAGGTACGTAGCTTACCTGCATCACAATATATAGTTATACAACGGCCACGAGTGCTCTGCCTGATATAAACGCACGAGCCTGAGGGCCGTTAGGCCCAAAGGCAAGTGCGTTGATACAGGCAGAGCACGAGTGCACGTTGTATAACTGTTATGTACCACTCACCTAATAGGTGGGGAGAGTCTCACAAGACAGCTGTAACACTTATAAAGGCCAGGTTTCTAACATCGATTGTGGATAACCAAGCCGGACGTTGCGATGACGTTCCCCCTGCAGTACTGCAGCCACCTGAGATATTGAAAGCTAGTACGCTATGGGTTATATCCATTCGCTGTTCAACTCTCATCACGTAGTGCTCAGCATGCCAGCGTGCCATATAGACTAAGCACCAGACTAATTGCCATAGTGATTCTCTCGAGTGAAAAACAGCAGCTAAATAGAAGGTTTAAGTAAACAAAACCTAACTAATATACGAGATACTAGTCTAATTCTTACTATTTACACTGGCTAAACTCGAATCTGTTGGTATGACAAAACTGGTTACCACAATCGAACGTAAAGGTTAGTATTATTTAGAATATATTTGTTTTTTTGAGTCATTGTCGAAGTGGACTACAGTTTAATCTGAGCTAAGATGGCACCAGACTAGTAAGGTGTATAAGTACGTTTATATATATGTAGACTAGAGTTGTGGCCACCCGCGTTGGCTTTTTCGATCGCCATTGGCTGCTTGTAAACATTATACGTATTGGTGACGTTATGGCCCACAATCGACCTTTACATGTCAGGCTATAAAAGAATTCGAGTGATCTGTGAAGTGTCTTTCCACCTATTAGGTGAGGTGTCGTAGTGGTCTTCGCCACCGGCACTTGTGCTATGGTGCACAAAACCCCAGCCAGTGCAATATCTGTATATTGCACTGCGGTTGGTGCATTATAACTTATAATGCACTCGTTGTGGTCTACAAAACCGCAACCAGTGCGTTATAAGTTATAATGCACTCGCTGCGGTCTGCAGCAGTGCAATATACAAATTATGGCACTGGCGGTGCCTTTGAACTGCCCACGCAGAGTGGTACATTACTAGATGTAATATACAGCAGTAGGTATTAATTGGAAAACATTATGAACGCATGCGTAGGAAAAATACCGTGTGTATGGGTCGTTCCAAATGGGTGACCAGGTGGTACAAAAAGTCCCCTCCCATAGCCCACCCATAGGACTAGGAGAATATGCTGGAAATGAGTACATAAAAAACCAGTTACGTTAGTGCTGCAATATATCAGAATGATAATAAAATAACAACTTTATTAAGAAGAGGGAATTAACACTATGGTATGGGATTACTCTATCACAGGAGGAAATGCACAGACATTAAAGGGAGTCTTGTGTGGTAGACTCAGTTATTTAAGGGAGTCTTGTGTGGTAGACTCAGTTATTTAAGGGAGTCTTGTGTGGTAGACTCAGACATCGAAGGGAGTCTTGTGTGGTAGACTCAGTTATTTAAGGGAGTCTTGTGTGGTAGACAAAAGTCCAGTGTTCTCCCATTCCAAGAATAGCTCTTCCATCCCAAGACTAGCTTAGGGTGTGATAGTGCAGGGTTTCATTAGGATTATTAGGATGGCCTTAGAAATCCCTGTGACTTCAATGTTGGGAACCCCCAGGTATTTCACCCCCAAGCCTCATGCAATTGGGAGCCACAATTTGTGGCTGATCATATCAATGGTCCTATTACAAAATCGTATAGGAGAACCATGGAACCCTGCACAACTACCAAAACAACCACCATCATTGGACGGCGGTTGACAAGTGAACAATATTAGCTTGAAACAAATGGCTGATGGTTTAGGGTTCTTTATTTAACGACCGACATTAATGGAACATTTCTATGATTCTCCGATTCTCAATTATAGAATCAAAATTATGAACTGCATTGCTATATCTAAGTAGTTTCATCATGATATAATTGATGTATGGAGTTTAAGCCAGTTGCCTTAGTACCAAAATTACTGGGCCTTAATGTGCAGGTAGCTGCTTAATACATTTACATAAGTGTATAGCAACAATTTAAAATTGGCCCTTATGGAGTGGTGGCCTTTCTATACAGGTGGCCGCTTTCCACTCTATTCCATCAAATTTTTGACAAATAAGACAATGCATAGTAGTTTTAGAAGTGTACATTTTTCCAGCAAAGGCATTATTTATAGGTACAAACATATAAAGGTGACCTTTACATGGTCAGTAGTAGGCTTGCCCTTTCAAAGTATGAGTCAAAAGTGATATACAGTGTAACATATCTTAGCGACTACCTTAAAGGCCACCTTTTTATAAGGGCCAACTTAAAATAATGCTCTAATGCAACTATATAAAGCAGTTATCTAGGTATTAAGACCAAGAAGCTTTGGATATCACTAAGACATGGCATTTCGATTCAACAGTTCCACTTTACATGTACATATATACGAATAACTGTTGTTTGCATCCATTATACACACGTATAAGATTTGAAACTATCATCATAATCTGTGTCCGAATATTATAATAAGTAAATCCCCTATAAATATAGCTACCTCTATAATAAGACCACCTTGTTATAGTGGCCGCATCTATTTCATAGGACACCGAACTTACAGCAAAAAATATAATCAGTGATTCCTTTATTAGGCAGTCTTATTATTGCTCCAACTTTCTTAGCTTTAAAAGTGGCTCTGTTAGTATGGTTTCACTGTAGTGAGCCCTTGTCAATACAAACCCTAATTATTTTAATACATAAAATGATTTGTGACATACTAATATAAGGTAACTTGCAATTGGTATTGGAAATTACACTGCAAAAATACCATACAAACAGCAGTGATTACAAGGCTACACATTAACACCTATAACTCATGATCTCCTATCGTCCCAACTGTAAACTCAGAGAGATGAATGATGAGTATAAGAGCAACTTGTAAATCAAAAATAAATTTAACTAGACAGATGCAAACAGCATCGTTGGGCGAGCCTGAACATATTTAATGGGAGTATGCATAGCAGCAATAGTGGTCATATACAAATCTGATAACACAACGTAAAGCATAAGCAAGCAAACAAAATTATTATGTAGATAAATCAATGTTATTGTTGTGTGACTGATTCATTATTTTACATACTAATTCTGCCTTCTCTGCTGCAAGATTGTGTCCCTTTGCCGAGCATATCTTGTTCTGGAGTATTCTCTGTTTCTCCTTCGTCTTTCTTCAGCTTCTGGTGTTTCTCGGTCCCTTCTCAATCTGTACAGCTGTCTCCTTCTTCTAAGCCGTTCTTCTGCATTCATTTAGCCAACCTTAGGTGATTTTCATATTCACGCGCTGATACACGTGTTTCATACGCTGTAATCTACGTCGTATATTTCTCCGTGACATGGTCGATGAGACGAACATATATGGAAGTGCTGTAATCTACTGCGTATATTTCTCCGTGACATGGTCGATGAGACGAACATATATGGAAGTGCTGTAATCTACGTCGTATATTTCTCCGTGACATGGCCGATGAGACGAACATATATGGAAGTGCTGTAATCTACGTCGTATATTTCTCCGTGACATGGTCGATGAGACGAACATATATGGAAGTGCTGTAATCTACGTCGTATATTTCTCCGTGACATGGTCGATGAGACGAACATTAATATGGAAGTGCTGTAATCTACATCGTATATTTCTCCGTGGCATGGTCGATGAGACGAACATATATGGAAGTGCTGTGATTTACGCCGTTTATTTCACGGTAAGTCCGTTTATTTCAGGGTCTCTTTCCGATTTCTTCTGTAGTTTTTTGGGCATGGTCGCTGAGACGAAAGTTACGTGGGCGACTCGCTAGTGTGGGGCTCGCTCAGGCTCGCCCCAATTAAAGAATATATATTTTTGAAAATTAAGATCAAGGAAAAAGCTACATTTTTGTGGTTTGACCTTTTCCTTTGAGCAATTATAAAACATTATATATTACCTGAAAGAGAATTTAATAAGGATTTCAAAAATCTAAACCAGATATTTTTACATCAATCCCAAGCAAAGTTATGGCCATTTTATTGAAGACATGTAAGCAAAATAAAATTTTCAACAGAAACTTTGAGTGGTCATAACTTAAAGGGAGACCAATGAAACGAGCCAAATTTTGGTGTGTCAAAGTTTCTTGATAGGGTCCATGTTTGTGCCAAATTTCATGAAAATTGAAAGGGGTCTGGATTTTTTTTTGTTGATTTGGCATGGAATGACCCGTATGTGCATAGATTCTTTGATAACTACTATCTTACAAGGGTACAGTAAAACAAACAAAATTTCCCATATTTTTAATTACATGCATTGGGTATCAGGTAGCCGCCACTTTTAACCACAAAAGCCTGATTTTCAATAGGCTCCAATGTATTTTGGCATCACTTTGATTAACATTTGATCCAGCATACATTGGTGATACAGAATTTCAGAATATCAGCACTGGAGCCACTATTATGTAGCAATATTAATGATCTATCAATTGTGATATGATCTGTGCACAAGGTAACTACAAGTGGTTAAAACATCTAAAGCATCGAGGAAATACCATCAAGTACAGTATGGTTGCTTCTTGGAAAGGAATCAACTTGGCTTGGCCATATTAGCATGGTATAGGTTGTTTTAAACAGGGTGAAAATGAGGTAATTCTTTATCACCCTGAAAAACAAGGTGTTAATGAACTCTGGTAATCAAAACTATACCAAACCCTGTCTCTTGTATCAAGGTACTAATCTTGAGTTAATAAGCACCACCACTGAGTATAGCATGAGTACAGTGTCTATGGCATACAAATACAGCTTTGTTACAGTAAATTACAAACGGGTACTCACCATCTTTTTGTTTACAACTTGAAACCAAGTTGCTATTAAATAAGATAATCTTGTTTTGAAATTTTTAGTTGTTGTTTTAACAGAGAAGTAGATGTTTTTATCCCATTGAATATCTACAGGCTCAAGGAGTTTCCCATTGATGTGATTAGAGTCAAATGAAAAGCCAATTGAGCTTAAATGGTTGATGGTAGGAGACTCTTCCTGTAACTTTGTTTCTGTTGCAGATTTAACTTTGTCAGTGCCAATTGTAGAATCACTATGTACTTCCTTGGTGGACTGAACTTTAACTGTAGGAGAATTCGAATCACTCAGTAATTCAGTTTCCTTGACAGAATTGTCCGGCAATTCAGTTTTCTTGTTAGATTCAATCTGGTGCTTATTATTTTGGTTGATATTTTCCTGGTTAGATTCTACTTGGTGTTCTACAACTGTCGATGAATCCTCCTGGTCTTCGGTGCTCGATAATACGGTGTTCCCGTTGGCAGGTTCCTCCGGCTTGGGTTGCCAGGTAACAATATAATCACCCTGTATATAGTTGTAGATATGTACCAAGGCACTAAGTATGACAATCGCACAACACAGTATGGTTATGAAACGTAAACCCCCCCAGGCAAAACCTTGCCAATAGATTCGTCTTTGAACCATCACCAGGCTCGTCGCACAGTGACCATAAGATCATGAAGATAGACGTCGTAACCATCCAAACACAGTAAAATAAATATCAGACGGATAGACCTATATGACCAACTCTAGTCGACTCTAGTTAAAGCACATGGGTGTGATCGGTTTGTCGTAGTGCACGAGAATACGCGGTTGTTAATATACGAATCCAGAGTTAAGTTAATCGGCTACTTTACTTTCGTGATTAACAACACAGCGAAAGCATCACATCTAGTATTTATTATTTGTGGATTGGGCAGAGCTCGCCTCTCTGCCCACAGTTTGAGCTTTAAGACTTATATTTAGCTCAAAGATATAAGAGCGTATTTCACGTGACGTCACAAATGCGGCGTTTATTTAAGACACTTGCGGCGTTTATTTGAGACGTGTGGAAAGCCCCGCAATCATAGATAATATACGTTTATTTTTAATGGCCAGTAGCCTTGAGCTAGTGGACCATCAGTACTGTACTCTAAAGATTTTATTAATTGTACATCCGTTATTGTATACTTGGGGTATCACTCTTTTCACCCGATTTCATAACCCTACAGAACCAGGGGCGTAGGCAGGATTTCCAAAAGGGGGGTTCTGCCCTAAGTATAGAATCTCCACAGCGGGGGTCTGGGGCCGTGTACACGTGTAAACATGTGTATTCTTATAAATTCATTCGCAATAGCGAGTAGAGGTACTTGAATTCCTCTGCCTGAAGACCTGTAGCTACCCATTTCAGTGGATTTGTGTAAGTTAATTCAGTTCTAGTTAACCAGTATCACGATTTAAAAAACTTAACTCTGAAAAGGGGGTTCGTCCGAACCCTTTGAACCCCCCCTGGCTACGCCCCTGAGAACTTAGACAAAAAACGGTGAACCAAAAAGGCAAAAAAAGAGTGTAATATTGAAGGGGGATCGAATCCAGGATCCCAGTGTGATGGTCCAGTGTTCTACCGATTATGCTACCGCTGCTAGCTCCCTTGATTCCCTTCTTTTGTATCTTATAAATGTGACTAACGAAATAAGCTGTAAGGTAAATGAGGGTAATTCCGGACACTCTTTAGTAAAATCGCTCTAACACTGCACTCACAACGAGTTAAGATAACCTCTAGGAATCATTTTAAAGCCTATCTCATGGTGCATCTGCAGTACAAATTTCGTTTTGATACAATCAACTGCTGAGGAGTTATGAGCCAAACTTTAACAGCGTGTAAAAATGCAGCATGCGGCTAATTCCGGACACTTCGAATAACAAGCAATTAGCGCCTTCCACAGGTTATAACAATCCTCTTTGAAATATGGAGACTAAAGTACAACTCATCTGCAGCTTATAAACCAAGTAGAAAGTCCATACCTTTTGGGAGAAAGCAGCAGTGAGTATTTTTAAAAGTTTATGTAATTCGAGAATATTTTCTTTGTATTTCAACCGAGCAGCTGCTGAAAAATCGACTGCCACTCCGCCTGTGCTGCATGGATTCTTATGATTTTTAGTATGCAATTAGCCGAGAGTATGATCTTCATATAAATCTTTGAAAATCAAAAATAGGAGCTTGGGCTGCCTGGTTAAATAAACATTTTCAAAGTTTTTGAACAAAACTACCTGTGATTTTGCTACAAATACGTGTCAAACTTCAAGGTGGAATAACGGATTCGCTTCAATTTGGGCTTGTAGATAGGCCATAGGACACTGCATTAGCATACCAAATTATAGGCCAAGGGATTCTACCATTGTTGAGAACGATCTAAGTGTCCGGAATTAGCCTCTGTCCGGAATTACCCGCACTTACCTTATATAGTAAGAAGAACCTAACCCTAAAGGTGAAGAAGAAACCAAAGCTGAACTCTAACCCTAACGCTAACACTACTAGACGCTTCCCCTAAAGTCTACTACTCGTGGAAACTACTGGACGCTTCCCCTAAAGTCTACTACTCGTGGAAACTACTGGACGCTTCCCCTAAAGTCTACTGCTCGCGGCAACTACTGGACGCATCCCCTAAAGTCGACTACTCGCGGCAACTACTAGATGCGTGCCCTAGAGTCGAAGAGAGAGAGCAACAACTACAGTAGGAAGTCTGGATGCTTTTGAGCTTAATATTACGTAAGGGTTATGAAAGGTGGTGAAAAGAGTATAAAACCCTCTATACTTGTATGCGGTACTGTAAAGTTATAATCAATCAATCAGGCAGCTGACTGTTCTATTAGAGTGTATCAATCTTTTCTGTCACATGCATTTTGAAGAGCAAAGATGTGCTTCAGCCATTTATTATGTTCCCATAACTGCAGATTTATTGGGAAGTTGGGCGTAAAGCCAGGACCGGAGCCCAGAGATTTTGAGTGGTCAGGCCATCTATGGACTGCAATGTAGGCGATAGTCATGCACATTGCACACTACTTTTTATTGATCTGATGTGACTTTTAGATTATCTGCTTTCATGTGATACTCAACTGCTTGTGCTAAGCACACACATTGCAGCATGCCAATTAAGCTAGTGGTGTCTGGAAATTTTTGAAAATAGATGCTCTGAAATGGCATCTGGAAGCTGTTTTACTTGCAAAGCCTCTTCTTTTTGTTAACATCAAAGAAATATCCTGGTAATATTGTACTACAGTACCAGGCAAGTAATTCAATTTCATGTCTAGTTTTACTTTCTGAAAGCTTATATTTGAGATACAGAAGCCATTGGAATTGTAATTGCTAATGCATGCATGAAGACTAAGTATAGAGCAATGGCTGTATTCTATACCAAATGCTCTATTAGAGTATTGTGATGACTGTTCTATTAGAGTATATTATGATGACTGCTTTGTTAGAGTATCTCGATCTTTTTTACAAATTCAAGTAGCTGAAATGTGGTCTGGGGCACTGCATAAAGCTTGAGCATAATTTGAGCATAACCGGTAAAATTTTTTGAGCAGTGCAGCATAGCATAATAGGTAAAATTTTGAGCATAATAGGCGGGTCCCTAGTTATATCCCTACTGTGCATTTCTGTTATGGTATCTTGTAAATTGAGCACAGTAGGGATATCCCTACTGTGCTCAATTTAAATTTCTTATTGTTTTACTGTGATTTAATATCATACATGCATAACTCCAGCTTGTTTCAGTACTTTTTATCGATGTGCTATGGTCCCTACTCTAGGTGAAAATTCCATTTTGTGTGTGTGTGTAGCTATGTACTTGTTTTTATTTGACTGTATTAGAGGTGACTGCTCTATTAGGGTATCACGATCTTGATACCTGGTTTATAATATGGTGTATAATTGTTGATTTTCCAGCTACCCTCCTACTGAACTATTTTATATAGCCTGTGCAGCAGCTATGCACAGTATGTGCACTCAAATACAATGCATGGTGTAGTTGCTATACAGGATCTTATATTGTACTCAATGCTCCTTTGAACTCTGAATATTGAAACGTTTATACATTTTTAAACAGATTTTGATGTATACAGTACCGTATTTACTTGATTGTGCCCTTTATAGTTTATAAAACAATCACAACATGTTGCTATTTCTTCTTCTATACTGGACCTTTCTTTCACTTGAGTTCTTGCAGCACAATTATGTCATGCCTCATGTTATGTGGTCAATTTACTACAGTAACTAATATCTGGAATTTTGATTATCTGACAGCTGTTTAGGACAGTGCATTCCTTAAATCAAGATAGAGATTAATACTAAAGGTATGACAGCACTAGTAAAGAGTGATTACAAAAGTATAGTGAGGTACTTTTCGAGGGTGTGGTACAATTAAAATTATTTGAAAAAAGGATAAAGATCTTCAAATAGTACCACAGTGCGGTACTATTCAGGGGTGCGGCACAAATCAAGTAAATACGGTATATAGCTATTTAGACAACAATCAAAAGAAAGCTACTGTTTGTGCATGATAAAGAAAATTTGTTTGATTATACAATGCCACTCATATACGCACAGCAGCTAGCTGTGTGCTTTTATATGACACTCTATTATATAAATAATTGTGGGTTTTGATTAGCATGTAGGCTGGCCGTTGAGAGTCTTGGGAGTACGTCATTTTATGATAGAGACTGGTGGTAGCTATTTGCAGCTAAAAGCCACAAATAACATCACTGGATGAGATTTTCATGACATATAGAGCATGCTCAATTGACATGTATACTAAAATATTTTGGTGGGGGGTCAAGTTCCCCCCTTGAACCACCCCTAATCCACCACTGGTTAATATTCTCTACTCTTGTAGTTACTTTTATCAGTTATGTTTAAGTTGTGCTTAGGTAGTTGTCCAGTCAACAAACGAACACGTTCCTTCAATGAAAGATTGACTGATTGATTACTATTTTAACCTCTCAACAATTGGCAAAGCCGTTCTTACTTTCTGGAGTAACAAAAAACACATGTAAAACACATACAGTTACAAGGACAATTAACTTACCTGAGTAAGCAGGACAACCCAATTAACAAGAACAACAAAAACAGAAATCAATTACTACTTACTACTCGATCTAACAGGTCCAGTTTTGACATTTTGATAAAAGGAAACTTCTTTATTGCAGTAAAAATCAGCCGAAATATTCTTAGTGTCCATTAATGGAGAGGTCTCACTACTGTATGGCTATAGTATACCTGCTGCTTGTTCACAAATTAAATCAACTTCATTTAATACTGTTAGATGATCAATTGTGTAGTGCACAAAAATTATACGGTAAGTATTTTTCTGTATTGGTAGAGCACTAGTTTGTCTTATATCATCTTCATTGCATCTGCAGAACAATGATTTGTGTAAAAGCAGCAAACCCAGTTTATGGTTGGCTTTGGTATTAAAAGGTGTGGCCTTCTGGATGAAGAAGATTGATCAAAGGTGGTGGCCATGAAATGGCTGCAATGATGCATGTGGATGATAAGAAATTTTAATAATGGCTTTGTGCATTAATTAAATTTATCATCATCAACATCATTGCAGCTATTTCATGGCCCCAACCTTTGATTTCACCACTTTTTTGATCCAGGCTTTTGCCTTTTTTCATGTTAGCCTTATAGCTGTTTTTTTTTTTATACCCTAACATGCGTAAGGAGTAACACACACAAAATACATAATAATATTTAGCATGTCAGTAAATCACACAATTAAAGATTTTAGAACATAAAGGGTAGATTTCTTGTCTAGTCTGATTTCAGTGCTCCCCATGGTTGATCACTTGATGATCTTTTAGTGATGTACTGAGTCAACTCTTTTGTAAATGAAGTATGATCAACATCATGATGAGGTTGAGTGGGTCCACCCTCTGTCAGTGATGGAAACTGCTCCATTGTAGGAGCGACTGCTTCAACAACTTCAATTCCCTTGTTACGTAATTTGATATAGTACATGTACTCATCACTACCAGGGACTTGGTGTATTATTCTAGCATTTTGCAATGCTTGTGATAGAGTAATGAGTTTTGGTATTCCATCAATTAAATCATATGGTGTATCACCATCAGCATCCGCAGCATCACATCTCCACCATGTTGTAACAAATATTGTGCAATATGAGTGTGTCCAGCCGTGTAGGCTATGTGTAGTGGAGTGTAAAAATAATTAGTACAAATGTTCACATCTGCTCCACATTCTTCTACTAAAAAGCAAACAACATGAAAACAGCAAGTAAAGACAGCTTGGTAAAGAAGAGTAAAGCCAGAGTCAGTGGATTTAAAGGATGTTTTAACTCCACATATTTTTAGAAAATTAACAATAAATGATTGTGGTGTTATGGAAAAAACTTGATAGACCATTGGTGAATTATCTTCATCAGCCACATAAGGGTCTACAGAGTACTCTTTCGCTAACAATTCCACAACATCTATCTTTTGATTAAGAACAGCTGCTATTAAAAGATTTTGTGAGGACCCATTTTCACAATATATCCTCCCAGCAGCAGTTATATTACAAGGTTTTAGTAGATGTCTGATTTCTGAAATGTTACCATTAAGTAAAGTTGAAATGAGCTCCTCATATGTATCAACCGAATATGTTGTTACACTACTGCTTGAAGAGTATGGTTACTTTTTATTGACATCTTTCTGTCCACACAATGACTCCAGTAACTGGGATACAATATGGAGTTGAGAGTCATCTCTTAGTCTCATATGATCACCCTCCACTACCCACCCACTCATCTTCATCAACTCTTCACAAGCAGGATACCTCCACACTTCACTGCTAAATGTTTTGTCAGCCAGTTTGATTTTATGATACTTGTCATCATTTTGGTGTTGAATAATGTTGTCAAAGATCTTCCTCAGTGTTGACAAGGTACCCTCTAGGTATTCAGGGTTTATTGACAAATCAACTTTCTTAAGTTGTCTTGAAAATAGTTTTTGAAGTGTGCTTTGTTTTAGACTTTTTTCACTATTCCAGAATTCTTGTAAGATTTCTTCAACTCTGTGAGACTCACTCAATACATAATACAGTAATTGGAAAACAATCCAAACTACACATCAGTAGTTTTGAGATAAACAGTTTTAAAGAATCTAAGCCAATATAACTTTCCAGCATAGTGAACATGTGTATGAAATTAACACAAGAAATGCAATTTATTATCTTTCAGAGCATCCACAGCACTTATAGCTGCTTGCACCACCAAAATAAGATAGAAAATAAGGTTACAGTGTTGTGCTGGCTTCTTATAGTGGCAGGTATTTAGCAGAATCTCAACACAGAAAATATTTGGCCAACCGTAACAAGCCATCCATCAGTGATTCTCATCGAGCCAGGTTCTTACCAAGACCAGACATTGCCATTTGAACTTGCCACACCACCTAGAAAGGTTGGTTCTTACAACCAGGTTCAAGTAGTTTGAGTAATACTGACACTTAAAACCAAATAGTATGGTAATGTAGCTATACTCATTAGTGGTGTTAGTTTGATTTTGCCTGATGTGCAATTTGGATTGGTTTTATAAAATTAACTATCTAATGCTACGGTAATATGCACCAAGGTGCTGGATGACAGTCTGACCATACTGTATGCAAGGAAATTATGATGTAAGAAAAATTCAATGAATTCATGCTTCAGCAGATTTGACGAATAAAATGAAGAAATTATAGACAAAACCTATATTTTTTAAGGTGCTTATAAACATTTGACGAATTTAAATTTGATGAATTAAGCTGATTCATCAAATTCGTCAAATTTTTCTGACATCAAAATTTCCTTGCGTACAGTAGCTTTGACTTTGATTTCAGGTGAGTCTGTAATAAATGGTAGTAATATGCATATTTTTCAATTGATTTTGGCCTGACAAGGTAATCAAGAGAAGTTACAATTGGCTATAATTCCATCACAAAGTGGGGGAGAGGGGCGGCTTTTGCCCCAAATGTCTCATCCTAGATCCGCCATCTGGGGTAGTGTCACGGCACCAGAGCTCACATCTGAGAAGGCTGCCATCACAGTCAGACCAATAATATTATTGTTCAGCTGGTTACATCTTATGGACTACATGTATCTTAAGAACAATAATATTAATTGTACTTAGGCACTTGTACAGTCATTTTGTACAGGTGTATTATTTTCAAAGAGTGGCCATAATGTTGAAGCGCAGCTAGGCCATTTTAGTCCATAATGAAAAGTGACTATTTATTGCGTACAGCAGTCTTGCTTTGTGAGCTTAGTGCAATGCAGCAACTATACATTATTATAGTCTTGTGTTTTTTTATTATAGTCTTATGTTAGACATGTCTCCGTGTCCTTGTCTCTGTGTCTTTACGTGACTCTGCCTCTTTTCATTGTAGTCGCTTTGTGTCTAGTTTCATACTTTTGAGGTAGTTGGAAAAGGAAGATGTAGCTAAACGGACGTGTCCAACTTTATCCGTCTTTTCCAACTGCCCATAGTTTTGTGTCTTTTACATGAATGACTGCTCTATTAGAGTAGTTCAATCTTATGTAAAAATTTTCGTGTAAGAAATTTTCGTACAAGTTTTTCATATATACGAAAATTATTTTACAACGAAAATAACGGTATTTTATTTATTTATTTTATTTTATTTATTTATTAAGGCTTTACAGCACAAGTGTTGAAGGTCTGTAGGACACCTGGTCCTACAGCCTGTTTAAAGTTGCTACAGAAGGTGTGTTTGAAAAGGTGGTTAAAGGAGAAAAAAGTAGTAACTAGAATGAAGTGGAGCATGATTCTAGGACATTTCTGTAAGACAGTATACAGGTCTTTAAAGTGTAAGAAAAGAACCGCCTAACATTTACAGTTGTGTGAGGTGCTGCAGTAGTGCAAATATCACGTAATATCAATGGGAAGGCCACTCATGATAACATGTGCTTATTATTTATATGTATGCCAGAAGCAAGACCATTAAAATTTCAAAGCCATGCATACACACTACATGCATTATCAGAGCATTAATATGTAAAGTGTAGCTGACTGCTGTATTAGAGAGTATTGATAACTATTAATGCTCTAATGCAAACCCACACAAGGACTAAAATACAGTCACTGTATCACACTCTGCTAACATTAATGCATTTCCACCTGTATCTATGAGACCACAAGGCTACAAAGTCATAGGCCATAAGGCCATCCTTATACAATAACCCACTTATTGTATCTATTAGACAACTATATAGCCCTCTGGGACCTGCAAGGAGGCTAACAGTATATGTAACCGAATGTTAGAAAATCACCCTTTGTGGGCACATTTGACACAGTACTGAAATATTTAGTTCTGAAACACAGCATTATAAGTTAAATCCCTACCTACTTTAAGGGTAGAATAACAATACTGGAATTTCAAGAAAAATTTAGAAATATTTGAAAAGTGTTTTCTGCTATTAAAAGCACCATGCTAGTTTCAGTAATTCTAATTGTTTCAGGTGTGACTATAAGGGTGATTTTCCATCATATGTAAGTAAGTTTAATACATTCAGAAGGAGAATACACTTTCCCTTCCATCACACATAAGGAATACAAACAGTTATAAACGAACGCCCAAGTTTTCATATGCATAGAGCAGTTTGTCTTCATGAGATGCTATCACACTAGGACCTGTGAGAGGCCTAAGCCTATAAAATCTAGAAGCACATTAACTAAATTCTGTGGAATAATCTTAACTGTAGATTCATAAGAAATTATTACTGTAATTTGTGATCCGGTCTGCAAAAGGGGGTCTTATAGCCTTTTCGGTTGCATGTACTTGGCTACCTGTAACTTGACTTGTGAATGTGGCATCACCCTGGAATTTGGTCCCCTTATACCCCTAACATAGCACTATGGCTTGGTGTAATATGAAAGCAATAGGTTGAAAAAATGAGGAGTTATGGTTAGTCAAACTTGAAAATTTGGAAAGACTGTAAGACCCCTTTCACAGACCGGATCACATTTAAATATTTGTACATTTACCATTCTGTTCCAAGCTTTATAAAACATACGTAATATTTAATTTGCCATGTGAAACCACACACTCCAGACCTCTGCTTTCAGCACATCAGTACCTTCTACCTTGATGTACCTGATCCCTCTTTGAATATCTGTTATCCACTCCTAAATTGTGCATTTAAATATTATTGTTTATACTTCACAGCTGTAGCTAGTTAGCTACAATGCAACATTGAAAACATGCACACATACACATGTACATATACAAAGGATACGATATGTAGCTGATAGCCATGAAAGTTTTAACCATTCTCTGAAGTTTATCAGTATAGCCTGAATTATTAATTGTCATCATTAGGATAAAACAAAATGTGAGTGCTCAAATTATCATGGGACATGAAAGTAAGCAAAAGATTGTAGTGTTTTTTTTTTAAATGTTAATTTTAAAATGAAGTAGGGATCTATGCAATAAAAAGTAGTGAAACAAGAGATGAATGATGGTATTACAGCATAGCTCATTGGGAAAGTCCCTACTGTGGCATTGAGCAAAATTATAGCTAATGTGCCAAAGTAGGGACTTTCCCATCGAGCTATGCTGTAATACCATCATTCATCGCTTGTTTCACTACATTTTATTGCATAGATCCGCTTCATTTTAAACTAACAATTTTTAAAAAATACTAGTTTGTTTAGTTTCTGTTGTAGCACAGCTAGATAGTTACAGCTTATTAAAGTACGTACTGTGCCAAAATTGGAAGCACATAGCATGCATACCTTTAATCGTAGTGGCAGTGGTGCTCAGATCTATGACCTAGCTGTATCAGTACGATGGTCTGCGTTCCATTCACCCCAGCCGGAAGTTGTTCGAACAAACAGGCCCTTTCAGTTGTCTGGAACTTAGTCTCGACTAACAGGATGAAGTAATACAATGTAGTCTTCCTCAAGGTCTTCCTAATGATTCTTGGTGCCAAGCCACTTAACCATTTTGCTTGGGGGGTCTGGGCTTGCGCTCATCCTTTTCTTCTGCTGCCGTGGCCTTTTTGGATTCATGTAATAGTGTTCGTCTCTTGGCTTCTCACAAGACTTTCATGATCTAGTGTTTCCAAGTGAAGAACATGCTGTTACTATCTTTGAAAGTTTACATCTGATATCTTTATTCCCTCTGCTACCCTGCAGGACTTACAGGCTCTGTTAGATCAAAATCAGTATGACCAACTCTTTGGCTTCTTTCAACATCCAAAACCGTGCTCGACTTACTGCTCTCTGTCTCACTCGATCATCTGGTGCTAGCAGTCATGGCTCAAAGCTATTCCTCAAGTCTCCCTTGCTCTGGCTATTCCTGGTCCTGAGTTTGTTGTTGGCCTTCGTTTGTGGCTTGGAATTCTTCTATTTCCACTTTCCCCATTATGTGTGTGTCTTACTTCCATTGACCAATTTGGTGACCATCTTCTGGAATGTTCCCATGGTCCTATGAGAATTCATCACCATGATTGCTCTAGTTGACATTGTTTGTCATGCTTTGTCCCAGAGTCATTCAGGAGTTTTAAAGGAGCAATGTGTTTCTTATGAAGAGATAATTCTTTCCCAGGTGATGTGTACTACCCTGATTTTCAGCATGGTTATCCGGCTTATTTTGACGATGTGTCTGTTCGTAGCACTACCCAGCCTTCCCACATTTCTTCTTCTTGTGCTGGGGTAGCTGCTGCAGCTGGTGAGTTAGCCAAGGACCAGAGACATCAAGATGCTGTAGAGGAGGCAGGTTTGTTCCACTTGTTGTAGAAACTTTTGGTTTTTCCATTTGCACTTCAAACCCTTCATACCATCGCTGAACGCACCACAGCCAGAAGTGGTGCATCAACCAAACAGGCTTGTAAACATTTGTTACAACAACTTTCAGTTTCTTTATGGACAAACAATGGCCGTATGGTTTTACAGTCCTGGGCTTTGTAGTGTGAGGACTCTGATTTTCCTTTCCCCAACACTGCTTGAAGTATCTTAGTTTACTACAGTGGTATATCCCCAGTATATGGAACAGTTAATTGTTTGTTAATTTAGTAGTTTTTCAGTAAACCCGCATTCACTGATGTTTTACTGAGAGTTTAAAACTTAGTAAAATAATTATGTTCCATATACTTAAGTTTACTGACACTTTACTATCAGTAAGGCATCTTAACAAATTAGTAAACTAAGAACCTTCAAGCAGTGCAACCCCTGTTGTAATTGTGTTTGTTGTTTAGTTGTAGAGTAGTTTGTATTGTAGCTGTATTTTTTTTCTCCCCATTATATTACTTTGTGTTGAAAAAAAAATTTCCACTCAAGTACTCACATGAATCACTCGCTGATCTTGCCGTCCGGCACTAAGTGGCTAAGTGTGTGTTTATGGTTGTGTCACATTCACACAAAGTGTGCTTTATTGCCATACAAAAGAAATAAAGCACACTTTCATGGAAATATAGCACACTTTTCCTCTTTGAACTTTGATGGTATCATACATTTAATTAACATAATCATCATTGTATTGCACAAAAACAACCAAGCTGTGAACTTAAAAAGCCTGGGTGAAAAAAGTTGTAAAACCAACAAATGACTGCAATGATGTTAATACTAAAAAAATTTAACAAGGCACACAGCCATTATGAAAATATATTAGCATTAACAATATTGCAGCGGCCGCCACCCTTGATTTTACAACTCTTTTCACCCAGGCATTTTAGGCCTCACCTTTTTCTCATAACTTGAGTCAACCGGTCTGGGTGGACCGGTTGTAGCATGACAGGACACAATGAAAGGCCAAAAGCCTTATTAATTTACGATTGTTGATTTGTAAATTTCATAATACTAACACTAGTAGCAGTTGACATGGGGATGAACCTTCATTAAGGACCATTTGTAATGGTGGATGATGGCTGAAGAAAGTATCCTTGCTAGGTTCTGTAAGTTTTGTGTATAGCTGTTCAATTAATTGGAGTTCTTGAAAAATTGATAGCCTTGTTCAGGGCCAGAGGCCAGCAATTTTGAGTAGTCCAGCCATGCATGGACTACAATGGAGGTCATAGTCATGCACACTACTCAGTTTTTATTGATCTAATATTTTGCTTTCATGTAATACTCAACTGCATGTGCTAAGCACACAGCATACCAAGCTATAGGGGGTATGGGGCATGGTCCCCCAGAGAATTTTTTGAAAATAGACACACAGGAGGCTATTTTACAAGCAAGGTTTCTTTGTTAACATTAATGGTAATCAGTTTGTGCTACAGTACCAATTAATTTTATTTTTATATCTAGTTAGTAGCTAATTCTTCATGATACAAAAAAAAGGTCAGAATGAAAGTTTAGTTCTTTGAGATATGGGATTGTAAGTGCTAATGCATGACATACATGATCAATTTACCCAAAATAGCATTTACCACCATTGATTAATAGATAAAGCTACAGTATGTAGAAACCAACAATTATGATGTCAGCAGCAATAGTACAAAATAAATTACAATATGTGAACACAATATATTAATTACAGGTAGCTATGCATTAAACAGTGTGCCTTATCCTCCTCAAGATATAGGGAAATGGCTTGTTGTGTAATCTGACATCAGTAATCCCATTGGTTGATTACTCAATTTTACATATTGATCCATCTCTCTTCTAAATGAAGTAGGATCAACATCATGCATATGATGAGGTTGAGTGGGTCCATCTTCTGTCAATAATGGAAACTGCTCCATTGTAAGAGTGACTGCTTTTAAAAACTTAACTCCACTATTACGTAACTTAACGAAGTATATGAACTCTGCACTTCCAGGAACTCTATGTATTTTTCTGCTGTTTTGCATTGTTTGACAAAGTGTGGAATTATTTATTGGTACATTTATATATTCATATGGCGTGAAACCAGCATTGTCAATAGCTGTCTCATCTGCACCATGTTGTATCAAATATTCAGCGATGTGAATCTGTTTAGTAAAGTAAGCTACTTGTAGTGGACCCTTACCATCATCATCCATCACATTCACTCTTGCTCCGCACTCTTCTATGAGAAAGCGAACCACATCAAAACAGCCTGTAAGAACAGCATAATAAAGGAGAGTATAACCCATTGATACTGTAGCAGTAATAGATTTTTTGATAACACAAAGTTTTATAAAATTAATTGAAAATGATTCTGGGGCTATTTCAAGAACATTGAAGACAGGTGTGTTACCATCATCATCAGCCACACAAGGGTCTACAGAGTATTCTTTAATTAATAGTTCTGCAACATTCATCATTTGAAAGAGAATAGCTATATACATAAGATTCATTGATGATCCATCTTCAGAATACACCCTTCCTGCGGTGGATATGTTGCAAGGTTTTAACAGACTCTGGATATCAGAAATGTTGCCATTGAACACAGCTGAAAAGAGAGCTTCACATGCATCAACTGGATACCTTATTACATTGCTACTCAAAGAGGATACTTGTGTTTTACCAGCATCTCCCTGTAAATGCCATGGCTTTAGTAATTGGCATGCTATGTGGACATGAGAGTCATCTCTTAGTCTCACATGATCATCCTCCACTACCCACCCACTCATCTTCATCAAATCCTCACAAGCAGGATACCTCCACACTTTACTGCTAAATGTCTTGTTAGTCAGTTTGATTTGACGATATTTGTCATCATTTGGGTGTTGAATAATATTGTCAAAGATTTTTGCGAGTGTTGAAAAGGTAGCTTCGAGATTTTCAAGAGGCACCGATGTAACAATTGTCCTATATTGTGTTATTAACAACTTCTTTAATGCACCATTATTCTTGTCTTGGTTGGATTCCTGCAAGATTCATATATAAACACTATGAGGCTCTCTATAATAAGCTATTGAATGCACTGTGCATTTTATGTCATTGTATCAAAATTAATTTCATCATGTGCAATAAATAACTTTTACTCTTTGGTCGACACAAACTACTGCATATATTCAGCTTGGGGTCTATTAACAGTAAACTTCCTCTGATTTCGGATTTGGGATGTATATAAATGCAATACACCTTGTAGCCATGGCTTATATGACAAATACTATGACACATAATTGACAAAAGTTACACGAAGTACTAATAGACCGTACACGAGCAAACTATATAACATATCACTGAATATTACACAATAGTTAGGTACTCTAGCATCAAGTCTAATAGTGTTGAATATTGTAGGCAATCCACAGTTGATTATGCTTGCCCACAATTACAATCAAATTGTGGCAATTGATAATCCATATTTCCATGATAACCCCAGGACTCCTCTGTTCATATCAACAAATGTAGTACAGTGGGACTTCCCTTATCCAAACACCTGTGAGCCAGTTCAATCACAGATGTGTTCAAATAAGTGAATTTGTCCAGATAAGTAAACTGTATAATATTCTAGTGCTCTGTTCAAATACTCTAATAGAACATACAGTAGTTGGCTCTCTAATAGAACAGTCATCCATGCTTTTCAAATAATCAAGAGTTCAGATTATCAAAGTCCTGATAACATTAAGTCTGGTACCATTCTCTATTTTGATGTGGTATGTGCATGTGACTAAAACAGTAAGCAAACGAGTACAAGAATTTGAATAAGAATCATAGAAAATTGTGTCTGCAGATAGACTAGTATCTCTAAACTCGTATGACTGAATTAGGGAATGCATATTCACTAGTATATCTGCAGGTGTAGGCAACCTTCCTTGTTACACCAATTTTTTCTCTATGATCCCTGACTGAACTTAAAATTCCTAATATTTTTCTTGTACTTGTATATACAGGGTATATAATTATGTACTCGCCTGTGGTTTGAGGCATGTGACATAGTGTGTGCGATGCTTTTAAATTTCGCAGGCAAATAGTCTGCAGTGTGTGTGAGTACAACCAATCACCCATGTGATAGCCTACACTGTGCTGGGTGACTACAGTAATTATCCTAGCAAGTACAAATACAATCACTGGGTTCGTTTTATAGACATAACTGAAGACATTGATGATGGTTGCTTGTGGTTACCGTAATTTGCTTTTTGTAAAATATTTTCGTATGTAAAACTTGTACAAAAATTTCAAGATCGAACTACTCTAATAGAGCATTCATTCACATAAATCATATGAAAATATTTTTACACGAAAATTTTTATCATGAAAATTTTTTTGCACGAAACTAAAGGAAATTACGGTAGCAGCAGATTACATTGTTGTGAGTGAATCAGTGTATTAATGCCTAAAAATTTCCCATTACACAGCATTACAAATGAAAAAACAGTTTGAGAAATGCCTCTGAAATCAATCTAGCTACTATGGAAAATATAAGAATACTGTCACAAACCTAGGGAAGCCATTGCACCCTATTGTGAATCATTGTCTTCTACTGTCAGCAAGAAAATGGGACACAAAGAAGGACACAGGTAAGTCTATAAAGCATGTATTGTACATACTGTGGCATGAAAAAGGCACCTATTAGGCTGAAGCAACATTGGACCATTAAAAGCTTGTATATATATACCACTTTAGCATGGGTGTTCAAAGGCACCGCTCGGGGTTTAACCCACTGTTGCCTGGGAAATATCACGAGAAAGCAGTTTGCCAATGACTTTGATACCCAGCCAGTTCAAAGAAACAATGTGCTTTGACTCGTTATATTGAGCAGCTTAGAGCTTTGTATTGTGGGACTGATTTTTGTAGTGGTTGCTAAGCCGAGTATATTTTTGCTAAGATAGACTAGTTGGTTGTTATTAAAGGATAATGAAGGCGCAAAATAATTGTTTGGGTGATCGTGGATGCGTATTTCTACCCACCACGTATTTTGAACAGTCCACAGAACAGCAAAGCTTCTAATAACTACGTTGAAATAGGTTAGTACCTTACAGTCCTAAGTACTTAACTTAATATAATAACTTACTTACTGTCCCAATAGCGAAGTTAGTTGGCTTAACTTAGTACAAAAATGATAACAATATAAACTCCATCCCACAATAGTAACGTATTAATGATGTTTTAACATATGGATAATGTTCTGATGGCTATTAGCCCACGCTGTTAAAACCACAATTGATCTTCAGATGCTTCTGTAAGAAACAAATGGGATGAGCTCTCGGTAGCTCTTTCACCTATTAAATGAGTGCACCCCAAGTGATATATATCACTTATACCACGGCTGCTTGGTATTTGCTGATATTATACACCTCCAGCCCTCGGACTTTGGGTGTATATATCAGCAAATCCTCGCAGCCGTGGTATATATAACTATTAAATGTAATAGTTATACCACAGGCAGGAGTGCATATATATCAGGCAAAGCACGAGTGCCCGTGGTATAACTAATATGTGCCACGTGGGTTAATCACCTACACGTGTGAGAAACTGCTGGCATGCTTCACGAGTGCATTTATGTTGGGCTTTGTGAATTTCATTAGTGGACACTGGAAGCAACGTAAGAATAACGACAAGGCATTGCTGTACTAAGAGTTCAAACGTACGCGCAACGACATGAGCATATGAAAAGTTCAATTGTGGGTTATACAGTAAGCAAGGAGACACAGGACATCGAAATGTGACTTGATAATGATGGTTTAACACTGTTACAAGTGCTCCCAGATATTCACTATAATAATCATGAGTAAATTATAGCCATTACAGTTGTGCATGAATACCACTTCACCACCAAAGGCTCAATCTATTTAGTGCGCGGTGTGTAACATCAAGACACAGAACATCGAAGCACCACTTGATAATGATGGTTTAACACTGTTTTAAGTGCTTCCAGGTATTTACTATATATAATAATCATGAATAAATTGTATCCATGAATAAAATTACAGTCATGCATGAATACCACGTCACCTCTAATGGCTCAATTTACTTAGCGCATTACATAACATTGAGACAGGTGTCAAGAACTTTTCAAAACAGCTCACCTGTATAAGAAACAGCTCCATTTCAGTCACAGGAACTAATCAACACACTTTGAGAAACAACAAAAAACCTAATCCCACAATCGATCTTAAGATGTATGACTATATAATGGCACAAAGAGATAGCAAAGAACATCAAAGAAATCTGAGGATTTCTTGGAATGGGTTAATGTGATATGCACACATCTAACTGTGCAATATCTTGAGTTAACGAGATATACACACTGGCTTAAGGAGATATACGCACTGGTACAGTGTGCATATCTCGTTTAGGCAATGCGTATACAGTATTTTGCAAGTCGGTTGACAGTCCAAAAAATAAGCTTGCATTACGTAAGCTTTAGCCAATGAAATCAATTTTTACACGTGCAAGTTTAAACACTGCGCGCGTAAATCGTGTACAGTAAGAAGTTGGCCCGGATAGATATGCCAAAAGCATATTCCACTGACTTTAGGTGGAGGATAGTTTGGCTCAACGTTATTTTAAATTTTACCACAAGCCAGGTTGCCAGAATCTTCCAGATCAGTGAGAGGTCGGTGTACAGATTTGCTGAACGCTTTCGCGTAACTGGTGATGTACGGCCTATGGAGAAAAGAAATGGTCCAGAGTTTGTATTATGTGAATTTGAAGAGCTGTACCTTATAAGTCTCGTTTCCTCTAAGCATGGAATTTATCTTAAAGAAATACAGCAAATGCTAGCTGATTATACTGGTCGCATTGTTCACGTCTCCACTATCTGCAGGGCATTGCATCGCCTTGGTTTCAGTAGGCAGCGGATAAAATCACTTCATCCTTACGTTCTGATGATTTAAGAGCAGAGTTCATTGCTGAAATGTCTGCTTTTGATCCATCCTTCATGCTATGGATAGATGAAAGCGGATTTGACAAGAGGAACCACCTTAGAAAATATGGATATGGAGTTCGTGGACAACCCCCTAGAAACTACACCCTCACACTACGTGGAAAACGCTACACTTCCATAGCTGTACTTACTACAAATGGAGTAGAGGATGTATACATTACAGAAAGTTCAGTAGATGGTGATGTGTTCTTGGACTTTGTTCGTCGGTGTATGCTCCCACTACTCATGCCGTTCAATGGTACAAACCCCAATTCAATTGTAGTAATGGACAACGCTTCTATACACCACATCGATCCAGTGTTTGAACTTCTCACAGCTGTTGGAGCCCTTGTAAAATTTTTGCCAGCGTATTCTCCAGATCTGAACCCTATAGAAGAGGTGTTTGCTGAAGTTAAACATTATCTGGAAGCAAATGACACCTCTGCTGTATCACCCAAAGCTGCTATACTATCAGCATACCACTCAGTTAGTGTTGATAACTGTCTAAGCTACATTGAACATGCAGGTTACATTGTCTAATTAACGTACAGGGTTTTAATCACATCTTTTATTTTAAACCAATAATACACTGTAGTTGGCATCATGTTACTCTGGTAAAAGTCGCTTCAGGTGATCCAAGATTGGAGCCTTCTGCTCTTGAAATTCAGTTTCAGAAATAGCTCCACTTTCATATAGAGAGTGAAGATCCTTTAACTGTACCAAGTAGCTGCTCCTCAGACCTGCCAGTTTGGCTGGTGAAATCCCTGTAAGCGTATTTGTGTCGCTTCCAGCACTCATAGTCCCAGCACTAACAGTAGTAGTAGTAGGTGTAGTAGCATTAGAAGTAAACACCTGTGCCATACTGTATGTGTAACTGCAGATGTTAGAGCTTCTATCGGCTTTGATTTGCGTACTCTGTTACCAGTAAAAGCAGGAATATTGGGTGGATCAGTCGTCGATCTAAAAGAAAGTAAATCAAACACTATGAACTTTACACACTAAAGTATACAAACAATTAAACTTGTGAAAGATTAACAGAATAGTTAACACACAAAACTCAATTCCTTGTTCCAGCAACAACAAACTGTCCTCCAAACAGAATCAGGCTTAAGTATATAGCTCTTCTAACCATAGAGTGTTTTCCACAGGTTACTTTTGAAAGCATCACTTTTATGCAGGGCTGATAATAGTTTTTTTATTGTTCAAGTACCATCTAGAATTAACGCTTGAGTACTGAACTGCTTGTAGTAATATACCCATTTGACAAGCTTTACACACTGCATGAAAGCGCTAATGTTAGTATCTCGACAAAGAAATTATGGCAATCAAACTCTATAGTCTTTATTGTGTCACTCCTTGATGACAAATGCATCATGTGAATGATGTGATCTCTTAGCAAGTACTTGAGTACAGTAGATTGGAAGTCGGTTGTCAGTCGTACAGCAATTCTGAACAGGACTCACGTAAAAACCAACCAATGATAGGCGGCAAGCCTATTTCAAATTTCTTACGAAGTATCCGAATGGTGTGATATCACCAGCAAAGAAATTTATGATTGACAACCGTCTTGCAATCTACTGTATTTGCAGTGTTCATTTCGACCTTACTATTATGGAGTCAAACCATAGGCTTAGACATATAATACAGAATCATTGACACAGTTTCTGCTTGATCATAACTAATGATGTGTAGAATGTAATTTAACTATCCATGTTGCTCAAAAGCCATATCAAGCTTTAGATAATTTGCTCTACGATGTTGAACTCTGTTACGAGAACCACTTTATACAGGGATGTGCCCACAGTGGTCGGCACCAACCACCACTCAAATAAATTAGCCACCACTACTCCTTACAGATTCACCTCTGACTTTGCAAGTTTTGGCCCCACACACTTTATCCTAAATCTTCTCCCCTTTTTGTAGCCACCACTATTCAAAACCTGGGCACATCCTTGTTTATAGTACCTGTGGTACTATCTAGGGTTAACATATACTATGTTGTGGCTTAAATAATTGACCACATGTTGTATAGCAATGTACACATTAGGAATGACAACAGTAAACAGCTTTAGAAATGAACAATGCATATTTGTGGCTAATTTATGTAGAGGCCACACCATGGCATACTTTTGCTGTCCCACAATACTTTTAAGGCAGGAAATTCCTGTAAATGAGACATTCACTGTTCCCTCAAAGATTGGTATTGTGGGAACCTCAATGTAAATACCATCAACTTAAACGTCAATGTATAACCACCAACTGTACCTGTGTGTGCCAACGTCTACCACTTCTGCCCATAGACGGTATTGTATCATATTGTACTCATCACCATGTTTCTGCTTTAGGGTATGAATAAGCCCCTCTAGTCGATTAGACTTTTCCTCTAAAGCAGAAAGTTTCTTCTTAGTTCCTTTCCGTTTCTTTTTAGCAGGCAGCGGTTCATCCTCACTTTCACTTGAGGTTTCAGGAAAATCGCCTTGGCACCACAGGGTTACCTGATTTCCCTTTCTTACATACTCCCAGATGTCAGCAATATCGGCATCTGTTCTTATGGTTATTTTTGTTGAGCCCTTGAAGTAGCCTATTGGTAGCTGGCAAGTCTCAGGAACTATTGACCCAAACTGACTTTGCAGCTCTTTGATTAGCTCACGTCGTGTCAACTGTTTGCTCTCATCAATGTTTCTTAAAACATAAACTGGACAATCCTTTAACTTTCCCTTATTTAGAACTTTAACATTAATATTGATCACCTTCTTCTTGGTTGCATATTCGATTCTTTCTGTTGTCTCTGTCACGCCAGGTTGAGGATTAAGTAGGGCTACAGGTCTCAGAGAAACTGGGGTGGGAGATGGGACCTTGTTCTGCTGTATCCCAGCAAGCCACTGTATAAGTGCACCAGTTACACTGGGGTTCACAGTCGCCGTCCGTCGCTCAAGTGATCCAACATCAGAACTGGTACTCTTGTTACTGGTTAGCACCGACTCCATGTTGGCTAAGGGTAGTGAAGTAGATACGGCAGTAGACTTCGTACCAACAGCAACATTGTAAACTGTTACAGGAGCATTGTGTCCTGAAAGTACATTTGAAACTGGGGTCACACTTCTTGAGGAAGAACTGTCCATGTTTACTGCTCGGTTTACCGCGCGCGTGTACTCAGGGTACCCTGTACTCACGTGATGATTTCGGTCGCGTGCACCGTGGTGTTTTTTTAATCTGACAACCGTCTTGCAAAATACTGTATATATCTTGTTAACTTTCAGAACCAGTGTAATAATTATGTGACATATGTATATGTAATAGGATGGATGGCTGTGGTATTCGGGATTAATAGTGCGAGCATTGTAAACAGGAAGGAGTAAAATAGTGCGAGGCGAAGCCGAGCACTATTTCCTTCCTGTTTACAATGTGAGAACTATTAATCCCGAATACCACAGCCATCCATCCTATTGCAAATTAATCAGACAACCATAGAAACTGTTGCTAGGCAACAGCAATTGAATAATAACCGTTGCAAAAGGCCAATCACACTTAGCAAACATTGCCTAGCAACCATTTCTATGGTCTCAAAATGACTTTTACCTTAGCAATGGTTACCTAGCAACCGTTGCTGAATAACCATATTGTGTTATACCTGGGGCATCTATCACTATGGTAACAATAGTTGTCAAGTCGGACATTTACTTCTAATATAAACACACCACACTATATTAGCCAATCACATTAGTATCATAGATTTTTGTCAAGGGACCTTGACAAAGAAGTGTAATACTAATTCTATTGGCTAATCATTTGACATATTTCAAAATAATACATCAAGGTGTTATTGAGAGTATTATACTGTAACACATTCAGTTGTTGGATTAATATATATATATATATATATGTACCACCTTCACACCTCAGATCAAAGGAAAGCCAGTGCATAAATATCACATATTGCACTGACTCAAAATGTTAACGAGATACGCACTGCTACCAGTGCATATTATATAGTTATACAACGGCCACGAGTGCTCTGCCTGATATAAACGCACGAGCCTGAGGGCCGTTAGGCCCGAAGGCAAGTGCGTTTATACAGGCAGAGCACGAGTGCACGTTGTATAACTGTTATGTACCACTCACCTAATAGGTGGGGAGAGTCTCACAAGACAGCTGTAACACTTATAAAGGCCAGGTTTCTAACATCGATTGTGGGTAACCAAGCCGGACGTTGCGATGACGTTCCCCCTGCAGTACTGCAGCCACCTGAGATATTGAAAGCTAGTACGCTATGGGTTATATCACTAACCTGCATTCGCTGTTCGACTCTCATTATGTAGTGCTCAACATGCCAGCGTGATCACTCAATCGCCATATAGACTAAGTGCCAGACTAATCGCCATAGTGATTCCCTCGAGCGAAAAAAAGTAGCTAAATAGACGTTTTAAGTAAACAAAACCCAACTACTAAACGATACTAGTCTAATTCTTACTATTCATACTGGCTAAACTCGAATCTGGTGGCATGACAAAACTGGTTACCACAATCGAACGTAAAGGTTAGTATTATTTAGAATATATTTGTTTTATTGAGTCATTGTCGAAGTGGACTACAGTTTAATCTGGGCTAAGATGGCACCAGACTAGTAAGGTGTATAAGTACGTTATATATATGTAGACTAGAGTTGTGGCCACCCGTGTTGGCTTTTTCGATCGCCATTGGCTGCTTGTAAACATTATACGTATTGGTGACGTTATGGCCCACAATAGACCTTTACATGTCAGGCTATAAAAGAATTCGAGTGATCTGTGAAGTGTCCTTCCACCTATTAGGTGAGGTGTCGTAGTGGTCTTCGCCACCGGCACTTGTGCTATGCCTGCATAAAACCGCAGCCAGTGCAGAGATTTCTTTGATGTTATACTGTTATCTTCTTCTCTTATATAGGGAATCAAGCAAGCTGTGATTGTGGGATTGAATTCTGCCAAACAACCTGTGATTGTGGGATTCAATTTTAATACATCAACAGTAGTTTGTTTTTTACTTTTGTAAATGTAGCAATTAAAGTAACATAATTAACACTAGTCTCTTAAAATTGCTATATTAGCAAAAATAAATCAAACTACTGTTTGATGTATTAAAATTGAATCCCACAATCACAGTTTGTTTGGCAAAATTCAATCCCACAATCACAGCTCACTTGATTCCCTATATAAGAGAAGGGTATAGCACCTGAAGATTTTGCCAATTAGGTGGGTCTACATGCTAAAGTAGAACATATTAGTTATACCACGGACACTTGTGCTTTGCCTGTATATATGTACTCGCACTCGGACCTGCGGCCTTCGTGCTTGTGCGTATATATCAGGCAAAGCACTCGTGCCCGTGATATAACTATTACATATATGCACTGGCTTTCCTTTGATCTGAGGTGTGAAAGTGGTACACATATATATATATAAAGAACTTTGCATGGGAGTATCAAAGCAAAAAAAGTGTTCTATATTTGCCATAAAAGCCCAAGTGTTCTATATTGGGCAGTTATAGAACACTTTAATAGACCACAGTTCTATATCAGGTAGTTATAGAACTGCCAGGTCTATTTTGTAGGTTGATAGCCTACTTTGAGTGTTTCTAATTGTTGTGTGTCTTGAGTGTACCTCAAGTTGACAGTTCTCTATACCAGATAAAGCACTGCCTTTCGCTCGTGCTATACGGGATATATAGCACTCAAAGAGTGGTCTTGAGACGAAATATAGCACTTGGCTTTGCCTCGTGCTATATTTATCTCTCGCCCACTCTTTTCGTGCTATATTTCCCGTATAGCACTAGTGGCAGTGCTTTATCTATAGTACATATATATATCCCTAGCCATTATCAAATTATACACTTGTCTGAAGGCATCAGTCAGTCACTCACTCACTCAGGCAATCAGTAAAAAATTTTCACTCAAAAATTTTCAACTTTCATAGCAACCAGTATTTAGGGTCATTCTGAAGGCAATACTGCAAAGGTACCATGAAGGCATTGTGAGGCTGGTTTCTGACCAATATTTTTTTGTGAGAAAATGCAAACCTCCATGATCCCTAATAAACAGTACTACCGTACTGTACAGTACTTACCTAACCACAGGTGAGTAAATACACAATTAGAGATGGTATACTTACAAATTATCAGGTAGGTATCAGAAGTTTGGGCATAAAAGATCACCCCAAAACCAGACTCACAATGCCTTCATAATATATTGGCAGTATTGGTGAAGTATAAACAAGCCCAAAAGTGTCATGAGAATGGCCAAAAAATGCTTCAGAAAGTTGCTACAATTTTTTAAAGAAATCATTTAGCAGAATTTTCTACCGACTGGCTAACTGCTGAACTTGTTAACTGTGTCAAATCTATGTATCACAAGTACACAAAAAACTTGGAATTTTCAACTAGAGTAGGGACCATAGTATGTCAATAAAAAGTACTGAAACAAGCTGAATAGTGCACAATATTAAATCACAGTAAAACGATAAGAAGTATTATATCCTATTGTGCTCTAGATATCATAATGGAAAAGGATATAATGTTTTGCTGTGATTTAATATCATGCACTATTCCAGCTTGTTTCAGTACATTTTATCGTTATGCTATGGTTTCTATTCTAGCTGAAAATTCCAAAAAATTTTTGTGTACTTATTTTGTTGCAATATAAATTATTATGATTGGTGAACTCACATATACCACATTAAAATAAAGAAATGGTGCTGCGCTCACCAGTTATCAATTATCATCTGAAAAGTGAAGTATCCATTGCGCTTCGTTGTCAGCTATGTTCAACCCATTACACAGCATTATGAATCAAGAACTGTTCAAAAGGCACCTCTGCAATCAAAGTAGCCACTATAAAAATAAGGGCAATTTCCATTACATTGGGAAACCATCACGCGTTACCGCCAAATCAACACCTTTTGCTGTCAGCAAAGATGAATGCATAGGAAGACACTGGTAAGTCCATGAAGAATGCATTGTACATACTGTGATATGCCAAAAGGCACGTGTCCGCTCAGTCACTCAGTTACTCAGTCAGTCAGTCACTAGAAAATTCTGCTTAATGATTTTGTTTTTAATTTCACAGAAACTTGTTGAAAGCATTTTGGGTCAATCTGAAGGCTTGTTTGGGCTTGGTTTTATCTAACCAATACTGCTTCATTGTCATCAGGGAAAAGTGAGGCTGGGTTTGGGTGATGTTTTTCATGGGCCACATCCACACTTTTGTGGTCACTACTATACAGTACTATCTATGTACTGTAGTTATTGTACTGTATGTACAGTAGTAGGAACCACAAAGGAGTGGGTGTGGCCCATGAAAAACATCACCCATGTTATGTAAATAAGTATTTACATGCTATAACTATTTCAGATGAATGTTATGTTAGAATTAGAGGTGAGGCTTACACTAAGAATGATCTTACTGAAAATAAGTTGAGAAATTCTAATTATTAGAAAACAGCTTTTTCTTAGGGATGAGCCTATTTTGCTTTTTCTCCCACCTATTTTTCTTTCGAGCAATTCTTTTACTTCTTACCTATTGTGCTCAATATTTTGTTTGAAATTTTTCTATTTGCTGAGCATTAATTGCAGTATCTCTAGCTTACAAGCATGTGTGATTGCTTTATTAGAATATTTTGTACATAGTGACTGCTCTATTAGAGTATCTCGATCTTTAGTCACTATTTCCTATGAGCATATGTTGCCCTAATACTAAGCCTGACTGTTCTGTTAGAGTATCTCAATCTTTTTCATACAAAATGTGCTAAGTTTCCATTCCTTGGTACCCATTTTTCCAACTTCCACCTATTTTTCCAGCATTTTGCTCTTTACTTTTACCAACATATTTTTCCAAAAATTTTGCTGGCAAAATCAGCGTATATCTATTTTTGCTACACAACTGTTGCCTTTTGGGATACCACAGTACATACAATGCAGGCACCATGGATCTACTTTTGTCCTCCTTTGTGCCCATTTCATTTCCACTGACAGTGCAAAGTGTCGAATCATGGTACACATATGGCTTCCTTTCTGCTGACAATCACATTAATAATGACAATTGTCTGTGTCTTCCATAGTGACTGAAGATGTGTTTCTCATATTCTTCTTATGTAACGCTGTGTAATGGGCTGAAAACAAAGAGTAATAGCATTTTGCTCTTTAGTAATCATAGAGGTGCACATTCAGATACAAAAGTAATTCGCCTTACTGCAATTACATCATAACGCAAAAATGGAGAAAAGAGTGGGGGTACTTTGTATATACAGAGTAAATCTTACCTGCCTGTAAGTTTTAATGTGGAGTCTATAGAGCACTCATTGTAACTACTTTCAGCATAAGGCTTCTTTGCTGCACAAGTGAGGGTGTGGACAGACAAAGAAACAAGCATACATGCTTACATACATACATGCATACATACATACATATATACACACACACACACAATTTTTTTGGAAACAAATTCAGGAAACCAGGTACAGCCAGTCTTCAGTCAGGTGCAGGCGTGCGCTTGGTTTAAATTTTTAAAATTCTGTAACAAGATATTAGAAGTGTTCTCAGCCATTCTGAAGGCACTTTTGGGCTTGATTCTACAGTACCTAACCAATACTGCCAAGGCGCCATGAAGGAACTATGAGGCTAGTTCTTGGAAATATTTTTTTGTGAAAAGGTGCCATGATCCCTAATACACGGACTGTATGATGAAGTTATATGCAATTGTAATGTGTTGCTTTTCACTGTAGCATTGAGTAGTAAGTAATAAGTAATATTTTACTTTTAAAAGTAACAACCCCAACACTGCATGCTTACAGCAAATGTCACACCATTTTATGGACCTTTCATGTCTATGCTGTTATGTGATATTTTAGATATACCATGTAATTAAAATACTTACAGTTATGTGACCACTTTACCATTTATTTACCTCTTACTTACAATAAACTTACATACGTACTTCATTTGTTTTGTTGAAGATAGTGATCCCAGCAATTCGAAGGAATGTAAAAGAAATTTTTATAAACATTTTGCTGTTTTTGATAGCCATCTCCACCATGTGTTTTACAGCAGTTGGAGGAATCATCCATTCCAGAAACACAGAAGATGGTGACATGGTCACAAATGGTGATAACACATAGGGTTCTACTCCGCAGTATTCTGATATGAAACATTTTAGTTGCTCATATTCTTCTTTAGTAATACATGAATATTTCTTATTAACAATAGCAACCATTTTTGAGAATCCCTTAGGCACATCTTGTTTTTGTTCTTTATATTCCTTGTAAATTTGTTCTAGCTTTATCTGACAATCAATCTTGCTTTCATATTTTCCCAACAATTCTTCACACTCTTCAGAATCTAACCTGTCAAGTATTGCTGTTAAAATAAGATGATCATCCCATCTCAAGTGAAATCGTAACTGTCTAAAACTGTCTCGTATGCTGCTACAAGCATCTATCTCCTTCAGTTGTTCGGTAGAAAACATTTTATCTGAACTACTACTTACTGGAAGATAACCACAAATACTTTTGATAGTATCCAAATTTTGTCTTTCATTTGTTTGTAATATTCTTTCAATGTGACTAAGAACTATTGCAAATTCAGTTCTAGCCTGACTAGGATTAGAAATGAAAGCTGACATTGCTGTTTCAATTCTTGTGTGGTGGTCATGTATGATTTCTAAAGTACAAAGGATAAGTACTGTACATATAATGAGTTTATTCATACATACATACACATATACGTGTCTGTGTGTGTCTGTGTATGTCTGTGTCTGTGTGTGTGCTGTGTGTCTGTTTGTGTCTGTGTATGTCTGTGTCCGTGTGTCTGTGTATGTCTGTGTGTCTGTGTATGTCTCTGTGTGTGTCTGTGCTGTGTGTCTGTGTATGTCTCTGTGTGTCTGAGTGTGTCTGTATCTGTGTATGTGTGTGTGTGTGCTGTGTGTGTCTGTGTATGTCTGTGTCTCTGGGTATGTCTGTGTCTGTGTCAGCGTTGAAACCGGGTCACTACTGCTGACCCGGATGACCCACTGACCCGGATAGCAATCCGGGTCAGACCCGGATTTGACCCGGATTAAATTAAGCCGAGGCGCGCGATAAGAGCTATGTTTCGGGTATTCTTTAGCGAGCGAGACTACGTTTTTAGCGTTCGATTCATGTTGAGTAAACGAGTAGTTATGCGATAACTACGCCGGTAAGTTTATAATTCAGTGGGTTTGGTTCCACGTAGTTACTGTGAGTTTACAGACAGCAATTGGGTGTGGCTTCGTACATACCCGTATTGCATTTTCCCAATATAATAAAATGGGTGTGGCTCACAAAGTACTTATCCTGCTGCAAGACTAGATCTAGACTATATACAACTCATACAATAATCGATTAGTGGGCGTGGTTCCACATAAGCTTGCACACAGGAACAGACACAGTTACATGCTACAGACTGCACTTACTAATAAATGGGCGTGGCTGAGCGTGTGTTTGTAACACGATAAGTGGGCGTGGCTCACGAAAGAGCTACGCGACTAGCGTTTATAGGTTCCACGTCGTTAAACGATCAGTTTAGTTTCTCACGTGATCCAATCCGGGTCAGACCCGGAGAAAATGTGACCCGGTTGACCAGACCCGGTTTCAACGCTGGTCTGTGTATGTCTCTGTGTGTCTCTGTGTGTGTCTGTGTATGTCTGTGTCTGTGTGTGTCTGTGTATGTCTCTGTGTGTCTGTGTGTGTGCTGTGTGTGTCTGTGTATGTCTGTGTCTCTGTGTATGTCTGTGTCTGTGTATGTCTCTCTGTGTGTCTGTGTATGTCTGTGTCTGTGTCTGTGTATGTCTGTGTCTGTGTGTGTCTGTGTCTGTGTGTGTCTGTGTATGTCTGTGTGTGTGTCTGAGTGTGTCTGTATCTGTGTATGTCTGTGTGTGTGTCTGAGTGTGTCTCTGTGTGTGTGTCTGTGCGTGCGTGTGTGTGTGTGTGTGTGTGTGTGTGTGTGTGTGTGTGTGTGTGTGTGTGTGTGTGTGTGTGTGTGTGTGTGTGTGTGTGTGTGTGTGTGTGTGTGTGTGTGTGTGTGTGTGTGTGTGTGTGTGTGTGTGTGTGTGTGTGTGTGTGTGTGTGTGTGTGTGTGTGTGGTATAATAACTATTACATAAGTATAATTACCACATTTTGATTCTTGAGGTGATGAGACATTGCTTGGTTGAATGTCTAATAAAATAACAACAGTTTACTTAAAATAATAGTGGTAAGTAGGTTTACAGTGAGCACTCTCAAATAGTACTTTAGTGCAATACAGTGAAAACTTACTGTAGTGTCCACCTCATTAATAAGGCCACCTTTATAGTGGTCAGTCAAATGTATTTTATCACAATCAGTTTAATACGGCTGTAGGCTATATACATTTTACAGGACCCAGGCAATTGCACATAATGCATAGTATGTATGACATTTTCAATGAAAGCTTTAATATTATTTTACACATCACATATAATTGTATGCTTTCCACAATAATTTGTCATGTGCAAAAGTTCTATATATTAAATGATCTCATTCTTTCGTGTGAGATCAACATGTGCATACCCGGTGTCAAAGTTAGCTACTAAACTCCTAGACTAAATTAATTCCCACCATGTTTTGCACACACAGTGTGGTTTGTGATAGCCCCAGTTACATACTATAGGTACCTTCACTGAAGTACAACGTAGTACCATAAAAAAAATGCAATAAAGCTCTGACCAACTTCAGTGATTATAATATGTTTATAAACTTTGAATACATAATAATATATGTAGCACTGTATCAAGACACACAGTAAGGGTCCAAGTAGCTGGCATGCCACACTATGTAAGTATTGACAGGAAAAAAGAAAACACAATTTTCACACATGTGTAGCTGTAACGCTATTGTTTTTCAAACCATCAAAACACATTCCTATGATGATTAGCAGCCTATGTATACACCGATTTTCAAGTTATTCCCATGATCAGTTTACCCTGTAGCTGAGAGCAAAGTTCAACCATTTTTTACATGAATAAACATTCATAATTCTGTTGCTGTTTATCAGATTTTTATAGCAAACTAAAACGTTAATATTATTCACCTTTATATATACAGTCTTCATTTGTGCCAAAGTTCACAGCAATCGAGTTACGTACTTACATGTTTAAATTTATAACAGTTTTTGCAAAGTGTGCAAAAAAAATCGAAGTCCCCATAGACCCCTACAGCTTTAGAAGAAAAACAAAGAAAAAGTTGAATTTTGAACATTCATATTTTGCAAATGGCTTTTGCGAATTTAATCAAATTTTCAGTGCAGCCACACAAAACTGGCAGACAGCTATAATAATGCAAAATAGTGTGCTTTGGAGAAGGGGCCATGGAGTTATGCATGCATGAAAAGGCTTTTTTCTTTCTTCCTGTCAATATTTCCATGGTGTAGTGTGCTGGCTTTCTTGGTTGCACCACACACTACCGTATGCCTTGATACCCCCTAAAGATTTAGTTTTAGATAAAACACTGTAGTAACTCAACAACACCATTAACGTAAAATGCATGTGTTGTAAATGACACAAGTTTAATGATATCAATGTATCAGCATATCAAGTAGACTAGTTTGGAATACTGGTATTTGGCAAATTTACCATGTAGTCACTGCTAAACAATAAACTATTAGCTAATTGGCAACAAAGTTTGGTGAATTCCCCTCAATTTGCAAAATTCCCCAAGCTACTTAGGATCATACCTTTACTTATCATTTCTAGGATGTTCCTTGCTGCAGTATTCATCTTAATGTTATTAAGTGATGTGATTAACTCATCCCAGCTAGCATCTGGCTTGCATGCTAACCACTCCTTGAACATTTCAGTACAACACTTGTCAGCATCATTTTGATTACTAGCTTTTATTGAGTCAAGTAGGGAAGTGTTGCTATCTAACAGCTCCAAACCAAGATCATACCACTTAGTCATAAGCCCTGTTTTGTCACAACGCATGACATGTTTCAGTTGTTTTAATTCAGGATGACTCTTCCCTGTAATGTATACATAGCTATAATTGCGTTAAGTTTAACAAAGCCTAACAAAACTATACTGCATGAGTAGGAAGGAGACCTTTATTGGGGCCCACCTTACAGTACAGCATTAAATTTATCCTTCATTGCTCATGCCTATTTCCATATGCCTACATTACAGACATATGATATTCCTTCATCTCATGGTGACATGGTACGTACAATTGTTTACAAAAACTAGTTTGTGTGATCAAATAATTATATGTATAGTATTGCAGAGTATGTATTTGAAAAAAATGTTGTCATGCATTTGAGGGTTCATTTAACTATTTACATCTAGTGTACTGTATTTCTGGTAGATACTGATGACCATAAGTGGCATAAAAGGAAAGGGAGCAAGAAGGCTCTATAGCTCTGGGTTGGCTAGTGGGTAAGGTCACAATTGTGTATATCAATGAGTACAGCAGTCAAATACACTAACAGAATTCATGAAATTGTACAGATAAAATATTGTGCAATCAGCCAAGATTGGTCCCCTTATTTTCTTTCTATAGTTTGTGTATGTAACAGAGCTTCTGCAAATCTCAACATAATTCTGTACACTGCTTTTAAATGTTCAATATCTGTTAGACTGTTACACTCAGGCCTTGCAACACCAAGAACGTTGCCAGAACCATCTATTGATTGCCTACATAACTGCAAGGCACCCATGTAACTAAACTACTTTATGCTATTGATGTTAAAAATTAAATTATTTCCATACCATGTATTTTAGTCATACTCTGTAGGGTTTATTAATATATTTCCTGTCAAAAAGAATTTTACAGCACGGAATCGTGGGCGCTTGAGTATAGTATGTCATCTGGGTAGGCTGGTAGGGAGGAGATATGGTACCATGGTAGTGAACTTTTCCAATGTCCAAATGATATAGTAGTATGTACAAGTTGAGCTGGATCCTGAAAAACAACTAAAAGAATTTAATGTAAAGTGGACCTTTTTCTCAAGAGAATTAACATTTCAGCCAACCGAGTGACAGTAAAGGTGTCAAGAATAGACATGCATGGTTTGCCTCTATTACAAGTTCAGGAAAGCGTCATAATGGATATTGTACTTTATGGCTTCCTCATAGAAACTGGTAAGATAATATTGTGTTGGGAATTTAAACACAAAGATTTTGAAATATGTTTAGCAGGTCAAGCAGTGCTACAAATTAGCCAAATTTCAAAATCGTGTGTAATCACATCTATGAGTTACAAAATTATTAAATATTTTGAGGATACAGCTCAATGCATACATATAGCAAGACATACACTGTTCACAATGGATGAAAGTGAAAACTCACCTAATCAACTTCAAAGACATATCAAGGAGATGTGTATAGTATGGACGCATTATCATACAGTATGATAGTACGATAGTACTGTATAGTATGGACCATAAAGGAGTAGGCGTGGCCCATGAAATAAGATCACCCAAAAAACAGCCTCAATTTCCCTTAACAATGATAAGACAGTATTGGTTAGGTAAAACTAAGCCCAAACAAGCTTTCAGATCGACCCAAAATGTTTTCAACAAGTTGCTATGGAATTTTTAAAATAATTTATTTAACGGAATTTTCTACTAACTGCCAGACTGTCTAACTGATTCCTTCAGACAAACGTAACTTGATAACGGCTAAGGCTACGGGCTTGATTTTTTCACTGTTTGACATTGCCTCAGCCCGACAGGTGCCTTTTGGCATACCACAGTACATACAACGTATTCTTCATGGACTTACCAGTGTCCTCCTTTGTGTCCCATTCATCTTTGCTGACAGCAAAAAGTATCGATTTGGCGATAGCACGTGATGGCTTCCCTTCCGCATACCTGAAATCATCCGTATTTGTCATAGTGGTTATTTTAATAGCAGAAGTGCTTTTCAAACAGTTCTTGATTCGTACTGCTGTGTAACGGGTTGAACATAGCCGACAACGAAGCATAATGGATACTTCACTTTTCAGACGATAATTGATATAACTGGGGCATGCGGTATCATTTCTTTCTTTCGGTATGTGTGGATTACAGAGGTGTATTTCGAACAGTTCTTGATTCAAAATGCTGCGTAACGGGTTGATCATAGCTGACAATGAAGCGTAATGGATACTTTGCTTTTCAGACGATTATTGGGGTGCGCTGCACCATTTCAGATGTGGTATGCATGGGTTCAGTAATTATTTACAAAAAAGGTAACAAACAAGTGCACAGAAAAATTTGGTATTTTCAACTAGAGTAGGGACCATAGCACATCAATAAAAAAAAGTTCTGAAACAAGCTGGAGTAGTGCACTATATTAAATCACGGTAAAACAATAAGAAGTGTTATGTGCCTACTGTGCTCAAGATACCATAATGGAAATGCACAGTAGGGATATAACACTTCTTATTGTTTTACTGTGATTTAATATAGTGCACTACTCCAGCTTGTTTCAGAACTTTTTATTGATGTGCTATGGTCCCTACTCTATAGTTGAAAATTCCAAATTTTTCTGTGTACTTGATGGTTAAAAGTATTAACAGTGTTTTAAACTGATTGTGTTTTCCATTGTTTTTGTTCTAAGGGTTGTCTTCATTATATCTGACTCTGCATACATATTTTTTTAATAATATTAATCATATATCATGAAATTTTACCCTCTAGTAGTGACTCAGCAGGTAGATAAGTAAATAAAATTGTCTCATCTGCAGCTGATCAGTATATATGACTTATCTACTAGAGCTCTCAATCTGTATAGGTGCAGGAGCTAAAACTCTTCTGAAGAAAAACAGTGAGGAATCTCTTTCTCCCTCCCATTTGGTATATACATACTTATTACTGCATGCACAATATTTAGAAGTCTACAACTACATTAGCACTTATGATTATTTCAAAACACTGTACAGGATTAATTTGTCATGGCCTACCACTGCATATAGGCAGCTGACATTCCCATGTTACTACTGACCAACCATACACGTAAAAATGCAAGTGGCACCCATAGCTACTAAACATAAAGTCCTTGGGTACCACAATAGATTGTCACATCTAGTTACATACACTAGCCAGCTGTATACTATTCGGTTACCCTGCCTCATGGGTAGAGGTGTGCACACTCAATTGCAAAGTTGTGTAGACCTTCGCCCGTGTAGCTTAGCTACACACACACACACACACACACACACACACACACACACACACACACACACACTCAAACACACACACACACACACACACACACACACACACATACACACACACACACAAGCAGAATCTATAGCAGCCATACGAACACAGCAATTGGAGCAAACCAGCACTGAGATACCAGTGCACCACTCAGGCACTTAAGAAGCAGGACTAGTAACGACTGTCCAGGTATCATTCAGAGATGTTGACTCCAACACTGATAAATAAGACAAGGACAGTTGGGAATTTCTTCACCAGGTACCATTTGATGTTATAGCTGGGTGGGCTACTTCTCCAGATGACACCAGGTTGATAAAAAATACATTAACATTTTCCTACTTAAGAGGTCTCCCCTGGTTGGCACCGAGTGTGGTGCTTGGCTGGAATCCAGGTGGCCTGTGGATCAAGTCACAATGGGTTGGCTTTCTTTCAGCCTGTTTAGGTATTTGTACCATTTTGCTCAGCAAAGGTTTTTGCTTAGGCTCCTAGGCTAGTGGTAAACATCTTGTACAAGCTCTGCTTTCTGTGTTCACCCTCCAGTGCCTATACTGATGAAGTTGATAATAAATATATACTGTAGGTCCCCATTATACAGCTGTGTAGACTGGAACAATGTAAGTAAAGTTTTTTTTTTGCTCAAGGAAACAGCAACACTAAATCGGCATAGCTAAGCATCAAACTTGGAGCCTTTCGATTACCAGGGCAGTGCTCTAGCCACTTGGCTATGCTTCCTCTCCACGCACATGCACATGCGTGCATACACAAGCACATACACACACACACAAGCACATGCATGCGCACCATGTACGCACGCATGCACACACAAAACAACACAAACATTCTGACGTTAAGCTTCCTGTGACTCGAGATGTGACTATTATACTGTAGTCCCATAGCTACACATGGTTTCCTGGCAATGGGTATGGCGTGCGTAGTCACACCATAGATATTAGAGATACTCGAGACCTTAGATACTTGAGAGGTTTTTTTATTTTAAAGATAAAAGAACCAGCCCTAATGGCACACCCATCCACCACTGTAAATCTAAGATGTTCTATTTAAAAAGGTTTTGCCCATACCTACACCTACAGAACTAAAACAACAGAACCTACAGAACAAAGGATAGAAGAGAAGAAAGAAGAGGGGACTTAGACAGCCCCACGGCATCCCTCCCCAGTGCTAGGTCAACTAAGGCTGGAATATGATACTTAAGGGGATGATTGGAGGGGAACAACAACTCCTGATACACATAATGGCGTTCCCAATGAAACAACAGACTTTCTCTAATTTTCTTTACCACTGCAGGATGTTTATCCTACCCTGATGCTTGAACCACTATAAAACCAGAGACGCGATGTGACTATTTTCTTCTTAGGAGGCTGCCGTGCCACCTAAGAAGAGAATAGTCACAGCATAGTGATGAAGGTGGATGCTCACTCAGTCTGTATTGCAAGTTTGAAATCAATCTGAGATTGTATGCTATCTGGCTGGTGGAAATGAAATTGTCGCATTGATAAAAATATGATTGGGCTGTCGCTCCATATGAGAATAGAATAGCTAACTCTTCCTCATAGCATAGTGATGAAGGTAGATGTCTTATCAATCTGTATTGCAAGTTTGAAACGAATCTGAAATTGTTTGCTATCTGACTGATGCGAGGGGTCACCAACGTCCATGCAAACTTCTAAATTGTGTACAAGTGTCCCAATATTTAAGTATTTCAAAACATATCTGTATTATTTCAATAAATATTTCATATATTTATATGTATTTATAATTGGATTTCTCAGATAGTGTACAAGAGTCCCAAGATGTTAGCTACCCCTCGGGCTGGTGGTAATAAAATTGTCGCGTCGTTTTTTTTATGATTGGGCTGATATATTTCACCGCCACCAGCCAGATAGTATACAGTCTCAGATTAATTTCAAACTTGCAGTACAGACTGAGTGAACATCCAATTGTATCACCATGCTGTGAGGAAGAGCTGGCTTCTCTCCTCTCAGATGGCAGGGTAGCCCAAACATAAATTATTGGGATTTTACCAACTAAAGCAACCCTGTGCAACGTATACAGCTAGACCTTTACCCACCACTATGCACGTTTGTTGAGCACAGCAATCCTACTGTAGATAACATTTAGCTAATGAGAACGTTCGATCCTGTCCTGCGGAAGCAGCTACGTATGTTTACGAGACCACGTTTTTAGTGCAAATACCGCAACATGCAAAAAATTACGGTGATTATTTCTCAAACCAAAACGATGGTTTTATAGTGGTTCAAGTATCAGGGTAGTAAGATAAACACCCTGCAGTAGTAAAGAAATTTGGTGAAAGTCAATTTTTTCATTGGGAACCCTACCTAGCTATAGGGAAAAGCCAAGACAGCAGTGAAGCCAACTCATCACGTTACATTAGGGAGTTTTCCACTTGCGGGACAAGAGGAAGGCTAGTCACACGGAAAGGGAATTCCACCTTTATTTGTTGTTAATTACACCCGAGTGTACAGTGGAACCCCTCTAAGACGGACACTATTGGGGAAATGAAATATGTCCTTTATATGGTGGTGTCCTTATTTAAGCGGTTTTCTAAAATTTTTAAATAATCAGTTTTAATGCACGAGATTAGACCAAGTGGAGGAGCAAGATGGGTTATGGTACCATATAAACCAGATACAGTATGATCAGTTTAATAGTAACAGAAGTGATGTTATTGAGCATGGGTTACCAATGGTATGTGGCCTCTACTACACTATCCAGAAAATTAGGCACCACAAAAATTTTATACATGCTCTTCCCATAAAGATTTGTCCGGATTACTCCGTATTTGATTAGTTATCAAGATGGTTTGCTATACAGATAATGTATGTAGTGCAGTTGATTATTATTATTATCATAGATCCTTTATACCATTATCATGCAGTTTATTCTTAAAGTGCACTCGGCTACTATTTTCAGAAGACCAGTGGGTAAGAACATTATGATTTATAACAGCAGTACTTGTATACGCATTCATAAGGCTTCTCGTAGCTTCGGTGCTTTGTAGAATAGGCAATACAGAGACAGTGCTTTCTGCATTAAATGATGCAGTTCGATTGATTGTTGTTAACTGGCAATGAGCCTTTCTTACTTGTGTCCGCGATTAGCGAGGTGTTGTACTGTATCGCTTGCCACACCTGGGAATTGTACCGGTTTACGGAATAGAGAGGTGTCCGCTATTTAGGGAGCATTAATACACACAGGTATTGGAATTTGCATTTGGGACTCGATTAATTGTCCGTTATAAAGAGGCTGTCCGCCATTCAGGGGTGTCCGTTAAGAGGGGTTCCACTGTATAAACAAATCGGATAGCATCGCCACGCTACTGATGGTGCTGTAGTGCAGAACATGTTCAATGTAGTCTGTACAGTAAACAGTTACTACGTAATACTTACGAGATGATAATTCCGAGTCCATCTGGTTACAATTAGAACAGTTCCTGTTAATATTTTTCGAGTACACATATGCCACGCCCATGCAAACCTATAGTTTCCGGAGAGGGGCGGGGTAGAGTCAACAGCAAAAGTGAAGATCACGTGCACACGGTAAATTTCACTTTGAAGTTTACAAAAGTGATTTGTTGGTCGAAATCGTCGACTGTTTTATGCACGTATAATGCTAAACATGTAAAGCATGCAGAGAGGTTGTTAAGGCAAAGAGATGTAGAGACATAATTCTCCCGAGCTGTAGCAACCCCAATATATACTCTAATAAAGTAGTCAATAACTCTAATGGTACAGTCATCTATGAGTAAACACAATATGTTTCCAGGGGCGGATCTAGGATTTATAAAAGGGGGGGGGGCTAACTCAAGGTACTGATCTGTTGGGTAGAGGTGTGCAAAGCACACTTCCCAGCATGCAAAGCATGCTGGAACTAGGGGGGTCTGGGGGCATGCCCCCCCAGGAAATTTTTGAAAAATAGATGCTAAAATACTGCAATTTGGAAACATTTCCACATAAAATTCATAATATTTTCTGCCTGTAGATATTTCATATACTGCCTTTAGATTATAGGTATGGCTTTCTAAAGCATTTTGCTAATCAAAATGTTTGGGTAGGTACAGACAACCAAGTACATGATGCACCCCTCTCACAATTGCACAACACCGAATAGGTGCATGTTAGAATAATATAATGTTGAACGTGGAAAATTTTGAAATTTGAACAATGCAAGATTGAATCTGAGCATTTTCAATGAAAATTGTGTACCTGAATTAAGTATTGCCATATATATTAAATACACAAGTGGATGAATGAAGCCCTTTAAACAAACCAATACACTTCATTGCATATATGTATAGGTGCAGGCAGATTTGGAAAAATTCCTTAACAGAACTAACTACATGTTTCCAGTGAATGTTCTATTAGAGTAGTTAGCTGACTGCTCTATTAGAGTATCTCGATCTTGTACACCTCCAATGCTGATCCGGGTCCTTGTTACATAAACTTTAGCATAAATCCACTGATAATACCTTGGAAAGATGTTTATAAGGTGGTCTTATGAGTATTTGTATTATTAGTGATCATATAATTATGCTAAAACAAAATTTCATTATAATACTCAGCATATTGATCACGTAAAGCCTAATATGAAGGGGGGGGGGGGCTTCAGCCCCCAAAGCCCCCCCCCCCCCCCCACCCCCCTGGATCCGCCCCTGGTTTCTATTTTAATCAGTTATATTAGCTACTAACTACCCACCAGATCAACATTACCACTGGCTGATCTAAACACCCTACAGTACATACTGAGATGTGATGAGAGCATTTTAGAGTATCTTTTATTGAGTGTATATAGCTAGCCAATGTATATATATATATATATATATATATATACATTTTAACTAGCTAGTAGCTGAGTACCTTTTCCCTGCACATTATCCTGCAAGCTGAACTCAACTTACTAGCTACTGGATCCAACCTGATTTGATAATAGTCAAGTTTTAATATACTGGAGCAATGCCAATGAGTGGGCTTGTCCAATCCTTGGTTTTGGAATGCTCAGCAGTTGCATTACGCTTTGCATGTATTGCTTATTTTCTCTTTTTTGCCTTGAGTCTATGGTAACTATTTCGTAGATTGTACATAATTGCATGTGTTTGAGGCATATATGAAATTGTAAGCTTGAGTTCTTAATGGTCTCTCTGTAGGTGTACAAGTGTTACAGCAGGAGTACAGAACTTAATATAGAGCTGGCTCAAGCAAGTTCCATTTCCTGCAGGCTGCTGCTGTTGAGTGCGCTAACTATTATACAAATAGCCTAGACCTCCAATTACGGAAAAAGTTGTTGGTGTATACTGTGCAAAGCTTAGTACCGTGTGTGTTTCTGAACTAAACATGAAGTGGCTCATCAGGAAAGAATTTATAAAATTCATATTTTAAGTTACTAGAAAGAACCAGTGGATTAGTCAATTAATTTGTTCCATAGCTACAAATTAAAGTGGGCATGTGTTCATGCCCATTTTTCAAATGAAACCTTAGCAATACTACATTGTATGGAAGTGTAATTGTATCAAGCAATCAAACAATAGTGCCATTTTATCAGAAAACTTAGAAGAGGTGCATTGAAACCTAGCAAGCAATTTCTACCAAATATGTCTAGCACTAACTTAGGGTCCGCAATCCGAAAAATCAACTTCTACAAATCAACCCGCCTACCATTGTGGGATGTTCATTGTAGTATCCCATAGCTAGATCCACCATGAAACCAGAGGCACGATTGTTGTCTTCACAGAAATATTGGGTGGGGACTATTCTACGGAACGGAACGGAATGATGGACTAAACTATGGAACGGAACGCTTTCTCAAATTGAAGCTTGCAACTTGCCATTGCTGAAACTGCCCTTACGAGTTATCAGTGGCACCTCCAGTGGGTGATTAAACATAAGATAAAAAGAATTAAAGGAACGATTGTGGGTTCTTGTTGGTTGTCATAGTAACGAAGTATTAATTGTGGGATGAGCTGTATCAGTGATGTTCATCCTTGGTTCATCTACGGATATACCAAGAAGGGCACTTTATGTGAGCTGGTTTGCTCATTTTGACTTTAGAAAACAGTCTGGGGCGGCTTTTCAAGTCATATGTCAGTGTACAAATAAAGCAAGCAGGAAGACACTGGTAACAGGAAAGAGCCAGCTGAATTAAAACTTGAAGAATTTTGTGCAGTGTGAGAGGAGCAAATATTTTGGCAGATCACAAAGGGGCTATATTCTGCGAACATCACTGATTGTATGCATGGAGTTATTAACAGACGGTGCATTGGACTAATGCTGTATTCAATAGTAAACTGATTTTTTCTGTTGCACAAATTCAAGGATGTGTCTGACTGCTAGCCTTGAATCAGGCCAAATGCCAAAACTCCAAGATCAACCAAATCTCAATTATAAGCAGGCTAGCTATGCATGTGAAACCATGCCCATAGCCACCAGGCAAATGTGATTTGGACCAAGATGTGTGTGTGTAATTTCAATGTATCTAGTCAGACCGGAAATGGAACACTCACATTAATTACATACCACCTAAGAATCCTAGGATTTCTTAAGTGTAACATTTCACATGCTTCACTTCAAACAAAACAGGTTAAATTTGTTCATCTATTTTCAAGTGATTCCCAGTCCAGCTGCATGGTCCATGAAATTACAGTGGGACCACATGTATTTGTTACAGTGTGGGCTGCTCTGTGTTGGATCTACTCTAGAGTTGAGATTTCAAGGTAGACTGCCAATGTACCGACACTGTTGTAGCATATTTAAGTGGAGGACAAATGAATACAGTAATGCTAGATTATTTAAGTATACAAATTTTTCATAATGAAATTGATATCCCATTTTGGTTTGTACCTCCACTTTGCAACATATTCAAGAACAAGAAGTTACCACCCTTTTAATCTCCAACCGCTGTCATTAAATAACCAAGATCTCACCAGTCCTTGTTTTTTCCATCTACAATTTTGCTTTGGAACAATAATTATCTAAAGGCTCTAATTCATATTTAGTATTTAAATCTGTAATTCACCTTGTTGTGGTTTTACTAATTTTATTCTTCATTTCCTTTGAAGTTGTACAGTATAGGTAAACAAAGATAAATTTTCTCTCCCATCTTATTCTAGGACTGAGAAAAATTTAATTATTTGTATACAGGCTCAAAATTGAGAAAATATAAAGCAAGTGAATTAATATTATACAGTCAGTTTGCTTTTGGATATTTAATGTCTCCAACTGTAACAAAAATTCAATGAATCCATGCATGCATCTCATCGCTGGTTGTCTGAACATTCTGCAAGTGATACCTCACTCAATCAACCATATATTCTGTTTATTAGACTGAATAAAGTCATGATCACCTAGACTTTTCCTGTCACCAGTAACTTTCTAGTTAATTTCTCTGTGGATATTACGCTCTGAAACTGAAGAAATTGAGTGGTCTTCTAAACTATTTATCTTGTCAAGATCACCAGAAGCAACTGACATCCAATCAGCTACTGTATTGTAGTAACAAAACTTGCCTTGGTCATGCAATAAATGAATTGAAGAGACCTGCTTGATATATCAGGTAATAGAACAATGCACTGCATGAAACAGCTATTAATATTTTATTATTATCCTATTCCATTTCCTGGATGAATGCAACTTCAGCAATGATAGCGGCTAGACAAGCTGTAAGTTTTGATTCAGAAAACATTCCATTCTGTAAAATAGACCCCATCCTGGATTCAACTCACTACTCAGGCTAAGATATCTGACATTATGTAGTCCACTATTCTGTTAATGAATCATTGATGTTCACACAATATAGCCTCTTTGAGGTATCTGAATGTTTGCTCCTCACACACTGCACAAAATTCCTTTAGATTCTGTTTAGCCTGACAGAGTTGATTCAGCTTGTCACCATACTTGTTTCCTTTGTAGTGTAGCTATATACTGCCGGATTTATGCCTATTAGAAAGGCTGAGCCCCAGATTGTACATTCTAAAGTCAAAGTAAGCAAAAACAACTCACATATTAGCAAAAACAAGTCATGCATTAAGTTCCCTACTTGATACATCCGAAGATAAACAGTAAGAACTCACAATCGATCCTTAACTGGCTTAAGTTCGTTTTATTTTTCTTGGGGTACGTTTGTTTACCAGCTGGAAGTGCCACCGATAACTTGTACAGCAATAGTAAGCTGCAAGCTTCAATTTGAGAAAGCATTCCGTTCCGCAGTTTAGTCCATCATTCCGTTCCGTTCCGTTCCGTAGAATAGACCCCACCGAAATATTGTTTTCATGCAGTATCTCGCAAGATGCAAACTTTATTCAGTTTAAAATTTCGTGCTCCACAAAAAGGACCGGATGAAACTTGCTACCTAGCCAGATCATATCCAGAGTTGTTGTAGTTGAAAACTACGCTCAGAACTAAGTGATTGATTTGCTAAAAACAGACAAAGAAATACAAAGTTTCGAATTCAAACTGCCCTACCACCCAGGGCAAGAGAAGCCAACTCTTCCTCATAGTGTTTCGATACGATTGGGTGCATAGTCTGTCTATGCTGCTAGTTTGGAAAAGATCTGAGACTTCTCACCATCTGTGTGACGAGCGTCAAATTTTTCTGCAGCATCAAAGAATTGTGTCGCGCTTTCTAGCCATTTCCAGCGCCTCTGCAGCCACAACAATCATCAATTATTGACTAAAACTATGGCAAAAAATGTCACTGAACGTTTGGTAGCAGCGGTTGTCCATTATTATTTCATCCACAGCTTCCAAGCCTCACTCTAAGCTATGCATCAAGGGAGGCAGCAAAATCGTCCAAATTTGACTTAACCTCTCACACTCCACAGCAGCTTCAAATCTTCACTAAATCACCCTACATCACCATTATGCTGCAAAACATTCCAAAACAGACCGAAAAAAGCACAAAATCTTTCATTTTTGATTCGAGCTGGGTGGAGCTGCTGGTATACTGCACAGAGGCGTAGCTAAGGGGGGGCAAGGGGGGGGGGCATTTGCCCCCCCCCCATCACTAAATGATTTTTTTAAAACCTTCGTCACATGTTTACCAGTATTAAACTGACACGCAAATGACTGTAAATTATGTACACTACTACGCGGTATCACCAGGGGTTGCTAGTGAATGCGCACACACAACATTCAACTCGCTCGTGAATCAATCGAACGAAAATATTAGAGACATACTTCTATATTTAGCCTAGATTACTCGCGTGATAGAACATTTTTGAATCTAAATAGAGTGACCCGCTTCTCCGCGGCAGGAGTCACAACTCACAAGTGACAAAGGAAACCAGATGACGCTACGAACCTGCTGCCTACGAGGTGATAAAGTGTTAGCTAAATAAATGTACCAAGTTTATTTTATCGAGTCGATCACACTGGACCTTTGTACGTACGGCAGTGCAGTCTGTTTTTACTTTGTCAGTCAGTCAGGTGGATCATTCAAGCTTACAAGTTCTGCTAGCAAGACAGGTGGGATTTCGTGCAATACATGGCATATGAATTTCGCCGAGTGAAGTGAGTGAATACGTCATTCTGTCGGCAGTGTGCTAGGACTGGTGGCTAACGTAAAGTAACTTCTTTTTGCACTAAAGTATTAGCTCTACCGGACTGTGGATGAATTTGTTGGAGTACAGTTGTGGCACGTGCGATGATGCTCGACGAATAGCTACCTCGATTGGAAGCAGTCAGTACTGAAATAGTTACGTAGCTAGTTATTTAAGCTGTAATAATATATATAACACCGTATGTTGGCTAGCCCACCATTGGGTCATTAGCCTTTTTTGCAATCATGAATGATTTTGAGCGTTTCGTGGGGGTATGCCTGCCCCTCCATCACCTTCTGGCTAGCTACGCCCCTGATACTGCATCATATGAAATCACAGAAACACCAACTGCTACTACCAAACGTTTTGAACCATCATTTATCATCATTCTAAACAAAATTAAGTGACCAGTGTGGCATCAGAAGTACTGGAAAGCACTTTGGTACCATTGAGAGAATCCCTTGAAATGAATTTTGACGTTCTTCACCCAGATGGTGGGAAGTCTCAGATCCTTAACAGCATAGACAGACTATGCATCCAACCTTATCACATCACTATGAGGAAGAGTCGGCTTTTTTTCTTTTTGATTAGCAGAGAGCCCACCTGGGGCATGAAGCTAATTTACAAGTACAATTACAAATATGAATGAATTATAGTATCTGTTCAGCAAAGTTCTGAAACTATCTAATTGATCGGCATGAATAATATCTGAAGGCAATCAGTTCCATTTTCTTGTCTTGGCTGGTAGCTAGGGCAGTTTGAATTCGAAATTCGTGTTTCACTGGCATTTTCTGCTTTTTGAGAGAAAGCAACCCAGTGAATCATTTGTTTATTACTGTGCGTACTTTTTAACTACATTAACTCTAGATAATATCTAGCTAAGCAGCAAGTTTTATCCTGTTCTTTGTGTGGAGCACGAAATTTTAAAAATATTTTTGCATCTTACGAAATACTAAAATCAATATTTCTGTGATGACGACAATCGTGCCTCCGGTTTCATGGTGGATCTAGCAATGAGGTACTACAATGAACATCCCACAATGGTAGGGGGATCGATTTGTAAAAGTTGATTTTTCGGATTGCGGACCCTAACTAACTACAAAAAAATGTAGCTAACATGTGTAAATGCACAATGTGCGAGTCTTGTTAGGCCCCTATTCGGTGATTATTAGTTTCTCATCCAGCCTTTCTAATTATTATGATGCGGGCGGGAGGGTATTACCATTATGCCATTATTTTATAATATTAACACACTGATGTACAGACCTTGTCCAAATTGTCTTTCTTTCTTACTACAAACATTTCCTTTACCAGCTGATTCTACTTTTCGTGATCACCAACTGTTTTTCGATAGTCAACTGAAAGCCTGCTTTGATGAAGTCGATAGAGCACGATTACAACTGGCACTGCAGCAATTTGCTAAGGAAAACAACAGTTCTCCTGGTGATATATAGCGCATTGTAGTGTTCATCAACAAAAATTGTAACAGTTTGGTATCACGTGTTCTTCTGAGCATGCGCAGAGTAAATAATGGCTTACCATGCGGTAGCTTAAGAAGGATGCGGGCGGTGGATGAGAAACTAATAATCATCAAATAGGGGCCTTATATGCACATTAAAATTAGCCATAGCTTGATTATAATATTGTTACCTTATTGTCAACTACTGTTGATTAAGTAAGCATTAAATAAGGTCTCCAGTTTCTGTTAGGTTAGGTCAAAGCATAGGCGGTGGAGACGGGGGGGGCATTTGGGACACTGTTTGCAAGAAAAGATCGAGATACTCTAATAGAATAGTCAGGATCTGGATAGCAGTCACAGTATTCAGAGAAGCAGTGTAGCAAATTCCTTAGCTACGTATGTGTAGTTATAAATAAGGAGTTGTAGGAGAGCAGCTATAATCAGCAGACTGTAACCTTTTTTTTTTTTTGGTCTTCAACTTACAGCTGGCCTGGCACCCTCACTCTTTGGCCTGCTCCACCGCCCCTGGGTCAAAGGCTGCAGCTGTCAGACCTTCAGTGCTAAGTTCTAATAATAATAATAATATTATTATTAATCTCCCTCACAGTAATAAGTGGACAATTGTGACCAGTTCACAGCTAGGCCCTATAATATTATTATTTCCATTATCGTGATAAATTATCAGGGGCGTAGGCAGGATTTCCAAAAGGGGGGTTCTGCCCTAAGTATAGAATCTCCACAGCGGGGGTCTGGGGCCGTGTACACGTGTAAACTAGTGATGGGCGATATCAGGATTTTCAGAACGATACGATATCGATACGATATTGACTAAAATTGACCGATATTGATACTTTTCGATACGATATTGTAACATTATTTGTTCATGTAAATTGCCAGTTTTCTTACATAATTTGATAGTAGGTAGCTATAGCTATACACAATGGAGATTCCCCGCCCACATACACAAGAGTAATAGTGATTTGAAAATTGCTGAAGGTAATGGAAAGCTACAATTAACAATTAAATAAGCTAAAATGCATTTTAAAATTAAATTCAGATCACGTGATGTATCGTATCGAAATATCGGATTCTGTAAAATATATCGATACTTTTCAATATCAGCAAAAAATCAAACGATACGATATAATATCGATATATCGCCCAACACTAGTGTAAACATGTGTATTCTTATAAATTCATTCGCAATAGCGAGTAGAGGTACTTGAATTCCTCTGCCTGAAGACCTGTAGCTACCCATTTCAGTGGATTTGTGTAAGTTAATTCAGTTCTAGTTAACCAGTATCACGATTTAAAAAACTTAACTCTGAAAAGGGGGTTCGTCCGAACCCTTTGAACCCCCCCTGGCTACGCCCCTGATTATATACATGGTCTGCTTGAACTGTGAATGCTATTTTAACAGTGAATAGCATTGATATTCGAGGACATAATAAAGACTGCTTCATAGAAACTGTTGACTCCTTGAGCACCACTACAGCAAGAACACTGAATAAATGGAGAAGTATTTATTAAACCGTGTACACACCGACTTTTTTGTAAACATTATCAGTGGTTACTAGGGCTGGGAGATTATATCGATTGTGGGATTAATCATGAACATTGTGATGTTAATATGAGGTATGTATAAATAATCGTGATGTTGTATCCCTAAAATCTGTGGACCAGAGGATTAATGATCATATTTACCAGATCTAGACCCTTTCCCTTATGCCACCTGCAATGAAAAAAGTGGTTTGGCTACCTGAAGGCTATGCTGCAAGACTACATGCTGTATTTTTGCACTTGTTTTATGGATTGTAAGCTTATTATTTGCAGTCCCTATTTCTAGGTGGCTTGTTTTTATATTCTTCTGCAGCTGGTTATATTGTGTGACCGGATTTTGGAAAATCAGTCTTAATGTCAAGCATGAAACAATTAGAACTTTTCAATTTGCTGTGTCACCATTATGACAGTTATGCACTTGTTGTAGCTATTGTTTCAAAGAATTTGTTGTAATTCAGGGTATTGACTGAGGATTGTAAACACTGAAACGCCTTATTATGGTCCAATTAAGCAGCCATCACAATTAAATATTATACTACAAGCTACTATAAGTTGCACAGATTTTGGGCTATACCAAGATTGAAGTTGCACAGTCCAGATGAGGAGAAATCTACTGTTGTATTGCATTGATCTTTCTCTAACAAGGCTGATTCAGAAGTTTTGCAAACTATTGGGCTGAATGCTATGTACTGATGCAACCAGTCTAGGGCTGAGCGATTGTGACATTTTGCTACTCTCACGATTGTAGGATGCAACATATCACGATTATGATAACTATCACGATGTTATAACTCACATGCATCAGTATCTTGTATGCACAACTTTGTATGAGTTATATTTAATGCAAGGAAAAGAAATTGTGTACAATCTGTGTGACACAAGTAAGGACATAGGCAGTTATAGTTTAATACAAACAGTATAATAATAAATAATAGTATCCTTAGAATGCAACAGTTTCTAACAGGTAAGCTTTAAACTATGTAGTAAGATTTGTTCACACAATGAACTGTATTAGGATTGTTTTCTAGATCGTGTTCTTTCACAACAGTATGTGCCACCATTTTGAATATACCAATACACATTTACATGTGGTGTCTCTACTGTGCAACTTTGATCGGTGAGAGCAATCTTAAAGTTCTTGCTTATGGCAAGCACAGTATGCGAGGACATAACAAACACATTAATTTGTGACCTACAAGAATCTATATTGCACATCATGCAGAATCAAACTAACTCCATAGCTAAAGCACTATACTATTGGTTATGTGCCTCACTGGTTTTAAAAACACATATGCATCTTTTTGCATGGTGTATGCGCAGTAAGCTTGAATGGAACTTCTGGCCTTGGTGAGGACTTTACTTGTTGAGTATCAGTGGTACACTGGCAGATGGCCTATAATAATTGGGCAAATATACAGTTTTCTGTGTCAGTTGAAATCAACCACTAAGGAGCTAGTACGGCCATATAGAACTTCAGTCCTATTTGCATCTTGCAAACAGATACTATTATATTTTTAGAGGAAGGTATAAATCATAAACTAGTGAGCAAACATATTTAACCATCTATGTAGATCCCTAATTGTGACCAGGCCTGCGAAAACAGGAAATGTGGGCACAAGCTACACCCTGTCCTCCACCCCCACCCTATCCCCTAATTGCATGACCATAGCACAGTGACATAAAAGTTATGGGCGATCAAAGTTTGAAAAAGTAGGCAAATTTTATGTGCCCACATGCAAGTTTTCGCTGGCCCGGTCACAATTATTTTGTAATATGAATTAAACTACACTCTAACAGAACCACTGTACTAGTTAGTTATAAATCTGAAACTAAATAAAATAGCTATGCCTTCTTTGTTCCACAGTTGGTTGTCTCCATGGGTCGGCATCTGATGGTCTCTTTGTAATGTACTGAGTCAATTCTTCTATGATTGCAGTACGATCAACATTGTGCTGTGGTTGAGTGTGTCCGTCATCTTTCAATGATGGAAACTCTTCCATTGTAAGGGTGACTACTTCTTTAACGTCAATTCCAAGATTCAGTAGTTTAAAATAATACAGCCTCTCAGCACTGTAACATTGCCGGTGTATATTTCTCTTATTCTTGATGTACTCTGCTATTTCAATAACTTCCGGATCTCCATCTTTATATTCATAAGGTGAGAAGCCATGCATGTCCACAGCCGTCAAATCTGCACCATGTTGGATTAAATACTCTGCTATGCTCATGTGGCCTGCCAGATAGGCCGAATGTAGTGGAGTGCGGAGATCATCACTTGTAATGTTTACATCAATCCCATCACACTCTTCCACTAAACATCTGACAACATCAAAGCAGCATGTCAAGATTGCAGTGTGAAGAAGAGTAAAACCCAAAGCTTTAAATGTTGTCTTCACACCAGAAATCTTTAGAAAGTCAATAGTAAATGATTGTGGTACTTGATCAAAGACATTCACTATACATCTGCAAGGCTTTGTACCATCAAAGTCAACCTCGTAAGGGTCAACATTGAAGTGTTCTACTAAACATTTCACGAGGTTTATTTGCTGTAGCACTATGGCTGCAACTAGAAGATTCAGTGATGACCCATCTTCACAATAAACTCTACCAGATGTGGATATTTTACAACCAGTCAGGAGTAATTTTACTTCACAATTGTTGTCACTAAATAAAGCTGATATTAATGCTTGGAATTGTATATTATTTAGGCCTTTGGAAACTGGACCCGTGGTACTCTTTGAACGTGTCATTCCTTTTTTCTTACAATAGAGTTCAACTGATTGAAATACAAAAAGGACAAGGGAGTCATCTCTTAGTCTCACATGATCATCCTCCACTACCCACCCACTCATCTTCATCAACTCCTCACAAGCAGGATACCTCCACACTTTACTGCTAAATGTCTTGTTAGCCAGTTTGATTTGACGATACTTTTCATCATTTGGGTGTTGAATAATATTGTCAAAAATCTTCTTCAGTGTTGACAAGGTAGCCTCTAGATCTTCAGGTCGTACAGTTGATTGTATTTTATGAAGTTGTTTGGATACTGAATTTTCAAATCCACCAACTTCTGAAGTTGCAGACAATTTCCCTGCACCACTATTTTGTGCAACCTGCAATAAATATTTGATTTATTGGTACAGTGGAATGTACATAGCTAATACTACCTAGCTATGCATTACTACCTAGAGTGATAAGTCAAGCCCAACAATACTATAAAACACGTACCTCATTATTCTTGTTGTTTAGTATGACAGTAGATGAAATCTGAAAGAACAGAAATGAGTTCTCTATAAGCAAGTGTTTGTTTTTGTTAGCCATCTCCACCATGAGAGTGACAGCCGTTGGAGGAATCATCCATTCCAGTAACAAGGAAGATGATGACATGTTTACAAATGGTGACAACACATATGGCTCTATTCCACAGTGTTCTGATATGAAACATTTTAGTTGGTCGTATTCTTCTTTAGTAATACGGGAATATTTTTTATTTACAATTGCAATCATTTTTGAAAACCCTACAGGCACCTCTTGTTGTTGTTCTTTATATTCTTTGTAAATCTGTTCAAGTTTCATCTGACAATCAATCTTGCTTTCATATTTTCCCAACAATTCTTCACACTCTTCAGAATCTAACCTGTCAAGTATTGCTGTTAAAATAAGATGATCATCCCATCTCAAGTGAAATCGCAGTTGCCTGAATATTTCTCGTACACTACTACAAGCATCTATCTCTTTCAGTTGTTCAGCAGTAAACATCAGTTTGTTAGAAGTACTGCTTATAGGAAGGTAGCCACAAATACTCTTGATGGCATCCAAGTTACTTGCTTCATTGTTCTTCATCAGAATATCCTCAATGAGACTAACAATGGTAATGAACTCACTGACTGCTTTACTAGGATTAGCTATGAAAGAACTTATTATTGTTGGTGCAGCAATTTCAACTTTGCTGGGACCTAAAGCAACAAAAATTCCATACTCATATTGAAACAGACTCTCAGCATTATAAACTAGAATTGTTAACTGATATTTTTGATGAGATGTGTGGTATATACAATAAGTGTTTTAGCCGTTACAGTGTATGTAAGTAGCTAAGGACCCGCCGATTGCCAGAGCTTATGATAATGTGCGGACACCGGACAAAATCTGGTCAAATTACATAGATGTCTGACCATAATGCAATTTACCTGGACACAGTGTCCCATCAAAGCAGAAGGAGGGAGCCTAAGGGCTGAGCTGGCATGTCTGTTGATTTTAGGGATGCAACAATACGGGTAAATACCATACTGTGTATTGCCTTAAAAAACATTGCAATAATTATATTGCTGTATTGCAATATTTGGAATAGGGCCTTTGGTGATGTTAAAGTGCTATACTTGTGTAAATAACTCATGGATTTAAGCTTCATAAGATACAGCAGATAGCAATAGTGTCATGTGATGTACACCCACCAGTCAAAAGCTGCTTATAATGGCCAACAGTTATTAAATAGGTATTACAGTACAAGTAGGCAGTACTACAACCAGTACTGTTTGTTTAGGATATGTGGCTTTTAAAACATCAACAATTACATTCTGGTGGCTTTGATTCCCGTCCTCCAGGAGGGTGGCAGCTGAATAGGCTAACTATCCACAAGCCACAGCCCATTACAACCCTGCAATATTATGCAATATATTGTAACACAGCAACACTGTATAACGGGAATGATTTGCGGAAGAAAACATTCGCGAATTTCGCGATTTTAGGTGCATTCGCAAATGTTTACTTGCAATTTTTTTCTACAATTTAAAAGTTTTTTTCATGGATCAGTTGATGTAGCATTCATGTAACGGATGCATAAGCGGTAGTGATGTGCGATATATCGAAAAAATATCGATTTCGCGATAATTTTGTCGATATCGTAGCGATTTTCGATACTGCTTTAGCAGATTTCGATATTTATCGAAAAGGTTATATTTTTTGATAATTATCGAAATATCGAAGAATATTTCGATAAATCTATAGCATTTAGTGTGTGATTGCACAATCACGCTAGAAATGAAGGTTGGTTCTGTACTATCTAGCCACTTTAAAAACTTGTCTACCAGTTTCCTAGGCTTATTATTAATTTTATGCAATAGTTTGTGTGTAAATTGTGTTTCAAGCATATTTATAAATATCGGCCGCCCACGCAATTACACCACCCACACAATTAAAAATTATCGAAAATCGTATCGAAATTTCGATATTTACCCCAATATCGTATCGATAACATATCGAAATACAAATCCTGATATCGCACACCACTAATAAGCGGGTGACAACTCGCCTTGCTACGCGCTAAACTGCTATATATGCGTGACCAGTGAGGCGCAGGACCATGGCGTGTGATTTGAACAAAGATGCAAACTTCACTGACAGTGGAATAATCGGTGCTACTAAATGGGGCAAATATAACATATAACTGCAGCCCAGCAATTCACTGTGCCGGAATGGGGTGTCTTAGCCTCGGTTTTAGTGCCGCCCCCAAGGCTCTATAGGCGTGCCTATCGTCCGCCCTCATTATTTTGAATGCCTATTTCTCCAACGAAACAGCAATCATGCATGGCTACTATATGCGTAGTATGCAATGTGTCAGTGTCAGCCATATAGTCAAGCGTTCCCTATCCATAGAAAAAAAAGATAATTCGTTGTGGGCGCACGCCCAATTATTAATTACTTTATGCAACAAATCGCGATCGTTTTCTCGCAAATGAGGAAATAGTAGATCATTCGCGAATGCTTTCTTCCGTGAATCATTCCCATTATACGATATATTGCAATACGCAATATATCGATATGTTTCATCACACATATTGTATTGTATTGTGATAGATAATATTGCAATATATCGATATACACTGTATTGTTGAACCCCTAGCAGTAATAACAGTTACTTGGTTGCTAGGAGATAACATACATTCTTACAACTCAAGAGAGTGACCACTAATGTACCAATGCAGGTAGTTGGAAAAGGCAGATATGGTCGGACATGGACATGGACATGGACACGGATATTTTTAAAATATACTTTTACATTTACAAAACACTTATTTTTCATACCTAACGTTGTTTTTACAGCAGCATTCGCTTCCAGACCCAGGAGTCGATCTTGTCATAGCATTTATCCATTTGCGCTTATCCATTTATAAGTGTTTATCTATTTATAAGCAAATGTGCGAAGGATAGACTAGCACTCTAAAGACCATTATAGTGTTGTACACATGCTCTAGATATCTAATTCAGTGTCATAGAGATTAAACCGGCATGTCCCAACCTAATATCGTAGGCCAGATCCTTGAAACCCTCAACGCTTGGTATAAGCGCCTTCGCCTTATAATAAAAGGAGTAAGATTGTAGATTTGGCCTGCTAAGCTAAGTTGCATGGGGAATACAAGCTAATCTCTACAACTCTGTATTAGACTTTAGAGCATGTATACAACACTATATGGTCTTTGGCATTCTGTGGAGTGCTGGTCTAGTCCTTCGCATGTACGCTTATAAATGGAAAAGCACTATGACTAGATCGATAGCAAAGACTGCTATCGATCTGCAGTCTGGCAGCAAAGACTGCTGTAAAAACAACATTAGGTATGAAAAATAACTGTTACGTATATAAATGTAAAAGTGCTTTTTGAAAATGTCCATGTCTGCATCCGTGTCCATGTCCAATTGTATCTGCCTTTTCCAACTACCCTACCAATGCCAACCCTCCGGTGTACTGTAAACACATAACAGCTGCATCAAGGCATGTGACAAAATAATTATAAGATCCTTCTGCTATGCTATAGTGGACACAAATAGGCCATACTAATAATCTTCCACATGTCCAGTCAATTTAGGAAACTGTCTGGCCAATTCTGATTTGTCAGGATATTGTGGCAGGACAACAGAAATTTCTTACCATAAGTTCTGTTACGCTCATTATTTTATCTATTATGCTATGCTGTACTGCTCAAAATCTTTGTTTATTATACTCAAATTATGCTCAAATTATGCTCAATATTTATACCTCAGTTCTCATATTTTTCGAATAAAATTGCACTTTATGGGAAAAATGTGACCATCACAGCCTAGTTCGCACAACTTCCAGATTTCTTTTCATGTTTTCAGCATTATCTGCATTGTCCAAGGAATGGTTCGCAAAAGTTTCAGTTGATTATGGTGAATAGTTTGGAGTTACAGCAATAGACAGTAGGGAGAGCAAGGAAATCGATTTCTACATTGACTATACTAAAAATATACTACCGGTACCGTATTTACTTGGTTAAACGCCGCACCTTTAATAGTCACCACACTTGAGTGGTCCCACAATCGATTGTGAAAATAATGGCTTAAACATCGTTCACGAGTATCAAGTGGTGGTCGAGTTTGAATAGTTGCCGCATCGATTTTTGGAACTAAGGTAATAAATGCTGCGGCGTTTAACCAAGTAAATACGGTATATGCACTTACATTCACAGCCATAACTTCCATTTGGATTAGTTGAAATTTGGCTTACAATGTTCACCATGGATTGGCAGATTGACTGAGGTATAGTTTTAGCCCCTGCAGTCACTTGCACATTGGTGTACGAAGGAAGTTTTATTCAAGAAACGTCGGCGACGATTTTGTTTATGTCTACCGCATCGTAAACATACGCATGTGACACACAAACCATTGGGGGCTACAGAAATAAAACAACAATTTTCGAACTCCACATGAGTAGGAGAATAAGATGGTGTATAGGTTTAATTGATTTAAGACTTCCTTTCCTGAGTAATGGCTCAATTAAAATGTGCATAATTTTTCTTTGTGACACACGTAATTTCACCAATTCTTTTTTAAATTTCGTTTTTCTCAAAACGCATGCTTGTGTGAACTAGACAGGTTTTCACTGAGATGGTCACAAATAGTAAGTGGCTGAAGCACAAACCGTAAATGCTTGCTTGTCAAAATGCATGTCACAGAAAAGATCGATATACTCTAATAGAACAGTCAGCAGCTTGATTATTCTATTATAGTTTAATACTGACTGTTCTATTAGAGTATATCAATCTTTTTCTGTGATATGTATTTTGATAAGCAAGAATTTATGGTATTACACAAGTGTTCCGCCTATTATGCTAGCATTATGCTCAAGGCTTTCAGGCATCTATTATGCTCATTATTGTGGCAGCATAATCAGCGGATCCCTAAAGTCAACATATAATGATATTTTGGTAATTACGTGCTGCGGTACCACAAGTATACCTGACTCCTGGCAACCATCTGGTTTGCAGATATAAAAAGCGAAAGTGTGTGTGGAATTGATACAGAAAAGATTGTAATAGAACGACTAAATACTCTAACAGAACAATCACTTTAAGGTTCACTGTAACTGATACTTGAGATTTACGCTGGTTCTATTCTATTTTCTGCATGACTATAAACAATTTGCTGTAACTTACAAATCATTCTTCAAATGGTTGAGCAGTCAGTACCATTGATTACTTTTATTTGTGATGTATCACATATACGTGACCGTCTCAGCAAAATCCTGACTTGTTCGTACAACTTCCATTTTTTTATTTTCTCAGCATTATCTGCAGTGTCCAAGGAATGGATCACCAAGGTTTCAAGTCTTCTGTGGTGAGCAGTTTTGGAATTATAGTGCTAGACAGTAGGAAGAGCAAGACAATTGGTTTGTACAGCAACTATACTGAAAATAAACTACATGTGCTTACATTCGCAGCCATAACTTCTGTTCGCATTAGTCTACAAAGTTTCAAATTTGGCTTAAAATGTTCATCATGGATTAGCAAGGTATAGTGTTAGCCCTGTAGTCACTTACGCATATGGGTATGAAGGCAGTTTAGTTGAAGAAATGACAACGATCTTGTTAACGCTTTCCACGTCATAAACAAATGCATGTGACACGCATAGCTTTGGGAGTACAAAAACAAAACATCGATTTTTGAACTCTTTATGAGCAGGTGAATAAGATGGTGTATAGGTTTAATCAATTTGAGTCTTCCTTTTCTGAATAATGGCCCGATAAAAACACTTGCATATTTTTTCTTAGTATAGAATGCATTTTATGATTATTTTTTTGCATGCTTGTGCAAACAAGTCAGGTTTTTGCAGAGACGGTCATTCCAACAAATTATGCTACAAATAATAGTTGTAACATGTCCATAAGGACTTTGCCTGATACTTATGCCTAGGGGCCAGGGCCGCAAGCCCAAGGGCTGAGGGCATACATATCAGGCAAAAGCCTGAATGCCCCATGTTACAACTAATATGTAACACTTCCGATCCATATCAGGCTAGCACAGGTGATCAATCACCCAAGCCAATATGAGTGCAACCACTAGATGTATTATATACGTGCCTAAGATTTGATTATGGGTCAGTAGCTGGTATGTTTTGGTTATGATGAACAGACAAATCACAGAGAATTTTGGTTACATGAGTTTAATGTTTTAATCAGTGCTATTGAATTGTTTATGGAATTATTAAAGGTTTGCTAACAGCCTAGATGAGTAAGCTTGCTTATATAGTGGTTAATACTTGTAGAGTGGTAATTTCATGCTATTATAATGGGGATTTGGTCTGTATTCGAAAACATGCAGAAACGCTTGGTGAATAAGCTATAGCACTAGTTCCTTAGCCCAGTGATTTTCAACTTGTAGGGTAGCGAGGAAAACAAAACGCTTTCCGTCTGAGTGGTTTTCATTGCCAAATTCAAGTTGTGCATCAGAACACATGATAGTGTGTCATGAGGCCAAGTACAGCTACTGCGGATGTGCGACAGTTAAGTGTGTACTTACAGGAACCAAGAAAACGCTGGTTTCACGTATTCGTAGCTTAATAGTGAATGAACAGAAAGTAACCAGTTTTGCTGTGAAACTCCCTCAGGGTAGGGCACCTTCTATTCCAAATTTGAGTTGAATCCGCCCAGCCATCACTGAGATATGGACCTTCAAAGTTCATCTTACTTTCTTCATATTTTTCTTCTTAATCTTCTTACGAAAATTTTCTTTTTGCACACTTTAGAAAAATTGCAATAACTCATGCATGCTTTAGTCGATTGACTTCAAATTTGGAGGGCAGTAAGAACATAATGCTGTACATTTACAGTCCAGTTTTTGAAAATTGCAAAAGCGATTTGTTGTCACGCCTATAGGGTAATCTGCTTGATGAAATAACTTGAAAATCGGTCTGTAGATGAAGTTACTATCATAGTGCAAACCTTTTGTGATTTCAAAGTACTGAGAGTATTAGCTAAGGAGATATAAAGCAAAACCAGACATGTGAAAAGAGCGTGATCAAGATACTCTAATAGAATAGTCACCGAGAAGTAAAAAACGTGTGCAAAATACAGTGGAAAAGTTCTCCAGATTTCAAACCAGGGACCTCCACACCTATATACCCAAGCCCTTTACCACTCTGCCACTGCTGTCAGTTGCTCACCTCACTTAATTTCTGCTTTATAGATAAAAGTTGTACACTAGAATGATAACTCGTAGATCTGTAAGTAGAAATTCTAGAACATTCTATATGCATTGTATTGAAGTACTCAGAAAAAATGTGTGCTCCAGTAGAGTACTACAAAAATTATGAAAGTACTGTGAATCAAGTGTGTCGTGCAGCCAACAGTGTGAGGAGGCGGCATACACATTTTATGGAACCAGAAAATGCTGCTTTCATGTATCCGTAGCCCATAGTGCTTGAATGGTTTAATTAACCATTTCTGCTGCGGAAGCTTCGGCATTTCCCATTCCCAATTTGAGTCGAATCTGCCCAGCTATATATTATTGGGATACATGCACCTTCAAAATTTGTCTTATTGCAGTTCAATGATTACTGTAGTAAAGGGAAAAAAGTTAAAAGGAAGTATCAAGGCCAACCATAGGCTGACTTTGGAACTTGCAATAAGTGATCTTCACACAAAAACAGCCAAGCTATGAAAAAAGTTGTGGCCTTAAAAGCCTGGGTGAAAAAATTAACATCATTGTAGTCATTTGTTGGCCACCACCTTTGATTTTACAACTTTTTCCACCCAGGATTTTTAAGGCCGCACTTTTTTTTCACAGCTTGGCTGTTTTTGTGCGGATACTAATCACTGGAGTATTAATCGATCCCCACAATCAATTTTGGCCTTAACATCTATATAATCGCTGCCCACATGTAGCCCAGTTTTGCCAACTGGGCTGTAGACCAGACGGCTGCTTTGATCTGAGGTGTGAAAGTGTTACAAGAACCAATACAAAAATACCCCAACAAAAATTCTTCACATACCTATTTATTATTGTTCTAGTCAGCTACTCCAACCTGCGTACCTTGGTGGAATGAAGGTTAATATATTTGTCATTTACAAATGATGTAACATTTTGAGTACAGAATTAAGTGGCATAGAAAATCAGGCCCAGCAAGATTTCAAAATTTGTGATTTGGCATATATTACAAGGTCTTATAAATTCTGTACCATGCTAACAAATGTTTATTCATACACAAATTCAAGGTGTACAGTTACTAACCAATAAACGTCTGCTCTATTTCCTTTGCAGTTTCCAGCAGGTCAACTTTTCCAAGTGCAGACACAAACTGGCACCAACATGAACCAACAGTTCTCTGCAGCCAAGCATTGAACATATGATAACACTTGTCCTTCATCTCATTGTTATTGATGTCAATGGTGTTGACCACCTCCTGAGGAATGTCCAGCTGAAGTGCTACCTCTTTCCACTGTGAAGTGATTTTGTTTGAGTAGAGTACCAACTCTTTTAATTTTGGCTTCTCAACATGACAACAATGAGAAACTGTATACATAAAAACATCATGTGTGTTTAGATTGTACATGTGCTACATGCACACCACTGGTGTATTTTGATTATGCACAATTTTCAGCAGGTGTACATGCACCACACCCAGAAAGGTTATCGCACCAAAATTGATATGGAACTACAAAAAGCTATTTGGGACATTGTAATCAAACTGGCCCACCGAACGCTCTATGATGTTGATGGCCAGGTATAGCCTCTATGTTTGTCCAGACATTTTCTCATTAGTTCTAAACTTTTAGAATCCAGTGTTTCATCTACCTAACTCACTCACCTTTTTTTATGATGCCAAATACACTGCACACACACGTATGTATTATGATGGATGCATACAATGATATATGTACAGTAGTTAATAGTTAGTAACAGTGTCACTAACAAAGGGCAGACCATCCCTCAGTTGTGCTTGGTTTAAAACTTTGAACTAAAGCACTTACAATATGTCAGGAAATTTTGATGGAAAGAAAAGTCGACAAATCTGCACATGTTAACATGCTACAGATCAAGACACATGATAGTGTGTCGTGCGGCCCAAGAAGCCGGTGCACCACACCATGGGTATATTGACAAGAAGAAAGAAAACATCATTTTCACACCTTTGTATCTCAGTGATCCCTTATCCGATTGGAACCAAATTTGCTACAGAGTTGTCCACCTGCCAGGGAAGTCTACATTCCAAATTTGAAGGAAATCGCTCCAGCCATTTCCGAGATACGAGCTGCCAAGGTTTCGATTTTTTCTTCATTTTCTTCTTCGTGTTTTCACACACTTACAAAACTTGCTATAAAATGCAAACGCGTACTCTGATCACCTTGAAATTTGGCACACAGAAAGGGAGTCCAAAGGCGAATCCTAGTATCACATTTGGTGCAAATCTGATGAATGGTTCAGGATTTATAACCGATTATTCGTGTAAAACAAGATCGATTTGTTGTCATGCCTACAGGGTAAACCGCTTCATGGAATGAGTTGAAAATTGCTATGTAGATGGAGTAACCATCGTAGGAGTGCCTTTTGGTGGTTTGAAAGGAATCGAGATAAAGACCATGGTGTATAGCTGGAATAATCTTGATAGAAAGTCCTTGCAGTAGTACAGAAGAATCGGATTACAAACCGCTGAGTTATGATTCAAAAGCCAACTCCGTGTAGCAAATGCGAGATCGAGATACTCCAATAGAACAGTCACCCTAATAGAGCATTCAGCTAATTTAGAATTCGATTACATTGCAAGTTATTTCAGCTGCAAACAGTTAATCAAATAGACAGTTCAGCAAGAAGCAAGTCAGTGTATAGAGAGTTCAGCTCCAAATATATCGCTGTAGTGATTCAGAACCACTGAAGAGAGTTCAGCTATAAACAAGTCATGCACCCTGTAGAGAGTTCGGCTACACTCTCTAGAGAGTTCAGCTACAAACAAGTCACTGTGTAGAGAGTTCAGCTACAAAGAAACTACCCTGTAGAGAGTTCATCTATACAAACAAGTTATCCTATAGAGATCAGCTGCAAACAAGTAACCCTGTAGAGAGTTCAGCTACAGACAAGTCACTTTATAGTTTATACAATGTTCAGCTACAAACAAGTAACTCTGTAGAGAAGTTTGCTACAAACAAGTCACCATGTAGAGAGTTCACCAACCAAAATCCACCCTGTAAAGAGTTCAGCTATACAAACAAATTTAGTGCTGTACACCTACAAAATTTTTATCACCAGTTAATTGCCTACCAATAATTGGCAACAACCAGTTAATTGGTTTGTTTGTATATTGGCAGACATAATACAACTCAACAAGCCTGCTGAAAGGTTTAGGGTGGTACCAAAGTGACCATCACCATCCTGTTTTGCAATAACAGTTGTTACAATCACATATTTACACATTCTTTGATGTTATGTTAATTATGTTAACACTTGTCAGCAGGGGTAATTTATGGTTTACCAAGTGGGTGGGCAATAACCAGTTTAAAGGTTTCTTCACTGGTTATTGGCTGACCTAGACAACACTGGTTAATAAGGGACATTGGAAACAGTGGAAATTGAAAACTGAAACTGAAAACTGAAACTGAAAAACTGAAATGGAAAAACTGAAACTGAAAAACTAAAATTGGTCAAAACTTCATATTAACAGGTACCTCTTAACAAAGACCGCCTCTATAATAAGACCACCTCTATAATAAGACCGCCTCTAAAATAAGACCACCTCATTATAGTAGTTATGTCAAGTAGGTCCAAAAATATAGCTAAGGTGTACTCATAATGTAATAAAGTATCAATCAATCAGACAGTACTTAAAAGTTGAAATGACAGCTGCAGGGTTGTACAAAAGGATATATCTTATCATGCCAAGACCTAAAGTCCATGGTCATGTCACAAATGAAAATGGAGCAATTGCATGCATAATTGAATTTGATAATGGATTTCTCATGAATATTATTGTGCATGATTTAGGAGTTGCATAGTTACAAAATCAACATTAATGATTCTTGACTTTGTGCCTTAATAATTGTTAGGCATACGTAATAAGCATCCTCGAAGACTTAAAACCTGAAGTGACATCAGTAATTACCGAGGCGCAGGTAAATATTGACAGGTTTTTAAATCCTCGAAGACACCTATTACGAGTGTCCAACTATTACCAAGACACAAAGTCCAAGATCATTAATTTAACTATGCAACTCTTAAATAATGCACAATTCATGAGAAATCCAGTATCAGCAGAGTAATTGTGCATGCAATTACCCCATTTTCATTGTGACATGACCATGGACTTTAGGTCTTGGTATGGTAAGATAGTGTATCCTTATGTACAACCCTGCAGCTGTAGTTTTAACTTTTAAGTACTGTCTGATTGATTGATACTTTATTACGTTATGAGTACACCTAATGGCCTTTTTGTTGGACCTACTTGACATGACTACTATAATGAGGTGGTCTTATTAGAGACGGTCTTATTATACAGGTGGTCTTATTACAGAGGTGGTCTTTGTTAAGAGGTACCTGTTAATATGAAGTTTTGACCAATTTTAGTTTTTCAGTTTCAGTTTTTCCGTTTCAGTTTTTCAGTTTCAGTTTTCAGTTTCAGTTTTCAATTTCCACTGTTTCCAATGTCCCGGTTAATAACTGGTTAATTGGACGGGACATTGGAAACAGTGGAAATTGAAAACAAACTGAAAACTGAAACTGAAAAACCGAAAAAATTAAATTGGTCAAAACTTCATATTAACAGGTACCTCTTAACAAAGACCACCTCTGTAATAAGACCACCCGTATAATAAGACCGCCTCTAATAAGACCACCTCATTATAGTAGTTATGTCAAGTAAGGTCCAACAAAAAGACTATAAGGTGTACTCATAATGTAATACAAGTATCAATCAATCAGACAGTACTTAAAAAGTTAAAATGACAGCTGCAGGGTTGTACATAAGGATACAATGTCTTACCATGCCAAGACAAGTCCATGGTCATGTCACAATGAAAAAGGGGTAATTGCATGCATAATTTACTCTGCTGGCACTGGATTTGATAATGGATTTCTCATGAATTGTGCATGATTTAAGAGTTGCATAGTTAAATTAATGATCTTGGACTTAGTGTCTTGGTAATAGTTAGACACTCGTGATAGGCGTCTTCGTCTACGAGTGCCTAACAATTATCAAGACACAAAGTCCAAGATCATTAATGTTGATTTTGTTACTATGCAACTCCTAAATCATGCATAATTCATGAGAAATCCATTATCAAATCCAGTATCAGTGGAGTAAATTATGCATGCAATTGCTCCATTGTCATTTGTGACATGACCATGGACTTTAGGTCTTGGCACGGTAAGATAGTATATCCAACCCTGCAGCTGTCATTTTAATTTTTAAGTACTGTCTGATTGATCGATACTTTATTACATTATGAGTACACCTTAGCCGAACCTACTTGACATAACTACTATAATGAGGTGGTCTTATTTTTAGAGGCGGTCTTATTATACGGGTGGTCTTATTACAGAGGTGGTCTTTGTTAAGAGGTACCTGTTAATATGAAGTTTTGAACAATTTCAGTTTCAGTTTCAGTTTTTCAGTTTCAGTTTTCAATTTCCACTGTTTCCAATGTCCCTAATTGGACACTGGTGTACAGCACTAAAAAATTACTCTGTAGAGAGATCAGCTAGAAACAAGAGAGAGCTCAGCTTGAAGAAGTCACCCTGCAGATCTCAGTTACAAAAAAAACCATCCTGTAGAAAGTTCAGCTACAAACACGTTACCCTACAGTGAGATCAGATTGAAACAAGAGATTTCAGCTACAAACAAATCACCCTGTAGAGAGTTCAGCTATGAACAGATCACCCTGTAAACAGATCAGCTAGAAGCAAGCCACCTTGTAGAGAGTTCAGCTACAAAGAAACCATCCTGTAGAGTGTTCAGCTACAAACAAATCACCCTGCATAGAGTTCAGCTGCAAATAAATTACCCTGTAGAGAGTTCAGCTATAAACAAATCACCCTGTAGAGAGTTCAGCTAGATAAAAGTCACCCTACAGAGAGATCAGGTCACCCTATAGAGAGATCAGCTAGAAGAAGTGATACACCTTGTAGAGAGTTCAGCTACAAAGAACCCACTCTGTAGAGATTTCAGCTAGAAACAAGTTACCCTACAGAGAGATCAGCTAGAAACAAGTCACCTTGTAGAGAGATCAGCTAGAAACAAGTCACCTTGTAGAGAGTTCAGTGATAAAGAAACCATCCTGTAGAGAGTTCAGCTACAAACAAATCACCCTGTAGAGAGTTCAGCTGCAAAAAAATCACCCTATAGAGAGTTCAGCTACAAACAAATCAACCTGTAGAGAGATCAGCTAGAGGAAGTCACCTTGTAGAAAGATCAGCTAGAAACAAGTCACCTTGTAGAGAATTCAGTGACAAAGAAACCATCCTGTGGAGAGATCAGCTAGTAACAAATCACCCTGTAGAGAGATCAGCTAGAAACAAATCACCTTGTAGAGAGTTCAGTGACAAAGAAACCATCCTGTAGAGAGATCAGCTAGAAACAAATCACCGTGTAGAGAGTTCAGCTACAAACAAATCACCCTGTAGAGAGATCAGCTAGAAACTAGACACAATATAGGGAATTCATTTACAAGCAAATCACCCTGTAGAGAGATTAGCTACAAACAAATCACCCTGTAGAGAGATTAGCTACAAACAAATCACCTCACCCTATTGTAAGAACATAAACTAAGAACTATTCTATAGCACTGCACATGCACTAATACACTCACAATTGTAACACTAGGACACACTATATATGTATGATTGTATCTTGATTATTGCACACTATCACGTGAGAGATAATTGAGTACCTCGTGGCAGATCCGTTCCCTACACCTATAGAGAGATCAGTTCACCTTGTAGAGAGTTCAGCTACAAAGAACTCACTCTGTAGAGAGTTCAGCTAGAAACAAGTCATCCTGTAGAGAATTCAGCTACAAACAAATCACCCTGTAGAGATTTCAGCTAGAAACAGATCATCCTGTAAATAGTTCAGCTATAGATACAAGTCACCCTGTCGTAGGAGAAGTCACCTTGCAGAAAGATCAGCTAGAAGCAAGTCACCTTGCAGAGACCAGCTACAAAGAAACCATCCTGTAGAGCATAGGCAGTGGAGACAGGGTTTATGGGACAATGCTTGCAAGAAAAGATCTAAATACTCTAATAGAGCAGTCACAGTATTCAGAGAAGCAGTGCAGTTTGCAATTGTACGCGTAGTTATAAATAAGGAGATATAATTGGTGGAGAGCAGCTATTGTCAGCAGGCTGTGACTTTTTTTTTTTTTTGGTCTTCAACTTACAGCTGGCCTTGGCCCCTCACTCTTTGGATTGCTCCACCGTCCCTGCTTGTAGAGAGTTCAGCTACAAACAAATCACCCTGTAGAGAGTTCAGCTACAAGCAAATCACACTGTAGAGAGTTCAACCACAAACAAATCACACTGTAGAGAGATCATCAGAAACAAATCACCCTGTAGAGAGTTCAGCTACAAACAAATCACCCTGTAAAGAGATCAGCTAGAAACAATCCACCCTCTAGAGAGAATCCTGTCAGTGTAGAGTTCAGCTGCAAGCAAGTCACCCTGTAGACAGTTTAGCTACATTTCAAGTCCTTTAGTAGAGAGATCAGTTGTGAACAAGTTATCCAGTAGAGAATATAATAGACATGCAATAAATATATGTAAATAATTTGTATAATTACTGATAAAATGAAAAACAGTTGAAGTATTAAAAATCTGCTTTGTCTTTTTATTCTTCTTGTGGTAAAGAAAAAGGATTGGTTAAAAAAGCCCCAAAGCCAGCCTATTTGGGGTATACAAATACAAAAAGAAGTGATATCTAATCAAAAACAGCCAAGCTGTAAAAAAAGGTGCAGCCCCTGGTGAAAAAAGATGTGATGCACCAAATCCACCTGAATTGTTGTTATTAAAATTTTTACCATTAACCTACCATCACAGCCATTTCTTGGCCGCCACCTTGGATTTCACATATTTTTTTACCATGGCCCTTTACGGGCCGCACCTTTTTTTACAGCTTGGCTGTTTATGATTAGATTAGTAATACTAGACTGACCAGACCCTTCCTCTATATGTGAAAACATGGGTGCTGCCAGCCTGCAGTAATCGTTTAAGTACTGCAGTTGATCCGTGGTCACGAATGTTCATAACTGAATGACATAGAGTGCCTTTGTAAACAGTTTGTTGCTGGTAATAAGATATGATTCACTGGACTTATTCATTAACAGTTTTCAAGGCATGATTCCTTTTATTTGGGCCACCATTCCATTGTTTTTGAGAGAGAGGCATTCCCACAGCCAGCCTTGGCCAGGTGCACTACTGTTTTTTAGAAATTGTTGCATGTATAGGTGGTAGGTACATAGGCACATACATACAGTACAGCTCAAAGGTAACGTCACGAGTATACACATGCGAGTAATGTTCGCATCTTCTTGCGGGATCATTCTTTTGCAATGTACTGTACAATACCAGTGGAATATCGCGTGGATATGCACTAGCCGCACAAGGAAGTCGCCACACATGAGAACACTCGCTACTGAGTTTTAGTAACTTCATACAACACTTAAATCACATAAACATTTGTGATCGGTCCCATAATTATGTTTGTGCAAGCCTAGCTAGCTAATTATACAGTAGAATGCAATAAAGCACGCTGGGCCCGCAGAACGCAATGGGTGGAATATTTACGAAAACGAAAAATAAGTCCGTAAATTCTAAAGCGCTTGTTTCACAATGAATGAAAGTGATAACACCAAGAACCTTGGTAGCATCGTGATCCCAAAAGCAAGAGGAGTTCCAAAATCTTTGTTTCATGTCAGTACTCTCAAGGAGACAGAAGATATCAGCATTAGTCTGCCTTGCATTGAACGAGCGGTTCACTCGATTTTTCTCATGTTCGTTCACGTTCGCCGGTCCCCCGTGGACGTAGGAAAGGCCTGGAAGACAAAACGTACCCAGCAATGGATATGCTTGTTCATGGAGAATTCGATGGTGTACGTTTCATCTTGGTAGATGACTGCATTCGTATGTTATGATCGTTTTATTAAACGCCTGTAGTTCATTGTCACTGTACAAATCAATTTTTGCTGTTAGCAATTCAAAAAAAAAAAAAAAAAAACTTCGTAGGGGCGCTGTAACTTCGAACTTCTAGAGTTGAAACTTTGGTTGACCATTCCTTTAACTATCTAGATAAAGAAAATACGAATTAGAAAAATGCACTAACTGGGGTTCTGTGGCATTACTTGGCGACCAATACATCTAGGTTTACGGTAGCTACTGCTAGCTACAATACTGACTGTAGTCCGTAACAGAGTCGAGGTCAAGTCAGTAGCTAAGTTACCAAGTATTCGGTAGCCACAACACAGGCATTGCAATAGGAGACTTCACAACTGGCGGAACTGAGCCAGTGCCGACTCCCAAGACCATAGGTGAGACCTGTTATCTGGTCTTGCGTGACGCTCTTGAGTAAAGTTAGCTATCGTGGAGTATTACTGTAGCCTTGCTGCATCCACACGGGTTACTCGAGCGCACGTCATGCGCGTACATGCGACGTTACTCGTGAGCTGTACTGTATGTACATGGAATAAGTACGTATATTCAATTTTGTGACCAGATTTAACCTTAATGTCACATGTGAAATATAAAAAAATCCCTACTTTGCTGTGTCACCATTAAAGCACTTGCAATTATACACCTGTTAAAATATTTTACAGAATTTGTTGTAATTCAAGGTAATGATTCAATTTTTTATTTTTTTTTATGTTTGAAACTTATTACAATTACAAACAACTATTACAACTACATAAACTACAGCTAGCTACAGGGGGAAAACCATTACTAGGGGAAAAGGGGATTGTCATCATCATCCGAGCCCTGAAGGGCCCAGTACCTCAAGATCATCTTAGCATTGTTGGACCACAGTTGCACAGACAGTTGTTGTAGCAAGTTCTTTCTAGCAACTTTCCGAGGGACACCGCTACGAGGAGTGGTACGGTCAGCTATATTCTGTAAAGTTTTTAGAGCAAAAGGTGTCCAAACTCCAAATGTTTCCACAACTAAAGGAATGAAATCTGACCCCGCCTTCTAATTGGTTGGTAGTTTGGAATGCCTCATTTTGATCATAAATATTTGAGTTGTAAAATGTGACATTAAGGCTGATTTTCCAAGGTTCGGTCACATTTATTTGTTTTTCTGCACCCACATGAGCAAGACTTTGTGTATTGAAAAAGCACCCTGTAAGTGACAAATGAAGGCCTCATAAAATTTATCCCCACATATCTCTTACTTTGTATTCTGTATGGGATCATGGGTTCTTCTGACCAAAAAATATCACCACAAAACCAGTCTTATAATAGTGCCTTGGCAGCTATAACCAACTCAAAAGTGTCTTCAATACAACCTGAAATGCTTTCAATAAGTTGCTACAATTTTATATGGTGGAATTTTCTACTGACTGACTGACCTGACTGCATGACTGATGTCTTCAGACAAGCGCAACTCAATAATGGCTAAGGCTTGGGCTTAATTTTTTCACTGTTCGACATCATTTCACCCTAAAAGGTGCCTTTTGCATACACGACCACAGTACATATGACGTATGCTTCATGGACTAATAGTGTCCCATATGTCTTTGCAGGCAGTGCAAGGTGTTGTTTCATGGTAGCTATGCATGATGTGTTTGTAACAGTAAACGTGAGTTTTCCATTGTGATTGGATTGATTGCAGAGGTCCTTCTTGTAGTGTTCTTCATTTGTAACGTGTAACAGGCTGAACATAGCTGAAAACAAAACATAATGGCCATTTCGCTATATCAGTAGTTGATAGATGGGGTACATGTTCAGATGCAAACAATAAGCCTGGTGTCATTCTTTCTTCTAATGTGTGGGTTCACCAGTCAAAATAATGTAAACAAACAAATATTAGGAATTTTATATAGGGATCAAAGAAACAAAAAGTAGTGATGTCCCCCTACACCTAGTGGACATTCAATCCCTAATTCAGTCATGGGTAGGGATCTACTAGCGTACCTTCAGATGTAGGTAACCTCCCTTGTTTCACTAAGTACACAGGATGATGTTGGAGTACCACCCTCCTGCAGTAGGTTCATCTATTGTGGACGGCATACACAGGACCTTGATGAGAAACCTGGCTAGCATGTGGAAAATTTACGGTATAACGACCACGCCTTAAAAAGGCAGCCCGTCTATAGTTAGCATGTTCATCACAGTATCATCTCTTTTACTTGCTAGCAAAGGTCCATGGTCCATACAGGGGTCTATTTTCCCAAGTGTGCTTATCTACGATTTTCACTTAGGTTCCCTGGGAAAGTGGTGAAGCTCCTCGTACAGGCTCTGCCTTCTGTGCAAACCCTCCAGTGCCCAACTGATACTCTTTTTTGATAATAATAACCCAGGATTTATAAGGCCGCACCATTTTTTTCACAGCTTGGCTGTTTTGTGTGTATAATAAAAGAGTTACTATTAACTCTTGAATGTTTATAAAAGGCGATCGATAAAAGGCATACCTGATGGCCGATCAGGTTCTGATAAGTTCACTTCACTCATCTCGAATAGCTGAATTTCGATACCTGATTGTTCCTCCCGGGTTGCTCTTCACTTACTGTGTACCATCGACACACCCGCACCATGACGATGCGAGGAGGTACGATAATAAATAAGCGCCATCGGAAAGAATTCGTGTAAATTTTTTTTAAATTTCATACCGTACGCAATAGTGCAGTACATAAGCCCTTAAAATTGACATAATCGTTCACTTTTTGATAAAAGCACCAATTTTTTTACAGGGTATATGGAGCGTGCACTAAGTGGTTTAAGAAGGGGAGGCACGTAAAAAGTCCTCAGGAACACCCCTTTTTGCACCCTGACAAGAAAACTATTTGTTACTATTAAAAATCAATCATGTTTCTATCAAGTTAACTGCTGGGCCTAGTATCATAGTAGTACAAAGCATACAGCTGGAACATAATAGCCTATTAGTAATCTATAAAAAAACAAATAGTTCTCTCACCTAGGCAGTAAACAAAATCACTAAAATTTCCATTTGCAGGGATTCTTTTAAAGTTTTGGACCTTCAATGCTGATGATTGTGTAGTACTATGTACAAGGATCATCCTGATGTGTAATGTTTCTTTATTAAAGGGGTATAACAAAAGTTATTTGATGTTAAAGTCACAGGTGAATATCTCAACAGAAAACCATGAACTACAGCAGTTCAATTATCAAGCACAGAGCTTGAACAAAAGGTCCCTTGTCCTTATACTGGGCACCATATGAAAGGTAATTAAATTTCTAGTTTAATGAAGGCAGTTGCAAGTTGTTTCAACATCTTGTTCTCAAGTTACAGCACTTTCAATTCAGTGTAATATAGCATAAGCAAGAAAAGTACACAGATGAGTGTTAAAGTATTTCTTAGTGCTGTGATAATGCTTAAAATAAGCATAAAGGAGCTGGGTTCCAATGAAGTGAGATTTTGAGCACTAAGAAGTACCTTATGACACATCCTTGTGCTTTTCTTGCTTATACTATATTACACTGAATTGAAAGCGCTGTAACTTGAGAACAAGATGTTGCAACTGCCTTCATTAAACTAGAAATTTAATTACCTTTCATATGGTGCCCAGTATAAGGACAAGGGACCTTTTGTTCAAGCTCCGTGCTTGATAATTGAACTGCTGTAGTTCATGGTTTTCTGTTGAGATATTCACCTGTGACTTTAGCATTAAATAACTTTTGTTAGCTATACCCCTTTAATAAAGAAACGATACACATCAGGATGATCCTTGTACATAGTACTACACAATCATCAGCATTGAAGGTCCAAAACTTTAACAGAATCCCTCCAAATGGAAATTTTAGTGATTTTGTTTACTGCCTAGGTGAGAAAACTATTTGTTTTTTTATAGATTACTAATAGGCTATTATGTTCCAGCTGTATGCTTTGTACTACTATGATACTAGGCCCAGCAGTTAACTTGATAGAAACATGATTGATTTTTAATAGTAACAAATAGTTTTCTTGTCAAGGTGCAAAAAGGGGTGTTCCTGAGGACTTTTTACGTGCCTCCCCTTCTTAAAACATTTAGTGCACGCTCCATATACCCTGTAAAAAAATTGGTGCTTTTATCAAAAAGTGAACGAATATTTGGCTTAGGCGCTGGACTACAAGGAAATTTAGACGTTAAAAAATTTGACGAATCGGTTTAATTCGTCAAAATAATTTAAATTCGTCAAATGTTTAAAAGCGCCCTTAAAAGTAGGTTTTGCCTACAATTTCTTCACATTTTATTCGTCAAATCTGCTGAAGTCTGAATTTGTCAAATTTTTCTTACGTCAAAATTTCCTTGCGTACGGTACTTGAAAATTTTTAATCGTTACCCCAATGGTTATAATTTATCTAAGTAACGTCTTAAAGAGATCAAGGCTCCATGGACACTCTGTCTACCATTTTTATTAGTAAGCGCCTACACCGCACCATCGCATGAGCGTGGACCATTACAACCAGTGCATACTACACTCTCCCACGTTCGTCAAAGCGCGCTAGCCGGTTTCTTGTAACATTCTAATAGAACGTTCAGAATTTTCATCATGGCACAATAGCTATTAAATTGAGCAGAGACTATACCACCGTGAATACCTTGCTTAATAAACATATGCATGTACTTTAGCTATGTTGGCATAGTGAAACACTATAAGGTATGCATTTGATTTATAGTCACTCATCGCCCACCACACCACCTTCCACCCTAGCTGCCTCTAAATAAGTAAGCGTGCTAGCATTCAGTTGATGTTGAGACAAACTAGACATATTTTCAGCTAAGGAAAACGTTTCTTCAGAAGGTGGTTAAGTGTAAGAATGAGCTTTAAGGAGGCTTTTATTGTAGTGATGTAGCATACTGTTGCTCAATGCTGTGATTTTGACTGCAAGCCCACAACAAAATAGAGGAAGTGGCCGATGAGAAGCTACTAATGCACTTGTCAATTTCATGCCCCACCCCCGGGGAGGGTGGGGGAATACAGGGGATTTAACAAATAGTGGTGTCAAATTCCCTATACTGGGGCAAAATTGGTTGTCAAATCCCCACTATGTCCCCACCCCCTAGTAGGGGATTTGACAACACCTCAAGGACGACCAAGCACATATTTCATGCATGCAACCAGAAATTAACCTTGGCACCTGTAGCTAGTAAAATTATAGTGAGTGCGATTTTATTGTTTAGAAATGCAACTACTGAAAATCGGTCAGTGATTTGGGGACAACTGTCAATCTCCCCAGGGGTTGGGACAAGAAGCAACGTCAAATCCCCACTTGGGGTGTGGGGATTCCCGGGGGTGGGGCATGAAATTGACAAGTGCATAACTAGCAATCTACTTTGCCTGGTCTTATAGTAATCTCCTCCACAGTTATGCATGTCAGTTTGATGAATGCGCATGGGAGAGTGTAGTATGTACTGAAATAGACTTGCCATGCAGTCCAGTCCAGGTGATAGTACTTCCACAGTCCACTCAGCAAAACAATACAGTACTTCAAAGAGTATACAATTACCTAATCCATTATAGTACATAAAATGTCTGACTTGCTTATACATATAAAACTGAATATGTATGTCACTCTGGGTAAAACTTACTAAGTACATCTAATAAGTAGCTACATAAGTAAATTATATAATTTGAATGTGTACATATCATGGTAATCACTATTCAAGGCAATGCTACAATTGCAGGACGCTGTATGAGATACTCTGCCAGTTCTTTGACTATGTGATCTCGATCATCACGCCGTGACACAGATGCAATCTTGTTATTTAGTGTTGGGTATTCTGTCATGGTGAAGGAAACTGCATCTTTTGGATCCATTCCAGTTTTGATGAGCTTAAGGTAGTAGTTGTGTTCAATGCTAAATGGATCGCTGCGAATTGTTCTTTGGTTTTGTAGGTGCTGTGAATCTGCAATCATTTTAGGGTCTTTAGAGCCAATCCGGTAATCAAGGGGTGTGCAGAGGCACATATCTTTAAGTGATGCATCAGCACCAGCATCCATTAAACATTGGGCAATTTCAGTGTTTCCAATAAGAAAAGCTGTATGAAGTGGAGTACGTCCTAAGTGGTCATCAGGGGTAGTTAATTTGAAATTAAAATAGTCACCAGTCAAAAAGGAGATGACATCAAGGCTATTGGCCATGGTAGCAGCATGTAAAATGGTGTAGCCATCATACTTGGAGCATACATCAATATAAGGCATGACAGACATCATCTCAATGATAAACTCATCTGATGCGTGCTCAAACATTGCATAAGCACAGGGCTTGGGATCAGCGCAAAAACCATCAATTTCATAAGAATCTACATCGTAGTAGTCAAACAGCAGCTGTGCAAGTTCGATTTGCTGAGTGGTGATGGCAGCAAAAAGAAGATTCACTGAACAGCTATCCTCACAAAAGACTCTACCAGCATTAGTGATACCACACTTCTGCAAGAAGCCATCAACCATAACAATGTCTTCATTAAACACTGCTTTAATCAATGCTTGGAACTGTTCCACTGACAGTACCCCAGTCTGAGACGTTGCCTGCTTAGGACATTCCTGTCTGTAAGCTATGTTTAGTAGATCAGACATAATATGGACACATGAGTCATCCTTGAGTCTCACATGATCATCCTCCACTACCCACCCACTCATCTTCATCAACTCCTCACAAGCAGGATACCTCCACACTTTACTGCTAAATTTTTTGTTAGCAAGTTTGATTTGACGATATTTTCCTTCATTTGGATGTTGAAGGATATTTTTGAAGTACTCCTTTAGTGTTGTCAGAGTTGTCCTGCGATCATCAGGGTGCAAACAAGTAATCACTTTCTCAAGTTGTTTGGACAGTAAATGAGTCATTTCTGATGTGGTTTGTGATCCTGTAGCTGTTGAGGAAGTGACGAGACCCATGACTTTAACCCCCGATGACTCCTATAAAATCAATTTTTTGAAAATATATCAATGCAATATTTTATCATACATACTGCCTTATTTTATCTGAATTTTGCACTCATGTGTAAGGAGTTAACTGTTACAGTTATACAAAGTTCAATTTGATTTTGCACTGCTACCATACAACCAGAGCTCTAAGATTTCTACATATGTTAGGTAGACAAAACTTGGTAGTAGTGATGTACCGATTAATTGGTAAATAATCAGAAATCAGTTTATCAGCCAAATTTCAGCAATATCAGTATCAGTAATTATTAGCAGGTTATTTAGCCAATTAATCTTACTGACTTTGATGCTAGTGATTTCGTATAAATAAGACAAAGGAAAGTTTTAAAATGGCAATTTTATGTGAAATTTTAGTAAAACTGAACATCGGATCAATTATTGGTATCAGCCACTATATGAATTTCAATATCAGCAAAATCTCTTATCGATGCATCACCACTTGGTAGCATATCACCCTTGAAATGGTCAACAAGCAAACATGTAGCAACAACAATTTACTGTACTAGTATAGCTACATAGCTACATAGTTAAAAGATGATTCAGTGAGGATATGACGCAGTTCTACAAAACAAAAAATGCATTGGATGGAGTCCTTAACTCCTTCAAAGCATGCATTATTACTGACTATTATGTGTACAGTGGAACCTGTTAATCAGGACACTTAAAAATGAGAACATTTGCATAATCTGGGCACTCAGTAATGGTCCTAATATATCCCTTAGCATGTAAACTGACCTGAAAAATCAGGAAACCTTGATAATCAGGACACTTTTTGTCAGTCCCAAGGTGTCCTTAATACACAGGTTTCACTGCATGTTCAATGATGCAAATGAAAAAGTTTTAGCTGGTGAGATGCACCTGGGTATTCTTTAGATTCGAGGTAGGGTGTAACAGTATTGCGATCTTACTAATTCAGTATCTTTACTAAGGTAGCTGACTCCTCAATAGTACTGACACTAAGATATTGAGTTGTATTGATGGAGTAATTTTAAATTACATAATATGTATCATGAAAGTTTCTAGGCATAAGGTATCATTGATAGACCAAAGTCAAGATGTCCAGTGGCGTATATAGACTCTAAGGCACTGAAGAACAAAGCTCATAACTTGTTCAGAATGACAGACCTCCACCGACCATACATTATAATTATTACTCATAAACTACATTGCTTCTCTGAATAGTGTGACTGCTTTATTAGAGTGATTGACTGTTCTATTAGAGTATCTCGATCTCACATACCCAAAGTTCTTTGGTAGGGCACAGGCCCACCCCTAGATACACCACTGAAGATGTCTCTCCACTACAATCAAATCACCAGTGGATCTGGGTATTAAGATTTGATACACTGTAGTATCAACCAGTTTAATTACCTCCTAACAGGATTGTCTCATACAGAATGCCTCAGCACCCACCCATATGGCATCATTGTTCATAGAACACTGCCCTATATACTATTCAGTTGCTTTTAAGCTAGAAGTTAGCAAAAGCTATTCTTAAGTACAGCATAGACCAATACTACAGCAACATGCAGGTATCTGTTCAAAAAAATTCAGAACTAAACATCCCACTGGACCACCAAAAGAATGACAGCTATGTTATACATACTTGTTTTTCCAAGTGTCATAACTAACATTTTATTACTTACATGATGAACACCAATCCTTTCACATATTGCAGAATGAACTGTTTGTAAATGAGTAGCATCTCTTAGTCTCACATGATCATCCTCCACTACCCACCCAATCATCTTCATCAACTCCTCACAAGCAGGATACCGCCACACTTTACTGCTAAATGCTTTGTTAGCTAGTTTGATTTGACGATACTTGTCATCATTTGGGTGTTGAATAATGTTGTCAAAAATCTTCTTCAGTGTTGACAAGGTAGCCTCTAGATCTTCAGGACTCAGAGAAGCAGCAACTTTGTCTAGTTGTGCTGATAACATGCTCTTGAAGTCAGCATCCCTTGATGTGGCCTGTGTAGAAGGTGCCACAGATGAGATATTTGAAGTTAACTTAAATTCTATAGGTACTGTATGTACGTCATTTTGTTAAACCATGGGCAGCAGAAAAGGAGGGGGGCTGAAGTATCCCTCAGTCTGCTAAGGGGGGGGGCTAATTCTGATATCACACCAAAATTATCTTTCTTGGGGTGCAGGGGCAGATCCAGGAGCTGGCAAGGGGAGGAACACAAACAGGCTAAGTGGTAGGTGGGAAGATTCTCATGTTAGTTGCTGAGTAGCAATGATCACTCCTTAGTAGGTTGGTTGATTTTTTTTGCCATTATGGCTTTAGCAGATGGTTGTGAAGTCCTTAAAGCTGTTTAAATGGTTATAAATGTCTCAAACACGATATCATTTTTAGAGGCGCTTAGTATGTACGTATGAAGGTGCTGAGTGAGTTCAGATGAGTTTGCAATAAATGGTGATAGTATGCAGCTTTCATGTGTTATATAAATTGATTTTGGTCTGACAAGATGTACAGTATTTCTATCAAAAGAAGTATATAATTATGGCACAGCTGGAGAGAGTGGTCCCAAATGCCCCATCCTGGATCCGCCATTGTAATGGGGCTGAAAACCATGAAAAAGATCGATATACTCTAATAGAAATCTCAAGAGCAGTCATATCACTTCATGATATGTGTTCCTAAAGTAGCACTGTGAAAAAAGAAAATGAATTAATTTACCTACAGTGGGAATTGAACCACCGAACTCTCTGACCTAGTTCTTACTTTGAAAGTTGGTGCCTTACCACTGTACTGAATGTTTCCAGGTGTCTAAGGGCTGTTTTATACTGCTATAAATTATATTATTCTTTAACCCTGTAGTCGACACGCTTTGCCAAAGAGGTTTTAATTAACTGCAAATAGCCTGCTTTAAATACTTTTGACTTTAAAAGTTGGTGTTTTAGTTAAAATGCTTTAAATTGTACAATTCTGGTGAACTTTGAGACATTGTGATAGCTAAAATGGCTACAGCGTTTGGGGGGGGGGGGGGGGGGCTGTGCCCCCAGACCCCTGCTACCAGAAATTCTATACTCTGGTCAGCCCCCTCCCTCACATCAACTACTTCCTCTGCCACTGCATTAACTTACGTACACTGTATGTATAACCTATAGTATACATAACATGCTTGAAGCTTGTCAGCCTTATGTACTTGATACAAGATACTGTTTTGTAGGTGATACACTCATATCTCAGGCCTAGATATCATAAACAATAAAAGTTTGGCGAATTTGGAAATTCGCCAAACTTTATTTTGCAGATCATATTTTCAATATTGGCTACATGGTCAATTTGTCGAACTATTATCTGCCAATCTGTTTTGCATGCTGATTCACCAAACATGAGTCACAGCAAACTTTCACCATTTGTGACTGGATCTACGAAAACCATTCTTATCGCCCAAGATAGGAAGTTTGATTTTTTCACACAAACACAAAGCTTAATGAATGTACTATCAAGTTTCACTGTCACAGTCAACCAGAGTAAAGTGGTCTACTTTTGCTGGCTGTTTTTTAAAGCACAGTGGTGAGCAGTACGAGTGGTCTGGGGTCTTGATGGAGCCCTTGTCAACCAGGAGATGGCTGTGTGTGGCTGTACAGCTTCGTGGTGTTGAACAATGACCTGTGCTGTAAATTTCCTTTCATTTTAGCCAGTCCTGAGCCCTGAATGGCCCATAACTTGGCCTAATTCATCCCAACACGTTTGTTTTCTATTTTTGAACACCATCTTGCCCGCCTTCCTTGGCCCCTGCCTCTCACCCTTTTTGCAGCTTGCCTGATACAGTCAACCTTGGTTTAAAAACTATCTAAAATGGTGGGAAACTTAGCTGTTGACTACTTCAGTGGATGATCAGGAAGGTAAGACATTGTTGTAAAATGTGTGAAAATTTGGTATGCGTAGCTACCACCATTGGCCAGCTACAACACTCTGAATATTTAAAACCAACATTTCTCAATACTTTTAAATGGGCAATAATACCGGTTTTCCCAGAGACAGTCACATTTATGGTTGCTGTGATCAATGTGTTCTAAGAAGTATACTTGATACTTATATGGAAAACATGCTGTCTAAGAATACTGTAACCTTTGTTTAGTAAAAATCTACCAAAACACAAACTGTTTATGGTATCTTCTGCCTTTTGCAGTATCAAACAAAATCCTGTATTTAGCTCCACACACTTTTCATCTGAATGAGGACAGCCTATGGCTATACTGTAACATGATACACTGAGATTGTATTAATCAGGGCTCTGGATGCAATACCATTAAACATGTCACTTTAATGTTACGTAAACTACACATACATATTATGAATACATAATAATATCTACATACGTTGTACATACGTACCTTTTCTAGAAATTCTGGTGGCACTTGTATTTCTGTACCATCAACAATTACACACTTGATCTTATGTGTTGCCAGCAGGGTAAACTCTTGATGACCAAGTTTGTAGTGTAGTAGGTAAGACTTCACTGCTGCAGATATCTGATATATTAGAGCAATGCATCCTTCCTCTATTCCTCTTAAGATAACTGAGCCTGGCTTCAACTTGAAGCATTCAAGGATAACACGTTGGATCATATTTTTCAATGGGAGTGTGCATTTGTTTCCAGTGTATTTAATAACCAGTTCGTGTGTCCCTGGCATTAGTTGAGTGGGTTTTGGTTGTTCTTGGAATATCCGCAGTAAGTCTAGCTCATTTATGATTGTGTTATTTAGTTCTTTAGTAAAGCCTTCCAACAGTTCAATGGCTTCTTCACAATCAATTGATTCGACAAGCACTTGTAGAAGCTCATAATCATAAACACTGCAGCATTTCCCAAGTTTCTTGAACAAATCAGGTATAGTTTTTATTGTGCTGTATGCATCATCAGTGGAAAACACCGTATTATTTTCTGCATCAGCTACCGACAAGTTCATTATCAGCTCATCAACATCAAAATGCTTTTCTTCCATTCTCTGCTTTATCTTGTTGACAACTTTGATGTACTTTGCATTTAGGCTCATGATTGCTTTTTGTTTTAATTCACATTCAATACATTTATTGTTATCTGTTCCACAACAGCTAGGTGGCTTAGCTATAAGAATAATATGTAAGGAAAAGTATGCGTACGATAATTATGGATGTATACATGCGGTTGAGTGGTGTAGCACAAGTGTGATGCATACATTGTGTACTTGTGATCAACACTGCATACACAGTAACTGTTGGCATTATATAAAGAAGTTTTTAAGAACAAAATTAACTGAAGCAACAGAGGAAGTTGGAAGCATGCATATGAGCCCAATGGTTTTGTATTGAAAGCACATGCACTGGACCTCCTTGAGTGTTGAAATACCTAGTACATGCAATGTCACATCACATTCCATTATGCCCCACTGAATAGGTTGTTTTTTGTGGACTTCATAATTCAGCAACATATAAACCATGTGAGATCTCGTACCAGACCATGGATGCAGTAAATGTCCTTGCTGAGAAGCTAAAAAGACAGAGAGAGAAGACCCACTCGAGGCTAGAATGATGAAGAAAGCCTCCAGACAAATGATAGCAACAATTGGCTGACACGAAGAAGGTTAGAAATGAGTATCATGGCCACCATTCAATGTTGCTTCCCTCCTTCTACATTATACCCCACTTGCAATCTCAAAATGCAATTACCAGGAATTTTTCAAATTCCATATTGTCATAAAAGTGTAAGGAAATATAAGAAACTTTACATTTGAGTAAGAATTCAAACATGGAACACAGGAGGTCATCTACACTTGTAGCTATGCTATTTGACATTTAATTCCTACTTCAGCCTGTTGATTGTACGATAACTAGTATAGGGTAAGTAGAATTCGAGGAACGGAAAGAGGCAATGGGAATGACCCATGGAAAATGCCTGATAAAGGTCATCATGTAATCTACAGGTTGGATAGGTTGGATTTTGCAGCAGCACAGTGTTTCTTTGCAGTATTGTTTGGATTCTTTCGCTGAAGTAATCAAAATACTCTAATAGAGCAGTCACCTGCATTTTTCATAGGTCAGCTATTGACTCAGCTAAATTATAAAAACAATTAGCCAGGAAGTGTGTACCTGTATGTTAAGTTAATTTTGCTCAAATCTTTGCTTGCAGTATAGCTACAACAAAGCTAGAGTACTGCTTTAAATACTCTTTGTTGACCATGCCTACATGATAGATGTAATTTGCAAACATTTCTTGATAATTATTGCTTTAGCTTACATGCAATTCTGCTATTTAGTTAACCAGCATGTTCACAGCACTTTAACTATTAGGCTTGCTGAAGACAAGAGATTATCGTGTGTGCTAGTTTAGGACATGATCTTTAATGCTTTGTGGTTAAATATGTGGAAAGTGAAAATTAATAGTCATGCACGTAGGGAAGGTACCAATGCTAGTTATTTTATAAAGGCACAAAACTGGTTTAAAGACAAAACTGCATACAAATCTTACTATGCAGGTAAACATACCATTTGCTGGACTTTTGGGTCTTCTTGGGCTCTTTGGGAGATCCATCATGGGTGGCTGATCTTGTTGCAATTTTTGCTCCTCTAAAGAGTAAATATACAATATAATGTGACCGTGTTATTACGACTATACAAACTGTTTGTGTATAGTATAGACAGACACAATACACTACAATACTGTATGCACACTCAGTAAACTAAGAGAGTGCTTAGTGTGACTATTGTTTACTACAAACAATAACAAAACTTTGGTAATGCCAAAGTTTAACATGTCCTGGTATATATACAGTAGAAGAAAAATTTGGTAATTATATAACCCATCCAAATTACACAACAGACAACTAAACTTTGGTGAATTTGCTTCAGTTCACCGGATTTGCCAAATTTAATCATGGTATAGGTTTAACAATTGCAATAGTCCCTAAACAAGTATCCATAATTGTTATAGGAAATGTTTCAAAAATTAATACTCTCAAGAGACACACAAGCAGTGACTATGAACTTCCTGTAAATTTCTTAATCAAAAAGATAATTTTCCCTTACTATATAATTATACTCCTGATTGCACAAATCTTTAAAAATTGCGTGACGCATGCGTGTATGCACACACAAGAATTAAAATGTTTTGTTTCACAGAACAAGTTGCTTACATTGGGGATCTTAGTCCCCGATATCAGCAACCTGTTCCATGAAACAAAATGCTTTTAAATCTTGTGTGCACACATATGCATGCGTCACGCAATTTTTACACATTCGTGCAATCAGCAGTACATGTGTGTGTGTGTGTGCGTGCACGTGTGTGTGTGCGTGCACGTGTGTGTGTGCGTGCACGTGTGTGTGTGCGTGCGTGCATACGTGCATGCGTGGGCCAATTAAATCCTGCTATGCCCGACAGATGAATTACTCTATAATATTTTATACATATTGTATACCTCTAGCATTTTCAGCTAGTTTGTCTAATGCATCAATGAGGACTTCCCATGATGCTTCACTGTTCATATCCAACCATTCTTGTAACATCTTACTACATGATCCTTCACAATCATTAGAAAAATCTTTTTCAATATTCTTTAACAAGTGATCTTTAATGTTAAGATGCACACCCAGTTCCTTCCATGTTGAGGCCCATATTGGTACTACATGATTGTTTATATCTTTTAGTGGAGGTCTTTCCTTTTCTATTAACAGAGTAAGATACACTATCTATAAACATGAATATGTATATGTATATACTGCATACACACAAAACAGCACACTATACATAATATAATTATACCGTATACGTACAAATTTTCGAGGTATGTAATTTATAGAAACTTCAGGATTTTTGTGGTTTTATTTTTGAAGATCGCTTGAGTTTATCTATTAGAGCTAACTCTAACAATAGTTTCGAGGATGAAAATTTTGCATAAATCCAAGGAACAGTGCATCCATGAAAATTGCGTCCCTCGAAAATTTGTACATATATGGTAAGATGATTAGCAGAGATCAGAATCTTATATCCCATTGAATCTGTAGGGCTGTATGTCTATAACCCAAAAATTCATATCACTTCACACATTATTTGGCTCATTAAACTGGCAATACACAACTCCTACTTGTTTACAGGCAGAAAGCGAGTATTTTCTACTACAATGTATTTTTGTTTATTTCTTTGTTACAAGTGACCGTGAAAGTAAAATGAAGCAAATACTCTGTACAGTAGTAACTCTCAGCCTTACTGTTGGCTTGTTCAGATACTACGACATCAAACATCTTTTCGGTTCAGGTTACTACAATATATAGACCCTTTGCTTTTCTGTCAACTATTTAATTCAAGATATTAATTCTTTCCTCCAAAGCAATAAGGAAATAGTGTGAATTTACGACTTCATGGAACCACAATAACAGATACTCAAGGAGGAAGGCTTCGTTGCGGCTTTATGTAATGTGCCAAAGCATTCCCCTTAAATTCATTTGTAATGGCTCTGTTGACATCGTGAAGATCAAGAATACCGGACACTAAGTATCCCATTTTTCCTGTAGCATTTTAATACTCTTAGATATGCATGCAGATAACAGATTACCAGACCTGACGTGCGTATACTGCAAACTTCTCCACACTGTACTCTCCACTGATAGCACAAATGTTCAAATTGTGTAATTTAAGAGGCATAAGCTTACAGTAACTGCATAATCAAGGTTAGCTTTTGAACAGGTTTCTTAATCAATTAATTTACTATATAGTAGCTTCTATGCACTTTTTTTATTTTAATTAAGTGACCATGAGTGACTGTGCACATGCATGGTTAAACCAAAAGCCTTAACAGGGAAGCAGCTTGGTTAGGTACGTAAGTGCAATGTCAAATACCCCCACACTATCATGGTACCAAATCCTTCCATTACTTTATGTCTAGTAAGTGCATAAGAGCCGAATTTCCTGCTTTCCTTTATTCACTTAGACACAATGATTAAAATCTTACATATAATTACTCACTATCATATAATATCTCCAGGGAATGTTATTTCATGAAAATAATATTAACTATATGCACATTTACACAGGTGGTTTACTGCAAATACTATATTACTGAATGTCTATAGTATACAAGAATAACTGGAAAATAAGACTAAGTATTTAGTTTTGGGAGTATATATACTATATGTAGCTATATGTAGCTATATGTGAATAGTGGATGATAAACACAAAGTTTACTATAGTGTGGCCTTAATTGTATAGGATTAATACAAATATCCTGACCCTTTGAATTAACAGGCTTTAGCATTATTACAGATTCTTGAGGAATGGTACATTTAAAATAGATAAGTTAGTTATATCCCATTACGAGGGTGATTGGTATCATTGTTATTACTGATACAAGTCCGAGTCCAAAGTGAAGCCGAGGTTGTAACAATGAGTGTACGGGATATAATTATTCTATATCCCAGTGCACGGGAGTGCGTGACAGTTTGAGTTCCTATGCATAGTGAGTTCTACTTCCTCGCAATGTACATGCTCAAGATTTTGTCCAAAGTTAATATTTTCATATATAGCTACTAGATAGACACTATATACAGGCTCTAAACTGTATGATTTTACAAAGCAGCAGTTTCCAGAGGTATGATTCATCTTTACCTGCATGGGGTTGGTGGAGTGGCATCAAGTGGCGTGCAAGTGCTAAAAATTGGTGAGGATTACTCCCAAGATAGTCTAGAGCAATGGAGCCAGAGTTTGTTGATTTCACCATACATATCGCCAGAGTAGACACAAACTGTTTCTTGACATTAATTTTATTTAATCCATCGCAATAGCTGCATGTGTAAAGGATTAACACATTTGTTGTAAAGATTTAGCAGGTGTAAATGCTGAACTGTTTTTGTATTGACATTTCCATATTTGGCTATTTGTTCCATTGGTAATGAATACCAATTGCGGTTGATATATTATCACGAACCAGTCTGAGTGGATCTGTCAAAGGGGGATAAATATTAGCTATCACAGAGTGATAAATATTAGTTACCACAGGATGATAAAATTAATATTAGTTATCACTGGGTGATGACTAACTTATCGCGCATGCAGTAGCAGAGCCACTCTGTCTAGCTGTATGTTACGTAATTATGACCCATGCAGTGCGACACTTTGACACTCCAAGATTTAACGTTATACATAGCTAATAAACAAATAAGGCATGTGCAACTTGTGATATGACATATTTTTAGGTTTATCAGTACTCCAGCATTAGATTATAAGCACATCAATTTGCTACAATACACTGTATATAGGCTGTGCATAGTTCCTTAATAATTTGTTTGATTGTATGTAAGTTATAGATGATAATCATGGCTACTGTAAATTCCCTGCAAGTATAGTGTTAAGTTTGCTGTGTATAGTGTAGCTATCATTCTAGCCATTGAGTAAACAGGAAGAACAACACCTTTACACCAGAAAAATTTTCGCATTAAAAGTCCTGCTAATATTATATATCTAGCTACGCCTATGAATGCAATAAGGGGATTCGAGTGAGTTATAATGATGAGTCATGTAGTAGTTAGGTCACGGCTTCTTGTCGGCATGCATCATACTGGTTATGGTGGCTTTGTGTCATGTGTGTCATCATAATTATGCATGGCAGATTTGTGCCATTTCAGGCCTACGAAATTTAGCTGACACTGAACCATGGCTATACGGAAGTACAGTAGCTAGCTGGACCAGGAGTGCAAGCTTTATAGGCCAGGAAAACTTGATTACTTGTTTCAAAAATTCAGATTTTCATGCGGGCGGGAGATTATTTTTCATTATACTCCAAATCAAGCTGTCTGTTACTATAAAGGTTAGCTAAAGGCTTTTACTGAGAACTAGTACTTAACGTTTTAGCTACCACCATTTCTGAGGTGCAAGTGGCATTTGCTAAGCTGTAAAATAATAGCGGCCAGCCTTATTGGCATCAAAATACGTGAGCACATGATTGATAACAGCAAGAATGAAATTAGAGGCGGTGGGGTAAAAAGGGATGCGTATGCGGGGATGAGAAACAATTAATCAAGTTTGCCTGGCCTTAGCTACTACCCTAGACTGCTAGTGAGCCTACTTATTCCACTATCCATATACCGTATGTGCCGAGCTACAATGTATCTCACCATCATGGCTAGCTATTATCATAGATAGTATATATACTATCTATGCTATTATCAGCACTACATTATAGTTTAGGTGACCGTCCATCCAGCCGTCCATGGTATGCACTATGCTGACTGCACAGGCATAGCTACAGCCTACACGCTCAACTGCTAATACAAACTAGCTACTTACTTTTCGTAGTTCTGAATTCCTCCAAGTCTTTTACATCCATTCTAAACGCTTCCTGGTTGAAAAATTATTGCAACACAGCAGTGTACGAAGACTAAAACATGCGAATGCGCACGTGAGCCAGACAACTTAAAACGTAGAGTAGAAAACAAGGAAACGGAGTGTTGCATAAATTTCTTTGTAACAGGAAGAAGGGTACTTACCCGGTAGCCAGCTGTTGAGATCCTTTTTAGGCGGTAGAATTGGAACACAAAATCAGGGGTTGTTTTGTTGTAATTAATTTATATGTGTAGCTATATGTATTCTTCAACTCACTGTTCAGTCTTGGTTTGTTTTTTTTTTGTAGCTGTGTTTTCTCTGTATTTGTCCCTTCCGTTTTTAGTTTTGTATCTTCTAGGGAAACACCCTTGTACAGGCTCTGCCTTTTGGTGTCACCCTGTCTTTTTAAATCAGAGAAATGTTACATTACCATTTACCAGACTTGGACGAATTCAAAGCACTTTTAGAAAATTACTTATTTAACTAATCACTTGCATGTTTACATGTACCATATACTCAATTCTGAGTCCTGTACATTAAATAAATAATAATAAAGGGGCCGCTGCCACGACTAGCTCTCTGACTGGTGTCCAGTTGACTGCATGAAAGACTGAAAGTGAATCTTAATCCAATAAATGATCATAATTTTTACAACTCAGCCAAGATCAATGATTTAATGGTATAATAGTGGGTAACTGCATCTGCTCTAAGAACTATTATTTTGATCAATCACTTCTTACATTCTTTTCAAGCCTCCTCATGCAATGCCTGACAAATAAAAAAGATTAATAATTAATATGTCAACACAAAAATCCAGACAAAAACTTGATTTGGACCAATCATGCATGCAAAAGTGTTGTCAAATTTCCACTGACTAAAAATTACAATAGTTTTTTACACACTCCTGTTCCCACAAAAGTTCTATCTAATAGTATTTTGTTATTTTATATGCAGGGAAAATATGATATGGCTCCTTTATAGCTTCTCCTGGTGTTATGGATGGTGGGATTGTTTAAAAGTCCAGCTTGTTATTCTATACTCAGCTACATACGTACATAATAAACCTTGAGTGGGAGGATCAAAGTTCTATAAAAGCCACACAGGAGCACTTTGATAGACCAATACAATTCTATATCAGGTAGTTATAGAACTGCCATGCCTATTTACAGCCTGCTTTGAGTAAGTAATCACTCATTGTGCCTGATTGTGGCCAGTAGAACCAATCAACCAAGCCAGTCTAGGCTAATAGCCTACACTGTGCTGGCTGACCAGTCAACCCAATCTGTAAGAGTAGAGCAGAATCACTGGATTTTAATTTATAGACGTACTTGAAGATTTTGATGATGGTTGCTTGAGGTCAGTAGCAGTGAACATTCTTACTACACATAAATGGAAATATCACAGAAGTATGCTTATTTAGTACCACAATCAAAAATTTTACTCATTGAGAGAAGATGGGATAGACTCATCCAAGATTAAGCACAGGTGCAATGCCTATTCTACTGATGATAAGACTACTCCGTAAGTTTTAAACTGTTTCGTGTGTCTTGTGTGTACCCCAAGTGAATAGTGATTAATGAAAGTAGCACAAAACTAACACCAATATGCAATATGTACAACTAACCAAAACATAACTACAGATAAAATACAAATTACCCTCATACAACTACAATTAGCTAAGAGAAGGGCTTGGAAAAGGCGAAATCAGTGTCTTTGCACAGTATCATAATTATGTGTATTATTCATTCATAACGAAACTGAAAGTTGACGATTAAAGCACTGCCTAGACTCATGCTTTATGTCAAATATAGCACTCAAGAAGTGGTCTCAAGACCAAATACAGCACTTGACATTTGCTCCATGCTATATTTGTCTTTCATCCCCTTTTTTACATGCTATATTTGACGTATAGCACTCACGGCAGTACTTTATCTCTTACATGTATTCATCATTAAATATTATCAATATCTGCATCATCAAAATTAATATACTGACCACTGAATTATCAGGATGATCCTTTTACCAAGCCAATTCTATAAATAAAAATGTTCATCAAGTAATTTGCATGCTGCATAAGATTCATCAGTTACAACAACTCTTAAAGAGGTTCTACTCTTGTAGGTGAGTGCCTTGAGGACCAGTAAAGGCACTATAATGACTTGGACAACCACTGATGAAAATGTGAACATGTAAAACATTTATACAAAGTGGAGACAATTGATGAACTGGTGTTGTTTATGTATCTATGGCATGAAAAGGTGTGTGGATAGTTTATTATCACTATATCCATTAACATGTGTTGTTGCAGCATGGCTTCATCACATAGCTAGCTGGTGATGGCTTAGTATCCAACTGCTACCCTGTAAAGTAGTGCACAGGAGATCCTGTATCCTGGGCTGTGTGGCTCTGCTCCTCAGAGCACTTGCCTTGACTGTAAGCTGCCTATATGGATCAAGTCACCACCATGGTCTGGGACTTTTTCTGCATTCACCAAAACTTTAATGTTATGTTTTACCTCCTAGTGGGAACAATTACATGAGAAAGTGAACATAAATAAAATCCCACTCAATAATAGTTAGGTAGCTTATCCGCTTCACTTTACAAGGGAGCTTCATCACTATTATTATATATTTATTAAGTTACAGTCACCTCAGATGCTTTGATGTATTGACAGAACTCATCTAAGCAACACATCTGCTGGTCATTCAAGAATTTTGCTCTACGGAAACACGGAAATTTACTAGTACAGCAGCTAAATCAGTGTAGCCACTAAGCCACTGAAAGCCCTACAAAGAAAACAGCTTCAAGAAAGCAGAAAGACACTGGTGACTGGAAAAGGCCAGTTACTTTATTCAGTAGCTATAAGACACAGAAACTCATAAAATCAGTCCTGTGTGATGAGGACTTGACAAAGTTTCTTTGTCGTGTCACTAACAGAAAAGTACTTTCAACTCACTACTGAATATTTTTGATGTTGGTCCACTGCAGTTAAAATTTGATAAATTCATGCCTGGCATTCAATTGATCAGAGTATAGCCCCCTAATTTTATACACGTGTAAGGTACTCTATCATTCACTGCATCTCATGTGATATAACGCCAAACTTAATTATATGCTCTGTTACTGTAATATGGGTAGTATCAAGAGTAAATAATAAAAGAGAGAGTGTCTAACTCCAGTATGGGTCATCAAAAATAAGAGCCACAAATCTTTTTGGATATTATAGTAAATTCATGCTTATGCTATAAGTGCTGATTGAGAGAGTTAACACTTTTGGAATGATAACTTTAAAAAGCCCCTTGAAAATTTAGTGTATGCAAAGCCAAAGCATATTAACACCCTTCCTGTAAATTTAAGGGAAGAACTATACTGGAATTAGACACTCTCCTCTTTCATTATTTACTCTTGGTAGTATTACCTCTTGATAGCTATTCAGGCCCATCATGGGGAAGATATATAAAATCAAAACTAGTTCACTGTCCCCGGCTTTAGTTGTATAGTGTTAAAACCTGTGTAGCTACCAAATTAGTGCATTAGTAGCTACAGAAACGTTATAATTATTATAGTTGCACTTGTTGTGCTTTAACATTAATTATAATTATTTACATCCATAATAACTACCTATAATACTTTAAAGAAAATTACGTTTGATTAAATTATCAATATAAGGCCACTTACTGTTAATTTTATTTTCATATCCCCCACTCACCTAATTAAGTTAATTAGTTAGTTAATAATTAGTAAGTTATTATTGCTATGTCTCTCCACCTAAATTTGGTCATTATTATGACAAGTTTTCCATCATTTCAAATAATGTACCACTCTGCGTGGGCAGTTCAAAGGCACCGCCAGTGCAATAATTTGTATATTGCACTGCTGCAGACTGCAGCAAGTGCATTATAACTAATAACGCACTGGTTGCGGTTTTGTAGACCACAACGAGTGCATTATAAGTTATAATGCACCGACCGCAGTGCATTATAAGCTATAATGTACCGACCGCAGTGCAATATCTGTTGCAATATACAGATATTGCACTGGCTGCGGTTTTGTGCAGCATAGCACAAGTGCCGGTGGCGGAGACCACTACAACACCTCACCTAATAGGTGGAAAGATACTTCACAGATCACTCGAATTCTTTTATAGCCTGACATGTAAAGGTCGATTGTGGGCCATAACGTCACCAATACGTATAATGTTTTCAAGCAGCCAATGGCGATTGAAAAAGCCAACGCGGGTGGCCACAACTCTAGTCTACATATATAAACGTACTTATACACCTTACTAGTCTGGTGCCATCTTAGCCCAGATTAAACTGTAGTCCACTTCGACAAATGACTCAATAAAACAAATATATTCTAAATAATACTAACCTTTATGTTCGATTGTGGGGACCAGTTTTGTCATGCCACCAGATTCGAGTTTAGCCAGTGTAAATAGTAAGAATTAGACTAGTATCGTTTAGTAGTTAGGTTTTGTTTACTTAAACCATCTATTTAGCTGCTTTTTTTTCGCTCGAGAGAATCACTATGGTGATTAGTCTGGTGCTTAGTCTATATGGCACGCTGGCATGCTGAGCACTACATGATGAGAGTCGAACAGCAAATGCAGGTTAACGATATAACCCATAGCGTACTAGCTTTCAATATCTCAGGTGGCTGCAGTACTGCAGGGGGAACGTCATCGCAACGTCTGGCTTGGTTACCCACAATCGATGTTAGAAACCTGGCCTTTATAAGTGTTACAGCTGTCTTGTGAGACTCTCCCCACCTATTAGGTGAGTGGTACATAACAGTTATACAACGTGCACTCGTGCTCTGCCTGTATAAACGCACTTGCCTTCGGGCCTAACGACCCTCAGGCTCGTGCGTTTATATCAGGCAGAGCACTCGTGGCCGTTATATAACTATATAATGTTTAATGGTTGTACAGGAGTTATAAACTAACTTGCTTACATAACTAGGCATAGAGAAAGGGAGGCTAGATGGGTTGAAGGTCAACCCCAATGTCAGGAGAAGGGACTTTAACCTTGATAAAGATTGAGATAATCAAATAGGATCATTCAACTAACTCTAATAAGACAGTCAGGTGCGTGTAAGATTGTAATGAATAATGAGCCACCCACATCAGTTTAGGCTAACGTTCTGATCTGAAACGTAACAATTCTACAATGAGTGGCCTAAGAGAAGAAGTATTTATCTGCTGCTGAAGCATGCATGTCCCCCATTAGCTGTTTCTGTTGGAGCACTGAAACATGACGCCATGATGTGCTTATAGTGGTTAGATGAGAAACTGTCTTGGGGATGAGGTAAGCAATATGGACAAGTGTGCTCTTGGATTAAGGTGAAGCACTCCTTGAAATCATCAATATCACCAACCTCTGCCCCATGTGTTAGCATGATGGGACTGGTATTGATGATGGAGCTGGTCTTCTTGCTGAATCACCAGTCCTTTTAGAACTTCAATTTGATGATATTATTTTCTTGAGCAAGTTTGTTGGATGGGGACACATCAAACAGGTGCTACAAAACAACATTACGTTAAGGTTAAACTATGGGTGAAAGTAAAACTATAACAATTAGCTAGCTGGTAGCAAACTGACTATAAAATAGACTTTTAAAATAAAAGCATGTGTATATAGTACAGGGGCGGATCCAGGGTTTGGAAAGGGGCGGGGTGCACCAGGATAGTAGGTATATGGATCAGGGGGTCTGGGAGGCACAGCCCTCCAGAAGCTAAAGCTATGTCATATGTTTCAGGACTGAAAATTAAATGTATAGAGTGGTTTATGTACACAAATATCTTAATCATACTGCTTTCTAAGTGGACTAAGAGTCGTGGATAAATGACAATCATGAGCAGTTCAGCTACCTAACTATATGTTAGCCTAAAGAATGGCATAGACAAGACCATGTGCATTTCATTTACAAAAAATTCTTCTTAACAGGCTAAAATTCCCATACATGGGATAATGTTGCAGATGTTAATTTTCATACTCAGCAACTCTGAAGAGTGTTTTGTGTGGTGACTGTTCTATTAGAATATTTGACTGACTGCTCTATTAGAGTATCTCGATCTTGCTTAAAGTTTTTTGAGGTTGGGGGGAGGGGGGGGGGGCGTACCTTCGTGCCCCCTTTGGATCCGCCACTGTACATGTAGTAGTCCAAGCTTTTGGAAGCCACACCTTTTTTGCATGGATACTCTAATAGAGCAGTCACTTACTCGAATGCAACAATTAGAAGGATACAATACAATAAAACAGTAACTTTCAAGCATAATCTAACTAGCTATTCTATATTGAATGTGTAGTACATCCAATAGCCTGCCAAATTGGATATTTTTGTCTGCTAAATTGCTTGGCTTTACTGAATCACAAAACCTCATCTAAACACCCAGGGATCATGCTGGTATAATTTTGAGTTTAAAAGGTGCTGAAGCCATCAAACATAATGCTAGTATAATATATTCAGAAAATTATACCATACTATGTACTATGAAAATGTGTGTAATAGAAAAAGTCAACATACACTAAGAGAACAGCCAGTAATTACCTCTATCAGGTGATTATTCGACATACCATATATAACTATTAATAAAAGGTGGTGTCTGGCCACCTATTATGATTGCTACAGTAACACAGTAACTGTTTAGAAGTAAAAGTACTGTTGTCATTCAATTTGGCTGCTTTGAAAAGTTACTGTAAATCCCAAGTGGTGCCTTTGAACACCCACACTGAAGTGGATAAAGTAACACTGCATGAGGCTCAAATGAACAATTCCGTGCAGTGCTATAAATGATGGAGTGAAGAATATTTTATAGAGTTCCTTTGAAGCTTGAATCTGTGAAATATACTGAAGAAAGCATCATCGAGGGTATAATATTTCTAATAAGGCCACCTTTAGGGCCTGTTAAATATAAGGTGGTGTTATGTGATATGTTTGGGATCTACTTGCTATGGTCACTATAACGAGGTGGTCAGGGCCGCCCACAGGGGGGGGCAACTGGGGCATTTTGCCCCGGGCCCCAGCCTGAAAGGGGCCCCAGGAGGCCCAATGAAGGGCCCCCTGAATACCTGTTTAAAAGATCGATATACTCTAATAGAGCAGTCAGATCTAAATACTCTAATAGAGCAGTCACAGTATTCTTCAGAGGAGCAGTGTAGCAAGCTTATAGATAAGGAGATATGGTTGGTGATGGGTAGTTATTGTCATTGCCAGCAGGTTGTGACCTTTTTTTTTTTTTTTTTTTTTTTTTTTTTGGTCTTCACCTTACAACTTGGGTCAAGGGCCCCACTTTAACTCTTTGCCCTGGGCCCCTTAATTTCTCTGGGTGGCCCTGGAGGTGGTCTTAATAATGAGTAGGGGTCTCAGTAAATTAGTTCAGTATCACCATGCACATTGCATTAGCTAAACGTACAGCATAGTAGTGGTAGTCTACACACCAACTAGCATAATGTTATAGTGGGTAAAAGGAGAGTTGAGCGAATGACAGCAGTTGATAGGTAGTTAGTTTACAATTAGTAGTTTAGCTGGCAACACTAGCTACATATATTGTCAGCACTTACAGGATGCAAAATGGTGTGTTTAAGAGCTCAGGATCTGGCATGGATGTTGTTAATAAATGGTGAGCCAACCTTTAGTGATAGTAATGCTTTATTCTCTTAATTACTATTAAAGCAATAAAATTGTTCCCTTCAAGTTGCTCACTATTTAGAGATTTTATTGGTGATTCATGTCTACATGTACATGACAAAATAATAACTTGATTATATTTTTTCATCAATTAATCATGAGAGCCTTATTAATAAGGTCATGGAGTACACATTAGCTTTGTTTGGGACTTTCTTGACATGGTCACTATAATGAGGTGGCTGAGGTCATGAAGTACACCTTAAATATGGGACCTACGTACTTGATACACCTTAGCTATGTTTGGGACTTGGTCTCTATAATGGAGTGGTTTATTAATGATTATGAGGTCATGAAATACATCTTAGCTTTGTGTGGGACCTACTTGGCATGCATATGGTCACTACAATGAGGTGGTCTTATTAATGAGGTCATGAAGTACACCTTTGCTATGTTTGGGACTTATTTGACAAGGTCACTATAATAAGGTGGTCTTATTAATGAGATCAAGAAGTACACAATTAGGGACAACACATCACATCTTGCTCACTCTATAGATGAAGTCCTTCATGGAACCACGGGCACTTATTGGTGATATCATAACCACAATTTATTTGTCCGCCATTAAGTCCACCTCAATAATGAAAATAGATGCTGTAAAAATAAATGGCAAGTGATTATAGTGAACACAACGCTTACATTCATGATAACCTCTACTTTACATGAAATACACTGACTACTTGTAAAATTTCTACTTTACACTTGTAGCATACAAAAGCGAGCTGGATTTACATAAATTCAAGTCACTGTATTTAATTTAGGCAAATTTGATTTCTCAGGGTTGTGTTTGGAAGTTTGGTCACTATAATGAGGTAGTCTTCTAATTGAAATCACTAATACATATTAACTATGTTTGGGACCCATTAGACAGGCATGGTTGATTTAGTACCTTTGTTAAAGAGTGGCCGGCCACAGAAAACAATTGGTTTAGTGTCTTCTTATCAGTTGACAGGTTAATAGAACACTTGAAGTGCTGTGGGGTCTACAATGATCACATGATTATCAGTGATGACATCATATGACATCATTGTTACCATGGTCATCATCACGTGATCTACCAGTGGAGGATTATCTTAATTGTGTAACAACAAACCAGCTTCTCCCCATTATACTACCTGGGAGGCAAGACATAGATAAAACAAATAGCCAGAGCAGAAACAAATAAAAAGTTTCCCCATTATTTGTATTAATTAACACAAGAACCAGCCCTAATGGCATGCCCATCCACCGCACTTTAAGATGTTCTAATGAAATGGTTTTGCCTATACCTACACCTACAGAACCTATGAAACGCAGAATAGAAGTGACTGGGAGCCTACTAGGTGGTAAATTATGAACAGTGGACACATTGGATTCAGCAATTACAAGGTCAGCTGGAGCAGGGTGTCTGGAGCTTCATATGGAGACACGAATACACATGATGGAAGACTTAAGCAGTGAAAACTCCAAGGTACACTGTAGCCAACTCATGACTAAAGGGTAGTGATGCAGTAAATGCGTGAGAAGTCAAAAATTTACTACCACAAGCACACTGAGAAGGTAACCTAAGAGTTGTTCAACCATACTGCAAGCAAAGAGAATCATCTTTGTGCAAAAAAACCCATACTGCTCAATGGGAAGTGATGTGAGTCAGGAGAGAGAGCCTTTCTCCTGTAGGCAATCACTCAGATCAGACGGACACTGGTGACAAATGGACTTAGCAGTATCAATATTGCCTGTTGCTTGTTCTCATGTGGGAATGGGGTATCTTGCTTTGTAATGTGTTGGTACTATTTCCTGGACTAGACTGGAATCTGGACACACTCTCCCACATTCATCAAAGCTAAGGCTGCAGCACATGTTGCTGTCAGACCTTCAGTGCTGGTCACTGTAAAGTGCTAATAATAAATACTTAGGTTTAAGGAAGAAAATCCATCCCTCCTGGAGGAAGACTGAGTGTGGCCCCGACTAGACATTGGGTGACCTGCAGTTCGAATCCTGGGGTTGGAAGGGATTTTTTTCCTTACTTTGGCCCCTTTTCTGTTACACCTTTTCAGTCAGTCAGTAAGTCAAGTCATTAGGTCTAAGTCCCTGAAATTAGGTTAGGTAATCCTAAGGCTGCAGCACATGTTGCTGTCAGACCTTCAGTGCTGGTCACTGTAAAGTGCTAATAATAATAATAATAAATAATAATAAAGTGCACTTGCTGCTTTCTTGAAACACTCTAATAGAACATTCATAATTTTCATGGCATATACTGAGTAGCAAATGAAAATAATATTACAGACTACCACCAGTCCACCATCACTTCAGTACCATCTATGACTTGCTTAAACATATGCATATAACTATATTGTATGTTGACGTAGTGAAACACTAAATGTATGCTGTATATATAGGTGATTTCTACAGGTAGACAGTTTATCAGTAGTAATCTCCTTTTTATAATTGTAAAACTGAGTATAACACAATGATTAGAAATGGTATGGATAAAATCCTTTGATCTTTGGGAAATAATAAGGTCTAATCCCTAAGAGACCTCTGGAGAGGTTCTCTAAAATGAGACCTCCTATCTCCAGTCGAGGGAGTCAACACACAGCACACCTCACTGATGATCAATGATGTGCTGAGTAGCATTGCAGAATTCACAATTGATCACTGATCTGCTATGAGATCTGTGAGCTTCCTTTTATATATACGACAATGTAGAAAGTGATTTTGAGTTTACATTTTGTGCAAGATATGATGACATGATGTTTTGCTTGACCCACAATCAATCTATTTATCTACTAGTATAAATACACCCACGCCATTTTTAAATATCAGTTAAAGACTGCCCACTCAGATTTTCATGGCTTTAAAAACCTTGGCTTTTTAAAATCATGAAGATCCTCGTGATAGGTCTCTAACTATTACTTAATAATAAGTAAATATAGAATAGTAAAATAATCAGTACTTAGTTAAGTAAGTAATTAAGTAAATAAGTAATTGATTAACATTTTATTATCCTTTACAGCTATGCACATCAGTTTGATGTATGCGGGAGAGTGTAGTACATATAAAAATAGACTTGCTAGTTCATCCAGAATCCAGTCCAGTCCAGTCCAGTCCAGGTAATGGTATTATACTTCCACAGTCAACTCAGTAAAATAATGCTTCAAATAATTATTAAAATGAATTTGTATATCACTCTGGGTAAAACTTACAAAGTACATCTAATAAGTAGCTAAGTAAATTATATAATTTGAATGTGTACATAATTATAATAGTAATCACTATTCAAGGTAATGCTACAGTTGCAGGACGTTGTATCAGATACTCTGCCAGTTCTTTGACTATGTGATCTCGATCATCATGCCGTGACACAGATACAATCTTGTTAATAAGTGTTGGGTATTCTGTCATGGTGACAGAAACTGCATCTTTTGGATCCATTTCAGTTTTGACAAGCTTAAGGTAGTAGTTGTGTTCAATGCTAAATGGATCGCTGCGAATTGTTCTTTGGTTTTGTAGGTGATGTGAATCTGCAATCATTTTGGGGTCTCCAATCCGGTAATCAAGAGGTGTGCAGAAGCACATATCTTTAAGTGATGTATCAGCACCAGAGTCCATTAAACATTGGGCAATTTTAGTATTTCCACTGAGAAAAGCTGTATGAAGTGGAGTACGTCCTAAGTGGTCATCAGGAGTAGTTAATTTGAAATTAAAATTGTCACCAGTCAAAAAGGAGATGACATCAAGGCTATTGGCCATGGTAGCAGCATGTAAAATGGTGTAGCCATCATACTTGGAGCATACATCAATATAAGGCATGACAGACATCATCTCAATGATAAACTCATCTGATGCATGCTCAAACATTGCATAAGCACAGGGCTTGGGATCAGCACAAAAACCATCAATTTCATAAGAATCCACATCATAGTAGTCAAACAGCAGCTGTGCAAGTTCAATTTGCTGAGTGATGATGGCAGCAAAAAGAAGATTCACTGAACAGTCATCCTCACAAAAGACTCTACCAGCATTAGTGATACCACACTTCTGCAAGAAGCCATCAACCTTAACAATGTCTTTACTAAATACTGCTTTAATCAATGCTTGGAACTGTTCTACTGACAGTACCCCAGTCTGAGACGTTGCCTGCTTAGGACATTCCTGTCTGTAAGCTATGTTTAGTAGATCAGACATGATACGGACACGTGAGTCATCCTTGAGTCTCACATGATCATCCTCCACTACCCACCCACTCATCTTCATCAACTCCTCACAAGCAGGATACCTCCATACTTTACTGCTAAATGTCTTGTTAGCAAGTTTGATTTGACGATACTTGTCATCATTTGGGTGTTGAAAGATATTTTTAAAGCACTCCTTTAATGTTTTCAGAGTTGCCCTGCGATCATCAGGGTGCAAACAAGCAATCACTTTCTCAAGTTGTTTGGACAGTAAATGTATCACTTCTGACGTAGTTTGTGATCCTGTAGCTGCTGAGGAAGTGACAAGATCCTTGACTTTAACCCCTGATGGCTCCTATAAAATAATTTGTAGTGAATACTTTGAAGATATCTAGTAATGCAATATTTTGCCATACATATATATGCCCTTAATTTATGGCCTTTAATTTGAATTTTGCAGCATAAGAAACTAACTGCTACAGTATTCTAATTTAAAGAAATTCAATTTTTCACTGCTACCGTACAACCAGAGTTCCAAATATGTTAGGTAGACAAAATTTGGCAACATATCACCATCTACTCTTGAAATGGTCAACAGGTAAACATGTAGCAACAACAATTAACTGTACTAGTATACTTACGTACATAGTTAAAAGAATGATTCGGTGCAGTTCTATAAAAAAATTGCACAAAATTCATTGGCCTATATATAGGACTGGATGGAGTCTTTAACTCCTTCAAAGCATGTGTTATTACAGATGATTGACTGTTGTAATATGTGTATGCTCAATGGTTCAAAGAGAAGATTTTAGTAGGCCTATAGCTAGCCAAGGGTAGGGAGACTGCTCTATATCGTGATCTTACTAGTTCTCTTCATCAATATTTTTACTTAGGTAGCTGCCTCGGTTGTCTTAATAGTAGTATAGTAAGTATGCCCAGGTATAAGGGAGAATTGATAGGCTGAGGTCAAGACATCTTTAATGCTGGTCACTACAATCAAGTCACCAGTGGGTCTGGAAATTTTACTGTGTTAAGGTTATTATAATTTTCAAAGGCATAAGCCTTTGATGAGTAAGTCATAATAATAGAACAATAATACGTACAGCAATATGATCTATTGTGAAGTGATAACATTTTACATGATAAGTTTACCGTATATAAAAGCCTCAACACCCCATGGTGTCATTGTTCATGGAACATCATCATGGGATATGTCTGTATACTACTCAGTTGCTTTCAAACTATATAGAAGTTGGAACAAAAATTCCCCATGTACATACAGGACTATAGTGACTGCAGAGAGCTGTTCCAAGTCTTACAGATGAAATTTAAGAAACCCAGAATTGAAAGTCCCACTGGACCACCAAAGGAAGGACAACTGTACATATTATTATATAATTTACTTTCTCAAGTGTCCTAACTAACACCTTATTAGTGACTTACATGAGGAACACCAATCCTTTCACATATGGCAGAATGAACTGTTTGTAAATGGGTAGCATCTCTTAGTCTCACATGATCATCCTCCTCTACCCACCCACTCATCTTCATCAACTCCTCACAAGCAGGATACCTCCACACTTTGCTGCTAAATGTCTTGTTAGCCAGTTTGATTTGACGATACTTGTCATCATTTGGGTGTTGAATAATGTTGTCAAAAATCGTCCTCAGTGTTGACAAGGTAGCCTCTAGATCTTCAGGACTCAGAGAAGCAGCAATTTTGTCTAGTTGTGCTGATAACATGTTCTTTTTGAAATCAGCATCCCTTGATGTGATCTGTGTGACAGATGCCAAATTTGCCTACAGTTGAGGTATTTAAAGTTAGCATAAATTCTATGATAGAGTTATAGGTACTGTATGTACGTCATTACATTGTATGTAACCTACATAGTACCTAAACATGCTTGCAACTTGTCATCCTTATATAGTTCAAACAAGATACTGTTCTGTAGATGATATCTCAGTTAGGCCTCATATACCATAAATGATGAAAATTTGGTGAACTTAGAAAATTCACCAAACTATATTTTGCAGATTGTATTATTGGCTACATGATCAATTTGCCAAATTTTTATCTGCCAACCTGTTTTGCGTGCTGATTCACCAAACTTGAGTCACAGCAAACATGCTGTGATGAATTTGATAAAGCTTTTTAAGAGCTGTCTTACTATGAAAAAGTCAAAATTGATACATAATACCAAAACATGAACTGTTTATGGTATATCGTCTGCCTTTTGCAATTGCAGTACCAAAATTAGTAATTCTACTTAGATCACGTATTTAGCCACGTACTTTACATCTGAATGAGAACAGCCTTTGGCTATACTGCAATATGATGTACTCAGATTGTGTAAATCAGGGCTCTGAACGCAATAACATAAAACAGTATATAGACATATACGTCACTTTAATATTACATAAACGTATTATTAGCACATATAACTACGCTGTACATACATACCTTTTCTAGAAATTCTGGTGGCACTTGTATTTCTGTACCATCAACAATTACACACTTGATCTTGTGCGTTGCCAGCAGTGTAAACTCTTGATGACCAAGTTTGTAGTGTAGTAGGTAAGACTTCACTGCTGCAGATATCTGATATATTAGAGCAATGCATCCTTCCTCTATTCCTCTTAAGATAACTGAGCCTGGCTTCAACTTGAAGCACTCAAAGACAACACGTTGGATCATATTTTTCATTGGCAGTGTGCATATGTTTCCAGTGTACTTAATAACCAGTTTGTGTGTCCCTGGCATTAATTGAGTGGGTTTTGGTTGTTCTTGGAATATCCGCAGTAGGTCTAGCTCATTGATGATTGAGTTATTTAGTTCTTCGGTAAACCCTTCCAGTAGTTTGATGGCTTCTTCACAATCAACTGACTCAACAAGCACTTGTAGGAGCTCATAATCATAGACACTGCAGTATTGCCCAATCTTCTTGAACAAGTCAGGTATAGTTTTTATTGTGTTGTATGCAACATCAGTGGAAAACACCGTATGATTATCCTCATCAGCTGCCGACAAGTTCATTATTAGCTCATCAACATCAAAATGCTTTTCTTCCATGGTCTGCTTTATCTTGTTGACAACTTTGATATACTTCACTTTTAATTTTGTGATTGCTTGATTTTTTAAATCACACTCAATAGATTTCTTGCTATCTGTTCCACAACAGCTAGGTGATTTAGCTATAAGAATAATATGTAGATTAAAATATGAGTACCATATTATTATGTAGATGCATACATGCAAGTGAGTGAAAGTGTGGTGCATACATGTGAGATCCCTCAGCAGAAATACTGCATACACAGTTGGCATTATATAGTTTAGAAGAACTAAACAGTAACTAAACCACAAAGGAGGTTGAAGGCATGCATGCATAGCTCAATGCTTTCACATTGAAAGCATACTGGACCTCCTTGGGTGTTGAAATACCTAGTACATGCATATGGCACATTAAGTCCCACTGAATAGGTGGCTATACGTAAAAACCATGTGAGATCTCATTCCAGACCACGGATGCAGTAAATGTCCTTGCTGACAAGCTAGAAAGACAGAGAGAGGAGTCCTGCTGAACAAAATAGTATGAATAAACACCAAAGAAGTTATTCTACGCAGCATACACCACAAAGACTGTAGTGATATTGACATACGTGCACCTAAGTCATGGGAAAATGTGAGGTTAGAGAAAGATAAAGAAAGCCAAACCCATTATACAGTGCTGCTACAAATGAAGAACAGTACAAGAAGCACCTCTGCAATTGGCCCAGTCACTATGGAAATTGCAATTTGCATGCACGCCCTGACTATCAATTGTGAAGTGGCTTCAGTTCCAGTGCTACAAATGAAGAAGCATCTCTGCAAGCAATCCAATCACACTACAGAAAATAAAGGCACTGAAGTCATGCCTCAAGTTACCACCAAGCGGGAATGGAGAAAGAAGTAGAGCACAAAGGAGGACAAAGGTAGGCACATCAGTGATGCGTGTATTGTAGCTACTGCTTCCAGTTGGCAAAAAAGTATGCCTCACACCAAAAGTGATATCGAACAGTGAAGAAATCAAACCTGTAGCTTTATCCATGGTCGAATTATGCATCAGTGAGTCAGGTAGTCCCAACACAAAATTGGTTTAAAGACAAAACTACATACAACCTTACAAATAAGTAAACGTACTGTTTGATGGACTTTTGGGCCTTCTTGGGCTCTTTGGGAGATCCATTATGGATGGCTGAACTTGTTGCAACTTTTGCACCTCTAAAAAGTAAAGAGTACAATATGCATCATACCTTGTCTAGGTAGAGTCGCCTCATGTTTATTATTATGGCTATACACACTGTTAGCTGTGTATGGGTACAGACAGACACAATACACTGTATACAATACTGCATGCACACTCATAAGCTAACAGACTGCTTAGATGTTTATGTACACAAACATTTGGCAAAACCAAACTTTAATGTTTCAACATGTCCAGCAATTTGGCATACAAAAGTTTGTGGGCAATTTTATAATCCATACAATATTAATATGCAACATATAAATTTTGTTGAATGTGCTTCAGTTCACCAGATTCACCAAACTTAATCATGGTGTAGTTTTACAACTGCAATAGTCCCTAAACAAGTATTATAGTTTATCCTCAACATATTGTTAGTAGTAGGAAATGTTTTTAAAAACATGTATGCTCTCAAAAGAGAAATGTCTTTTAGAAATACACAAACAATATAAGTACTTCCTGTAAACTTCCTTTTTCCTTAAGTTCACAGACTCTTATTAAAACTTCAAATTGAGGCTCTTATTTCAATAATCCTGACTGCAGCTGAAGCATAAAGCAAATAGCAGGATTTGATCCACATATACAATTACATGACTATGATTAGGGCCAACAGAGAACAGGCTGAACATGCATATAATATATATCAGGCAGATAGGCAGCTATAAACTAATTATATATACATAATTATTGTACCTCTAGCATTTTCGGCTAGTTTGTCTAATGCGTCAATGAGGACTTCCCATGATGCATTCCTGTTCATATCCAACCATTCTTGTAACATCTTACTACATGATCCTTCACAATCATTAGAAAAATCTTTCTCAATATTCCTTAACAAGTGATCTTCAATGTTAAGATGCACACCCAGTTCCTTCCATGTTGAGGCCCATTTTGGTACTATATGATTGGCCATATCTTTTAGTGGAGGCCTTTCCTTTCCTATAACAGGATAAGTTATGCTATCTATAAACATGAACATGTATTTGTATATGCTACATGCACGCAAAACAACACACTATACATAACTGGTAAGATGATTAGCAGAGATCTGAATCTTATATATCCCATACACCTGTAAGGCTGTATGTCTATAACCCACCCAGTATAAAATTCAGATCACTTTACACATTATTTGGTTCATTAAACTGGCAACAGTGGCAGATACAGGTCACCGTGGTTACATTGGTTTCAGTTCTAACTTCTAAGGCGTGTGTCCAAAATCAGTTTATGGAGCAATGCAGGTTGGTGAAACTACCTAGTTTATAGACTAGCAATCAAGTTGTAAATACTGGTAGCTAATGGCCTAGTTAATTTTTGATGCCATGATTCTGGCACCACCCCTTTCAGGTGACCTCTATAAGCACCTCTAAAATAAATATCATTTTAATATTTTAGATATTAGGACTACAGTGGCGGATCTAGATGGGTTTCTGGGGTTTCGACAGAAACCCCCTTTTAAATTTAGCTCAGTGGAAGTCTAAATGTGACCCGGTCTGCGAAAAGGGCTCTTATAGCCTTTCCAATTGCATATATATGGTAACCCATAACTTGACTGGTGAATATGGTACAAGCCTACAATTTGGTCACTCAACAACCCTAACCTGGAAGTAGCTGTGGGTGTAATTACATGGTGATAGCTTTAGTAGATTAGGAGTTATGATTAGCCAAACATGGATAATTGGAAAGGCTATAAGAGCCCTTTTCGCAGACCGGGTCACAAATACACAAACATTGTTGTACTGACAATTTGTAATATCAAACAACTATATACCACTGTATTTCAGTAGCATGCATGCAGCTGCACTTAACTAACACCATTTATAGCTATTTCATCCTCAGCAACATTTCACTTTTCAGCTCCCACTGCATTAAAAACAATCGAGATACTCTAATAGAGCAGTCAAGTACAGTAACTACTCTAATAGGGCAATCAAAGCTACAGCTTATAGTCACCATCTTTTCCCTATAGTTAGCTATAGTATTTACAGTTTAAAGCATGTAGCTAATTGCTAACTAAAAGTAGCCTAAAATCCAATCTCATGCAGAGCTTCAAAAATCTCAAAATTTTCTGGAGAAATCTCATCAGACACCTTATTCAGATACACCAACTTTCAGAAACCCCCTTTTAAAAGTCCTAGATCCGTCACTGGACTAATTAGTACTACTTGAAAAGGCTTTGGCTTAATGGTAAGATTTAACAGTGAAACATTGCAGGAGAGTGATTATTTTGTTATGAAATATTACTGCTATATCAGTAGGTAGCTAGTAAAAGTCTGGATCCGCCCCTGGTAATTATTCTGAAAATTTCTCCAAAACTTATACAATTAGTAGGCCTAGGAGAACCTATGCCGATAAATTCAGTCACTAAATCCAATCACTAAATCCAAAGTGCATGGAAGGAAATCAGGAGTTTACTGACTGGATACATGTAAATTATGTACTGTTTAGTTGTGTCCCATGCATTTGGTTTGCTTTGCCATCTGCATGTCACCAGCTTTTAGAATTGCCACCGTTTGAGATGGACAATAAATAATACCATGCAGTTTAATCTATAATTGTAGTGTTTAATTCAAAATCAAAGGTATTTCCAAATTCAATTTCAGAAGGCAAATTCTCCAGTGGGGCATACCCCAAGACCCCCCTGGTCAGGGCCGCCCAGAGAAATTAAGGGGCCCAGGGCAAAGAGTTAAAGTGGGGCCCTTCACCCAAGTTGTAAGGTGAAGACCAAAAAAAAAAAAAAAAAAAAAAAAAAAGGTCACAACCTGCTGGCAATGACAATAATTACCCAGCACCAACCATATCTCCTTATCTATAAGCTTGCTACACTGCTCCTCTGAAGAATACTGTGACTGCTCTATTAGAGTATTTAGATCTGACTGCTCTATTAGAGTATATCGATCTTTTAAACAGGTATTCAGGGGGCCCTTCATGGGGCCTCCTGGGGCCCCTTTCAGGCTGGGGCCCGGGGCAAAATGCCCCAGTTGCCCCCCCCCCCCCCCCTGTGGGCGGCCCTGCCCCTGGTTAGACCACACTTCGCATACTGAGTATTGTTGAGTGACTTCCACTAATGATCACATAAGAGTATCTTAGGTCTGCCCCTGTTGCCTAAATGTGAAACCCCTTTGAAAATTTCTATATCCATCACTGGGCAATACATACACAACTCATACTTGTTTACAGGCAGTGAAGCGAGTCTTTTCTATAACACTTCTACTACCGTGACATTATTCTTGTTTATTTCTTTGTCACAAGTGGTTGTGAAAGTAAAATGAAACTCATACTCTGTGCGTAATTGACAGTAGTAACCCTCAGCCTTGTAATATCACTGCTGGCTTGTTCAGATAAAGATATTTCACTTCAGTTCAGGTTACCACATTAAATAGACACCTTTGCAATTTTCAAGCTATATTAATTCCTTCCTCTAAAGCAATAAGGAAATAGTGTGAATTCATCACTTCAAGTGAATCACAACAACATACACTCAAAGAGGAAGGCTCTGTTGTGGGTTAATGTAAAGTTCCCCTTAAATTTATCTGCAGTGGCTCTATAGCATATGTCACATGACATCATGAAGATCAAGCATGCTGAACACTAAGTATCCCATTTATCCTGTAGCATTTAAATCTTAGATATACATGCAGATAACCCTGCAAAGATCACCTGATGTGTGTATACTGCAAACTTCACAACACTGTACTCTCCACTTACTACCATAGCACAAATGTTGATATGTACATAATTGAAGAGACATAAGCCTATAACTGCATAATCAAGTCTAGCTTATATGCACTTGTCCTATTTTAAGTAATGTGACTTTGCACATGGTTAAACCAAAATCCTTAATAGGGAAGTAGCTTGGTTAGGTAAGTGCTGATGTCAAATATATACCCACACTATTACGATATCAAATCTTCTATTACTATAAAAGGCATTATGTCTAGCATAAGAGCCAAATTTCCTGCTTTCCTTCATATACCTCAGTAGACACAGTTAGTGACATAATTTGTGGCTACGCACTATATTGTCTTCTAATATCTCCAGGGAATATTATTTCATAACAACATTATGTTGACAACTACACATACACAAGGAAGTTTCATTGCAACTACTATTTCTGAATGTTTATACTATACAAGAAAACTGAGAATGAATGGACTATTTTAGTGTTGAAAGTGTAGGGAGTACATATAGATATGTAAGCAATAGATGGCAAAATCACAAAGGGAATAGCTAAAAACTATAGTGAATTAAGAGAGGTTGCCTATATAGCTGCATAGTGGACATTATCCCTATACTCCAGTCAGTCTATCCCTATATACCTCAAAAGGAAGAATGATGCCAAACATGCCAATTTTGCATCTGAATGTGTGCCCCAACAATTAATTATTACTGAAAAGCGAAGTGCCATTGCGCTTCATTTTCAGCTATGTTCAGCCCATTACACACCATTACAAATGATTAACAATACGAGAAGTACCTCTGCAATCAATCTAGAAAACTCTGACAACTCCCTTTACAAATGTATGGGAAGCCATCACATGGCACTACCACGAATCAACACCTTGCGCTGTCAGCCAAGATAATCGGGACGCAAAGCAGGACACAGGTAAATGCATTGTACATACTGCGGTATGCCAAAAGGCAGCAGTCAGGCTGAAACGACATCTAGCAGTGAAAATATCAGGCCATAGCCTTAGAGTTATGCTTGTCTGAAGGCATCAGGTGGTTAGTTAGTTAGTCAGTCAGTCAGTCAGTAGAAAGTTCTGCTAAATAAAAATAATTCCATAGCAACTTATCGGAAGCATTTTTGGCCACTCACTACACACTTTTGAGCATGGTTATACTCCACCAATGCCATGAAGGTATTGCAAGGCTGGTTTTGGGGTGATATTCTTCCAAATATACAGTACATATGATAATAGTACTATCATACTGGTGATGTCTAATAAACAAGATAAGTTATGTGTGAAACATATGTATTTCTAGGTCTAATTGGTAACTACTCAGTAATAGTTAGTATTGCTGTAAGCAATGGTTCCTTAATAATTAGTTTGGTAACTTAATATTTAGTTTGGTAACTTAATATTTAGTTTGGTAACTTAATATTTAGTTTGGTAATATACATAGCTAGCTAATATGCAAGAAGTAATGTATACTAGTGTTAAGTTGGTTACCTCAGTATTATAATATTATAATGTAGAAGGAAATGCCAATGGGTAAACAGGATGGGCGATTTTACACTAGACTATATTGAATTTCCGCATAAAACTGAGTCTGCTAATATTTATGTACATCCGTAGCTAATCCGATTTGCAATAAGGAACAAGAACTGTCAGGGTCATTGTATATAAATGACATAACAAAAGATATCAATTCTCCTCTTTGGATGTTCACAGACGATTGCTTGCTTTACAGAATAGTCAATAGCAGAGAAGATACCACCAGGCTCCAACAAGATCTGGACAAGTTATCTGAATGGGCTAACACTTGGCAACTAAACTTTAATGTCATCAAATGTGCCGTAGTGCAATGCACAAGGACCTCTTTACCAATCACACATGATTACATATCGAATGACCACATTTTAGAAGTATCTGAACAACACTCTTATCTGGGCATCTTAATTAACAGATCGTTATCCTGGTCCTCACACATATCCACCATAGTAACAAAGGCAACAAAAACTCTAAATTTTTTGAAACGCAACCTCAGTAATTGCTCAAGAAAAGTTAAGGAATTGGCATACCTCACAATGGTTAGACCACAAATGGAATACGCGTCAGCTGTGTGGGATCCATACTATGATTCACAAATCCAACAATTAGAAAAAGTACAACACCGTGCAGCCCGATAGATTTATAATGGCTATAGTAGATTTAGCTCAGTCTCGGCAATGTTAAGTGAACTATCCTGGCCATCTAGCAGGGGCGGATCTAGGATTTACAAAAGGGGGGCTAACTCAAGGTACTAATCTCTTGGGTGGAATGCTGGAAATAGGGGATCTGGGGGAATGCCTCCCCCCTGGAACATTTTGAAATATTGATGCTAAAATACAGCAATTTGGAGACATTTCCACATAAATGCATATTTATGCCTGTAGATATTTTATATACTGCCTTTAAATATATAATGGCTCTCTGCAGCATTTGCTAATGGAAAGGTTTGGGTAGGTTCAGACAACCAAGCACATGATGCACCTTCTCACAATTGCATGCATGATAATATTGAAACTGGAAAATTTGAATGATACGAGATTGAATCTGAAAGCATTTTCAATGGAAATTGTGTATCTGAATTAAGCATACTGGTACCGGTAATAACTACACAAGTAGATGAACAAGCCTTTTAAACATACCAATGCACTTCATTGTATGTGTAGGCACAGGAAGATTTGGAAAAATACCATAACAGGACCAACTATTATGCTTACGCTGAATGTTCTATTAGAGTAGTTAGGTGACTGTTCTATTAGAGTATCTCGATCTTGTACACCTCCAGTGCTGATCCGGGTCCTTGTTGCATAACTTTTAGCATAAATCCACTAATAATGCCTTGGAAAGATGTTTATAAGGTGGTTTATGAGTATTTGTATTACTGATCATATAATTATGCTAAGACAAAATTTCATTGTAATCCTCAGCATATTGATCAAGTAAAGCCTAAAAGTGAAGGGGGGGGGGGGGGGGGGGGGGGGGGCTTCAGCCCCCAAAGCCCACCCCCTAGATCCGCCCCTGTCTAGATTACAAATCCTACACAAGGCACTGTATCACACCAGCTTGCTGTCTCCATTCCATCATGTTACTTACCATCAATGAGAGCAACCAGATCATGTACCACCGTACCCATTACATTTCATCATACCATCCTCATCCACAAGGTCACATCAGAACGGTTATTTCTCCAGAACTATTAAAGAATGGAACACTTTGCCACTTAATATTATTGAAACCTCTGACTCTGATTTGTTTACGTCACTTCTACAATCACATTACTGCACTTGTAATTAGATAATTGGTTTATATTGTAACTTTTTTTTCCTGAGCATACCAGCAGGGCTGACTGCTCCGGGGAAGTATAAATAATAAATAAATAGCTAAACAAAAAAGCTTCAGTGCAGTCCAGTTAGCTACTTCCGTGGGCACGGTTGTCAGTTGAAAATTTCGCAAGACTTTGGAAGTCCATGACGAAGTAGACCACCAAATACGCCAGTAGCCAGACCTGCCGCCAGGTAGCTATATCTGATAACCGCCAAAATACCATGCATGCGTACTACACGACTTATCATGCCTACTTGTTTCGTTGCCTGATTATTCCACTATCCATATCCGAATGTATGTGCTGAGCTACAATGCATCTCACCGTCAAAGCTAGCCAAGGAAGCTAGCAGACTCACACGGCGGGAAGCTCGCGGTACACGCTAATACAAACTAGCTATACACTTACTTTTCGTAGTTCTGAATTCCTCCATGGATTCCTCCAACTCTCGTTTTGCAAGAGCATCTCCTTTTACATCCATTCTAAACGCTTCCTAGTTGCAGAATGGTTGCAACACACCAGTGTACGAAGACTAAAGCATGCGAATGCACGTGATCCCGCCCCTCCAACTTTGTACGTAACACAATTCAAGGGATTCTGAAAACAAGGAAACGGAAACATCATATATAGACATAGTATGCTTTGTAAAAGAAAGGTACCTACCCAGTAGCCAGCTGTTTTTGATGCGGTGGAATTGACGGAAAGGAATCAAGGCTTAGGGGGCATCTCCAAACTGATTTTAGTACGCTTAACGTCATATATTTAGCTCAAAGATTTTCGCTTAGGCTCCTAGGCTATGGGTAAACACCTCGAACAGGCTCTGCCTTCTGTGTACACCCTCCAGTGCCTAACTGGTAAAGTAGATAATAACAACAACATTTCCCTACTTAGGTGGCCTCCCCAAAATTGGCTCCGAGCGTGGCGCTTGGCCGGAATCTGGGTGGCCTGCGGATCAAGTCACGATGGGGTTGGCTTTTTTTCACCCCTTCTAGGTATTTGTCCCGCTTCACTTTTTTTATTTTATTATTATTATTTTTTAATGTTATTTAAACAGGGAGACAGCATCAGCAAAAGCTGTTTTTCAGCTGTGCACTTTAGGATATTTAGCTCAAAGATTTTCGCTTACGCTCCTAGGCTATGGGTAAACACCTCGAACAGGCTCTGCCTTCTGTGTACACCCTCCAGTGCCTAACTGGTAAAGTAGATAATAACAATCATAATGACGTTAAGGGGGAGGGGGGTTCAGGCCATGACGTTATAAATTTTTATTAAAGCAGTTATAGTGTAAACAGCTAGCCGGAATAGAGGAATTGACGTGATTAAGCAGCTATACTGCTTGTAGACTATATTTTCAGGTAAAGAATATAACGTTTTGTGCTTCTATTGTCAATGCATTGTTTTCATAGTGTGACGTCAAGGAGAGGGGGGAGGGGGGGTCTAAAGTTAGCGTCATTATGACGTTAAGCGTACCAAAATCAGTTTGGAGATGCCCCCTTACAAAGAATTATTTTTTACTATACAGCCTGCTGGCAAACTCTGCAGAGTCAGCTAAGTTCAGAAAGTATTCTTCTCTGATTCCATCATTTCACTTCTCCCCTTTATGTGTTGAGACTCTGGGTGCTTGGGGATCATGTGCACGCTCATTAGTGAGGCGGATAGGTTCCCGGGTAATGGAACAGTCTGGTGATAATAGGGCCACCCAATTTTTGATTCAGACAGTTGCCATTGATAGGGTCCGCAACGCGAAAAATCGATATCCTCCAATCAACTACCTAACTATTGTCATGTGTTAGGCTAAGTGTAACTTGAATAACACCAGCGTGGCAGCCAAGTTTGTCACTTTCTTCTGGTAGAAAACGATACAAATGTCTTAAAATCACGTGATTTTTCGCTGCAGCGATTCGTAGGGTTCTTCGTATGCCACGATGTTCACTCTCAACATTGTTCAAGTAGTCTATCATCAACTCAAAGTATTGGTGGTTTGATTTTATTGGTCAGTTTCTGGTGGCAGCACGATCTGTGCAGCTTTTTGACGACAGACAAAATGTTTCTTCCTCTGGAGCACAGGACAAGCAGAGCAGCAACTGCGCCGTGGGTCAGCAATGACCAGTACTAGGTAAAGTACCTGCATGCGGAGTATGGTTATAATTGAAGCTTGTTAGCCATCTGGCTGAGCCATCTATATGCTGAAATTCGGCCAAAATGACGCGATTTTTGCAAACAAATACCAGAATGGTTGATACATCAGTGAGACAGTCTCCAACAGCAAGGATACGAAGCTTATAAACATCTAACAATACGGCTATCTTGCCCAGTAAGCGCATAGAGCAATCCAGTGCATGAAATAGACACTCACGTGATTGAAATTTAAATTACGGAAATATCCATGAAATCGCTATCATTTCTGAATAGGAACCATGCAATGTGCTCCTTTTGTAAATATTGTGTTAATTGTTCACTCAGACGTGGTCTGGGCCAGTGCAGGTGTGTTTTGTACTATGATGGTATTGTAGGAAAAGTCTTAGACTGCTGGGCTAGTCGAGATGCTGAACCTAACACACACAAACTGATTGTCACTTGATTCCAAGTGATTTTAAGGTCATTGGAATAGATTATAGTTGTATTTTCGGAGATTTGAATATCAATCACGTGAGTGCCTATTTCATGCATTGGACTGCTCTACGCGTTTACTGGGCGAGATAGCCGTATTGTTAGGTGTTTATAAGCTTCGTATCCTTGCTGTTGGAGACTGTCTTACTGATGTATCAACCATTCTGGTATTTGTTCGCAAAAATCGCGTCATTTTGGCCGAATTTCAGCATATAGATGGCTCAGCCAGATGGCTAACAAGCTTCAATTATAACCATACTCTGCATGCAGGTACTTTACCTAGTACTGGTCATTGCTGACCCACGGCGCAGTTGCTGCTCTGCTTGTCTTGTGCTCCAGAGGAAGAAACATTTTGTCTGTCGTCAAAAAGCTGCACAGATCGTGCTGCCACCAGAAATTGACCAATAAAATCAAACCACCAATACTTTGAGTTGATGATAGACTACTTGAACAATGTTGAGAGTGAATATCGTGGCATACGAAGAACCCTACGAACCGCTGCAGCTAAAAATCACGTGATTTTAAGACATTTGTATCGTTTTCTACCAGAAGAAAGTGACAAACTTGGCTGCCACGCTGGTGTTATTCAAGTTACACTTAGCCTAGCACATGACAATAGTTAGGTAGTTGATTGGAGGATATCGATTTTTCGCATTGCGGACCCTACCATTGATGTTCAACGTGGCAATGCTGCTTCTGTAATGGCAACAATACCATCATCCCAGGACTGGGCAGAGTTTGTCTCTCTGCCCACTGTTTAAGTGTTTATTATATTATTATCTTTGTTGCTGTATAGCTTGTAACAAAACAAAAAAAACAACAAAAAAAAAACAATTTTGTATAATCTATGTACTTTTTACTTCCGTTACCCTGCTCCAAATGTTTAAACATTCAAGCTCCTACAAACTATATTATTCTTTAACTTGTAACTTGTACTCTTTATAGCTACCCCTTAGTATAGCTATAGCTAATCGTAATTTGTAAGTAATTAATTATGGCTACTAGTGCAAGATACTGCCAGGTAGACCTCAGGTCTGTAATTTAACCGTTTAATTTTGTATGCTGATCTGTACAGTCCTGTAAAGTATTAATAAATAAATACATAAATAAATAAACAAAGAAAGCCGAAAGTCTCGAAGAAAGCATATTTTTACAGTATTCATTCTTCATTGGCTTTACTGTGCAAACATCATACATGATAAAATTAATAAGTTACTGAGGTATGCAAAATTTATGTCAAAACTGATCTAAGGAGGGAGAATTAGCCATATGGGAGAAGGGGTTCCAAAGGTTATTATACAGGTGGGAAGGAAAATATATATGAGTCAGTGTTCATCATTAATAATAATTGCTGATAGTATCCATTCCTTAATGGTCACAATTAAGGGAAAAAGAAATCTCAATCATGAATTTATATGTACATTACTATTATGAGTTTAGCTCGGACTTTTCTTTGCTGCAAATTAAGCAACATCATGATTGAGATCAACATATCAGAAACACTAGAGTACCTGGAAAAATCATTTAGGAATCTTAATCTGGCAGCTTTCTTCTGGATGGGTTCAAAGCATCTCCAAGAAAGCAGAAACAGCATGGTGATGGGTTTACTCATTCTAGTGCTGTGTGTGAGGAGCCACTTTCAGAATAATGCCAGTCAGTGAAGGGCAGGGTTATATTCTGTGTGAAGATCAATTGAATGAATGTATTTCTCAAATTTTTAACTGGAGTAACTGCAGTAGACTAATTACATCATTATGCCCATGTAGCAGATACTCCAATAATCCCTGCCCCCCCCCCCCCCTTATTTATAATGATGGTAAGTTATTCTTTCTTTTATTTAGTGGCCGCTAGCTCTGACCTTCAGTACCCTACCCCCAATACCAATGATTGTAATTATTGTACACCTGTATGCAGTACTGTAAAGTTATAATCAAATCAAAAATCAAATCAAAAACTGGTACGTGTAGCTGGCTGAAAGTGTAGTGTAGCTACCTTTCTGTTACTGACGTTTCAAATCAAATTAAAGTCACCATCGCCTCAGATACCACACAAGACTGCAGCCGCTGATCATAGGAAGTCTCAGAAAATTACAAATAAATCACTTAATCTTTCAGTCGCTTTACTGGCTTAAGTAGATGCTGTTCAAGATCTAGGAGTTATAATTGACACTACACTGTCCAGGACTTTACACATCTCTAACATAATCTCTAGAGTGAGATCTGGAGTTGCTTTGCTATGGGTCACTACCATCAGCAGTACTCTGTGTACTGTATAATACTTTTGTGCTGCTTACTATTGTGCTGTTTATCCAAGTTTATTAAGAAGATACAGTACCATCATCTTTTACTACCAGATAGTTCTTTACTTTAACTCAGCATCGACGATACCATATTGCTATTCAAGTTTTTAAGTACATACACCAATTTTCTCCATCTAAAAGTTTTACAAAGCATTTTTCAATACTCTAAGGTCACGTTGGCTGTAATATATATCAATCACCTCTGTTCCCCAGGTTTCTACCAATTTTGGAAAAGGAGTTTCTATTACTGTGGTTCTGTTTTGTGAACAATCTAGCATCAACTGTTGAGGGGTTACTAGTTTGTTGTCAATTAAAAGATTGTATTGTCGTTAATTCTGTATATTTGCTTTGTGTGTGTATGCATAGCAATAATTGTGTTTGTTGTGTGTACTGTAGTTATAGATATGTGTGTTGTATTTTACTCTTTCTGTGTGTATGTTTGCTCACAGGGCTCTACAGAACACAGGCTGTAGGACCAGATGCCCTACAGACCTTCAGCACTTGTGCTGTAAAGTCCTCATAAAAAAAATTTTAAAAGTATTTTGTTACTAAGTGCACTAGCTCCCTGTGTAAAAATTACCATTACAAATACAAAGATTTGATTTTGTCAAGTCTTTGGCTGCCTTAATCCAGTGATCCAACAGCTTTGTCAACGTCAATCAGAAGTTCGTCAATCAGAAGTTCCCAATCTCTTCAAGCCTCCTCATGTAACATTCGACAAAAAAAGTGACTAATACGGGAGAATGACAAATCTGAGATCCATTGGCTACCTAACAAAAATTTGGTTGGACCAATGCCATGTAAAGTGAATAATACTCCTGCTCTCATCAAAACCTCCATCTGAAATTTGCGTTGACTAAGTTTTATTAATACAGTGTATAGCATTTGGGGCCTTCCATTCATCAAGATCACCATAATTATGTAAATGATCTTCAGCATCACCAGTATGTGACCGCTTAATCCTTTTTACCAATTAATAATAATATTCATCAAGTAAATTGGTATGCTCATAAGAGTAATTCTATAAATGTTTTGAAACTGAACCCATTTTTACAGCTTAGCTGTTTTTGCATGGATGCTCTAATAGAGCAGTCACTTACTCTAATACAACAGTCAGATATACACCAATAAAAAAAATAGCTCCTGAGCATAATCCAACTAGCTATTCTGCATTGGATGTGCGGTACACCAAATTTTTTGCCTTTCTTGACTTTACTGAATCTAAAATCTTCAGACACCCAGTGATCATGCTGGTATAATTTTGGGTGCTGTAGCCATCAAACGTAATGCTAACATACTATATATATCATGCCATACTACTATGAAAATGTATGTCATGGAAACTCAACAGTACTTAACATATACTAAGAGAACAGTCTGGTAATATACAACTCTAATAGAACATTCAGGTGACTATCTGACATGTGACAGTTGTATTACTATTAAGTATTAAGATGAATCTGCCAAATAGTTAACTTACTTTCCATTAAGAAAAATCACAATATCTCTTTTCATTTTAAACATTACCTTTTTAGAAATTTATAGTACAACACATGGAAATTGAGACAAAATTTAAGTTACAAAATAGAGTGAATTTGTGAGCCAGCACTATTAAAGCATTATAATAAGGTGGTGCCTAGCCATCCATAAGCATATTCCTTGCTATAGTAGCTGTAGCTGTGTAGAAGTAAAAGAGTACTGTTGCTGGCTGCTTTGTAAAGTATTATCTCAATAACACACTCTAATAATTAAAACAGTCCAGCATGTCACAAGTTCCTATGGATACAAATACATGAAAATAGTAAGAAGAAAATATCCTGACCGCCTGGCAGACTCCTGTAAGCGTTCGAGCGTTAATTGGATGACTGCATGCAGGTTCGAGGCTGCCCAGATCCAGTCATGAATTTTTTCTTCTTTCTCCTACTTTTCAAACATACTTAGTGCAGTTAATATAAACATCTTAGGCCTTCTGGTATACAGGCTCTGCCTTTACCAGGTACTTTAATCATAACAATCATAATAAGATTACCACAATAATTATTAATGGTTGTCAATCTCCTACTGATCATGAGACATGTATCTAGGTATAAGATGATCATAATTATACTATTCTGCCTGTTAAAATATTTAAATTTAGGCTGGAGTGCTATCCCAACATAATGCTACCTGGATATTTCAAAGATAAACTATGGAGCTTATTTCCATGAAAATAGATCAACACTCTCTAATAAAGCAGTTAGCGAAAACTGTTGTACATAGCTCCTTAGATCGATACTCTCTAATAGAACAGTCACTTTGTAGTGAAATACTCTGAAATGTTGAAGAGCATAATAGACGAAAACTTTGAGAAATTTGAATTCCTAAACCATTTTGGGCAAGATTATAGCATATCAGACTTACATAACTTATAGTACAGGATAATAGCAAGTAGTGATGTTTCATGGAAATTCCATCCATAACATTGATGATGCATGGTAAGCCATATTTTAAATATCTTGTGGTTAGACAGCTGTCTAATGATATATATATATAAATTATGACTACAATATTTCTTGTATCTTTATTCTGATTTTACCAATAATCAATTCACAAATTAAAATAGTAGTACGTCTAAAGTAATAGGAAAACATTACATGCTTAAAGCACTGTAAGTACTTGTAGACACACCAGCCTATATCTATTATACTTTTAATTCAACTTGTCATGCTATGCTGCAGTGTTCAAGTGTCCTCATCAGTGGTAAGCCTCAGCTATCATGTTTTGCAACAAAATTTCCATTTGTGATATTTCAGGTTCTGTAAAGGATCAACTGCCTATGGAAAAAAATAGTTTGGTGCTTTAGGTGTATGTCACTATAACAGTTACATCAAACACCTAACAGACAGTAGGGCCACATTGATCTTTTAACTGACACGTGTCAGGATATTTACATTATTCTGTCCATTATGCTTAATTTTTAAGAAAATCATACAGCCAACTTAACTGTTTGGTTGCCATCAACATCTATGTGAACATTTTTTTTACAATTTTTAGTGACAGACAATCAAGACAGACTTATAAGTGCTGTTCACTCGTACAGCTTTCAGCACTACAAAGCAAATGAAACAGTAATGCTATGAGGAAGGCATGCATAAACAGATGTATACTCAGATAGACAACAATAAATGTATAAACAAAGATGCAGTATAAGTGGTTAAAAATATACAATTTCATAATAAACGTTCTCTTTCATCATAACATCATACAGGTTATAGCGCTAGGCTATTTTTGGAGCACTCCTGTCATTAGTAACTGTCTTCTTCAATCTAGTACCCGTCCTAATATCACTGAGTAGTGCTCCTCTATTCTCTGGCTTGCTTCCTGTGACAGTACAAAAAGCACACATGAAAATACAAGACCATAAAATGAAGCACTATTACTTAATGTATACTGATAGTACTGTTATGTAAGGCTAACACAGTGCATTACTAAAATGGGCACAGTATAAGGTACGGTGATACCCCTATTATCCAAACTAATTGGGGGGGGGGGGGGGGAGGGTGTTTATATAACTGAAAAGTCCATAAATCAAACATCCATACATTTCTATACACAGTTTTGCTCAACTACTCTAATAAAGCATACACTTGTTAACAAAATACTTTGATTGAGCGCAGTCAATTGTCATTTTTATAATCAATTGTTCAGACAATAGGTGTTAGGATAATCGATGGTTCCACTGTACTCTAATAAAACAATCAACTACTTCAATAGAATATTGTGTAAACACGCATTCCCCAAAAGCTCTTTACGGGTTTAAGGGTTAAATGGAACACAAACAAAATAATGAGCAAATTAGATAAACAAGTCTGTCACTGTATTTGTAACACATAGTTCCCTTAGGACAACAAACCATACAAACTCACCTTTTTTACTTGTGGGAGGTGTGGTTGGTTTTGATGGCTGCACGGAGGGTGCGGCTGGTTTTGTTTGCTGTACAGAGGGCGTGGCTGATTTTGTAGTAGATTTAGTAGTAGACATGGTAGCTGAAGATGAGGTCCTGCTGACTATATACTGTGGTACACTGGATGTGACTGATGATGTCACTATGGGAGACACTGGATACCTACAGATGGAAACAGACTTAGAGACGTTCATTATATTTTCATGGGATACAGTTATCAATACTGGTACATGTCTTACTACAGGAAAACTTTGTCAGCTATAGATAATATGACATAAACTTTGGCAAATTCTAGCTCAACTTTCATGATAATCTCATGTGATTTGTGGCCGTTGTGATTTGCAAAATTTATCAAAGTGTCCCCCCCCCCCCCCCCCCCCCCCCCCATACAAACACACTGTGTCAATCTCGTCTTTCCATTTGAAAGGGGGAACTCAAGGTCAAGCTTTTGAGTTTGACAAAGTACATATTTCATACAGTGAATCCACTTACTTATGTTCCATCTGGTCAGACACGTACACTCAACCTGATAGGAGTGTACACACTAACTATTGCATAACAAATTCGCAGAAGAAGCAAAATATTTTGAAGAGTGCATATTTCAAAGCTGGGGTGGATTTCAAATTAATGGGAAAATTATGAAATTACATGCATGCTTGCAAATACCAACTTGGTGATGATATAATCCCCAACCTTTGTACTGGAGAGAAGATTGGGGGAGTCTCAAGTGGAGTAAATTCTAATCAGCCACCAGCTTGACCGTATTAGAGCTGCGAAACTGGACAGAATATCATAACCGATTACTGAGCAACCAATAACTGTCGGTTATCTAGTTAACCGAACTGAATGACATTTTCTGCAATTTTCATGCTGTACTCAACATGTAAGCTATTAAAATTTGTAGTAGTAGTTTGTCAGATCGTCCTTACAGTGGTCAAAGTAATAGGCAGCAAGTGATTATACCATATCAGAATCCCACAAGTGTGATATCAATGTTGTAGTACCCAAAACATACATTTTTGAGTGAATATCTTAGAGATCAGTTATTCGGTTATGAAAATAACTGATAACTGACCGGTTATTCGGTTTACCCGGTAAGGTTTCACAGCACTTTACGCTATATGGAATAGCAGACAGCATTAATTTCTGTGAACCCTGAATTATAGTCAGTACGCGTTCACCTGAGCCCTGCCAAATACAGCAATATCAAAGAAGTGAACATGTGTTCACTCCCAATGGTTTTGTACTAGAACAAGCATGTTTTCATGTTGTAAACATGTTTGCGCGCCTGAATCAGGGAGTGTATAAACAGTGGAATGGACTACTGGAATGGTGGAATACTGGAATGGAATTTTTCAGTTTTTACATCCAAATAAGTACAACTCCTCCCCTTAAGTAAGCACATAAATAGGATTCCCCTTAAAGTCAGCTCTTTTAGCATAATTCACCTCACCATAGACAAGTTTACCAATGTAATGTACATGTACAATAGCAGTTTATTGGGAATACCAAGAAGACTCCTGACTTAACCCTTGTTCCCAAATGATAAAAAGTTAGCTAGCTACACCCCCCCCCCCTGTAGCTGATTACATGAATGCATTGTAAAGTACATTCACTGTATAATGAAGTATTCATTTATTTATTATCAACTTTACCAGTTAGGCACTGGAGGACGAACACAGAAGGCAGAGCCTGTACAAGGTGTTTACTACTAACCTAGGAGTCTAAGTGAAATTCTTTGGGTAAAGTGAAACGGGACTATCTTGTAAGCGTTTACAATGAGCCTTTCCACAATTACGTCAGAAAACAAAATTTAAAGTTGTGGCAGTACCACATACAGTATTGCACACTGAACTGAACCTTCATTAAGACAGTTAGTTTCAGACAAGTAATAAATTATTGAGTTATAAGTCATACAAGTGTTGTGGTGAGGAAAGTATGCTAAATGAGCTGACTTCAATGGGGAATCCTATTTATTTGCTTACATAAGGGAAGGAGTTGTACTTATTTGGATATAAAAAATGAGATTGAACTTTTAAAAAATTCCATTCCACCATTCCAGTATTCCACCATTCCAGTAGTCTATTCCACTGTTATATACTCCCCCTGAATCGTCCATACTAAATGTATGGGATATTTTTAATAAGGCTGAAACGAATAGTACGAATATTTGTTATTCGTTCGTTAAGAAATATTCGTTATTCGTTATATATTCGTTAAATATTCGTTAATCGGATAATGTACACATTTAACCTTGAAAACATTTTGACAACTGAAAACTGTCATTTTAAAATATAATTTTTCATCATGTAAAGGACTTTTCTTTTTTAACATTTAAAGTTTTAGTAGTAATCAAAGTGATTTTGTCCCTTTCAAGCACCTAATTATACAGAAAATTCTTAAAGAATAATTCGTTAATTCGTTCATTAATTTGAAGAATATTCGAATACCTAAAATTTAATATTCGTTTCACCCCTAATTTTTAAAGCCTCATAATTCACTTGTTCTTGCCTGCATCAAAGCACTTTTTTGACTAACAGTTTTGGCATTTAAAGGGTTTCACAGCGCTACTAAATCTTTGGGTAGCTGGTCCATGTAACAAGAGTTATAACAAGAAACAAGGGCTCAGGTGAACGCGAACAGACTATAGCTGTTTATTGGCTATTGACGCAGTAATGATACTGTTTATCCATTACAATCATGAATAACTGGAATACATGAACAAGTCACCCAAATTATGGATCACATAAAGGCAGGCTTTTGATATTATATGAAGGACTTAGAAAAATATATTTCAAAGAGAAGGGCCTCTTTGAAATATCCAAAAATAAAAACCTTTGAAAATTATCCACTATATGGTAGTACTTCCAGTATTGTTTATGTAGTCTCTGTAAGACAAGTATATACTTCTCAACTACAACCAGTGACTGCTCTATTAGAGTATATTGACATATGTACATGGCAGGTAGTCATGGAACAACACATCACTATGCAGTAGTTACATAAAAAAGATGACAATCTCACTTTTCTTTAATTTCAGAGCTCCTTCTAGATCTTCTAGCTTTCCTTTGTTCAGCAACACTACATACAGAGCATGCACAATTATGTTATCTTAAAATAAGTCATCTAACAAAAAAATTATAACCCTACAGATGCATGTATGATTACAATCTCAGCTGCTCTAATCTCAATAGTATCGCCTCAACACACAGACGCTATGACCAATCACAAGTTGATGGTGGGCATGAATCAGGTTTCTTACAGGGAAAACATGTGTTGGAATGGCAGTTTGCCTGTATTCAAGTAAGCAAAAAAACCTTACTCACATGCAGACATATGCATGCACGGACACACATATTATGTAGACATGACACACAAAGCAAAGCCTCTGGTAGTCATGCAAAACACAACTATTGCCACCCAGTGAACCTGTGCTGGGATTCCTGTGTACCATTCAAGCACTCGATTCTGTGCAGGCAAATCCTAAGTGAGACAGGATAGCTTCTCTAGTTGACACTCAACCACAGCCGGATAGACTGTCCAAAGCAAATTTCTTGCTCAACCTAACAACAGCAACTGGGCACCATGGAGCATTGAATCTGCAACCATTCAAATATCAGGCCAATGCTTTAACCACACACACACACACACACACACACACACACACACACACACACACACACACACACACACACACACACACACACACACACACACACATACACACACACACACGCACGCACACACACACCTTGTTTGAGATCCAGAAGTTTTAGAGCTTTGTAACAATGTCTTCACTTCAGAACTCACAGGTATCTACAATGAAATAGTCACACCATAGTTAAGAGTTGATAAGTTAAGTATAAAACACTAAGAGAAAGGAATGTCAATTAAATGTATCAATAGTGGAACATAATATAATACTGTGCAGAGGATGATATTTTGGTATGACATGGTTACAAAAATGAAATGGCCTAAGGCCCTTTCATTATTCACAAGTCCATTTGCAGTTTAGCATAATAATTCTATCTCTGACAAGGAACCACAAACACGTACAGGGTACAATGCTGTACAGTAAGTGTAAGCCGATGTTCACAGTATATTACAATCACCACAGCCGGCACCCTGTCCATGCACTTTGTTGTGTATAAGATATGGTTGTCTTAGAGATCATGAAGAACAATGTTGCTTCCAAATAATGCACACCAACCACAGTACACACTAACCTGTGGCATATTCCATGTTGCCAGCTCTGGTGGTGTTTGCTGTTGGAAGAACGGCATCTCTAGCACCTGTAAGGCTTCATCATAACAAAACAGCCACACAAACTGTACCTCCTGTATGGTGCAATATCTACCCTCATCTTCTGTGGTTGTGAATATCCTGGACAACACCTGCATGTAGGTATATGACATGACAAGTGCAGAGGGATTTCAGCTATCAACATGCGTTTCACCTAAAGACGACCTGGTAATTTAACTAATAAAACAATGTACAAGTACTATATAATTAAATACAAAAACTGCGATTCATTTCACTACTCAAATCTCTGTCCTCTAAAGTCCTATACATGGCAATACTACTTATCAGGTGACTGAGTTGTTTCACAATATGCTACCGTATAGCAGGTTTTTTACGCGGTGACAAAATCTTCATGGATTTTGCGACGTATAGGAATCTCGTGAAAATTTAAATTATTCAAGTAGACACGTGCGTAGTAGCAATAATAATCATAGCTAAGTATACCAGGTGGTGTTGGAAATTGTGATTTGAATTAGATCTATTCCGCTCTATCGTTTTTTAAAAACCAGTCAAGAAGCCCCCTGACCCCAATGGAGAACGTTCAGCCACTGTTTCACCTGAAGCAATCCAAGAGGCAAACAAGGAAGTCTCAGCAGCTATGGAAGTCACCGAACAAGGGAATAGAAAGCCATATAAACAGATCAGTGACACGTTGAGGGCTAGCATAGGTCAATATGCATTAGAAAGCGGCAATGCAGCTGCTGTTCGAAAGTACTCCAACCAATTTGATGCAGCCCTAAATGAAAGTACTGTATGATCGTTGAAGAAAAGCTGCATTGAAGCTTGAGATGAAAGAAAGAATCAGGCAAAAATGATGTTGTCCTGGAAAGTTTACCACCTAAGAAGTGTGGGTATTCGTTGCTACTTGGAGATCATATGGATGCACAGGTGAAAGCGTATGTAAAGGCTTCTTGAGCAAAAGGATGTGTGGTTAATATGTTCCTCGTAATAGCAGGTGGGATGGGGACTGTAAAGAGAAACCAACCCAGATCTTTTAAAGAACAACTTGCACCGTGACAGAGAACTTTGATAATTTACGAGAAAATATCATGGAGGAGATACGATGTGTTGTTGATGAAGATGTGCCAATCTTTAACTGGGACCAAACGGGTATGTGCCTGTGTCTAATTGGACAATGGAAAAGGAGGGAGCCAAGCGTGTTAAGATTAAAGTCTTGATGACAAGAGGCAGATAACTGCTGTGTTTGGAGGCACGATTACAGGTGAACTTCTATCTCTGCAGCTTTTATATCAGGGTAAAACAAGCCAATGCCACCCCAACTTCAAGTTCCCTGAGGATTGGCACATTACTCATTCTGGCAACCATTGGTGCAATGAAACTACTATGGTCAAATACATTTCACAAATCCTTATCCCTTTTGTCAAAACAGAAACATAGGGAACTGAAGAAATCTGATGACCAAGTCGCTCTTGCAATATTTGATGAGTTTAAAGGGAAAGTAACACAAGCATGTTGCGATTTGCATTGGCAAAACAATATCCTTTTTGTTCTCAATTGCACAGATCACTACAGTCACTGGATGGCAGTGTAAACAAAGCAGCCAGAAATTTTCTTAGGTGAGAGTTCCAAGAATGGTACTCAAAGGAGATATAGTCTACAAGGTCAGTGCTGAAGAATGAAGATGTTCCAACATGACAGAATCCATTCCTTATAATCAGGCCTACTAGAAAAGTAATCATATGTACATTGACTTCATTCAGCTCCTATTGGCTTCATCGTGCTCAAGCGAAGGTCTACAGATTGACTTCAACACCCTGGTCCAACTGTTCTAATAGATATATATTTTTTGTGATCATTAGTAATGAGCAACTTCTTGCATTTTTGAGTTATAAATAAAGAATTGTATATACACCATATTGCCTCGAATTATGACCAGGCGTTTATTTCTTTAAAGTACCTATTGCTCGTCCAAAAGTAGTACTAAATCTGAGGTTAATTGCTATAAAAGGTTTCTGTTGACACAACAAAGGTTTCAGTTAATATTAAATGATGTCTATTAAAGCTATGAATACTACAAACTGGCATTCATGGTGGTCAACCCTAGCGACTAAACAAGACCAGGTGTTTATACGAGAACAGCCATAATTCGAGGTAATACAGTATATATATATATTAATTGTAATTCAATAATAAAGTTTCCCAGATATCAGTGTTATGAATAACAGTAGTACAATGAAAAGTTTCAGACCGTATTGTCCACGAATATTGATTCTGTTAATACATGTGTACAAGACTACTAGTAAATCTATAAATTACTGCTACAATGAGTTTGTAGCTATTTTCACAGTCTACATACATTTGTAGCTATTTTCACAGTCTACATACACTATGGGAAACAATTTTCTAAGCAATTCACTAGATGTTCACGTAGCTTTGTTGGAAAGTGGATCAAGCCTTAGTGCTAAGGTTGTGGCATTGGCAATTGCAAACAAGCAATAATCCGCACCACCCTTCTCTGCTTGTTGATGTTGACTAGATGAAGTGAGACTGTGGGTCCATATAGATGAGAAATTACTGCTGTAGTTTTCTTACTGATAGTTGTATAGACTGAGTCATATACTTTAACCTGGCCATCTTTTATAAAAACCGTAGAAGCCACTATCCAGTGGGCCTCTCTATCAAATATAACTTGAACATATGGCTTGTCATTTTGAAACCTGGGTTGCTGTTTCTTCAGTAGTAAGGTAGATTACAAGTCCATCAGCTCTCAAACTGTTCCTTAAGCATTGTTTGAGCTGTATTAATAATGATATCATTTAATTTGGAACCGTTCAGGATCATCTCTTTATGGTTGGCATACAGCATGATGCTGTGTTTCTTAACCCACACTGCATGAGCCTCAACATCAGTCTGGCAATCTGATCCAACTTCAATAGGCTCACCTCTTCAGTCTTGATGACAGGTTTCACAGTATACTTGTATCATCAGTTTGTGCTTGATCACTGCTGTAGCTAGTAGTAGGAGCTAAGGTTGACCAGCATCACTAGCGGACAAAAGCTTTCTTGCTTTGCTCACATACTTGGAGCCTCCCCGAAAAACCAGCTTGTAGGGTATTTCAATTCCTCCTTGTGGTAGATCCTACGAGTAGCGTCTGCTACCAGTTATAAGACAACCAATTGAACCTTCTTGGCACAAAAATAACGAGCACACTGTAGAAATTTTCCTGGGCACATGGCCTACGATATTTTCGTTCTTTAATACTGCAACAGCAAATGGGTCAGCATAATTTTCAGCCTCCCTTTGACAAGACAGCTTTTCTCCGACTAAGGCATCCATGATATACATGATATCCTCGTACTGCAGATGGTATAGAAAACAATGCTGGTGCACTACCTCCACAGCTATCCATTTGATGTGCTACTTACACGCACAGGGATATGACTTGTGAATCATTGTAATCTATTTTGTTAATACGAAACCACTGAACCAAGCGTACAATCGCGAAAAATATATCCATTAAAATATACTAGTAGAGCGGTTAAGCAACAAATTAGATGAAATCGCTCACTTTGTGATAAAAGCACCAGATTTTCTGTGGAAGTTGAGTAAGGTATACTAAATCATTTGAGATACGGTGCCACATCAAAATCATTGCCTTAGGGCATGTTTTGAAACTTTAATAAACTAGGTTATAAGCCCATTTCTAGCTACTCAGGAAACCATACAAGTTCATCCAAAATCTTTGTTTTTGCTTAAATAGCATGAAAGTATCTCAAATTTACTGGTGTAATCAGAAAATCTTTCTAAATGTGGTAAAACAACCTGTTTTTAAATACTTCTGATGCAGCAAATATTTCAGCGTTAAAGTACAGGTATGATCCAGTAGAAATAATGTATTGTACATCTATGGTTTCATATACCATGACCCTCCGTGCTTCTTAACATGGCAAGCTAATGACCTAGATGGACACCTCCCTCGATCAGCTTTTAGATATGACCATCCCTTGCTTGTCTATTCAGATGCAAAGTTTCAGTATATTCACTATTGAGCCAGCTCAGAACATTTTATAGCTTCCCCAATACATTTTCTACTGATTTTACCTTTCAGGTTCTTTGAGCGTGATATGATTGGTAATTTTAATGGCACCGAATCTAATATGAAACAGTATGAATTAAGCAAATGTTGTACCAAGTTTTGTGGTTTTATCAAAAAGTAAACGATTTTTTCACTTAGCTGCTCTACTATACAGCTCATAGTGCTTTTGAGACTTTCGCAATAACAACATCCTGTGTAAATATCCAGCTATACGGTTTACAACCAAATCATCTCCAACACTTTGAAATGACTGCTTAGGGTATTAGTCAACATATATTACTGTAAGATAGTTCAATAGAGAATAAATGGACTTCATTATTTTTACACTCAATACTCACTTCAACGACAGCACTGTGACGAATGGTGGAGAGGTCATGAGGCTCAGGTGTTGCCGTACTACACTCCTGTCCTGTACTCATCTCAAATATCAAGTGACCTATGAAGTAACAAAAATGAGCCTGTGTAGTTAATTTCAAACCAGAGTGTTTACACAAGATTTAATTTAAACTAGTATTTTTAAAAATTGTTAATTTAATAAATGAAGTAGAGATCTATACAATAAAAAGTAGTGAAACAAGAGATGAATGATGGTATTATAACATAGCTCGGTGGGAAGTCCCTACTTTGGCATTGAACAAAATAATTTTTATAGTTAATGTGCCAAAGTAGGGACGAGCTATGCTGTAGTACCATCATCCATCTCTTGTTTCACTACTTTTTATTGCATAGATCCCTACTTCACTTTTAAATTAACAATTTTTAAAGTTTGTTTAGTTTTTTGTTGGAGCACAGCTAGCTACAGTGTAATTTGTGACTGTTCAATTAGAATGTCATACATGACTGCTGTATTAGAGTATCGCAAGTCAGCCAAGAGGTGTGCAGCTAGCTAGACCAATAAGGGGTGAGGTCATCTTGTTCACTGTTAAGTAAATATAATATAGCTAGACTGTTAAGAGGTGCGCATGGTCTTCGTACTCTATATATCACTATTAGTCCACCTAGATCTTTATTGATGGGTGTGGTTGCGAACCTATCGCGAACAGGATCCCAATCGTGAAGTTGCAGATTTCTAGCTAGTATACCTGTTAGGACTGAAATGCTTTTGAAATAATTCTGTGGCGTCTAAATATGCAGCTGAAAGAAAGTGTTGATACGGAAAATTAACGCCTCAATATGGTTTCATTGGATGAAGAAGACAAGCAGCCTGATTGAAGATGAAAGAAAAGGGTGCAGAGGGCCTACACTAGTCAGAACCCCAAAAGGCACATCCCACTGGTGAGTTTGTTTTTGTGGCATAAAATGGTGGCCGTGCGCTGCTTCGTTTGGCCTCTAGCCTTGTGACTGTGGTCAGTCAGGCAGTCAGTCTAAAATTTGAGTTTTGGCAATTTTTTAAAATTCTATATCCGGCCACTTGTAATGCTGTGTTATATATCATATGGACTAGTACAATTTCGTAAAGATGACTTTCGTCTAGTAAGATGTCTCTAGGATGATTTTCAAAGGCAGAATTTTGGGTGGCGCGCAAAATTTTTGAGGGGACCCCTACTTAAACGGTACTACCATACTGTTTGAATAAATGGTTTGTTTATATAGTCAAATTCTCAACAAAAATTATGGGCATACACATGAGTATTCAAAGCTAGCCAATATTATAGCATGTACAAGTTGGATTTGGATCCTGAAAAACAGCTGGAAATGAAAAGGGGATTTTTTTCTCAAGAGAATTAACATTTCAGCCAATCAGATGATTAGTGGTGACGGTAACAGTGTCAACAACAAACATGCGAGGTGTGGCCTGGTTACAAGTTCGGCAAAGGGTTGCAATGGATACTACACTTTATGGCTTTACATAGGAAATGTATAGTGGAAATTTTGTAAATATTGCGCCAGGCATTTAAACAAAAAAAAAATTTTTTTTAGCAGGTCAAGCAGTACTACAAATGAGCCAAATTTCAAGATCGTGTGTAATTCCATCCATGAGTTATTAAATGCTTTTGAGGATCCAGCTCAACGTGTACATACTATAGGATGTGTCATATTGAAACTTGTGGTGATAAATGATGGTACATACAATATGTAAAGTGAGTACTGATCATGCTTTAGCACAGTTGGGCTTACCAAACATCAGTACGTCGATGGCAGCCTTATCTTCTTTTAGAAGGGGCTTGATAGTAGAGTAACAGCGTGGCTTGTATCCAAGCAAGGAGTTTTCATATCCAGCTAACCTAACCAACAAACACAACAAAATCGTCATAAATATGTGGTAGGAAAAATTAGTTGTTAATCAGTAATACTTCTTTTATTACTATAACTGGAAATAAAAATAATTTAGTTACAAGGGATTACCCATGAAATTAAATAACTATAATCAACTTATCATATTACTTTTTTGTGAACAGCTAATGATGAAAGCTGTCACATGTGCAAGTATCATCATATTATGTGACATGATTGTGTCGTTTTTGACAATGTGTAATGCTTAGTTATAAGAAAAAGAAACAGTATTTTGTTTCTGGTCAGTAAGCATCATTGTTAGTTTGTGGTTAGTTGCAGTCAGTGGACTGTCATTTTATTACTTTGGTTAGTACATGGGTAATAATCTTTTTACATAAGTAACATGATATCCCCCTAACACTGTAGTATAAGAAAAGAGGGTATATACATGGTGTGTGTGTGTGTGTGTATGAGTGTGTGTGTGTGTGTGTGTGTGTGTGTGTGTGTGTGTGTATGTGTGTGTGTGTGTGTGTGTGTGTGTGTGTGTGTGTGTGTGTGTGTGTGTGTGCGTGTGTGTGTGTGTGTGTGTCGTGTGCATGTGTCTTAACATACAATACATACAAACTTACCTACACATACTGGCAGAATGTATCATAACATTTCCCGACTGGATGTGCCCCAATGGAGCCAACCCCTTATCGTACAGGAACACTATTGCCTGAAGTTCATAACACAAACAATAACAAGTAAGAAATCCATACTGTACGCAAGACAACGTGCAACAATTACATATATACATACACACAAGTATATATTACATTACAGGAAACATACAAGTATGTACCACTCTGCGTGGGCAGTTCAAAGGCACCGCCAGTGCCATAATTTGTATATTGCATTGCTGCAGACCGCAGCGAGTGCATTATAACTTATAACGCACTGGTTGCGATTTTGTAGACTACAACGAGTGCATTATAAGTTATAATGCACCGACCACAGTGCAATATACAGATATTGCACTGGCTGCGGTTTTGTGCAGCATAGCACAAGTGTCGGTGGCGAAGACCACTACGACACCTCACCTAATAGGTGGAAAGACACTTCACAGATCACTCGAATTCTTTTATAGCCTGACATGTAAAGGTCGATTGTGGGCCATAACGTCACCAATACGTATAATGTTTACAAGCAGCCAATGGCGATCGAAAAAGCCAACACAGGTGGCCACAACTCTAGTCTACATATATATAAACGTACTTACACACCTTACTAGTCTGGTGCCATCTTAGCTCAGATTAAACTGTAGTCCACTTCGACAATGACTCAATAAAACAAATATATTCTAAATAATACTAACCTTTACGTTCGATTGTGGTAACCAGTTTTGTCATGCCACCAGATTCGAGTTTAGCCAGTGTGAATAGTAAGAATTAGACTAGTATCGTTTAGTAGTTATGTTTTGTTTACTTAAACCGTCTATTTAGCTGCTTTTTTTCGCTCGAGAGAATCACTGGTGATTAGTCTGGTGCTTAGTCTATATGGCACACTGGCATGCTGAGCACTACATGATGAGAGTCGAACAGCGAATGCAGGTTAGTGATATAACCCATAGCGTACTAGCTTTCAATATCTCAGGTGGCTGCAGTACTGCAGGGGGAACGTCATCGCAACGTCTGGCTTGGTTACCCACAATTGATGTTAGAAACCTGGCCTTTATAAGTGTTACAGCTGTCTTGTGAGACTCTCCCCACCTATTAGATGAGTGGTACATAAAAGTTATACAACGTGCACTCGTGCTCTGCCTGTATAAACACACTTGCCTTCGGGCCTGACGGCCCTCAGGCTCGTGCGTTTATATTAGGCAGAGCACTCGTGGCCGTTGTATAACTATATAATAAACTTGGTATATATCACATTGCCTTGAATTACAGCTGGTCCTGTATAAATACCTGGTTGCCAGGGAGTATAGAGCATTACAACAGAAATAAACACCAGGCCTCAAATGAATGCCTAGTACAGTCATAATCATAATTTATAACAATTCTGTGCAGTATTATAAATGATGAAGTGAAGAACATTTCTATTGAGTTCCTATTAAGCTTGAATCTGCTGAAGCAAACATCGTTGAGATGTGAAGTTGATTCATGAATGTGGTCACATATATAAACACCAACCTCGTATAGCCTCCAGTCTCATTTAATGGCCGGGGCTTAAAAGAAATAAATCCCCAGGCCACAATTCAAGTCACAATACGGTATAAACAGATTTTACACATTGCTGCACACAGTGTACAGCAATGTGATTGTGGTATTGTACAATACTCTATACTGACCTCAAGAATCTGTCTTCCAAACAAGGCAGTCTGTTTAGATGGTAAGGGTGTTCCCCTGCCATTGTACTTTGCTGACCAATTAATTAATGGACGTGTCTACATACACACAAAACAATAACAGGTTATATGCAAAATAGCTTATATACATTCAACCCTTTATTTAGGGCCTGTTTTAAAGAGATGGCTGAAATCATGAAGTACAGTGTACAACTTAGCTATGTTTGGGACCTATTTGACATGGTCACTATAATGAGGTGGTCTTATTAATGAGGTCATGAAATACATCTTAGCTATGTTTGGGACCGACTTGACATGGTCACTATAATGGGGCGGTCTTATTAATGAGGTCATGAAGGACACCTTAGCTATGTTTGGGACCTACTTGACATGGTCACTATAATAAGGTGGTCTTATTAATGAGGTCATGAAGGACACCTTAGCTATGTTTGGGACCTACTTGACATGGTCACTATAATAAGGTGGTCTTATTAATGAGGTCATGAAGTACACCTTAGCTATGTTTGGGACCTACTTGACATGGTCACTATAATGAGGTGGTCTTATTAACGAGGTCATGAAGTACACCTTAGCTATGTTTGGGACCTACTTGACATGGTCACTATAATAAGGTGGTCTTATTAATGAGGTCGTGAAGTACACAATTAGGGACAACACATCACATCTTGCTCACTCTATAGATGAAGTCCTTCATGGAGCCACGGGCACTTATTGGTGATATCATAACCACAACTGATTTGTCCGTCATATAGTCCACCTCAATAATGGGATGTACAAATGGATGCTGTAAAAAATAAATGGCAGCTGATTAGCAAATACAACCCTTACATACACTGTAAACATGATACCCTCTACTTCATGGGAGATACACACTGATTAGCTTGTAAATTCTTACCTAATACTTGTCGCTTATAAAAAAGCATTACGTAAATTCATAAATTCAAGTCCATATATTTAATTAAGTTAAGCAAATTTGATTTCTCAGGATTGTGATTGGAAGCTTGGTCACTATAAGAAGGTGGTCTTCTAATTGAAATCATAAATACATATTAACTATGTTTGGGACCCATTAGACATGGCCGGTATAAAGAGTGGCCGGCCAGTAACTAAAGTTACACCGTACAAAACACTTACTTGCAGAGAGAAGAACAATTGGTTTAGTGTCTTCTTATCAGTTGACAGGTTAATAGAACACTTCAAGTGTTGTGGGGTCTACAATGATCACATGATTACCAGAGATGACATCATATGACATAATCGGTACCATGGTCATCATCATGTGATCTGCCAGTGGAGGGTTATCCTGTTTAACAGCAAACCAGCTCCTCTCCAGTCTACTACCTGAGAGACAAAGAACAAATAACCATAGAAGAAACAAAACAAATTAATTTTGTGTCCACCATTAATTTGAGTGTGTTGTTTGTATACACATGACCACTAGTGAGCCAGCTACATAACTTTTCCATATTGGCCAACCCTAAAATGCAATAAGCTATTACAGTAGCTCAAATACTACTACTAAACTACAACTTGATACTTGTTTAAACAGATGTCTACCTTTATGCGTTGTTGATGTTCTAAGTCAGAAGCCAAAATAATCACATGACTGCTACACGTGGTACAATAAGGTGTATATAGTAAATTAGATGGACATGTGCTTACACTGTACAAGTGCAGTGAACAGATGGTTTGTGAGACATTTAACTTGGTGAAATCTCTTTAATATCTTGACTGAGATACTCAGTGACTAATGTATAACCTAGTAAAAAAGGGTTTGCAACAGCGATGTCACTACAGACAATCCTTGTTACAGGTTTGGTTATGGGTTCAGTAGTCAATAAAATCAGCCTCAGTTTGTGAAATATATTCTTCATAACAATTTTTCTATTATTGTGGACTTGGTTACTTCTCATACCTTGTCAGGGTCCTTAGTAATAGCGCCACAAAAATTATTGGTGCCACGCCTGGGCAACCGTAAAGATGAAGTTCGAGACAAACTGGCTCTGTATGGCTGTGATTTGATAACACTCACCTGATGTGGTAGTGAAGAGGAAACTGTCAAGGTAAATTCGTGAAAAACTAAAGAAGAGTTAGTGAGAGAAGGTCCAGACCTGTAATGAAGATTGCCCATACATAAAACTATTAGTTCCTATGGGAATGACATCATTGTTGCAAATTCTTATTATCTATGGTATAACTAAATAGTATTTATGAAAACAAGATATACAAGGCTTTGTGTAGAGAATCTGCGTATGAAAACAAGATAGACAAATTATTAAACAATTGAAAAGATAGCTCTGTGCATAATTTGTGGTTTACAGTGGTTTGCTTGAGTCACGCTTCCTTAGCAACGTAATTGGTGAATAAAGACATAATTGGTGAATTCTGAAATATTTTTAATTTTAATGTACTGCAGGTATTGTTACAAGCAAGGCAAGAAACAAAGCTATAGCATATCTGTGAGATTAATTTAATTTATAAAGAATTGATTAATTCAAGGGATAATATTTACTGGGTGCTTGGTTTTTAGAAGCACAGCATCAACTTGTTTCAGTTGTAAAACTTTTACTCCCTGGAAACCCAAGAATTTATATAGGACGGAGTATGCCATACATACACACACGTGCTGCACCCATTGACAAACACACACACACACGCATGCACACACACAATCATACCAATGTCAGGCAGAGCATTGACCATGGAATAACGTGGACTAGCTCTCAAGTAGAATCGACAGTTGTATAATGCACTCTCTACATCAATAACAAAATCAAAATAACAAAGTAGCAATATATAAACTACACAACACACAAAGTGACAACTACACAATGAACCACCCATAGTTTAGCTAAGCTTTAAAGTGATTGGTGTATTACGATAAGTGTTCTAGGGCTTACAGCTGAAATGAACCTTTAGCAAAAGGTCAGGTACTACTACACATTAAAATTCCCCAACAATCATTTACTTATATACAACATGACCTTCCCATATGTAATGTCGGCACATTACAAGCATTTTTAGAGTACACACATTTAGAAATACATACAGATGTAAGTATGTATGTCTGTACATACATATGTGTATAGTTGTAAGATATACAACCAAGTCACTGGGACACAACTGTACTACAGTATGTATTGTAGGCATATAGAAACATGGAGTATGTATTTATTAAACCGTACCCTTTTCACCATCCTTCTGTGTTTGTCGCTGTAGTTCCATGGCTTCAAACACACCCATATCCCCTTGTATTGGTATGTACTCTCTTCTATTAGCATTACGATACCTGAAGCATATATGGATAATATTGAGTTACTGCACCATTATGTATACAGATGATGCTACACTTTGGAAACTGTACACACTACACATATACATAAACTCACTAATCAAATATACATAAACTCACTAATCAAATAACCAAACTTACCTACAGATTGCAACAATAATAACAACAATGACAATGAAGATAATAGCAAATCCACCAACACCAACTGTGATAGGTAACTACAAGGAAAATATTTTATTTAGCATTTACCACACCTTGACCACACTGCATACAGAGACCTACACTTATAGTATGTACAAGTTGAACTAGATCCTGAAAAACAGCTAAAAATTAAAAGTGGATTTTTTCTCAAGAAAGTAAACATTTCAGCCAACCAGATGATTAATGGTGACAGCAAAGGTATCAACAATAGACACGTATGGTTTGGCTCCATTACAAGTTCGGGAAATGGCTATAATGGACATCATATTTTTATTAGTGTTGCATCGATAATCGGTTGAATTATCGGTAACAGCCGATATTAGCTAATTTTACAAGTATCGGTATTGGCTACGAAGCAGAAATAATTTGCCGATTAACCGAAACCCACAATCAATCATTCATGACAGCAATGAACAGAAGAAGGTGGTGAATGTAGCAGTAAGTGGTTTGCTGTAACTGTTGGCTTGTTTGTTTACACAAGTATGGTTGCAAGGCTATAGTAGGCTGTGTATATTTATCGGCCGCCCACACAATTAGTTGATCATTCTTCACAAAGGGTCTGGAGTCCCACTAAAAACAGCTAGCTTAGATGTTTTATAACTACTTGGCTTCCTTTTCCATGAAAGGAGTTAGTGGCAAACTGAGAAAACATTGTAAAAGTTGGTCACCCACGCAATTAATTACATTGATTACATTATCATTTCAAATGCAGTTTATACACATAAACTTTAGGTGATTTTCTGCTCCTCCTCCTCCCCTGTTCTGAAGAATTGAAGAATATCAGTAAATATCGGAATATCAGTTACAGGAATAGGCAAACAATCGGTATCGGTAAATGTGAAAAAATGCATATCGGTACAACACAAATTTTTATGGCTTCCCATAGGAAATGTATGGCAAGCTTTTTGATTGGCTGTAAACATTATGTCAGACATTTGAACGAAAAGATTACAAATGAGCCAAATTTCAAAATCTTGTGTAATTGCATCCATGAGTAAATGTTTTTGAGGATTCAGCTCAACGCGTACACACTATAGTCAACCTCTTAATGCAGATCAACATAGACAACTAACATACTTATAGATGCACTAATCTAGAGAGACAAATGTACAGTGGAGCCAACACACACTGATGTCAAAAAAAGACATAGGATTAAGGTTAATACAATGGCTATGGCATCCCTTTGTGATACAGCAGAGGTGTACAGCACTATGGTGACAATAAGTCATCGTATAATCGTAATCCAAGGGACACAACATCTGCGGAAATCTCATACCCTCTTGAAACCTCCATAAATTTAAAAGAAATCATACTATATGCGTAAAAGTTTTTAAGGCGGAAACTTCTTGCAAATTTCATAGATCACTCCTCAGTTATGAAACTTTTGCTCCAAACAGATTAGCCATTACACAAAAATTTGCTGTGATATTGTCTAGCTACCTGTACAAAAATTTCCTCGCCTAATTTCCACATCTACAACTGTGAAACTTTTTAAAATGTATATAATAGAATTGGTAGAAATCAATTCGGAAATCTTGTATGTTAATTCCCAACAACTTTGCCAACAAGTGTCACGCTGCTTGCTATAGTGGGTTATTTTTGAGGGATAATTTTTGCAGATTACTACTATCCAAAATTTCAAAAAGGACCATTTTGCTTATTCAGGATCTTTTAATCGAACTGCAAATTTTGAGGGGGGAAATTTTCAGATAGCAGTCAATCTGTAAAAGTTTTAGCCCTCAGAAAAACCCACTATACAGCAACATATGTCACCAGTACAAAACACTTCACGTTTTAATTCAAAGTCAGTACCACAAAGTGTTCTATATTGTTTCTTGCCCAACTAACAGAAGTACAGCAGCCAATATAATTATATGGACAGAAAGTTTGGTTTTAGCCCCCAATTTTGGTCACACACGCACATTAAACGTAGCAGATGTACCGTAGTTTGGTACAGGAAGGGACTGCACAAGAGGTAAAGCCTGTCACTGAAAGCCTTTTCCAATTCAAGAAAATATTAACAAAGAAAGAAAGAAAGAGCGTTACAAAATCAAGAAATAGAGCCTAGTCTACAAATGTCTTACCCAGACGTTTTCGTCGAAATAATCCTTAACATCTGACGACATGTTTCCCGCTTGCTACGCCAACCCCTTGAGGCTTTGGGTCCGTTTTCATTTAAAGAGCACCACGACACGTGACTGGTCATGGAAGTCACGCGGAAAGCCACACCCTTTTTGTCGCCGGTGTGAAAACTAGACGAGCTTGTATTACTGAACAGGCTAGGCAGGCTTTTCTATTGTGATCGCTCGTGTATAATCATACACAGACGCTGTTTCTCAGTGTGCCGGTAGTCTCGCGTAGCCAAACCACCGGCTTTTTCCCTGTGGGGGCGGGAAACAAAGACGAGACTTCTTTCAATGGCACACCCGTCCACCATCTATGTATTTATTTATCTGAGCAGTCAGCCCTGCTGGTATGCTCATGGCAGGGGTGTAGCCAGGATTTTTTGAAGGGGGGTTCCAACAGCAATATTGCAGTTACCAGAAACAGGGGTCTGGGGGCACAGCCCCCAGCCGCTGAGAGACTTTCAATATTTTAATGAATCAAAACTTTATATTTTATCAAAAAATGGGCCATTAATTATAATGCATAGCTATATGAGTGCCCCTGGGATGAAGCTTGTAGCTAATATACCTAGTGGAAACAGACAGTATAACACATAGAGCCACATATAGAGACACCTGTAAATGATAATTAAGTTATCCCACTGGTATAGGAACCATGAATCCACTGATACAATTGGAACAACTTACAATCAAAACATTATAACTACAAAATATGCATAGCATGGATTAATTCTGCATGCCCAAGTGATAAAGTACTGGCATTCTATATCTTTAAACACTACACACCAAAGCTACACTGTATAGCAGTATAAGGTCGAGTCATGCTCAGTTTTGCATTTATTAAATGTTAAAATGTCTGAAAAACCGGTTCCACTAATGAAGTTCCTTAACATAATGGATATTTACATGCATGCCGTTCTATTAGAGTATACGTTACTGCTCTACTCAGGGGCGGATCCAGAGTTTGGAAAGAGGGGGGGCACCTTTCTGAAAAACAGTTGAAGACCAAAAAAACTTGCTGAAAACCAGTTGAAGACCAAAAAAAAAAAAAAAAAAAGGTCACAACAATAATAGCTAGTTATCCTTTACCAACTATATCACGTCTGTTATGTAAAATAAAATCCTATTTATAGCTTCATAAGTAAGCTACACTGCCTCATGAACATTATGACTGCTTTATTAGAGTAATTGACTGCTCTATTAGAGTATCTCGATCTTGTATCCAATTTCTTGAAGGGGGGAGGGGGGGCATTTGCCCCAAATGCCCCATCCTGGATCCGCCATTGCTACTGATTAGAGTATACCTGACTGCTCTATTAGAGTATATCGATCTGTTTTACAAGCTTTCAAGAGGGCTCATGTTACCTCTGTAAATCCTTCCTTGAGAGATGAATGCAAGCTTTATCAATGGTTGTGCTGTGCCATACACTATTACTCACTCATTTTGTCCTGCCACACTAAATGGTGTGTTAGGGTCTTGCAGAAGTCTAAATTTTACAGGGGGGTTCCTGAACCCCTGTGAACCCCCCCTCCCTACGCCCCTGCATGGAAAAAAAGTTGAATGTGAACCAATTATCTTATTACAAGTGCAGTATTGCATGTTGTAAAAGTGATGTATTAAACAATGCCTGAATCAAAGTCAGAGACCGGCGAGATCAGAGGTTTCAATAATATTAAGTGGCAAGGTGTTCCATTCTTTGATAGTTCTGGAGAAATAACTGTTCTGATGTGACCTTGTGGATGAAGACGGTATGATGAAATGTAATGGGTGGTATGGTCTGTAGCTCATTGATGGATAGCAAGCTGGTGATACAGTGCCTTGTGTAGGACTTGTAATCTAGATATCTTACAGCGGGTCTCAAGAGATGGCCAGGATAGTTCACGTAACATTGCTGAGACTGAGCTAAAATCTACTATCATAGTCATTATAAATCCATCGGGCTGCATGACATTATGCCTTTTCTAATTCGTACTATATAATTCAGTGTTGTTTGTGTGTGGTGTAATGTTTGTTATTTTCGGTCTTGCTTTGTGTTTATGTTTGGTTTGTTGTTGTCGTTGTTTTTTGTATCACTCCGGAATGGCATAGTGTCAATTGCTGCGAGTATAAAAATGATAAATCAATCAACCACACTAACTCTAAGCTATTCTATTTAACTAAGCTAAGATGTTCTATTTAAAAGATATTATTTAGCTATTATAATTACTAAAAACTCAATGTCAAAACATATATAGCTTAGCTAGTTAGTTGACTAATTAATCAGTAAGAGTCAATTGTCTCTGCTGTTGCAACTAGAGCTGGCAATTTGGCCATGTAGAGATGGTGGTTATATTTGTGAGTGTCAACTCTTGGAAAAGGCCTATATGATGGACAGTTAATACTCATGACCTCTGGTATAGTGCTCGAATTGTAAGTTTATAACGTACTTTGGTAATTGTAGCTAACTACAGCCAGGCAAACTTGATTACTTGTTTCCGCATCCTCAAAAATTCAGATTTCCATGCTGGTGGGAAGTCATTTTTCATTATTATAAAATACTCCAAATCAAGTTGTCTGTTACTATAAATGTTAGCTAAAGTCTTTAAGAACTATATACATATTAATTATGTTTTACCACCATTTCTGAGGCACAGGTGACATTTGCTGTGCAGTAAAATGATAGCCAGCCTCCTCAGCATCAAAATATGCATATGCATGTGATTGATAACAGCAAAAAAAAAATTAGAGGTAGATGGGGCAAAAAGGGATGCGGGTGGGGATGAGAAACAATTAATCAAGTTTGCCTGGCCTAAGTTGTGTATATAGGATCTTAAACAACATTTTAAAATTTCAATTTGGTTCCTTCTGTGATATAACGCTTCCCGTTTTAGGTTGGATAACATAGTGGTAACACCAGTACCGCTGTAATTATAAATTGAAAAATTGCCATAACAATTAAATCTTGCTGCTTGACGTGTGACCTTCCTTTGGCAATGGTAAAATTTTTTTCTAAGGAATGATAATTTTTTCCCCAGGCTAGATGGACTGCCCTTGCTACCACCCCCAGCAAGGAATGATACAATACTACTAGCTTTTTTACAAGTCATGTCTTAAGTCAATGATAATATAATTAGCTTCAGTTATTTGTTTGAGTTTGGTGTTGCAAAGGATGACTTAACTTGCCTGTACCTACACCTAGAGAACTAAAACAACAGAACCTACAGAACAAAGGATAGAAGAGAGAAATTAGGTGATATAGTGAACCTTGGTGATAGTTGGAGGTACAGCGGTTGATAATTAGGTGCAATTATATTATGGCCAGTTTTCACAGGTCCGGTGGTCTTATTAAGCAGTGACATGACTATCAGACATGGTAGGCCTCAATGCCCAGCATGATCACCACTACAATAAATCATGTGCATTTAGCTATTATATAGTTTCAGTTGACTAAATCAATGTATTAATTAATGCTGCCATTTTGACTACAATAGGACTTAAATCAAACTCCATAAATATCTAGTCCCTTTTATCTATGAAAAGCCATCTGTCAGTCTGTCTATATAGCTATCTATGTACATTCCATTTGGCCTAAATATTGTACAGTACAGCTATATACACAGATTTAGTTATCTTGTTCAGAAGTAAAAAAGTATGGGGTATGAGATTGTCCTTATAATGTGAATGGAATTGTTCCTCACACATCCAAATTCTCTACTCAGTCACATGATGTGATCATAGATATTTTCTATTACAATTGTGTCCTGAATTTGCAGATTCCTAAGAGATGCTTCACTACATAATCAAAAATAGCCATGCTTGGAGCCTTCAAAACACCTATGTAGCTGGGTTAAAATATAGTTGACAGATTTATGTCATCATCACAAAATCATAACAAGATAATTAAAAAATTACACCTTATACAGTTAAGTTGATAACACCTTGTTTTGATTTTTGACCACTTAGAAATCTGGCTTGACATGCTCAATCAGTTTGACACCTTTCCCTATCACATCATTTCTTGCGCTAGCTACAGGGACTGGGAACCACAACTCCCTGGAGACAACTGAGGAATACAAAATTTCGAAGGTATGCGTAAGTTATTCTAATAAAACACTTGATATGTAATAATCATATCTAGCATGATGTTTCAAGGTTCAGTCAACTGCCAGATATTCCACCGTTTCATTTTATGTATACTAGCAAGAGTATATTATACACTCTTGATACTAGTAATACAGTAGGAGACCGTTAAAGCCACCTTGCAACATTAATGGGTTCTTAGTCTATAAATTTTGTTACTGAATAATTTGCTTTAAAATAAATTAATACATCTATGTGGTATTATGGCAATAATAAATTTGGTTTAAAATGTATAACAGAATAATATAAACTTTTGTAGGTACATACAACAATTATATTATATATTCAGTAACTGATGTTGTATAAACGTAATATTCTATTGGCCAATTGAATTTGTGTTGATACAAGTTTTCTTAACTCTGGAGTATATGGATCAGTAACATTTCCTTTGTGTTTTCTGTGAAAACCTTCAATTGTAGATTTGATGGTACACTGTAAGTCATCTTCTGTGTAGGGAAACTTCATAAATTCCATCATCCTTTTCAATTCAGTATGTAAATCAGTGAGCAAGTTCTCATATTTTACCACCAATATTGGAGTCTTTGCTGAAGCTAAGAACTGTTCAACATGAGCTCGCCATCTTTTGGAATAACCATCCACCAGGACATTCCATTGTTTACCTATTAGAAATGTAATTAAATAACTGAAAAAGACTATTAGCTACCACTGATTTAGATTTGTATTTTCATTGAATGATTATTCCACACAAAGCTTGTCATGAACAGACAAACATATTTACTGGCAGAAGGATTGGACTGACCGACTGAAAATTCTACCAGAGTTTTTGATCCTTGTATTTGCAAAACATGTTAAATGGAAAACACTTCTTACTGTAGTGTCTCAAATTATGACCGGTCAATAACACCTGGTCTCACATAGTCACCATGGTACTGTAAATAACATAGTGACCACAATAAATGCAAGGTTCAAGTATTCATAGTTTTTCCCGGGCCACAATTCCAGACAATACAGTATGTACAGTACCTTTGTATCGCATTTCCGATTGTGCGAAAATATCAATTAACTGGTGGTGCGTTGCTAGCTCTGTGTATTACTTATCATGTAAAAATAAAATGGAATTTTTACACTACACATCCAACAACAACAACAATCAAAGTACCGTCACGTACAAATTTTCGATGGACATAATTTTTGTGAATATCATGGTTACACAATGAAAATACTAAGTGAAATGGTTATTGCATGTTTAGTTATGTAGTTCTAGTTTTATATCCATTGATGTGGTGTTATATGATTAACTAATGATGAATATCATACAGTACAATAGTAGTGTATAGTAGGGAGCACACAGGAGTAGGTGTGGCCCATGAAATAACATCACCCAAAAACCAGCCTTAATTTCCCTGACGATGAGGCAGTATTGGTTAGATAAAACTCAGTATTTGGTTAGGTAAAACTAAGCAAGCTTTCAGATCAACCCGAAACGCTTTCAACAAGTTGTTACAGAATTTTAAAAATTATTTATTTAATAGATTTTCTACTGGCTGACTGCCTGATGCCTTCAGACAAGCGTAACTCGATAACAGCTAAGGACTACGGCTTGATTTTTTCACTGTTCAACATTGCTTCAGCCTAGGAGGTGCCTTTTGGCATACCGCAGTACGTACAATGCATTCTTCATGGACTTACCAGTGTCCTCCTTTGTGTCCCATTCATCTTTGCTGACAGCGAAAAGTGTTGATTTGGCGATAGCACGTGTTAGCTTCCCTTCACAATGGAAATCATCCGTATTTTTCATAGTGGCTGTTTTGATGACAGAGGTACTTTTCGAACAGTTCTCGATTCGTACTGCTGTGTAACGGGTTGAATACAGAGACAACAAAGCGTAATGGATACTTCACTTTTCAGACAATAATTAATATAACTGGGGTTCGCGGCACCAGTATGTATGGATTGCAGAGGTGCTTTCTGAACAGCTCTTGATTCATAATGCTGCGTAACGGGTTGAACATAGCTGACGATGAAGCGTAATGGATATTTCACTTTTCAGATGATAATTGATATAGCTGGTGTGCGTGGTACCATTTCAGATACAGTATGCGTGGGTTGACCAATCATAATAATAATATTAATATTTACAAAAAAAGTTAACAAACAACAAGAGCATATAATGGGGAGGGAGAGTGTCGAGCAATCAACAGCAGTCAGGTCTACAAGAAGAAATGAAGGCATGCGGGTTACTTTACGGGCTCATTTTTCACAGCATATAGCACAGTTCGGCATTCTCCTTCCCTATTATATACTTTTGCAAACAAGTACACAGAAAATTTTGGAATTTTCAACTAGAATAGGAACCATAGCACATCAACAAGCTGGAGTAGTGCACGATAGTAAAACAATAAAAAGTGTGGTATCCCTACTGTGGTGAAGATACAAATATATATATATATATATAACACTTCTTATTGTTTTACTGTGATTTAATATCGTGCACTACTCCAGCTTTTTTTTTATTATGGTCCCTACTCTAGTTGAAAATTCCAATTTTTTTGTGTACTTGTTGTGTTACAAAATGATGACCAACAAGTGTGAAAAATAAGTTGATGTTGTGTTACTTCTAAAAACCAGGTGCCATGCAGCAAAGAAACCAATTAATGTACTAAACTAATTGGGTTTTGCTTTGTTGCTATTAAATTATCAACTGAATCATAGTAATGTAATTTTATTTCGGAATTATGAAATATTTTGTAATTCTGTAATTACTGTTGCTATGCACTGCTAAGGAAGTACAGTTTGAACAAACCATTTTAACCCACTAGTAATGCACAGAAGTATCTTTTATAGTTTGTCTATAGCATTTTCTTACACAAATTCTCCAGGCAAAGCCTCAAAGCTGCTCTCAATTTTTGCTTGTGTATGTACGGACACACCCCAATTTCAAATCAAAGGAATTCGATATATGTACCTGGTAGGCCAGGAGGCCAGCTGTGTTGTATTTCGGCTGCTTGATACCCGTAGAGCTCATTTAGAAAGGCCTTTACCACGTCCTTAAAAACTCGTTTCATTCATATTTCAAACTGGCTCGTATTAACCGCAAAGCTTACCTGCTGGAAGTTTAATACAGGCTCTGTGTGGCCTTTATTTCTCACATAAAGGCTGTTTTTAGTGAACAAAGTTTTGTTCACATGGGTACGGAAATACAAACAAATATACATGTAACACTTTCACACCTCAGATCAAAGGAGCCGCCTGGGCTACATTTCGTATGTAGCCAGCTAACCGGGCTACATACGAAATGTAGCCGGGCTACAACTGGGCAGTGATTATATAGACGTTAAGGCCAATATCGATTGTGGGGATTGATTAATACTCATGTGATTAGGATGCACAACTTGGATTTCACCATGAAAACCACTCAGACAGAGAGCGTTTTGTTATCCTCACCATCCTACGAGTTGAAAAAAGTTGGGTTAAGGTAAAAACTAGTGCTATAGCTTATTTTGAATATGGACACGTTCCCATCAACGAAGCTACCACTCTGCACAGAGTAACCACTCTACAAGCAAGCTTACCTGTCTAGGCCTTTAGTAAACTCCGTACTTTTCCCGTAAACGATTCAATAGCACTGATTAAAACATTAAACTCGTGTAACCAAAATTCTCCGTGATATCTCTAGGAAATGTCTGTTTATCACAACCGAATGTAACCAAAACATACTAGCTGCCAACCCATAATCGAAAATGTTAGGTATGCATATATAACACATCCAGTGGCTGCACTCATATTGCTTGGGTGATTGATCGCCTTGTACAGGCTATCAGCCTAATAAGTGTTACATATTAGCTGTAACATGGGGCATTCGGGCTTTGCCTGATATGTATGCCCTCGGGCAGTCGGGCATATATACCAGGCAAAACCCTCATGCCCGTGTTACAACTATTACATACATATATACATACATGCATGCATGCATATATACATAGACACGCATTTTTCGGACAATTTCAGTAAACCAGGCGCACACCCAGTTTAATTACAATTATTTTAAGCACTTTTATGATTCCTTAATACTAGTGCGTATTGTTGTGCATATGCACACACTCTTGTGTTGCACAAGATAATAGACAGACACCACCACATCATCACCCACTTGCATTTGAATTTGTGTTTATGAATGACAATGTTACCTTATTTACCTAGCCAAAACTAACTGCTCAATTAGAGTAATCATGTAATAGTGTGTGTTCTATTAGTAATTGGTTGAGCAATTTTATATAACAGCTATAGCACTAGTGTAGTGCTATATATAACAGTGTAGGCCTGTGGTATGAGCTGACCTTTTAGTGACCTTCATGACTAAATTTACATTCAAAATAGTGAACTTTGTCTATACGTGTAGTGTAAGGGAGTACTATAAATCCTCCACCTTTATTGTATATACGGTACCGCTCAAACATAACATCGCACTTGCTTGCACCACACGACTGAGAGTGATTTAAAAATTCGCTAATTAAAAGGTGTGGCACCCATTTCCTTCGCAACTATTCATCCCGTTTCGTATGGGATGAATACTTGCGAAGGAAATGGCTTCCACTCCCTTTAATTAACAAGTTTTGTAATCACTCGCTGTCAGCGTGTGCGACGTTACATTTGAGCGGTACTGTAGAGGGACCTTAGCTACTCCACTTTTCAAGATCGAGACACTATAGGCATGTCCACACGAAATCGAATTAGGAACCGGATGCAAAACAAATTCAGGCAATGCGTATTGAATCCGAATTGAACGTGTCCACACGCATTATCGCGTAATGCGCATTATTGAATTTACTGGTGTGATAAACGGATAATTAAACGGTTGAGAAAACACTCATTTGCGCCAACCAAGAGAACAGTGAGTTTAACGATAGACTGAAAGGAATAGCTCGTAGTAACGCTTATACTTTTGTTTATAACGTACCAGAAGGATTTCTACGAATAGAATACGAAAAACTGCTGATGATGCGTGATGGGTATGGGACCGTTGTTCTTTCAAACTCTAAGGGCTAATTGCGATGATGAAACACTGCTTCCATACGTCCCTGCGCTTTTATCACACCGAGCGCTTCTGTATTTCTGTCCTGTGTTGTTTACAAAGGTCACGCGCAAACGTGTCAAGCCCTCACGTGCTGCATTATTATGACGTATCTAATCCCGATTCGCAGCCAATTCGTATTCAAACCACCTGTGGAGGTGGATTCGTGTAATCCACTTTCAATTCGAATCACCCTAATGCGCATTCCGTGTGGACGCGAATAATTCGAATCAATGCGGATTCAATTCGCATTATTTTTGTCGTGTGGACATGCCTTATAAGAGCTACTCTGACCTACCAAACAATCAGATGCATGATTCACTGTATATGGAGTTGTTTAAACATTTGTAGTATGCCATTCTTTCAACATTCAACAACAAGATGCTTTATATAAGTAGCTGTTCCGAGTGACCAGCCCTGTCATTATGTTACTGTACCCAAAAAGAGTGGTCCAGTTGTATACCAGCAATTTTATGGTGAAAGTACAGTAAATTTGTACTTTTTGTGATCTTTGTCATTTCCCTACATGTACTTGTTCACTACATTGTATACAAAACTTTAAAAAATGGTGTCAGACATACAGCTGGGCAACTGACCATGCAAGGGGTAGTTACTATCAAGGGGCCATGTAGTTGCTAGCACTTATTGGTAATCCAGTTCAAAATGTTAAAACCAGCAGTTACCACAGTTACATACATAATACAACCTGCCTTTCAACCCTTGGACCATGAAGACACTTAAATGGTAATTCCATAATCTCATGAACATGGAATAAGCCTCTGAATTGTATGGTGATTTTTAATTAGAACTGTGTAGTATGACAAAGCATATTCCTGGATTCAACATAGGTTTTGCCCATTATAAAATTACACCGTCCTTTAAACAAGGCATCATAACTTTCTCATACTTTAGTTAATGCAATTTTTCTTTGTCTAATTCTTTGATATAGAGTATATTTTGAGTGATGTATTTGGGTTTGTGCAGTGACAAAGGAAAGAGTCTTACTTGGCTAAAGTACACATTCAGATACTGTAAAACAAGCAGTTAAGAACTTAGTTCAGGCAGATTTCTATCTACACCTCAACATGTGGAATGACACAAAGTTTTACAACTTTGATAGAGGGTAACATTGGGATTTTCCCACCTGTGTAATTACATTCTAGATTAGTATGGAGTTTGTATTATGTCCTCAACTATGGTAAGAAAAGTACGGGGGGCATTGTATAGCAAGGAATTACTGTGTTGTGCTGCATAGGAGATTGGACACACTTTCAGCACCACCTAAATATACCGCATTGCTATATTTGGTATTTCACGTGACCCTCAATAGTCCCAATACAAAATTTAAAAACTGCTGGGGTTCAATGAAGGCAAGAAACCATCTTGCAAAAAGAAAAATGCAAGATCTTGCAATAAAAGGACCCTTTCCTGCACAATCCTGCAAGAATACTTTGGACTTTTTCCTGCAAGAGTTTTTCTTGCAATAAAAAGGACCTTTCTGGCATAATCTTGCAGGATGGTTTTTTGTTTTGTTAAAGCACTTGAGTTTTGTGGATGAAATTAATAAGTTGTGGTTTGGTGTATACAACTTCACCAGACTTGTCATGTACTGTACGTATTTTGTATACACGGAACAATGATGTTTCACTGCATTAAACTAAGATCGATGTATTACTCTCCTCAATAAAACAGATTTAGTAATAGGAACAGACCCTGCTTTCACTTCTTCTACACGAGCAAGGTGAATCAATCCACTTATGAGGATACTCATCTGGTTCACCAACAAAGAAAAAAACTCACTTTGGCTAATTTTTGACGTGTTTCTTTTATGCAATAATTATTGATGCCACTAAAGGATAACACCAGTTAAACATCTGGCTCTTCAGAAGACATGTAAATTTTCAAGCACAGTTTACCATATGTGACCGGATTTCACATAACAAGGCTTCCACACACACAAAATCAAACTTACGATTTTACCAGAAATGGAGTGCTGGTCTAATACACTATCATATTTCACACTGTACTTCCTTCAGCACTGACAAGTCTGGTTTCTGTAGCAGCTTTCTTCCGACCCTGTCAAAGCCATGAATGTGAGATTGGCACCATTAAATGGCCATGGCTTTGTGATAATGGTGTGTAGTGAGCTGGGACTTCACAGAGAGCTCGCCAATAGTGTTCTTAGTCAATTTGGAGTAATTTGAGGGCCATGGAGGGCCATGGAGAGCCCAAACTTGGTCTCTGGATTCCAATCGTCTTCTTACTCCATTTTATACCCGTATATTAAGACCACCGTCCACCCCCACCCTCCCACCCTATTACTACCATCTGTGATATTATTACCCGCTCGAAAAAAGCTGCTCAAAACAGGGCAAATTTTGGGTATCAGAAATGTATACACCCACTCAGTGATAGCTAGTGAACAGATGAACAATTGGTGCAAATTTTGTTTGCACAGCTGTAGGCACTGGGAAGTTATTACACAATGATTCCTTAAAATCGCCATATCTCCTAACAAAGCTTTGTGCGTCGAAGCCTTGTTTTGTCAAATTCAGTCACATATGCAGCCTTTCATAAACTCTTCACAGACTTGGCAAAGCAGTCCACAAGGCATAGTTACAACATCTGTTTTAATGCTGGCTGACCATTTTCTAAGACAGTTAGATACCAATACCAGTGACTTCAAGGTATAAACGCTTTATAGAAGGTACGTATTAGAATGACACAATAAAACTTCAACTCGGACTTGGTTTCCCATTCTAACACCTCCTACTCAACATATACGAAGATGATGGTATGTGGTGTTTAACTATAGAAGCACTGTGAAAGCACATTAAGCCATCACTATTAAATTCCTTGTTTCCCGTCACCGCCCTTACCACTTTTTAGACAGCCGCACCACATTTTAGTTATTTGATTATAGATCACATGAATGTACTATTTTGTGATAGAAGGAGGCACAGAGTAACCAAGGATTTTAAGGTAAATGTATTAGCTGTGTATAAACATAGCAGAATTATGGTGGAAGTGCCTCCACTCTTGTTCAATAGGGTGCAGTCCTGGCAGCTTTCAAGATCCGAGATACTCTACTAGAGCAGTCAGAGACTGAAATAACTGTATAATTAAGAATCAATAATTACCTCCCACCCACATCAGTTTTTGTTCCATTAGGTGATGGGAAACAAGTAACATAATAATGATGACCTTAGGGTACTGTATGAGAAACTACTTAAAACATTTGTGTAATAAAACTACTTACCAAATGTAGCATTATTAGAAATATGGGCTTCAAGATTTTTATTCTTTAGAAATGAGGTCATTCGCTTCCATTCAGCAAGAATAGCATTAAAAGGATTTCTAACAACATAAATGATATTACGACCACGAAACCAAGGCAATTCGCCTTTAGTTACAAAATGTATCTTAACAGCAATCACATTATCAGTATAAACTCCTTCTCCAATCATTCCATTAGTGATATAACTAATATCACAATCCTTGTAGGTACCAGTATAAATTCCAGTAGTGGTCTCTAGTAGTTGTCGCACCCATGAGTTACCTGATCCAGGGAAGCTGAGTAATGCAACAGTTTTACGATTCTTCTGAAAACTCATACTCTTACATTTCTGAAAGTGTTTAGGCATAACCACATTTCCATCATTTGTTATGTTTACAAACTGCTTTGCTAATGTTAGACCGGCACAAATCACTAATTGCCGGTTGAACGGTGTAGAATTCAAGCTGGGTACCCCAAAGTCAGCGACAAAGTTGCCAATTTGAGTTTCAGAATAATTGCGTAAAACTTCATACCGAATGTCATACTCAGGACCATTCTTCTGTATACCTTTGCTCCGAAGAGTTTCGAGAAATACACCAAGTTCACGGCTTGCGATTGATTTATCAACACTTTGCTGTGGCTCACTAATCAAACCACTTGTGCTGTCTAGTGGAGCGCTTGTCTGTAATACTCCCTGCTGGAATGCGACCAAAATGTGTGAATCCTGGGAGTGAACGGTCCGCAACGAAACATCACTGGAGTACAATACCCACAGTACCCAAACGGACAGCATACACAACGCAGCACCATATATTAAAATACTTCGCGACCGCTGTAAAGTCACCAACATCGATCCAACACAGGGGCGGATCCAGGAGCCAGCAAGGGGAGGGGCACAAACAGGCTAAGTTGTAGGCGGTTGGGGAGATCCAGATTCTCTTGCTAGTTGCTGCATCTTGAAGCAGCAAATAATCACCTCTTAGTAGTGTCTCACTGATGATTTTTGCCATTTTGGCCTTTGAAGATGGTTGTGAAGTCATAAAAGCTGTTATAAGGCTCCAAAAGTCTTAAACAACAGCAACACGATAATTAATTTTAGAGGCGCTTAGTACACACGAAGGTGCTGGGGAACAATCTAACAGTTAGTTTAACATTGGTTTGCTTCGGCTTCAGGTGAAATTTTAATAAATGCTAGTAAAATGTACATATTTTTATGAGTTGTATAGCTAAACTGATCTTGGCCTGACATAAAGTTTAGTATTTTAATCACAAGTATGGCTGGCCACTCTTCCACAAGGTGAAGGGGGGGGGGGGACATTTGCCCCAAATGCCCCATCCTGGATCCGCCATTGCATCAATCAAGCAATCTTTTACCGGTACATTCAAAAGCGCCTTGTAAAATTATTGACGAATTTGTTACGCGCCAGAAGCTGTTCGAGCACTTTGACACGTGACCCATCATCGATTTTCTGACCATACTGTCTGAGTTGTGCATAACTGTTAATTCTGAGCATAGATAATATAGCGCGTATATTATCTATGTTCTGAGTATCTATGGAGTAGTATAGACAGGGCCGCCCAGAGAAATTAAGGACCCAGGGCAAAGAGTTAAAGTGGGGCCCTTCACCCAAGTTGTAAGGTGAAGACCAAAAAAAAAAAAGGTCACAACCTGCTGGCAATGACAATAATTACCCAGCACCAACCATATCTCCTTATCTATAAGCTTGCTACACTGCTCCTCTGAAGAATACTGTGACTGCTCTATATGCCCCAGTTGCCCCCCCCCCCCCCCCCCCCCCCCTCCCTGTGGGCGGCCCTGTAGATAGGGTCCGCAACGCGAAAAATCGATATCCTCCAATCAATTATCTAACTATTGTCATGTGTTAGGCTAAGTGTAACTTGACTAACACCAGTGTGGCAGCCAAGTTTGCCACTGTCTTCTGGTAGAAAACTATACAAATGTCTTAAAACCACGTGATTTTTCATTGCAGCAGTTCGTAGGGTTCTTCGTATGACGATATTCACTCTCAACATTGTTCAAGTAGTCTATCATCAACTCAAAGTATTGGTGGTTTGATTATATCGGTCAGTTTCCGGTGGCAGCACGATATGTGCAGCTTTTTGGCGACAGACAAAACGTTTCTTGCTCTGGAACACAGGACAAGCAGAGCAGCAACTGCGCCGTGGGTCAGCAATGACCAGTACTACGTAAAGTACCTGCATGCGGAGTATGGTTATAATTGAAGCTTGTTAGCCATCTGGCTGAGCCATCTATATGCTGAAATTCGGCCAAAACGACACGATGTTTGCAAACAAATGCCAGAATCGTTGATACATCAGTGAGACAGTCTTCAACAGCAATGATATGGAGCTTATAAACACCTAACAATACGGCCATCTCGCCCAGTAAACGCATAAAGCAATCCAATGCATGAAATAGGCACTCACGTGATCGAAATTTAAATCGCGGAAATATCCATGAAATTGCTTTCATTTCTGAATAGGAACCATGCAGTGCGCTCCTTTCGTAAATATTTGTTAATTGTTCACTCGGGCGTGGTCTGGGCCAGTGCAGGTGTTATTTTGGCTTTGGTTCGCTTTGGTTTCAAGTGGATTTGTAATAAATGCTATTAAAATGTGCATATTTTCATGAGTTTATAAACTGATCTTGGACTGACAAAGTTTAGTAGCTAGCTATTTTAATCAGAAGTATGGCTGGCTCCACCACGAGGGGAGGGGGGGGGAATTTGCCCCAAATGCCCCATCCTGGATCCGCCATTGCTACTTTATAAACCTAAGTCTTGACTGACATATATATAGCCATGCAGTACATTGTATTATGATATACATTTTTTTATTTATTAAGGCTTTACAGCACAAGTGCTGAAGGTCTGTAGGACACCTGGTCCCACAGCCTGTTTAAAATTGTTACAGAAAGTGTGTTTGAAAAGGTGGAGAAAGGAGAAAGAATCCATGACTGGACTTAGGCAGCCATTAGGAAATAAATTATTACAACTGTATTTGCAACATACAGAATTTTTGAATCATAAAAAAAAAAAATAAAATCCTCCAGTTTTTTGATTTGACTTGGATGATAAACAAGTAATTTATTTTATTCGGCCTAATAGAGTAATATGCAAAAAATAGAATATATAGGTGAATGTTCTATTAGAGTATTTCGATCTGGTGAGCGCCGCGTTCCATAAGATTCCCACAGTTTGGTGAGCCAAGTCAGTATAATATGATAACATGTACTAATCCTTGCAATGCTGGTGCTGTGAGCCAGCGGCGGAGGAAGTAGTTGATATGAGGGGGGGCTGGGCTGACCCAGACTTATTTCTATAGTTTGGTAAGGTGAGACCAAAAACAAAAAGGTCACAACCAACTGACAAGAGCTTTCCACCTCACCAGCTACCATTTCTAGCTGATAAACTACATAAAAATCCTTACATAGCTCGCTACACACTGACTACTTTATTAGAGTGACTGCTCTATTAGAGTATCTCGATCTTTATCACGGTTTTCAGCTCCACTCCAAGAAAGATTATTTCGGTGTGATATCATTCTGAGGGGGGGGCTTTAGCCCCCTAGCCCCCCCCCCTTTCCGCCGCCTATGCTGTGAGCTATCGTTTCATGGGAATGTCACCTACTGGAATGTTTACCATTATAATGTCACCTATTTTGGTCATTAATGTCACCTATTTTGGTCACCTATTTTGGTCACCTATTTTGGTCACCTATTTTTGTCACCTATTTTGGTCATTAATGTCACCTATTTTGGTCATTAATCAAGAACTTAAAGAAAGACCATCCAAACGTTACCACCTTAGAAAGTAATGACTCCCTGCTTACTTCTTCTGTTGACATTGCTAATGCATTTAATGATCAGTTCTACACTTTTTTTACTGACGAAGATAACGAAACTCCAAATCTGGACATTCCTACGTATCCCATTTGTGACCACATTATATTTTCAACCGAAGGAATTGAAAACTTACTTCAACAATTGGATACTAGCAAGGCTCCAGGTCCTGATGGGATTCCTACGCAAATACTGAAATTATGCAGAGCTGAAATTGCACCTATACTCCAGGTAATTTTTACTCAATCTTTTACCACCAACAATCTTCCAACTGACTGGCTAACAGCAAATGTTGTCCCTGTACATAAGAAAGGCAACCGAAACTCAGCTAATAATTATCGACCAATTTCTCTTACCTCTACCTGTTGCAAGGTAATGGAACATATTGTTTTTCACTCAATTATGAATCATGTAGACCAAAATAATATCCTCAATAATTGCCAACACGGTTTTAGGCCTAAGTACTCATGTCAATCCCAACTAGTAATGCTAACAGAGGAAATCTTAAAGGTAATGGACCAACAGAAACAAATAGATCTAATTTTATTAGATTTCTCAAAAGCTTTTGACTCAGTTCCTCATAAACGATTATTACAGAAACTATCACACTATGGAATACAAGGAGACCTTCATCAATGGATTAAGGCTTGGCTAACACAACGCAAACAAAGAGTAGTGCTAAATAATGTAACTTCCAGGTTTGTTCCAGTAAAGTCAGGTGTCCCACAAGGCACTGTACTTGGGCCATTAATGTTCCTACTCTACATCAATGACATATCTACAAATATCAACTCCTCGATTCGTCTCTTTGCCGATGACTGTATTATTTACAGAATTATTGATTCAGAAGAAGACAATAGTATCCTACAACAAGATCTAAATAAAGTCTTCCACTGGGCTAAAACTTGGCAAATGAAACTAAATGTTGAAAAGTGTGTTTTTCTACGTTGTTCAAGAAGCAAAACTCCCATGCTCACCACCTACAGCATTGACAATAAAGCTCTGGAACTGAAGAGTCAGCATCCATATCTAGGGGTCATATTCCACCAATCAATGTCTTGGTCCCACCACATCGATCATCTTTGCGGCAAAGCAACTAAAAGTCTCAACTTTCTTAAACGTAATATAAGTAAATGCTCCAAAGAAGTTAAGATAACAGCCTATTTAACATCAATACGTCCTCTGCTGGAATATGCTAGTTGTGTCTGGGACCCTCACCAGCTATACTTAATTAATACTTTAGAGAAGGTACAACGTCGTGCTGCAAGATGGGTAGCATCGGATTACAATCCAATGAGTAGTGTCACTTACCTGTTGGATCAACTGCATTGGAAGAGCCTACAGAGCAGAAGATGTATTGATCGTTTGAACTTACTATATAGAGTATTACATCACGCTTTGCCATCTATCCAGCTCCCTGAGTATTTCAAGCCTACTTCATATCCAACTAGATTGCATCACCAATACAGATATATAATTCCTCCAACTAGAACACTTGCTTACCAACAGAGTTACTTTCCAGGAACTATCAAGCAATGGAATAACCTCCCTAATCACATCATCGATACAGAGTCACTAGAACAGTTTAATAATTGTATTTTTGGACTAGATTTGTTGTAATTAACCCCCTTTTTGTTTTGAGGGTCCCCCCCCCCTCCTGGATGTAACCAGCACTGAGTGCTGTCTTTCCAGTATCTAATCATAATCATAATCATAATAATATATATAAACCTGAAACCCCCTCTGAAAATTTCTAGATCTGCCCCTGTTTACATAGTGAATTGAAAAAGATGATGGAATTTATGAAGTTTCCCTATGCAGAAGATGACTTACAGTGTACCATCAATTCTGCAATTGAAGGTTTTCACAGAAAACAAAAGAAATACTACTGATCCATATACTGCAGAATTAAGTATAATTGTATCAACACAAATTCAATTGGCTAATAAAACATTTACTGAGTATAAATACTGTTTTTACCTGTTATATATCATTTTGATCCAAAACATTAATAATGCTTTGCGTAGATATATGTGTGTTTATTTTTAAAAGTTCAGTAAACAAATTATATTCAGTGAAATTATAAGATGGATGCCATTGCTACTATAAACAATGAAATTAGTTGAATGGTGAAAAGATCATTCTATTAGAGTAGTTAAACAATTCTGTTCTTTGCAGAAGTGATACTGTAACATTGTTTCAATGTGAGTTTGTACACACCTTCAATTTTGTACATTTTTTAAACCTTATGTGATCCCTAGGGCTCAGGTGAACACCTGATCATAAATAGTTACTGAAAATAATTACAAAACTTTTTGTTGGCAGGGATTGAAATGGTGGAACTAACTTCGTCAACTTTAGTGCGACTATGTTCACTCTTTTTATCCAGGTTGGATGGACTGCACCCCCACCACAAAAGTGATGTGCACCAGACAACTAAGCAATATGTCCTGCTGTGGCACTGGCAGCAGTTCTGGTTCAACAGCAACTTGTGAACAGACTTCTGTTAACATGTAGCATTGAGCTGATCCTGATAGAAGACAGACCTCATGGGAAAAGACAACGCATGATTAACTGAGAAAGAAATTCCACAATCACAGTGAATCCAGGAGACCACCCATAGGGTAGAGCAATGGCATCATGAAATGCTGACTTGTGCAGTGTGGGGTGAGGGCAGCCAGCTGGAGACACACTTTGCTGTAGAAAGCCGAAGGTCACAGGGATAGTTTGAAGACTTGGATGAATTCCAGACTTGCAAGATAGCTGAAAAAGGGAATATGTCTCTATGACAACCAAGAAATATGTCTTTATATGAAACAATAATAATGTGTCTATGAAAAACATGTCCCACAGAAATATAATTTCTGATTTCTATAACATCAAACAATTCATAAAGTCTCATATCCTACCACCACCACTACATAGGTAGCCAACACTGACTACAGTAATGAGTTGAGCTTTTCAACTACTACTTTTATTCACCAATCCTGATGAATTTAGTGCACCAGCTAACTCATTGGAATCAATATACCTTACAGAATCCAATGTGTTTAGTGCTCTTGTAAATCTTAACCCATACAAAGCCACTGGAATTGACTAAATTGCTCCTAGTGTCCTGAAAAACTCCCTTGTGCGCTCCTTTACTTCATCTATCTACTAGAAAAGTAAAAGGCCAAGTATTAAGTATATACTTCCTTGTGGCCAGTACACCTAACAATTAACAGTATACATAGGCATTAACTGAGATAAGCAGTTATTAATTGCCACACATCTAATTGGGCCCTATATTTTAACCCACTTCCAGAGGGTTCCAGTAATTTATTATGTTCCAATTGCAAAGTTTCATGACCAACGGTTCATTATGTGGCACACTGTCAAAATGCTTTATGTGGATTACCATCTTGGAATGATGGTGTATCATAAAATTATGTAGTTGTTATAAAGTTGATGTATTACTCTGGAAACCAAATTGACAGGGCCTAGGGGGTAATAGATTTAGCTACAGTACAAATCACCTTAAATCTTCTAATACTTTAGAGACATTACATAATAACAAAATAGTTTGATAATTTTCAACAGATGTTTTGTCAATCATTTGTCAACAGGAGGAATAGCTGTTCTACTCAGAGTAACACTAGTAGGAATCTTAATGTAAAATATATGGAACTTTAGTACTTAAAACTTCTTTTCAGGCATCTGAGTTAAATCCTTCTTCCAAGTGGTATAGGTTTAGTTATGTAGTATCAGTGTCTACTGGGATAAAATTATATGACTGCAGGTAGTACCTGTACTGGATCCTTATATGGTTGGTAGTCTTGCATAGCCAGACGTCTTTTTTCTCTCTTTGTCATTGGGTAGGGAGAAAAAATCAGTAAACTAGAAAATGCTACTCTTATTAACCTTTTTATTATTATTATTGTTTACTGAGCAGTCAGCCCTGCTGGTGTGCTCAGGAATCACATAAACAAATACATTAGGTACAATAATATGATTGGAGTCTAGCTGTAAATAGATCAGTATCTGCAATTTCAATTGTGTCAGTTGGTAGTATGTTCCACTCGTTTATTGTTCTTAACCTACTATTAATGGTGGGCATTATCAAATTTTGGGGTGTGTGATCTTCAGCTAAGTTTTGCTGCAAGAAAAGTGATAGTATCAATTAGCTGATGAGTATTGGTGAGCATAATTCATGCTATGGGATGGTTTAGTTGTAGTTAAGGAAGAATTAGTGTAATACTAGCTAATAGATGGCAGGAAAGCTATTCTGAAGTAATCCAATCCAAAAGGGGTTTCTGGAAACCTCGCATATACCCTAAAACTGCATTGATTAGTAAATGAGTAATTATGGTTACCAGTGCAAGACACTGGTAGGCCTTCAGGACTGTATCTTAAGTTATTTATTGATATAACTGTTAATTAATGACGAATGAGAGATGTGGTGCAAGTTGGATCATGACTATTCCCGATACCGGCCAATAGAAAGAGGCTATAGTCTACCTGGCCTCTTTAGTAGCTATACTCATCCATGCATATAGGACATGATTACATGTTAGGACAAATTTTCTGACAAACTGGACACAGTCCGACAAACTGGATAGACACAGAACTTTGCCTGTTGTGCTGCTAACAGCGGCGGAGGAAGTAGTTGATATGAGGGGGGGCTCCGCTGAGCTGACCCAGACTTATTTCTATAGTTTGGTAAGGTGAGACCAAAAAAAAAAAAAAAAAAAAAAAAAAAGGTCACAACCAACTCACAAGAACTTTCCACCTCACCAGCTACCATTTCTAGCTGATAAACTACATAAAAATCCTTACATAGCTCGCTACACACTGACTACTTTATTAGAGTGACTGCTCTATTAGAGTATCTCGATCTTTATCACGGTTTTCAGCCCCACTCCAAGAAAGATAATTTCGGTGTGATATCATTCTGAGGGGGGGCTAAGCCCCCCCTCAGCAGACCTAGGGGGGGCTTTAGCCCCCTAGCCCCCCCCCCCCTTTCCGCCGCCTATGGTTGCTAAGTATCCTGAGTAGGGACCCGCCGATTATGCTGGCATAATTTTGAGCATAATAGGTACCTAAAAAAGCATTGAGCATAATGTCAGCATAATAGGTTAAATATTTGTACGATAGTGTAAATTCTTGCTGGAAAAATGACAATTGCAAAATAAGATCGATATACTCTAATAGAGCAGTCAGTAACTCTAATAGAACAATCATCAAACTGACTGTTCTATTAGAGTATATCGATCTTGTCTCTTACATGCAGGCATGCAGCAAGAATTTATTATTTGTGTTCCAGCCACTCATTTTTTTCTTTCTATACAGTGTTAAACTAGTAGCAAAGCATATGAACTAAGGCATGAACATTGAGCATAATCGAGCATAATAGGTAAATATTGAGCATTAATTTAAGCATAATAGGTGAATTTTTGAGCAGTGCAGCATGGCATAATAGGTAGCATAATCGGCGGGTCCCTAATCCTGAGTGTTGTTTGTCATAGCCACAAAAACTGCATGCTGTATAGCTATAGGCTACTTTTATGAGGTTCAGTACACCAGAGGGTTGGCATTGGTATATTCCCTTAAGACTCCATCTCCTAGAAACAAACTGGTAGCTAGTTATAGTAGAAGAAACACATTAAGGCCACTCCAAATAAATTCTCTGTTTCCCGTCCACTGCCCGCATCTAGTTACTGTCAGCTCTAAATATTCCGTTATTCCGTATTCTTCCATTATTTTCCGGTTATTGTTACATACTGACAGGATCATGTCAGCTCATGAAGGCTGGTCACTCTGCCACAATACTCACTATTTTTGTGTAGTGACATTCAGCACTACTAATGTTGTAGTCAACATCACTATCATGTAGTGCATGATATTCACTACAAAAGAGTAGAGAAGGTCACTACAAAAGTAGTGAATGTCATTACACACTGAAAAAGTGAGTAGCTATTGTGGCAGAAATTAGTAGCTACTACTAAATTTTTACTGTGCCAAAGTATCTTCAAGTTCAAGTATTCGGTGCACTCTGGGAGCCTTAATGGAGAATTTGTCCGTTGTCTGATAACCCTGACTGACCGCCTAGCTTTCCCACCTTCGCACTGGAGTCTGAGGGTGTGGCCGCTTTAATTTCGCGTGACTTCATAATCGGTCACGTGTCAAAGTGCTTGAGGCGCGTAACAAACTCGTCAATAATTTAAGGCGCTTTTTGATTGATTGATTGATTGATGGATTGGTGAACTGCATTATGGTGTGGTCGCGAAGAATTTTGATATATGGTGCTGCGTTGTGTATACTGTCCGTTTGGGTACTGTGGGTATTTTGCTCCAGTGATGTTTCGTTGCGGACTGTTCACCCCCAGGATTCACACAGTTTGGTCACATTACAGCAGGGAGAATTACAGAAAAACTCTCTACTAGACAGCACAAGTGATTTGATCAGTGAGCCACAACAAAGTGTTGATAAATCAATCGCAAGCCGTGAACTCGATGTATTTCTCGAAACCCTTCGAAGCAAAGGTATACAGAACAATGGTGCTGACTATGACAAACGGTATAAAGTTTTACGCAATTATTCTGAAACTCAAATTGGCAACTTTGTCGCTGATTTTGGGGTACCCAACTTGAATTCTATACCGCTCAACCGGCAATTACTGGTTTGTGCCGGTCTAACATTAGCAAAGCAGTTTGTAAACATAACAAGTGATGGAAATGTGGTTATGCCTAAACACTTTCAGAAATGTAAGAGTATGAGTTTTCAGAAGAATCGTAAAACTGTTGCATTACTCAGCTTCCCTGGATCAGGTAACTCATGGGTGCGACAACTACTAGAGACCACTACTGGAATTTATACTGGTACCTACAAGGATTGTGATATTAGTTATATTGCTAATGGAATGATTGGAGAAGGAGTTTATACGGATAATGTGATTGCTGTTAAGATACATTTTGTAACTAAAGGCGAAGTGCCTTGGTTTCATGGTCATGATGTCATTTATGTTGTTAGAAATCCTTTTAATGCTATTCTTGCTGAATGGAAGCGAATAACCTCATTTCTAAGGAATAAAACTTCTGAAACCCATCTTTCTAATTCTGCTACATTTGGTAAGTATTTTTATTGCATAAATTAAGTAGTTTCTTAGCAATACCGTAATGTGTTATCACAGAGCTTCTTTGTTATAGTTAGATACCACATACCATCATCTTCGTGGGAACCTGGAACCTGTATTCCGCAGAATTAAGGAATAAGCGAAAATCACATTCTAAACTTTTTTTGTTATTGTTATAGCCTCTAGAACATTTTAATATATATTCCTCACCTTGTAGAGAACACAATCGCGATGGTACCAATCCTCGGGACGATCTTTAAATAGGATATGCACAAAGCTATTCACTCCAGAACAATCTAACTAAGCTAAACTATACTGTTAAATGCATAATCGCTAGAAAACTAGAAGTTCTTTTTGCTATACTTGCTCATACCAGCTGTCACACATGAGCAGCTAGTTAGCTCGCTAGCTGGCCAAATAGTTTAGGACAAAACAATCCACCCCCTAGGTAGCTACCTTGCATACATGGAATAATCTGACCTTTCTTATAACTCTGTTACCATTGCCTAAAGTGTTTCAAATAAATTTGGAGGATAATACTGCTTTCAGCTCCTAACATCAGAGCTCCAACCTCAGCCCTAACACTTCGTATATAACTCTAATAAATTTGGACAGTTACTTGTGTGTGACAGCTAGTATGAGCAAGTATAGCACAAAGAACTTCTAGTTTTCTAGCGATTGTTGAGTGAAGTGTATTTGATGGTAGTTTAGCTCAGTTAGATTGTTCTAGAGTGAATAGCTTTGTACATATCTTATTTAAAGATCACCCTGAGGATCGGTGCCATCGTGATTCTGTTTTCTACGAGGTGAGGAATGTATATTAAACGTTATAGAGGTTATAAAGAATAGCAAAAAGTTTAGAATGTGATTTTCGCTTATTCCGTAATCCCACTATTCCGTTATTCCGCGGAATACAGCTTCCCCATCTTCGTATTTGTGGAGTGGGAGGTGTTAGAATGAGAAATCAATACAGAGCCAAAGTTTCTATTTGTATGATTCTAGCACCTTCTATGAAGCATTGAAGTTGCAGTTATTGGTGTCTAGCTGTCTTAGAAAATGGTCGGCCAGCAGTAAAACAGACATAACTACGCCTTGCGCGACTGCTTTGCCAAGTCATTGAAGAGTTTACATGGTAAACTGTACTAGAACATTTACATGTCTTCTGAAGAGCCAGATATTTAACTGTGGTAGACTGGTGATACACACTTTAGCGGCATCAATAACTATTGTGTAAGAGAAACATGTCAAATTTTTTTTTGTGTGTTGGTGAACCAGATGAGTATCCTCATAAGTAGACCATGAGTGGATCGATTCACCCTGCTCGTGTAGAAGAAGTGAAAGTGGAGTCATGTAGCTAGATAGCAGCATTATAATCTTGGAAACAAAGTCCATTATCTAGGGAAGTCAGAAACCAACACCTGCACTGTAGTTAACTCACCAGTATAGTGGGATGAAGAGCACTATAGCCATGTGGCAGGTTGTTTATAGGATAAAATTTTTAATGACTGATCACAAAATCTGAGGGGTAAAATATTAGTACCAACAGCCTAAGTATAATAATTAGATGAATGAAAATGTCAAAAGGTTTGATTTTTTATTCATCTAGATTGTGTACTTTTTTTAAAATTCAGTAATGGACTTCCTTTATTGACAATGGTGATTGTTGTAAATAGAGCAATTCACATTAGTGTCTTTAATAGCTGTTAAATTCAGTACAAGCTTGTTGTTATCATACACACTTGACTGCGTAATTAGAGTATTTACATGACTGCTCTTGGCTGTGCACGAGGCTATACGTACATCACATATTTAGGACTGGGTAGTTGTAGTCTCAGGACTCTTAGTCATTGTCGTCACATTAGCATCCTCATGCAGTGCTCATGAAAACACGCAAGATGCTATGTATATTGAGCTAGCTATGGAGCCACCTGTCACAAGTCTTGAAACTCTGATAAGCAGTTATAGGACAGTCATAGAACAGTCAGTGGTTGTGCATTTAAGATTCTACACTATAAGGAACACATGTAGTTTTACCAGAGGTGGATTATGTACTGAGTACATGAGTGACAATTAAAGCTGGGGCGTGGCAGCTATTTTAATTGCGAGTCTTTATCCCTCACAGTAAGGGATGATGACTCACAATGGAGACGGCTGCCACACCCCTTAATTAGCAAGTGTTTTAAATTGATTTGCATTCGAGTGGCAGCAACTGTACAAATGTAAGCATTGTTCACTGGTTCTTGTAATGTCGAGAACAATGTTTGGATTTTTGTGAACTCTTGTGGGACAATGGACCTCACGACAATCAAAGGGAATGCTTGTAAATACCCATGATGCCTGTCATGATACTTTGATACCCATCCTTTCAACACAATCTGCTCATGTGATTGCTAAAAATAATTAGTGGATAAAACTTTGGTGATTGTAATGCTATTTGCCAAATTCACCAAAGTTTTTTTACTATACGGTACTTGGGCAGAGTTTGTTTGTTATGTTCACTGGGTATACCAGTGAAGAAATCTATGCTGTGGACATGTATGCATGGATATGGCTTTCCACAAATAATATGTGGCACTCACGAATAAATTATTCACACACCACATCATATACAGCTAAGTCTGTAGAATAGCTAACCAGTGATATCAAGAGTTAATTTTTTATACAAGTACACAAACTTTTTTGGAATTTTCAACTAGAGTAGGGACCATAGCACATTGACGAAAAGTACTGAAACAAGCTGGAGTAGTGCATGATATTAAATCATAGTAAAACAATAAGAGGTGTTATAGCCCTACTGTTCATTTCTGTTATGGTATCTTGATTCTTATTGTTTCACTGTGGTTTAATGTCATGCACTACTCCAGCTTATTTCAGTACTTTTTATCGATGTGCTATGGTCCCTACTCTAGTTGAAAATTCCTAAATTTATTTGTGTACTAGTTTGTTAACATTTTTTGCAAATAGTTATTGTGAATGGTAAACCCAGGCGTACAGCATCAAAAGAAAGAAATGGTGCTGCGCGCCCAAGTTATATCGATTATCACCTGAAAAGTGAAGTATCCATTACACTTCGTTGTCAGCTCGTTACATGGCAGTACAAATCAAGAACTGTTCGAAAAGCACCTCTGCAATCAAAGTAGCCACTATGAAATATATTGATGATTTCCGCCATCACGTGCTACCGCCAAATTGACACTTTTCGCTAGATGAATGGGACACAAAGGAGGACACTGGTAAGTCTATGAAGAATGCATTGTACGTACTGCTGTGCCAAAAGGCACCTCGTGGGCCAAAGTGGCGTCGAACAGTGAAAAATCAAGTCTGTAGTCTTAGCCGTTGTTGAGTTACACTTGTCTGAAAGCATCAGTCAGTCAGTAGAAAATTCTGTTAAATAATTTAAAAGAAAAAAATCCGTAGCAACTTGTTGAAAACATTTTGGGTTGATCTGAAAGCTTGTTTGGGCTTAGTTTTGCCTAACCAATACTGCTTCATCGTCATCTGGGGAAAGTGAGGCTGGTTTTTGGGTGATGTTTTTTATGGGCCACGCCTACTTCTTTGTGGTCCCTAGTACTATCGTACTGTATGATATTATGAACTCTTGGTAATATATTCCCCACTCACAAATAGTTTTAATCAAGACACACGATAGTGTGTTGTGCGGCCAAGAAAGCTGGCAACCACACCATGAGTATATTAACAGGAAGAAAGAAAACAGCCTTTTCATGCATGCATAGCTCCATGTCCCCTTCTCCAAAACACACCATTTTTGCATTATAGCTGTCCCCCAGGTAGGGTACGCCACACAGCAAATTTGATTAAATTTGCAGCAGCCATTTGCGAGATATGGGCGTTCAAAATTTTGTTTTAATTTCTTCATTTTTTTCTTTTTATGCCGTATGGGGGGCTACGGGGGCTTCAATTTCTTTTCACACACTTTGCAAAAATTGCTATAAAATGCAAATGTGTAATTTGATTTCCTTGATCTTTGGCACAAATGAAGAGCGTGTAACGATACCAAGTTTGTTCTGAATATTCAAGGAGTTATGAGTGTTTATTCACGTAAAAAAAGATCAAGCTTCTGTCACAGCTACAGGGTAAACCGAGTAAAGAAATAACTTGAAAACTGGTGTGTAGATAGGCTGATCATTGTAGCAGTGCCTTTTGATAGTTTGAATAGCAATAGAGTTACAAAAACGAAGTTAAAAAGCAAAAAATCAAGTAAGTGTAAAATCGTGGGATCGAGATACTCTAATAGAGCAGCCACCGCGGGATAAAAAAGGTGTGCAAAAAAAAATTACCAGAGTTCAAATCAGGGACCTCCATACCTAACACCTGCATCCTTAACCACTGAACCACTGCTACCTTGACTGATCACCTCACTTAATTTCTAATTTATAAAATGAAGTTGAAGTCTGCTTATAATCAAACGTTTGTAATTTCATAGATCTACCAATAGAAGTACTAGATTGTTCTAGAACATTCTATGTATGTTCTATTAGAAGTCCTCAAAAAAATGTGCACTCTATTAGAGTATTACAATAATATTGAATTAAATCATGCAATGAAATACATTTATAAGTCTGTCTTCAATAATCATCACTGTATCTACATAGAAAAGAAGAAATGTGAGTAAAAACAAACCTCAAAGTCAGCCATAGGCTGGTTTTGGGGCCTTATAAAGTACAAAAAGAAGTGAAATCCACATCAAAACAGCTGAGCTATGAAAAAATGGTGCGGCCTTAAAAAGCTTGGGTGAAATCAAAAGTGGCAGCCAAGAAATGGCTGCAATGATGTTAATGCTAAAAAAAATAATAATGGCTGTGTGCATTGTTAAAATTTATTAGCATTGACATCATTACGGCCATTTCTTGGCTGCCACTTTTGATTTCACAACTTTTTTCACCCAAGCTTTTTAAGGCCGCACCATTTTTTCATAGCTTGGCTGTTTTGTGTGTGGATTTTAATTAACAAGACTAAACACTGACTGACTCCACCCAACTTTAGGCTTTGTGTGGAAAAGAAATTGCCTATAGACACTATACTCATAGCAATGAATAATTTCTGGTATCAGCACTATCACTTCGTTTTGTCTCTGTGTGTATGGCTTCTCATAGTAAATCAGGATTGTGGGCTTACGGGATGAAGTATACTCACCATTAGGGCTGGGAGATTATATCGATTATGGGATTAATCGTGATTGTGTCTGAACATCATGATGTTGATATGTATTATATGAACATCATGATGTTATGACATCACATGTAAATAAATTCAGAATGGTGAAACATACTATTGTGGAAGAGCTTGATCTGGAAAACAAGCCTTCTGAGACAGTTCATTGTGTGAATAAATCTTCCACTAAAAAAGCTTACCTGTTACAAACCATTGAATTTCTAAGGACACTATTATTCAGTTTACTGTTTGTATTGAACTATAACTGGTCTGATCGGTTGCACACAATTTCACCTTGTTTTGTAATTTATACGAAGTTGTGCATATACGATAGTTTGATGCATAACATCGTAATTGTTATCATAATCGTGATATGTTGCATTCTACAATCGTGAAGGTAGCAAAATTTCATAATTGCTCAGCCCTACTCACCATGCAGAGATGCTATGCATGATCTACGTGTAAGTGCTGCTGCAGCCTTAAATAATGCTACAGCACAGCCCTAGGAGCTCACACAATGGAATCCTGTAATTTTACCATTATACAGCTTCTTTAGTACATGGAACTGCTGCCTGAAATGGTGAAGAGAACTTCAAAAATTTATCGAGGTGTATGGTTGGTGATTTGTGAAATACAGACGTATTAATAAGATGTGGCCAGTAAGGATGGCTACAATATAGTATTTAGCACGAAAAGGTGGATAACTTGCTGTACATGAGTGAAACCAAAACATAACATGAAGATGAACAAATTGGTAAATTTCAGTTCTGTCCCAAATACACATATTGTTTCCTTTTCACTTGATACTTACTAGTGGATATATACTCATTGCAAATAACCACCAGAGGGTTGGAGGATACTTTCCAAGGTGGCTTTTAGGTGTGCATTTATTTATACTTTTTACAAAAAACATGGGTGATCCCTTTATGAACCCACTATTGTGGTTCGTGATAATGTTGCGGCAAAGGATGCTTTGGTCACTTGGGCAAATAGTTGCTCACTGTTGAAGGAGCATGTTCGTTGTTGACTGGACAACTACTTTAGCACAACTCAAGCACAACTGATAAAGGTACAAGATATTTATATCCCATTGTGTGGCACTAAGAGTAAATATTACTCTTGGTGGCACACAAAGTGCTGTCCTGGGTGGTAACTGTCCTACTTATCGCCCTAATGTGTGGACTGTCACTTACAGCATGTGGAGCAAACCTCATAACCAATCATATTGTGCAAGTAAAGAGAAGTAGACTTAGCAGAATATGTATACATTACATAATGTTTAGTAAACTACAGTGACCATGGTGCGTGTTTACTAATGGGTACACTTGGTATTGGTTATCACCCACATCCTCAGCTTTGCCTCAGACACCGGTGATAACTGTAATATTGCCATCCCCTTCATACTGGGATATAACATATTAACTCTTTGGCCCCAAAGTTAATTTAACAAGTGTTGCAAATGTCACTATAGTGGCTCTCACAACATGCATGCATTCAAAAGGCACCTATCTCGTACATGGAATATGCTATGAGTAAACGGTTTGGCTAAGGCTCAAATGAATAGTGGTTTACTGTATTCGAATATTCGCTCAGCTCTAATGAAATTAGTCGAATAATTGGTGTAAGGCCAATGAAACTTGATTAGCAGTTTCGCGTCATCGCCCGCATGCTTTTGATACACCCGCATGGGGTTTCATTATTGGAATTTCAGATTGAAATACTCTAATAGAGCAGTCACTTTTACTCTAATAAAGCAATCAGCTATACTCTAATGGAAAAATCATTTGTTATATGGATTAGTAATGTACTTTAGCTATTTGATGCAAGAGTAATCAATGTAGATCTCACTTTTTTGGCAGAAATCTTCATGTTTGGGATGTGTGTTGTGCTTTTGGAAAATAATGAATAATAACCGCCCGCCCTCATCAAATTTTCAAAAATCTGAGCGAGAAACTGGTAATCAAGTTTCATTGGCCTAAGGTTTCATTGCAATTCAGTAATTAAGGTGGCCACTACCAAGAAACCTACAAATAACCACAAACAGCTTTGTGGCTTCGTATGAATAACTTTACTAAGAAAGAGATACCATAATTCCCTTTCTGAAAGGATTATCACAGCGATACTGTGATAGAAAGTGATTGTAACAAAGTAGAAGTACCTGGAGTAAGCCACAAATCCGTACGAAGTCTTGCGCTTACCGTGGAAATAGTACATCTTCACCAATTAGTGGCTGCCTAATTCTATTACTAGTAGTAATTCTATTACTACTCTTCGCTTTATCGCCATAGTCCTTTCCTTTTCGTTACTTTCATTAGCATCGATCATGTGTCACCATATAAATGATCACGTGCGAATAATCGTTTGTTAATTTTATTATTCGGCTACAAAGCAAACGAATATTAATCCGAATATTTGGCTAATCGTTTGAGCCTTAGGTTTGGCCCACGTTACTCTGCAAGTAACAGCCATTTTCTTAAGGTTGATCTGAACATTGTAACATAATCGAGAGTAATATAAGGCGAATTTGAAGTTTCATTTTAAAAAACTAAAGTCACTATAGAAGTTATCCATTTGACATCACACTAAATATGTTCCGTATAATTACAGGTTATCTTTGTGAATACGTGAAGCAAGAGTGAGTTACAAGCCGAAGAACGCTAGTGAAAATAAGAAAGCTGTGGTCCTCTACGCATTGTGCTGTACTTTTCTCGAGTACACTGTTCTCTTTCACTCTGTAGCTTCAGTCTCTCAACTTGTGTGCGTGCGCCCACTGCACTTATAATTAGTCACCAATCAATACAAATCACCGAGTCATTTGAATGATGGTATAGTATAGTTCGACACTCTCCCTACGCCATTATAAACTTTTGGTGATATTTAATGATCTTAGTGATGTAAAAGGATGTGTGTACTGAGTTCATTATCGATCTGCTGAAAGTGAATGGTGTTATAACTTCTGTTAATTTTGCTACAGTGTACTAAACAACAACAACAATACTTAACAATAATTCACAAAATGCAAATGCAAACGTTAGCACCCATAACCTCTACAGCTCACTATACAACAAAAGAAATCCCTTGAGGGGAATTGTTCTATACAATGCCCCCCCTGTACTTTTGTTATCATAGTGACATTTAATTTAGGATTTAATGTAAGAATTTAATTACACAGATGGAAAACCCCAATTTTACTCTCTATCGAAGTTGCAAAACTGTGTCATTTTATGTGTTGAAGTGCACTGATAGAAATCGTCCTGGACTAAGTCCTTAACTGCTTGTTTTACAGCATCTGAATGTGTATACTTTAGCAGCCAAGTAAGACTCTTTTCCTATGTCACTGCACAAACCCATATACATCACTCAAATATATATATATGTACTCTTCATCAGTGTTGGGACAGTTACTTCATAAAAGTAACTAGTTACAGGTACATACATATTACATATTATTTGCAACAGAGCTATTTAGTTACAGTTACATATTACCCATAAAATAAAGTAACTATAATAATATTACATAATATATTACTTTGTGTCCACAGTCTTAAGCTGTCACGTGTGAAACTGCCACCTTATCATGTGACATGATTGCGTTGTTGGGCAATGTGTAAATCTTGGTTATAAGTAAGAAGCTGGTGAATAAGCTTCATTCAGTAGGCTTCATTACTTCATTGTGGCTAGGCGTATCACTAACGAGATTAGTAACTTCGTTACTTGTAATAATATTATGTAATGTTAGATTGGTTACAGTAACTATATTACTTAGGTAACACGTTACATTTGTAAGTAAAGTAACTTGAGTTATATTACCTGTTTTTATAGCATATTTCGTTATATTACTTAGTTACCACAAAAGTAATAATCATTACATAATGCGTTACATAAGTAACGCATTATCCCGAACACTGCTCTTCATCAAGTAATCCGACAAATTAAAATTACATAAACTAAAGTACGAGAAAGGTTATGATGCCTTGTTTAAAGGACGGTGTAATTTTGAAATGGGCAAAACCTATACCTATGTTGAATCCAGGAATACGCTTTGACATGCTACACAATTCTAATTAAAAATCACCATACAATATAGAGGCTTTCTGGACTTTCAATTATTATGTAGTTACCATTTAAGTGTCTTTGTGGTCTAAGAGTTGAAAGGCAAGTTGTAATATGTATGTAACTATAGTAACTGCTGGTTGTTAATATTTTAAACTTTTAACTACAGGATTACCAACAAGCACTACCCTTGCATTAGTTGTACCAGTTGTCCAGCCTGCACATATATGTCTGGCACCACTTTTAATGTTGGGATGAAGTGTATAGAATGTAGTGAACACAGAATGTGTAGGAAAATGAGAGGAGTCACAGTAACAAAAAGTGCAAAGACATTTAAATTTACTTTCACCATAAAATTGCTGGTATATGACTGGACCACTTTTTGGGGTACAGTAGCATAATGACAGGGCTGGTCACTTGGAACAACATTCATACTACTTATATTCTAAATCATCAGTGTTGAGAGGATGGCCGCCAGCATACTTCAAAAGTTAACACCATATACAATGAATCATGCTCTCAGATGTATCTGATTGTTTATTAGATCAGAGTAGCTGACTGCTCTTTTATAGTGCCTTGAACTTAAAAGAGTAGAGAGGCTAAAGTCCTTCTATAAGGAATTTTATAAGGAGTCCTATAAGGTGTTCCTAATTTTTCACACTTGTTGGTCATCATTTTGTAACACAATTCATCATCAGTTAATCATATAACAGCCAAACATGCACTCATATTCTGATCACTACAGCCATTTCACTAGGAAATAACTTAATGGAATTGAGGATGGGGGGATAGTTTTGAGAGTAAACAGGGCAATGGTGTCAAGATCTGTGTGCTTATCACACCACAGGATCAAGGAAGGCATGGGGGTATGTCCACCAGGAAAGTTTTTTGTATTTTTGACTCTCTTACATTGCTTCTGGTCATTCTCAGGTGACCAGAAAATCTCACTGTTTCTGATACTTTCTGATGTACTTTCATTTAAACTATTGTCCCCTGCACTCCTGACCCCATCTAAATGAATGTGTGTGTTTCCTGTTTCACTACCCTACACTTGGAGAACAATACGTAAACTTACCTTATATGTACAGATTTTTGTGGTACATAATTTTTAATAATTTTATAGTATTAATTTGAGGATCACTTGTTTTCCACTTAGATTACCTATTATATAGCAATTTGCCAATCCTGATAATCATTAATTTTCGAGGATGAAAATTATCCATGAAATCCACAAAAATTATGTCCCTCAAAAATTTGTACGTATACAGCACTTTGATTGTTGGATGTGTAGTGCAAAAATTCCATTTTATTTTTACATAATAAGCAATACCAAGAACTCATCAAATCCTATATGGACAAGGGAGTATGTTAACTCAGTAAACAGAGAAATTCAAACATGGCTGCCTTGTACTATAATAAGTAACTTTAAAAAAATTCCTAATGAGGATGTTATGTGGAGGCGCATGCTTGAGTATGTCATGCATCTGCTGTAATGAAGCGAAGCTATGGAAATGAAGTTCAATAGCACGATGGAGGAACAGTAGCACAGGCTTAGCAGAGCAGTCTTTCTCTAGTCTGTGTATTGTACGCATTGAATCCTATGGAAAAGGGAGCGTGTAACTCCATACTGTACACTACCAATACTACGGGCAAATTCAAGCATGACATCCAGTGTTAACGCATACACTGAATGGGCTTGTTACTTCATTGTCTTGTTTGAAGGTAGCAAAACTGCTTCAATAGGACGATCGTCTAGTCAAAGGTAAGTTTGGAATAGTCAAGTGGAGTAACTTTGCATGATTAGCGACTGTACCCAGCAAATTGATATTTTCACACGAAAGGAAATGCAACACAAAGTTACATACCATATTGCCTGGAATTGTGGCCTAGGCAAAACTATGAGTACTTGAACCTAGCATTTATTGTGGTTACGATGCTATTTACAGTACCATGGTGACTATGTGAGATCAGGTGTTATTAACTGGCCATATTTTGAGACAATACAGTAAGAAGTGTTTTCTATTTGACATGTTTGCAAATACAAGTATCAACTCTGTGATAGAATTTTCAGCCAGTCAGTCCAGTACTTTTGCCAGTCTGCCTGTCAGTAAATATATTTGTCTGTTCATAATAAGCTTTGTGTGAACTAATCATTTAAATCTCAATCAGTGGTAGTTAATAGTCTGCAGCTATACGCTCTAATATATTGACATGTAACACCTTTTCATTGATGTTTCTTTCCAATAGGTAAAGATTGGACTGAAATGGTGGACGGTTATTCCAAAAGATGGCGAGCTGAGGTTGAACAGTTCTTAGGTTCAGTGAAGACTCCAGTATTAGTAGTAAAATATGAGAACTTGCTCACTGATTTACATACTGAATTGAAAAGGATGATGGAATTTTTGAACTTTCCCTACACAGAAGATGACTTACAGTGTACCATCAAATCTACAATTGAAGGTTTTCACAGAAAACACAAAGGAAAAGTTACTGATCCATATACTCCAGAGTTAAGATATATTGTATCAACACAAATTCAATTGGCTAATAAAATATTACGTTTATATAACATCAGTTACTGAGTATGTCATATAGTTGTTGTCTGTACCTGCAAGAGTTAATATTTGTTTTGCTTTTTTTACCAAAATTTATTATTGCAATAATACCGCATAGATATATTTTAAAGGAAATTATTCAGTAACAAAATTTATAGACTACTTTTATCAGGAACCAACTCATTAATGCTGCAAGGTGCCTTGTGGATCCTATTTTTATTACTACTATAGTAAACTTAAAATGAAACGGTGGAATATCTGGCAGTTGATTGAACCTTGAAACATCATGCTAGAAATGATTTTTGCATACCGAGTGTTTTATTAGAGGAACTTATGCACGTACACCTTCAAAGTTTTGTATTTCTCAGTTGTCTCCAGGGAGTTGTGGTTCCCTGTAGCTAGTGTAAAGAAATGATGTGATAGGGAAAGTGTCTAACTAATCGAGCATGTCAAGCCAGATTTCTAAGTGGTCAAAAATCAGAACAAGGTGTTGTCAGCTTATCTGTGTAAGGTATAATGTATTAATATTACCTTGTTATGTTTGTGTAATGATGAAATTAATCTGACAAATCTATCAACTATAATTCTTCAACCTTTAAGTGCATTTCGGTCTTTGATTTTCATTGAGCAAATAATTCTGTCAAATTAAAGTATATATTTATTTATAATTCCTCTGTCAGAATTGACAATTCTGTATCTGTTGTATGGTAATGTATTTTCCAGTGTGCATGGTGCCCCGTGGGTGGAGTTCTTAATTGAGTTCAGTTGGTGACTCTATTTAGCTGCCAGCATCATTTTGACTATACAAGATACTTTGATATCACAAAACTTTAACCCAGCTATGTAAGTGTTTTGAAGCGTGGCTATTATAAGTATCTTAAGATTCTGCAAATTAAGGACACAATTGTAATAGAAAAAACATCTATGATCATATTATGTGACTGAATAGAGAATTTGGATGTGTGTGGAAGAACCTTTTCACAATTTCATTCACAATTCCATTCACATTACAAGGACAATGATTTTAGTCCCAGACCCTATACTTTTTACTTCTGAGCAAGATAACTAAATCTCTGTATGTGTTTCATAGCTATACCGTACAATATTTAGGTGACTGATCCAAATGGAATGTACATAGACAGACTGACAGATGGCTTTTCATAGATAAAAGAGACTAGATATTTATGGAGTGTGATTTATTAAGTCCTATTATAGTCACAATGGCAGCTTTAATTAATTAATACATCAATTTAGTCAACTGAAAAAATCTGCTAACTAGCTAATTTTTGTTATGATTTTTGGGAGCTACAGTATATTATGAGGTAATAAATACCTAGGTCTTCCAAGTCATGTCATTATGATATTGATATTTTGAAATGCACACGATCTATTGCAGTGGTGATCATGCCATGCACTGAGGCCTACCATGTCTGATAGTCATGTCACTGCTTAATAAGCCACTGGGCCTGTGAAAATTGGCCATAATAAAATTCACCTAATTAATGCAGTAGTCTTGACCACTATACCACTGACTATCACCAAGGTTCACTATATCACCTAATTCTATCCTTAGTTCTGTTGTTTATTTCTCTATAGGTGTAAAACAAGTTACATCTTTTGCAAAACCAAACTCAAGCAAGTAACCGAAGCTATATAAATAATTATTGTCATTGACTTATGTATTCTCTTGTGTGTGTTTTTTGTAATTTCAGGTCATTATTGTTCATTCGAATTCCTGAAAAATAAAATTCTGGTGCATAATAAAAACTCGCAAATAATTTACGAGGCGCTTTGGATTATTGCCACACCTCTGAATGGTACTGTGTACACATAGGCGTCCCCCCAAAAATAATAATTGGCTAGCCATTTCAAGCGGGATTTCAAGTCTACTATTTATTTGTTTGTTTTACTGTGCAGAAATCACACAAGATTATATCTCACAGATATAATTACTTCAGTTATTACAAAACTGAAGGAGAATTAACTACATGGGGGGGGGGGGGGGGGGGGGGGGGCAGTTCCAAAGTTTAATTACTGAGGGGGGAAAGGAAAATTTATGTGAATCAATGTTCGTCATTAGTTGGTGAAAATATCCATTCCTTAATCGAGGGTCACAAGGTATAAAGAAATCTTCATGGATACCGATGTGCATGGTCATTAATAATCTTGTATGTACATCATTATGAGTTTAGCTCTGACTCTTCTCTGTGGTAGTGTAGGTAGACCCTAGTGTAGTCACCATAATATTAGAAACACTGGAGTATTATTTAGACAGAATCCAATCTGGCAGCTCTCTTCTGGATGGCTACAATTTTGTTTATGTTGATTGTGTGTGGGGATCCCAAACAGGTGATGCATATTCCACAATCAGTCTAACCAATACTTTTGTAACAATTGCACTTAACACGACTTGGGTAGTGACGTAAATTTCTGTGCAGAAAGGCATTGATTTGGTTAGCTTTATTAACAATTTTTTGAATACCAAGTGAGCTCGCTGCCAATGGTAACCCCTAGATAAGTAGCAGACAAAACTTCCTTGATTAGTGTGTGTTCTCAATGCAGTAAGTACGCAAGATTTTGTCACTCTTAAAAACTCACATTTTTGAGGATTGAATGACATCATCCAAGTGTGTGACCATTGAGCTAGCATGTCCAAATCTTGTTGCTAAGTAGTATATACAGTTGTCTGCAGTGTTGTATTTTAGTACTGTGCAAGACCTCAAAATAGAGTATAAAAAGCACACTGTAGTACATAGTAAAGATTTATAATGTTCTATGCTTGATGCATTACAGATTCCAGAAGATTGTTCCATTATCGAATTGTTGAAGGAAAAAAGCAGTAGTGGTAGGAGTTAATTCTGTGGGAGGTGGTAAAAATCTCAGTTGATGCCCTCCTGTATAGCTAAGCAATGTTGTTTGTGACTGACATAGAAGCAAATCGCACAAGTAAGAATACACTGTTTTACTACTATAAATGCTCTGAAAGAACGTTTTAGCTACTAGTTTTCAAAAAATTTCTTGGGGGAGCGTGCCCCCAGGCCCCTAGCTCTGGCCCCCCCTACCATGAGGTGTTTGGTATGCCTATGGTACAGTATCCGTCTGTGTGCTGTGGGTATTTCACTCCATTGATGACATGTTGTAGGCCCTTCACCCCCGAGTTGGCACCGTGACAGTGCTAGAGGTGACATCATTCGGGGGCTCGCATCATTCGCGGACAAGCATCTGACAAGTGCTCTCACTAGACAACAATTTGAACTTTAAACATTACCAACATCAGCGAGCCACAGCAAAGGTTGGTAAATCATTGCAAGCCATGAACTCAGTGTATTTCTTCAAACTCTCCGGAGCAAAGGTATACAGAAGAATGCATGGCCCTGGCTATGAAGTGCTCGGTATCAAGTTTTACGTAAATGGCTATGCTTTGAAACTCAAATTGGCAACTTTGTTACTGATCATGACTTTGGGGTACCCAACTTGAATCCTACACTGTTCATTGGTGTTCAACCGGCAATCACTGGTTTGTACAGTCAAAGCAGTTTGTAAACATAACAAAATGATGGAAATGTGGTTATGCCATTTTAGTATGAGTTTTCAGACAACTGGTAAAACTGTTGCATTAGTCAGCTTCCCTGGATTTGGTAACTCATGGGTGCGACACCTAATAGAGACCACTACTGGAATTTATACTGGTGCCTACAATAGGGTTTCCAATGTAAAAATTTGACTTCTTCAAAATAATTTGCTAACTGCTGTTACATGTTGGACTACTTTGATACAAAAGTAATCCTTGAGTTTAACCTTAATCAGTTGAAGGTAAGCTGTTCCACAATGTGGGTATGCGATTAAAGTACAAGTTCATTGTGTTGTTTGTAGATGCTGTCTTATACTAGTTTGAATTCTAGTGTTATTCCAACTGACACATAAGATATTCTTGTCTAGTCTCCAAGAGTTAAGATGATTGGTACTGTGGCTAAATCTATTATACCCCCTGCAGCTGTCAATTTGGTTTCCAGGGTTAGTAATACTTCAACTGTATACAACATCTATATAATAGTTTTCCAAGGATGAAGTAGATGTACATAATCCATGCACATAAAGCATTAGACAGTGTGCCACATAATGAACTGTTGGTCATGAAACTTTGCAATTTGAGCATAATTTACTGGAACCTTCTGGAAGCAGTTTAAGTCATAGGGCCCAATTAGATGTGTGGCAAATGATAACTTTTTATCTCAGTCAATGCCTATACATGCAGGTGTACCACAAGGAAGTATACTTGGCCCTTTACTTTTCTAGTAAATAGATGAAGCAAAGGAGTGTACAAGGGAGCTTGCATAGTTTTTCAGGACACTAGGAGCAGTGTAGTTAATTCCAGTGGCTTTTTGTAGATTGAGATTTACAAGAGCACTAAGAGACTTTGTGAATTGTTTGATGTCATAGAAACATATTATTTTTCTGTGGGATATATTTTTCATTGATAGAGATATGTGACCAGATCTGCAAAAAGGAGAATTATAGCCTTTCCAAATTTGATGAGTCATAATTCATTGTGTGTTTATCCTGTTGTCTTAACATTACATCCAAGAGTGGTGTTATGTTATAATTAGGAGTCCCCTTTTTTTCAGATCCAGTCACATAATCATTTCATTGACATATTTCTTGGTTGTCATAGAGACATATTTCCCCTTTCTGCTACCTCACAAATCTGCAATTTGTCCAAATCTTCACACTATTCAGAACAGTCTTCCAGTTTGTGTACCTGCGGCTGCTTGGTGCCATTCCTGGGACCTTCGGCTTTCCACAGCAAAGGGTGTCTCCATCTGGCTGACCTCACCCCACACTGCACCAAGTCAGCATTTCATGATGCCATTGCTCTACTTTATTGGTGGTCTCCTGGATTCGCTGTGCTTTCTCAGTTAATCATGTGCTATCTTGTCCCAAGGGAGTTCTGCTTTCTATCAGCGACCCTAACCCTAATGTTAACACTATACTTTTCACATCCCCTAAAGTTGAATGCTTGGGGCAACTACTAGAGGTGTCCCCTAAAGTCGAATGCTCGGAGCACTATTAGACGCGTGCCCTAAAATCGAATGCTTGGGGCATACCACATTGGTGTCAATAGCTGATACCACCGGGATACCGGTGGACATAGACTCTTCGAAATTTTTTAACAATGAATTATGCAACTTTATTAATTCTATATGAAGCCTTTTTTGTATACAGGAGAAGCAGAATTGAGGGGTAGGTAACAACCTGAAATTTCGTAGATCACCTCTGAAAGTATTTCTGAAAATGAAATATTGCCTGAATTTTTATTTTTTTAAACTGTAATGAATAATTTGAAATATTGAATACAACACATAACACCAATTACAAGTAAAATGGTAACTAAATACAAAATTAACTCTACTACTACAATTACAGTACCACTACAACTACTACTACTACTGACTAAGGGGATTGTCATCATCAGACTCCTGTAGAGCCCAACATCTAAGGATCATCCTTGCATTGTAAGTCCATAAGGCAACAGACACTGAGTTGTTGGAGGAGATTCTTTCGTGCCAACTTGGGAGGAACACCACTGCGGGGGGTGGTTCGGTCAGCAATATGATGGTGTTTAAAGATCGCAAAGCAAATGGGGTCCAGAGGGCTCAAGTTACCTACGGTGGCCGGTTCCGGGAGTTTCTCACTTTATTTCTCAGTTATGTCCAATAAATTTCCCATTTATTTCTCATTTCTCGATTATTTTCTCAAATATTTCTCCTTTCTCGCTTATTTTATTGATTATTTCTCAGTTGCCTTCCCAGTTATTTCTCAGTTAGCGTCCTATTTCTTATAACTGTCTCAGTTACCTTCTCGATTTTTTCTCAGTTCTTTTCTCGGCTATTTCCCGTTTCTCAGTTACCCTCTTGATTATTCCCAGTTACTTCTCAACTGGATGGCATTCAATAAACGCTGTGGTGAACTGTGTGCACAGTTAATTCAAACGGATCAATTTGACCTCCATGGGTAAATTTAAACTACATTTTTTTTGTTAAAATGACCATCTAAAAATGGTTATAACTAGGGTAGGCATTTGAACTAAATCAGTCAAAATAACTAGGATAGGTCAATAAACTGTTCACTTAGGATGTTGAAATAACATACAGTATTTGGGTAATTTCAGTGTGTATTTTCAAGTCTACTATGGTGAAGATTAGATGACCAGCTCAGGGGCGGATCTAGGATTTATAAAAGGGGGGGCTAACTCAAGGTACTAATCTCTTGGGTAGAGGTAGCGAAGCACACTTCCCAGCATGCGAAGCATGCTGGAACTAGGGGGGTCTGGGGGCATGCCCCCCTCCAGGAAAAATTTGAAAAATAGATGCTAAAACACTGCAATTTGGAGACATTTCCACATAAAATTCATAATATTTTCTGCCTGTAGATATTTTATATACTGCCTTTAGATTATAGGTATGGCTCTCTGAAGCATTTTGCTAATGGAAAAGTTTGGGTAGGTACAGACAACCAAGTACATGATGCACCCCTCTCACAATTGCACAACACTGAATAGATGCATGTTAGAATAATAATGTTGAAAGTGGAAAATTTTGAAATTTGAACAATACAAGATTGAATCTGAGAGCATTTTCAATGGAAATTGTGAACCTGAATTAAGTATTGTCATACACAAGTAGATGAATGAAGCCCTTTAAACAGACCAATTCATTTCATTGCATGTATAGGTGCAGGCAGATTTGGAAAAATTTCATAACAGAACCAACTACATGTTTCCAGTGAATGTTCTATTAGAGTAGTTAGCTGACTGCTCTATTAGAGTATCTCGATCTTGTAAACCTCTAATGCTGATTCGGGTCCTTGTTGCATAAATTTTAGCATAAATCCACTGATAATACCTTGGAAAGATGTTTATAAGGTGGTTTTATGGGTATTTGTATTATTAGTGATCATATAATTATGCTAAGACAAAATTTCATTATAATACTCAGCATATTGATCAAGTAAAGCCTAAATATGAAGGGGGGCCTTCAGCCCCCAAAGCCCCCCTCCCCCCCCTGGATCCGCCCCTGCAGCTACATGGTTAAATTTACAGTACACTGGCCGTTATAACATTTGTTACATCCCACAATCAAAAGTGAACATGGTGAACATAAGTTTTATATACAATTTGAAAACTCAGTCTATAAGATCAGGTATGTTTAAAGTATTAAGATGCAGTATGTAACAATTATTGTGAATATGTGTCATAGATAGATTAATGTATGTTATTACTAATGATGACGGACTTGTTAATTAGTGTAAACAAACAAACAAATAAACAAATTTTTTGTGTGGTGAGTTAATTTTGCCACAGATGGTTAAAATGACCATGATGGCAAGGTTATTTCAAACACTTGGCTAGAAGTTGAAGAGACTTTAGAGCATCTGGGTAATATGACTATATCTTACAAAGTTACAATAAACAAGTACATACTTGGGTCATTACTACCAAAAACTCAGTCGTTTGAATTGCAGGTAAAACAACCCAAAAATTTGGGTCGTCGTACCCATTTGAATTTACAGTGTGGCTCGTTTACTCTGGGAACAGAATCGAGTGAACAGAATGATGTAAAATGACCAACTCGGCAGGGTGGAGGCTAGGGAAAGTTGGTCACTGGGAGATGATCATGATGATGATGAGCCGGTTACCCAATAAAGTTAGTGTTGGCAGTGCAAATTTGGAACCAGCTAGGTGCTTATGTGGCTGAAAATGAAATGAAAACAGATGCTGGGTAGCTATATTAATAGAATGATTAATTTTGTTGTGATGTGACATGAAGCATACGAGCATTGTTGTATAAATTATAGTTTATAAAATTTACACATTCTCAAATTATGGGAAATGCACAATGTTCAGTAGAATCTGTGTTGAATAAGTTACGAACATAAGGAATGGGATAATGGGTGTGCATGCATGGTAGGGAAGGGTGAGTAGTAGTAGCTACTGTTGAGTGTCCAGGATGTACTGTATTTGGTGAGGCTATTCCGGTGGGTGGTGTATGAAAAAGAGGTGTTATTGCATGACAGGAAGCTGTTAGCAACTGTACTGTGGTAGTTTATTTATTTAAAACTTTACAGTGTAAACAACAATGGTATACAGGGGAATTTGATATGTTGATGTAGATAACTTTATGAGTTTGTTACACTGATGGAATACTGGCATCCTGTGCCAGTACCCAATCTACATTACTTATAATTACACTTTAAGTAAAATTATAATTACTTAACTTACAAATTACACCTAACATAAATTATAAATTACATAATTTGCAGTTACCAGTTGAAAATTACTTGACTGTAGTGATCAGGACTAGAGAGTTCATGAAGGAGTTGTTTATACAGGAGCCACAGGGGCATAGATAATGCAGTTTGTGAGAATCAGTGGGATTGAAGTTGGCAGTGATGTGTTTCCAAAAGAACAATTTTATTTGATTTTTGATGGTAAAAGCATGTTAATGATTGGTAAAGAGTTACATAGTCTGCATATACAATCAAAATAAAAGTAGTTGTAAAGCTTGTTGATGAAGAACCTGAAGGTTATTTGATATTCGGGTATGCACTGTCGAACAGTTTATTAAACTGATGATTAATGTTACAGATATCAGAGTCACTGGAGAGTTCTTGAAGCAATTAAAGGCATGGGTGCTAAAGTGACCCAATCTTGTGCCACCATTTGCTTAGCAGCAGAAGAAATGGCCTTGTCAAGTAGCTCTAAAGTATCCTCTTATTCTTTCATAGTAACACTCAGGAATTGAGGATCCAATGGTGGAAATGAGCTCACTATATCGAATTTGATAATTTGACTAAGGGTTGTGGATCTAGAGAAAATTTCTCTACAACCAACAAAAAAACTTGCTGCAAAAAAAAAACATTATCGATCATCTTGCTAGAAGCAATGAACGAAAATGCAATAATAAAGATTAACAGAATGCGGGTATATCTAGTATATTCAAACTTCATAAGGGTTTTATAATTCTCCATTACTCCTTAATGTCTATAGGCATATTTTACATATATACTCAATAAGCATTGTCTTACATACATTGAAAACTCCATCTACTGACCAACACCATTTTCACAGCTGCCTCCACCATGCTTTCATTCTGCTATATTGATAAAAAGCATAATATTTTAATACAAAAAACAACAACACAGGTTGTGGTTAAACCATTACTTTTAGAATGTTTAGCATACACTTCCAAGGGCAAACCCAGGGGAGGTCTCTAAGGTTTTGAGATCTCCCCATCAACTTCAAAATTAGTAGATAAATTACATAGCTGAAAGAGTCAAAATACTCTAATAGAGCAGTCACAGAATCATATTAGAGCAATCAGACAAATATGAAAGTACAGTCCCTCTGTTATCTGAACTCATTGGTGTGTTCAAATATAGTATGTATATATAAGTTTGACTGATTAAAAGATAATTGTCGAGAAAATTTCAGTGGTCAATCAGATGATTAATGGTGACAGTAAAGGTTTCAAAGGCAGACATGTGCAGTTTGGCTTCATTGCAAGTTCGAAAAAGTGTCATAACAAACTATGGCTCCTATGGTACGGTGAGCGGTCATAAATGTTGTGTAACTAAATGAAATATATTTAGTGGGTCAAGCAGTACTACAAATGAGCCAGATTTTGAACTATCACAATTCCATCAATGAGTTAATAAATACTTTTAGAGCTCAGCTCCACATGTAAATGCTTATAGCCTTATTCAATTACTAATAGAAGCACACCGTAGACAAAATGCTCTAATCGAACAGTCATTCCTATCATTCAGATAATGGAATATTTGATTAATCAGTGACCAAATATTGGAGGATCCACTATAAGATGTGATTATTATGCATGTGATTCTGTGATTATAGCAACTACGTATATAGTACTGTGTACAGAGCAGTATAATGATGTTCCTAATCCCTGATATTATGGTATGCGTACTCCTGGAACCGGCCACCATACAGTGCATATATACTTCACCTGATATGTCCTGTAGTAGCTGTCTATCATGGAATCAGATGCGGGAATCATTACTACTGTGATGTGTGGCGAAATAGATGAAGCGGACAGCTCCCCTCTCTCCTAGGATGAGGGAGGCCTTTGTTTTTAAAATACCGCAGCAACCTTGATCCAACTTCTCAAATATGGTCAACAGTGTGACGTCTCATAAGGATCTTGGTATTGTATTCAATAACCGCCTAAAGTTCCAAGATCATACCATTGAGATTACTGCTAAGGCTAATTGTCTCTTGGGGATTATTAGGAAGTCCTTTGAATATTTGGAGCCGGATATGTTGGTGAAACTGTTTGTGTAAATAGTACGGCCCACACTGGAATATAGTAACTCTGTATGGGGGCCACCATTTATTTTGGATCAGAGAAAGATTGAAAAGTCCAACGAAGAGCTACCCATTTGTTACCAACACTGGCTGATAAATCCTACTCTGAAAGATTATCCTTACTACAATTGCCATCCTTAGCTCATCGACGACTAAGAGGAGATCTTATTTTGTTATACAAAATTCTAAGCAATTATTTTAGTTCACACTTTCACTACTTCTTCACTTACACTAATACCATCACAAGGGGACATCAATTTAAGTTATTTAAATCATTTTCAAGATTAAAATGTAGATCTGATTATTTTTGTAATAGGATTATCAATGACTGGAATGGCTTATCTGACTATGTTGTAAATGCTAATTCAATTAATTGTTTTAAATCATTATTAGATTCTCACTTAGCTAATTCTAGATTTATTTTTGTATAGCCATCTTATGATTGTACAAATTTTGTGTTGAACTGTTATACAGGTAGTGCCTTTACCGGTAATTAATAATACTAATACAAATATTACGTTGGTAAAAAAATTTGCATAATTAATTTTTGTTGGATGTTAGCTTCGATGAAATACTTTTAACGGTTTATAAATATAGAAATACAGTAACTGAATCAGATGTTGTATAAACGTAATATTTTATTGGCCAATTGAATTGTGTTGATACAATTAAAGTTTTCTTTGTTCTGGAGTATATGAACATTTCCTTTGTGCTTTCAAAACTTTCAATTGTAGATTTGATGGTACACTGTAGGTCATCTTCTGTGTAGGGAAACTTCAAAAATTCCATCATTCTTTTCAATTCAGTATGTAAATCACTGAGCAAGTTCTCATATTTTACTATATACTAATACTGGAATCTCTAAGAACTGTTCAACGTGAGCTCATCATCTTTCAGAATAAATGCCAACCAGTTTATTCCATTGTTTACCTGTTAGAAAAGATATGTAATTATTTAACGAAAAAGTGTAAATGTTTAATCATAGCTACAATGTGATTCAAGACTATTAGCTACCACTGATTTAGATTTGTATTTCATTGAATGATCAGTCCACACAAAGCACATTATGGACAGACAGACACATTTGTTGACAGACAGATAGACAGAATGGCTGACATTCACAAGGACTGACTGGTTGATCACATACATGCATGGCAGTGCACATGTGCACGCACACACATATACTATGTGTACACACACACACACACACACACACACACACACACACACACACACACACACACACACACACACACACACACACACACACACACACGCACATACACACACACACACAACTGATTCTTAACAACACTAAAGAATAAGTGACTGAGTTATAAACCAAAATTTCAACTGATGCTTGTATTTGCAAAGTTTATTTGGACATGCCAAATTGAAACACTTACGGGTATGTACCTTTGTGTCTCATTTCCTGTTGCTTCAGCTCAAAGGTGTCGATTTGCCAGTAGTGTGTCACTGGCTCTGGGTATTGCCTATCATGTAGGATCGAGTAGGAAAAAATACATCACCTGTAATTTTTGCATCACAAAGTCAGAGCTTGTCAAATTAAAGGTACCAGTTTCATGCTCTGTGTTAAGCAAGGGGCTACCAATTAGCTACTCCCTTAATAAATATTCAGTAAAATAAAAAGTTTCTGTCATGAGCAACTTTCTTGGCAGAGAGAATGCTGAAGGGTGAAAAAGACTTGTGAGTAGGTTCTAATTGGTACACATTGTGACAGAAAAAATGGCTTACCCATGCAATCATAACTGCAGAGTTACCAAAAAAACCGGCACGCTACACCGTGAGTATATTTACAGGAAGAAACAGAACTCAATTTTCACACGTACGTAGCACTGTGCTCCTTCAGTTCTCAGATTGGGATCAATTTTATACTGCAAACACCCTCCATCTTCAGCACTCCACATACCAAATTTGAGCTAGCAAGATTGCGATATGGCTTCAAAAATGTAGTACATGTTGTGTTGAAGAATAAGCCTGTTAGTCACAGAAACACTTGCTGAAAAGATCCTAATGTATCAGTATCCAATCCTACAAGCTATAATCAATCCTTAATGACAGTGCAGTAAAGGTCAAATAATGCCGTACTCCCATTCTGTTACTGGATACTTTGCCGGGATCTGTAACTTACTGTTATAATTGATTTTGATTTAAACTGCTTTCCTGTGCAGTCTGTGGTAATGCTAATGTGAGTTTCAGTAGTAATAAAGGTTGGATTTTATCAAAATTCATAGTGTAAGATGAACTACAGGTACTTGATGACTAGTTTTCATATCAAAATGATCACAGTGATCACAGCATTATGACTACACTGCTATTATGTGTTCAGTGGTTTCCTTCCTGATGTAAAACAGCATTTGCAATGCTTCAAAATGCTTTAACAGGGAGATAAAAGAGTATTTATACCATGCTACAAATTATTACCACTGAGTACACCCACACAAGTAATGAGCAAGGCACTGATTGACCTTGTCAGTTATCCCTAGACCATAACTGCATTAATGAAACTAGTTTTTCATAGACTTGTGGCAAAGCATAGGCCAAATAAGTGATTATGCAATAGCTAATTTATTATCCAATTAACATTCCATGGCTTCTGGTAAAGTGGTCTATTGCATTGATAGGGTTGCAAAGCAAAACCCAAACAACTGTAAATCATGAGGTGGAAATACTCTAATAGGACAGTCACTGTGGGTAAAAAGGTATTGAAAAACGTACTGGCATTTGAACCAGGGACCTCCGTACTCACTGAACACCTATTGAGTAAATCCTTAAACACTGAACTGCTGCTATCACAGTTGTGCTAATTTCTACTAGCTAAAATAGTAAAAGTTCATAATTTCATTCTACCAATGGAAAATCTAGATTAGTTCTAGAACATTCTATGTGTGTTCTATTACAAATAATGTGTGCTCTATTAGAGCATTACAAAAGTAATCAAACAGACAAACTCTGCAATACAATACTTTTTCTTTTCTAGTATTCAATCGAATCAAAGCTGATATTATATCCATTTTGGTACAGATTGACAAAGAAAAGCAATAGTGGAACTAATCTAATTGTTACGAGTAGGTCTTAATAGTAGTTACAATACTACTCGTGCCAATTGTGCTATGCTAATAAAACTTGTGACAACAGGCTGGAGAATGTACAGGATTTGCTGTTAAAAATTGAGCAAATGTAGCTTATCATATTTTGCATGAAAAATCGAGATACTCTAATAGAACAGTCACTGCAAAATCCTAATAGACAAATAATACAATCATGTATACCTATACAGGTAGGAATTTGCTTTGTTATAACACACTATTGCAAAAAATACAGGTACTATAATGCAACTTTATTTATTTAGCCATGAACAAGCAAGCACAAAATTATATCAATATAGATTGGCTTTGGTATCGGATTGGTAAGTGGTTTTTCTGTACTGGTAGATAGAGCACTAATTTGTCTTACATCATCTTCACTACATCTGTAGACAGGAAGAACAATGATCTGTGTAAAAACAAACCTCAAAGCCAGTATATGGGGTATATATTTAAAATACAGTGAAATCCATGCAAAACGGCCAAGCTGCATAAGAAGGGTGCGGCCTTCAAAAGTCTGGGTGAAAAGTTGCAAAATCAAAGGTGGCGGCCATGAAATGGCTGCAGTGATGTTAATTTTTGCATGGATGTATATAAACATCATGAAGTACATAAATATCCTAAAAAGTGAAGTCTTCATGGATCTCCAGTCCCAGGTACTTGGTCCCTGGGCCCACTGTTTTTACCTGCCCTATCAATCATCCCATCACAAATGCTGCCCTTCAGATCAACAGCTATAATAGCTGTGCAACCCAGCCAGAGGAATTTCATTTCACAAATATTTGTTTCATTTGACAGATATTGTGGTCCCCCAAAAATGGAGCTACCACCCAGATATGAATGTAAAAACGCCGTTGTGGAAGGAGCACATCAAGATGGAAGGTGGCGAAGGAAGTACCTAGTGGACAAGGACTGGATGGCAAAGAAGGATGCAGTGTCAAAAGATCCTGCTCACCAGAAACTTATCCAGTTTCAATGGATGAGGATCACCTACCAGTTCCACTGCCTGCTGCTAGGTGTGCCCCTTGTACATTCACGGAGAATATGAAACCAGTAGTGGCTTAGAAGAAGTCACAGCTGACAAGAGAGTTGGTCTTCCTTATCTTGTCAATCAACATGACTATCTCATTGCCCAAGGAAAATGTTGCCAAAATCAAGCACATGGCCAAGAGTTTATACTCTCGAAATCACAAGTGGCAGTATAGAGACTAGCAGCTTTTGTGGGAATGACAATAGCAGTGAAACAGGTGATACGTGTGAGGCCTCTTTGTGATCGGCAGCTACAGGCTCTGATAAACAGAGTAGTTCCATTTGTAGCATCTCAAGGAAGTGAAACATAACTACCACCAGTCTCATGTAGCCAAACAAGAACTTATGTGGTGGGAATAAGAGGCTCGATATTCCACAAGTTGGAACATACCCCATACTTTATATAGAATTGGATGTATTCCATCTGGGGGCAACTCTGAAGGATCAACAGGACAGGAGAACTGTGGTCAGTAGAGGAACAAATGCTCCAAAACAATTGCTTGGAGCTGACAGCAATGTAGTGAAATCCTTTGCCAAGGACAGTAAGAATGTAAAAATTACAGGAGGATGTAGAATTCTAAGGGAAATGGGAACGGAAAGTGGGGACGGGGACAGAAAGTGGGAATAGGAACGCTTAACTGAAAATGCCTGATAAAGGTCATCACATCAATATATACAAGCTAGATTTTTTTTGCAGCACAATGCTTTGTTGGATCCTTGTTAAAACATTTGGAATACTCTAATAGAGCAATCACCAGCTGTACAACACTTTAATGGAGTAGTCAAGAATGTTTTGCTAGCTATATCACTAGGGACCTGCATTGAAACATGTGAATTGATGGACTATAGCTGGCTTTCAGGCACGCGTATTGCGTATTTTAATTAAATTTTTAATATCGTCCCTATTATGCTGGCATTATGCTTGATGCTTTTGGTCACCTATTATGCTTTAAATTATGCTGGCATAATCGGCTGGTGCCTAGCTGGATACATAGACTAGCTAACTCATCAACACTGAAAGTTAGCTACTCCTTGAGCCCAAAACATATCGTTTAAAGATTAAACTATCAAAGTATTCTAGTTTCTAGTTAACTGACAGTGCCTATTACAAGCTTTATAAACTGCTTCTGCTGCTTCCAGATAAGCAGTTAAATGATAGGATATTCAGCAGTTGCTTGTCAGGCTGAAGCAGCTCCCCCATGATTCTTTATATTGTCCTTATAGTCTTCTTTCTTATTGAACTCACCTCAGCTTGATACATACTGCATACCCCATGATGGCCCATCATGTGACTTTTTCCTGAGGTTGCAGGTACAACGTACACTTCTATTATGCAGGCACTATCAGTTGCTTTGTAATCTATTCATGTCCAATGATTAAAACTTTCTTAAATAATTTTCAGTGTTGGTGACTTATATACCTAATCTATGCTACATCAGTTCACAGGCTTTCAGTGCAGGATAGCTAGTTACAAAACATTATTGATTGCTCTATTAGTGCAGGTGACTGCTCTATTAGAGAGTTTCTATTGTTTTAACAGAAGAATCAAACAATGTTGCAAAGAAGCATTGTGCTGTAAAATCCAACCTTTATCAGGAATTTTCTGTTGGTCATTCCCATTTCTATTTTCCTTTCATCCCATTCCCATTTTACTTACCAAAATTTTAGTGAGAATGCCTTCACTCAGAGCTGGAGCAGCTTTGATGCTTTGCCAACCCACCATTGTGTCAACTCCGGTGAGGAATCAAAGAGAGCCCTAAGAAACTTTAAAATTTAAAAACTTCTGCATATGGAATTTTTAAAAGTTCCATCATCTTTTCAATCATTATGTAAATCAACGAGCAAGTTCTCACCAATATTGGAGACTTTGCTGAAGCCAAGAACTGTTCAACATGAGCTCACCATATTTTGAAGTAAATGTCTACCAGCTTATTTATTAGAAAAAATAACTGAAAAGGTGTAAATGTTTACAATGTGATTCAAGACTATTAGCTACCATTGATTTACTAATAGATTTTGTATTTCATTGAATGATTAGTCTACATAAAGCTTGTTATGGATGGACAGACATATTTTACCGACAGACAGACAGACTGGTTGACATTCGCAAGGACTGACTGGCAGATCACATACAGTGGAGCCTCAGTTATCCGGATCCCACTTATCCGGATTCTTGGTTAACCGAACCATGGAAATGATTGCTCTATTTTAGTAGTGACTGTTCTATTAGAGTGGTTGAAAATGCTGATATTTAAAAAAATTTGGGTTTGGATAACTGATGTTCCACTGTACAGGAACATGTATGCGCACACACACACTACACACGCACCACACACACACACATACTATTGATTCTTAACAATACTAAGACTTATGACATACTTTGTCCATTATTTTATTCTTACATGATAGGCAATACAAAGAGCCAGTGACACACTACTGGCAAATCAACACCTTTGCATTGAAGCGACAGGAAATGAGACACAAAGGTGCATGCTACATAAATGTTTCTATTTGGCATGTCAAAAGAAGATTTGCAAATACAAGCATCTGAGGAAATTTTAGGAATATAACTAGGTACTGGTTTCGTGCTCCTTCACTGAAGCAGCTAGCTACTCTTTTAAAATTATTCAGTTTCTGTTATGAGCAACTTTCTTCGGCAGAGAAGATGATGAAGCATGAAGATTTATGAGTAGGTACCTATAATCACTTATTGGTATGTGTTGTGACAGAAAAATGGTCTACCCATGCAATCATAACCTGCAGAGTTAGCTAGTAAAAGAATGTATATAAACATTATGAAGTACATATTCCTGAAAAAAATAATGAATCTCCAATCCCAGGTCCTTGGATCCTGGGCCCACTGTTTTATCAACCCTAGTTGCACAACCAGTCATATATACCACCACAAATGCTGTTCCCAACAGCTGCTATCATCAGAGATAAAGTCACTGCTAGAATAACAGCTGTGCAACCCAGCCAGGGGAATTCCATTTCACAAATAAGATGGGACTACTGCAAAGGAACGCTTCAAGATGGAAGGTGGTGAAGTAGCTATAAGTGGAGAACCATGTATTCTTACACCATAGCTACAAAGTCATCAACATGCTACCCATAACACCTTTGTATTGCAAGTGGGACACAATGAAAGACAAAAAGTAAGTCCACGATGTACAATGCATTGTACTTACTCAAAAGCACATGTTAGGACAAAGCAACGTCTAACTCTATAAACATAGTTTTAAGCTTTATCTGCAATTACGTCACAAAATAAAAATGGTAGAAGTAGTGGGGGACCTTGTATAGAGAGGCATTAATTAGCAGTTTGCTATATTATATTAAGTGCTATCCCACTAGGGACCTGTGAGAAGGCTAGGCCTGTAAATACAGGGAGTCAGAAACATGTATCTAAAACTGTGAAGAATGCATTAACTTACCATACACTCAAACAAAGACACAGGTGAGGCATATACTCTTACTTCCAGTACATTGAGCATATTTCAATGTCATTTAATAACTTAGGTTTGCTTTTGCCAGGTACTCCCATTTCACACTGCCCCAATACATTTCTACATCTTACCATTACTATTACCATTTTTACTTTTTCCTAACGTTTCCAAGTCAAACATACCACCAAATCAATACTGCGTGATAAAGTTCCCCCACAATTGCCAATTATGATGTCACTTTCATAATTGCAGATAAGGCTCATTACTGAGTTACTCTAGCTAGTCTGAAAGTATCAGCCGTCCATCAAATTAACGTAGAACATATTAGAAGCACTGTGAAAACACATTTGGTTACAGCATGAGAAACTATTTAACACATCATGTAATAAAATACTTAGCAGAAGTTGAAACATGTCTATTGTGAACTGAGTTCAAATGCCTACATTTGGCAAGAATAGCATCAAACGGACTTCTAACAACATAAATGATATTACAACTGCGAAACCAAGGCAGATCATTTTTTGTACATAATGTATCTTAACAGCAATCACAGTGTCATTAGCTATAAACTCCTTCACCAACCATTCCATTAATGATAGAACTAATAAATTATCACAATCCATATATATATATGTACCAGTATAATTCCAGTAGTGGTCTCTATTAGTTGTTGCACCCATGAGTTACCTGATCCAGGGAATCTGAGCAGTGGCGATTCTAGACCTGACCTACAGGGAGGGAACAGTATGACTATTGTTGAATAGCTGTAATATAAATAGGGACCCGCCTATTATGCTCATAATTTTACCTATTATGCTATGCTGCACTGCTCAAAAATTCACCTATTATGCTTAAATTAATGCTCAATATTTACCTATTATGCTCGATTATGCTCAATGTTCATGCCTTAGTTCATATGCTTTGCTACTAGTTTAACACTGTATAGAAAAAAATGAGTGGCTGGAACACAAATAATAAATTCTTGCTGCATGTAAGAGAAAAAATTGATGTACTCTAATAGAACAGTCAGTTTAATGATTGTTTTATTAGAGTTACTGACTGCTCTATTAGAGTATATCGATCTTATTTTGCAATTGTCATTTTTCCAGCAAGAATTTATACTATCGTACAAATATTTACCTATTATGCTGGCATTATGCTCAATGCTTTTAGGTACCTATTATGCTCAAAATTATGCAAGCATAATCGGCGGGTCCCTAAATATAAAGTAGAATTTCAGGGAGGTTGGGGGTGCAATACACAAAAAATTAAAGCTGCAGGATTTTTACAATCTGAAGGCTTGAAAACAGCCTAAAATTGATGATAAAAAACAAGAAAAATGCTAAAAATAACAATGCCAATCTATACTGCAACTTTTCCCCAAGATTTTAAAGTTATTTTTCAGCAGGAGGGGCCATGGCTCCCCTTAGAATTGTCTATGAAGCTGAGTAATGCAGCAGTTTTACGATTCTTCTAAAAACTCATACTCTTACATTTCAGAAAGTGTTTAGGCATAACCACATTTCCATCATTTGTTATGTTTACAAACTGCTTTGATAATGTTAGACCTGTACAAGCCAGTAATTGCTGGATGAACAGTGTAGGATTCAAGTTGGGTACCCCAAAGTCAGCGACAAAGTTTCCAATTTGAGTTTCAGAATATAATTACATGAAACTTGATACCGAACTTCATAGCCAGGGCCATGCATTCTTCTGTATACCTTTGCTCCAAAGAATTTGAAGAAATGTACCAAGTTTACGGCTTGCAATTGATTTAATGCATCGAGCTTAAATCTTTACTATGTAATTCATAACTACAGTGTGCTTTTACACTCTATTTTGAGGTCTTGCACACTAATAAAAAATATAATAATATAAGAAAATTAATTTTAGAGGCACTTGTCACAATCGTCAATGCTGAGGAGCGACTGTACAAGCTGATAGTTTCATAAATTCTTTATGGATTGCTGATTAAATAAAAAGGTGAGTTATAGAGTAATCTGAAATGTTGGTGGTAGACAGTAGAGTACTTAAGCGATGATGTTTTGTTGTACTCTTTTATACACACTGCAGATGATTGTATTATACTACTTAGCAACAAGATTTGGACATGCTAGCTCAATGGTCACACACTTGGATGATGTCATTCAATCCTCAAAAGTGTGAGTTTTTAAGAGTGACAAAATCTTGTGTACTTACTGCATTGAGAACACACACTAATCAAAGAAGTTTTGTCCGCTACTTATCTAGGGGTTACCATTGGCAGCAAGCTCACTTGGAATTATAGAATTCTAACCAAATCAATGCCTTTCTACACAGAAATTTACATCACTACCCAAGTCGTGTTAAGTACAATTGTTACAAAAGTATGGTTAGACTGATTGTGGAATACACATCACCTGTTTGGGATCCCCACACACAATCAATATAAACAAAATTGTAGCCATCCAGAAGAGAGCTGCCAGATCGGATTCTGTCTAAATGATACTCCAGTGTTTCTAATATGCTGACTACACTAGGTCTACCTACACTATAACAGAGAAGAGTCAGAACGTAACTCATAATGATGTACATACAAGATTATTAATGACCACATTGGTATCCATATAAAGATTTCTTTATACCTTGTGACCCTCGGTTAAGGAATGGATATTTTCAACAACTAATGGCGAACATTGATTCATATAAATTTTCCTTTTCCCCCTCAGTAATTAAGCTTTGGAACTCACTCCCCCCTACGTAGTTAATTCTCCCTCCTTAGATCAGTTTTGTAATAACTTAAGTAATTATATCTCTGTGTTATAATCTTGTGTGATTTATGTACTAATAAATAAATAGATTCGAAATCTCGCTTGAAATGGCTAGCCAAATTATTTGGGGGTGGGGGTGGCATCACAGTACCATCCAGAGGCGTGGCAATAATCCAAAGTGCCTCATAAATTATTCACGAGTTTTTATTACGCGCCAGAATTTTATTTTTCAGGAATGAACAATGATGATTTGAAACAACACACATAAAAGAATATTATAGCTATCACTTAAAGATTAAATAGCAATGAAGTGATTCAGTCAAATGAACTGATCTTACCCTGTGCACACACAAGATCGATAGCTGCAGGCCAAAGCAGTGGTAAGAAGATCTATATAGAACTTCTCAAACAAGTGATGGCTGCACAGAGTAGCTCATAAGGAAAAACTTACAGTACAGGGTCTTCTTGTATGACTGTACTTTTTTCTGACAACAGAGTGGCTATTCTCTTGTACACCACTGCAGCCAAACGACCCATGCCTCCAGTACATTAAAAGACTAAAGGAGAAAATGTCCCATGTTCTACTTCACGGATCTTCTCTTCATATTTTCTTTTCCAGAATGCTATCCCATTGGAGACAGAAACATGTAACTAAACGTGATACCTACGCAGATTATGATTAGAATTTGCTTAGTCGGTGGATGTACATCAGTAGTGAAAGAGCGCTTTTAGTTATAACCATCATGGTATCTCTCGGAATCTATGCTATATTAGTATAAAATAATGTGCAACTAGCTATCTCACTGAAATGATCATTATAATAATAGCTACAATGAAAATGAATGTGCACAGTTATCTAGGGCTATAACAATGCATACCTAATCATGATATGATATATATCCAGTAGCTGCCTCGTAGCTTTCTGATAAACAATTTAAAAGTGTATCCACAATGGATTACATTAAAGGTAAAAGCTGCTAAAACTGCTAGCAATGTGACTGTTTGAAGTTGATGAAGATTGACAATTAAGTCATAACTGCAAGTTAATACAAGTATAAGAAAAAATTGGGAATTTTAAATTAGATTAGGGACAATGTATAATGCTGCAATAAAAAGTACTGAAACAAGCTGGATCGGAGTAGTACGTAATGTCCAAATACTGTAAAACAATAAGAAGTGAATATCCCTACTGTGCTACACTCAATGCACAGTAGGGATATTCATGATCACTTCTTATTGTTTCACAGTATTTGGACATTACGTACTACTCCAATCCAGCTTGTTTCAGTACTTTTTATTGCAGCATTATACATTGTCCTTAATCTAATTTAAAATTCCCAATTTTTTCTTATACTTGTTTGTGAAGTTTTTTCTGCAAGCTCATGACCACTAAATATCTGCTGAGTTACTCACAGCACTATTATACTAGATTATGACTCATACAATAACAACTGATCAGTGGGCGTGGCTCTACATAAGCCTGCAGACAATATTGGACGTAGATTCGTGCATATCTACATGGGCGTGGCTACCATATGTCTACAGACTAGGTAGCCACGCCCATGTAGATAGACCTAGTCTTAACGCAGTTTTAAGACTAGGTTAAAACATTATCTTTTTTTGTAATTAGGTTTATTGATTTTGTAATTATTAAGTAGTTCATGTTCCTTTTGTATTTGTTTGTGTGTAATTGTACATGTGAATGTATGTTCTGTGTTGGGGATCACCTTGTACAGGCAGTATTGCCTTTTGTGTTACCCATCTTTGGAAAAATTGATAATAATAATAATAATAATAATAGACAGTAATCTACGTAAGTGGGTGTGGATTCGTGCATACCTACACACTGATGAATGGACGTGGCTACCATATGTCTACAGACTGTAATTTACGTAAGTGGGCGTGGCTTACGAAAGAAGCAGAGCTACACTATGACGTGTGGTAACACATCCACATTTAATTAAGCACGTAGGGTCAGACCCGAATAATCTGTAAAGCAGGACCTGGATGATCCGACTCGGTTTAACATTGTTACTAATTAAACTATATTAATTTTATTGACTTACACATCTATATAGTTCGCCGTGAGTTGCTCTCTCTGATCGATATCAACAGCGAGTCTGACGTACGCGTGTGTTTTTGGTACAACCGGCGACCACGAGTATTCGAATAGTTTGATGCAATATGTACTGGTATGGAAGCCGTACTGTAGTCTATTAACACTGTGGTAGAACCTTGAGGCCATACCTATTTGATCTTATGTTGCGCGGGCCCGACCGACTACATTTTTCTTCAAATGAAATGATTTTGAAAATCACGTGTGCGGATCACGTGTACTTAATTAAAGACAACACATCATCAGCTCCATCGTGATATAGTCCAAAAGGACCATTGAAGATCATCCAATGCTCTAAAATTGTAGAATACGTTGGGAAAGCTCTTTTGGAGATATCTGAAGCTACTAGAAGAGTATGAAACCTAGATTTTTAACTGTGTATGTACTATTATAGCTACATTCATTATTTGCATTTTGTATGCTTGTGTTTAAAATTTTTATCATTTTCATTGTCAAACCGACCTACCTACCCAAATTTAAAATAATTTTGCCCGCGCAACATAAGATCAAATAGGTATGGCCTGACTGATGGCCATGGTAAAGAAGGATAAAAGGTAAGACAATAGCGGAAGCATTGTATGTTTATCAATATACCAAAGGTTTTTTCTTAAGCGATCTAGAAACGTTTCTGCGAAAGAATTAGGGCTGTAGCTGTAGCCAGTTTTCCGCTACGCTTGACTGAAGGCGTCAGCAGGTAGGCAGGCAGTAGAAAATTCCATTGACTAAATTTTTTTAAAATTCTGTAGCAACTTGACGGAAATGTTTCGGGTCAATCTGAAGACACTTTTGGGCTTGGCTTTACCCAACCAATACTGTCATGTCGTTGTGAGGAAAAATCGCGGCAGGTTTTTGGGTTATATTATATCATGGATCGCCCCCACACCTTCAATGTACCTAATATACAGTACTATCGTACTGTATGATATAGAGGTATGTATACACACAACGTCGTGATGTGGTATTTTATGGAGCCATAAATGGAAAATAATTACTATTCCAAAACACATTGTTGAGTTTGATCCTCACTTGACATGCTCAGTTTGACACTTTCCCTAGACATCGTAAGTGTCTCATAACATGATACTACTTCACTGCTGCAGCTTAAATAAATAATTTCATACATAGTTAGCACTATTCCATTGAACACTGTATAAAAATATATTTTATAATGCATGCATGTCATCACCATACAAGGTTTGGCTAAGCTATGCAGTAATAATCCATGCATGGCCAAGTGCATGGTTGTTATAAATATATATTTAATAACTTATGTTATAGTAACGTAATACTTCATTGGCTAATTCAATTTGTGCTGATACAATTTTTCTTTGCTCTGAAGTATATGGGTCGGTAACATTTTTATGTCTTCTGTGAAAACCTTCGATTGCAGAATTGATGGTACATTTTAAGTCATCTTCTGTGTAGGGAAACTTCAAAAATTCCATCATCCTTTCCAACTCAGTATGTAAATCAGTGAGCAAGTTCTCATATTTTACCACCAATATTGGAGTGTTTGTTGAATTTAAGTAATCTTCAATGTGTTTTTTCCATTTTTCCGAATAGTTAATTACTCGTGCATTCCATTCTTTACCTATTAGAATATAAGCTATAATTGCATATTCATTGAATAACTATCACAGCACAATAATATATGCAAATGCAGAACATTACAAAGCAATTAGCACATCGATTGTTAAATGACATGCAATCAATTGAGGCTATACAGTAAGGCACCCATACACACACACACACACAGATATTTTGATACATAACATATGCCAGGAAACCTCTTGGTTCATATATAATACCAAGGTAAAATAACCAGTTGAGAAATAATTATATTAAGTTCAATCAGTAGAAAAAGTAGGGAAACAAGGGAGGTCGCCTACACTTACAGATATACTAGTGAACATTTACTTCCTACTTCAGTCTAGCTCTATACATTACACTACCATGAATTGACACCTTGGACTGTTAGCCAAAAGAAATGGGATGCAAAGGAGACAAAGGTAAGTCCATGATGCATGCATTGTACATACTATGGTATGCCAAATGGCATGTCTCGCGGGATGAAGCAACGTCGAACAGTGAAAACTCAGCCCATAGCCTTAGCCATTATTGAGTTATGCTTGCCTGAAGGCAGGTAGGCAGGCAGGGTAGAAAATTTCATTGAATTAAAATTTTGTAACAATCTATTGGAAGCATTTAGGGTCGCACAGAAAAAACTTTTGGGCTTGGTTATATGATACTAGAAGGCTAGCTTAGCAAAATTATGTTACAGGGTGGATAAAAGCACCATTTTTGGTACGCAAGTCCTTTATGGTGTACTGTACTTATCAATATTAGAAGGGGTGCCCACCAAACCTAATTATGTGTGGGCTGAAAACAAAATAGCCATCACGTAGCCCCAGTATAGTATATTTACGGTACACCATACACTTGAATATGGAGTGAAATACACTTACGTAGTTTTCCTATTTTATATTATTCATTCAATATGTACAGACTTGTCAAATGAATTTGTAAATGGCACTGTAAGTTAACTTTTACATGTGTGCAATTTGAGTATCCTTCTTAGACCAGTTAGTGGCAGTTAATACCAATATTTAAGATGCATGTCCACAACCAAGCTGTGGTCAATGCATCAACAGGCATTTGGACTAGATAATAATATCCACACAAAAACAGCCAAGCTGTGAAAAAATGGTGCGGCCTTAAAAAGCCTGGGTGAAAAAAGTTGTGAAATCAATGGTGGCGACCAAGAAATGGCTGCAATGATGTTAATGCTAATAAATTTTAACAATGCACACAGCCATTATTAAAATTTTTAGCATTAACATCATTGCAGCCATTTCTTGGCCGCCACCATTGATTTCACAACTTTTTTCACCCAGGCTTTTTAAGGCCGCACCATTTTTTCACAGCTTGGCTGTTTTTGTGTGGATTTCACTCCTTTTTGTACTTTACAAGGTTCCAAAACCAGCCTATGGCTGACTTTGAGGTTTGTATTTACTCACATTTCTTCTTTTCTATGTAGATACAATGATGATTATTGAAGGCAGACTTATAATGTATTTCATTGCATGATTTAATTCAATATTTGATAATATTATTGTAATACTCTAATAGAGTGCACATTTTTTTTGAGGACTTCTAATAGAACATACAAAGAATGTTCTAGAACAGTCTAGAACTTCTATCGGTAGATCTATGAAATTACAAACGTTTGACTATAAGCAGATTTCAACTAGAAATTTCATTTATAAAGCAGAAATTAAGTGAGGTGATCAGTCAAGGTAGCAGTGGTTCAGTGGTTAAGGATGCAGGTGTTAGGTATGGAGGTCCCTGGTTCGAACTCTGGTAAGTTTTTTTTTTCGACATTTTTTGCACACCTTTTTTACCCCGTGGTGACTGCTCTATTAGAGTATCTCGATCCCGCGATTTTACACTTGCTTAGTTTTTGCTTTATAACTTTGTCGCTGTAACTCTATTGCTATTCAAACTATCAAAAGGCACTGCTACGATGATCAGCCTATCTACACACCAATTTTCAAGTTATTTCTATGCTTGGTTTACCCTGTAGCCGTGACAGAAGTTTGATCTGTTTTTACGTGAATAAATGTCCATAACTCCTTGAATACTACTCAGACTTACAACAAACTTGGTACGTGAATCCACCGTTACACGTTCTTAATTTGTGCCAAAGATCGAGGCAATCGAGTTACACGTTTGCATTTTATAGCAATTTTTGCAAAGTGTACGAAAATAAATCGAAGCCCCCGTAGCCCCCGGGGTACGGCATAAGAAGAAAAAAACGAAGAAATTAAAACGAAATTTTGGACGCCCATATCTCGCAAATGGCTGTTGCGAATTTAATCTAATTTGCTGTGTGGCGTACCCTACCTGGGGGACAGCTATAATGCAAAAATAGTGTGCTTTGGAGAAGAGGCCATGGAGATATGCATGCGTGAAAAAGCTGTTTTCTTTCTTCCTGTAAATATACTCACGGTGTGGTCGCCGGCTTTCTTGGCCGCACGACACACTACCGTGTGTCTTGATACATACTTTGGCTCAAGCTACGTATTATAAGTCATGCACACAGTGCAGTTCGTTAACATAATGAAGACTACTCAATGCAATTGCATATGTGCAAAAGTTAACTTAGGTGCCGGACTCACTGAGACAAACACGAATCCTGGAATGTATCTGTGCAAGCTATGCATTATAAAGGATGGAAGTATGGGCCTGATATTGGTGCTCCATAAATAGATTCAACTGACACCAGAGCCTGCAGGCCATCACCCTAAGGCAATTACCTGCCTGCATACTAGCAAGCATGTCTGTTCTCTTATTATTTCAGGCTTGAGTGCTTCCTGAAAAATAACACATCAGTTAGTTTTTCCTCTGCATTTTGGGGATAACCCACCCAACTTCCCTTGAGACAAGTGAGCACTGCCCATGTCACATTAATTATTTTGCAGTTAAAGGAAGAAGACATGCATTGAGGAGTGGGAGGGAAGATAACACCTCGCTAACTGTTTATCGCAAATGTGCTGGAATATCAGTGCATGTCTAAATTATTGGAATGTATTAGAGGGGTTGGATCAAAACCTGTATGTCTGGTCTGGGTGTAGTGACAATCCAGACAAACTTGTTAATTAACCCACTTTAACCTGCTGTTAACTAGGTGCTGGACTCACTGAGATCTGGAATGTATCCGTGTAAGCTATGCATTATAAAGGATGGGATTATGGACCTGATATTGGTGCTCCATAAATATATTCAACTGACACCAGAGCCAGCAGGACATTATTCTAAGGCAATTACCTGCCTGCATATTAGCAAGCATGTCTATCCTTACATTGTTTCAGGCTCGAGTGCTTCCTGAAAAATTTTTTCCTCTGCATTTTGGGGATAACCCAGGTTAACAACCCATCAGTTATATCCCCAAAATTGCTTGGAGCACCCATAATTAACCCACATAAGCACATAATAATCCATTATGATGTGCATTTATGCAAAGGAGCAATAGTACAGATGTTAACTGGAAGGTGTACATTAAAAATACTAGTATTTTAAAACTTGTTAATTTAAAAATGAAGTAGGGATCTATGCAATAAAAAGTAGTGAAACAAGAGATGAATGATGGTATTACAGCATAGATTGATGAGAAAGTCCCTACTTTTACTATGATCAAAGGTAAGCTATGCACACTACTATGGGCCTATGTGCTTCCAATTTTGGCACAGTACGTACTTTAATAAGCTGTAACTAGCTAGCTGTGCTACAACAAAAAAAACTAAACAAACTAGTATTTTAAAAATTGTTAATTTAAAAATGAAGTAGGGATCTATGCAAAAAAAAGTAGTGAAACAAGAGATGAATGATGGTATTACAGCATAGCTCGATGGCCCAAGTCCAGGTTTACAGATAGGAACCCACAATTAGGTCACACTCAAAAAGGTGGACATGTGGGCTCTTTGGTATGGAAATCTTACATTTGGGCTCCATATCTTAAGTGGTAAAAGAAAAAATGATCAGCCTAATTACCTTAAGTCATGGACCCTGAGGGAAGACCCTATTATGGACCTGTGGGGACTTCTATTGCACATATGCAGATAGAGTAGTGTATATACTCTAATAGAACAGTCAACTTCTCTAATAGAACAGTCATATTTATGTCTCCTTGAAAACTGCAAGTAGTTACTCAATTTTATCTGTAATAACTAGGGATCTGCAATACATATCGATACGGCAATATATCGATACAGCAAATAAGTATCACGATACGATACTGTACTTAGAAAATATCGATATATCGAAGTTTTCTAGCAAAAACAGTTAGTGATTGCTCTATACTGTAACAGTGATCTAGATACTCAAATAGAAAGCCTCTCTATTTACATGTGCCGCAAAATTCAACATTACGAGAAGCCATACAAATGCACGTGTAATAGTGCTGCTGTTAATGCCTGTTATGACTAAAATATTCTTACCAGGGTCTTTCAAATGGTTATACTTCAAGTATAAAGAACTGCACCACTAAGCAGTAAACAATCTGCTGACACTAGCCATCTTGACAACTCATCAAAATTCGGAGTAATCCAGACAAGCCTTTGTGGGAGCATGCATTAAAATGTTTGTGGTAGCTAATTGTCTGGGTGGTGTAATAGAGGCAGGTATCCAAGTAGAGATGTGCTTTCATACTAAACACACTAGCTCTTTGTCATACTGTAGTATATGTATATCATCACTCACTGAATAAACTAAGAAATTCAGTGTACTGTATACACAGTGAATGTAGAATCCGTGTTGGCTCTTAAAGGTAAAGATAAATAGGATATTGTTACAACTATTAGCTAATATGCCAGTCATAACTAGCCATGATCACTTCATTATAGTATCGTGATACAGTATCATATCGAACAGTTTATTGATGGTGATATGCGATACACAAAATGCACTGTATTGCAGAACACTAGTAATAACACAGTGAAATAGCCTAAAATACTACCTCAAAACTTTTAAAATTCAACTTTTCCTGGGGGCCATGCCCCCAGACCCCTAAAACAGCATGCGTGCTTTCAAATCCACTGTGTAATTTTCATTACCAAAGTTGCCTCCCCCCCACTCATTGGCTTGTTCCACCGCCCTTGGAGCAGTGTGTGTTTTATGATGAGATTCATTATTCCAGTAACACTTCTTTGTTGCCACATGTGTGGATATAACCAAAAACAGAGTGGCAATGTGAACAGTTTTCACTCTGCTAGCCCCTGCTGAAATAAATAACACCAACAAATCAGCCATGACAATCAGAAATCATCAAAAGGAAAAAATACAGTAAACAAAGCTTCGAGTCCTATTTGCTTCTCTTTGATGTGAATGAACAATGGTGGCGGCTCCCCTACACAGTTGATAGCTGTAAGAAAATCCGGTCATGATGTCTCTTTAGAGTTCCTTTTGAAATCATTTCCCTGATTTGTTGCTCTCTTGCTTCCAGTGAAGGAGGATTGTTCTGCTTTGGTTGGAGGTTGTTGTGAAGAGTAGTCTCACAGGAAGTCAGAGCTGTGCAATAACAGAGAGAAAACCTTCATCCATGTGAAAATGTTGGAAATCTATTTGCTAAGCCTCTGGGCCTTGAATCTTGTTTGTTTCCACTTACAGGAAGATAGCTGGTATTCTGGTTGCCTAGATGTCACACTGGTCGAAGAATTGAGTTGATGTAGTCCCATTTGTGGATGTTCCCTGGGATTTTATTGAGAGAGACCAGGAGCATTCCTTTGACAGTAGCTGCAGAAGGACCTCTAGTTCAGGGGCGTAGCTAGCTTTCTGAATTGCCCGGACACAAGGTCTGACTGTCCCCATGCAAACTACCGTATAACGGGAATGATTCGCGGAAGAGTACATTCACGAATGATCTACTATTTCCTCATTCGCGAGAAAAAGTTCGTGATTTGTTGCATAAAATAATTAATAATTGGGCGCGTGCCCACAACGAATTAATCTTTTATCTATGGATAGGGAACGTTTGACTATATGGCTCACTTTGACATGTTGCGTACTACGCATACTAGTAGCCATGCATGATCGCTGTTTCGCTGGAGAAGTAGGCATTCATGATAATGAGCGCGGACGATAGGCACGCCTTGGGGGTGGTACTAAAACCGAGGCTAAGATACACGATTCCGGCATAGTGAATCACTGGGCTGCAATTATATTTGCCCCATTTAGTAGCACCAATCATTCCACTGTCACTGAAGTTTGCATCTCTGTTTGAATCACACGCCATGGCCCTTCACGCATATATAGCAGTCCGTAGCAGTCTAGCAAGTAGCAAGGCGAGTAGCTACCGCTTATGCGCTCGTTACTTGAATGCTACATCACAGATTTTCGAGAGTATCTATGGCTACATCAACTGATGCATGAAAAAAAAGTTTTTTAATTGTAGGAAAAGTTTTGCAAGAAAACATTCGCGAATGCACCTAAAATCGCAAAATTTGCGAATGTCTTCTTCCATGAATCATTCCCGTTATACAGTGTTTAGCAAGAAACACGAGCCCGTCTCTGTAGACTCTTTATTACACATTTGCTTTCGAAAAACTGTTTAAAATTGCACTATATACTGATATACATGTACCTAGCTAGCTACTATATACACTGCTATTTGTACAGCTTATTGGACTAAGATATTACTGCATGAATAATATAGAAGCTAAAACTAAACAATGACGGACTAACTTAGCCTACAGCCCCAATATTGGACGTCTTTTTCACTTTTCCGTCTGCTTGATACAGTGCTTTTAGTAGTCATAATACTTCATCAGTGACAACTCCAGCTCCAGCGTCGACTAGCTTTTTCACTTCTGTCTTTTCTACTTGCACCGAGGACTCAACTTGCACACACACACATACACACTGAGCTCTTTAGCATAACAAGATTGAGAAAACTTATAAACAATGCCGTGGATTCCCTTAGTCCTGCCTCCAGTAAGACGGGCACCACAACCGACTGGGAAATGGCTTTTACCCGTCTTTCGTGATACTTTCATCAGTCTATACCATTAGATGGTAAAACAATTACTTCATCAGTTAGCAGCACATGTTCGACTCTCGACCTGCGCTCAAATCTTAAAATGTTATTACGTGATGCTGGGCATTACATAGAATTTTACTAAATTGATGGAGGAATCTTGGCAAACTCAAGATTAGGGACCCGCCGATTATGCTCATAATTTTACCTATTATGCTATGCTGCACTGCTCAAATATCTACCTATTATGCTTAAATTTATGCTCAATACTTACCTATTATGCTCAAATTATGCCCAATTATTTATGCCTCAGTTCTCATGCTCTGCTAATAATTTCCAGTTTATGGATTAATAATAAGTGGCTGAAGCACAAACTTACTTGTAAAAATGCATATTACAGAAAAGATCGATATACTCTAATAGAACAGTCAGCTATATGATTGTTCTATTAGAGTTACTGACTGTTCTATTAGAGTATATCGATCTTTCCGTGATAGCTATTTCGATAAGCAAGAATTCATGCTATTATACAAATATTCTACCTATTACTCAATGCTTTCAGGCACCTATTATGCTCATAATTATGCCAGCATAATCGGCGGGTCCCTACTCAAGATACATGATTTTGATGATACTATTATGTAAAGTATTACAAGGCGCTCCAAAAAGATAGCAAGTACGTATTTTTAGTGTATTAATTACAGGCGTGCCCAGGCAGGCGCCGCTATCATCAGGCTTGCTACCCGGGCACCAGCAATGATTGCCCGGGCCTGTGCCCATGTAGGCCTGGGTGTAGATACGCCCTGCGCTCTAGTTGCTGGTGTAGATATGCTATCTGACAAGAAAGGTGGTTGTCTTGCACTTGGAAGGTGATAGCAGAGGATCATTTGCTAAAGGGAAGCCAGCTGCTTCTCCAATCCTCCATGACAATGGCTGCATTGACAGCCAAGTTGCTGAATACAACTATAACATTGGTAGCCAACTGCTGCATGGAACAGTGGACAAACTAGCATCAAATTAGCTGGCCGAGCAAATGGCCCACACGCGTGCCAATGCAGTTGATTGGAGTAGGAGGGCTATGGATAATTGTGGCGAGAATATTTCTTGCTGCTAGCTGGAAGATCCTGAAGATAGTGTTGCAGTGGACGAGGTTAAGTGATGTACTGTAGTACGGTTCTGAGAGTAAAGTGAATCCATAGAAGTTTAAATAATTATCCCTGATATCTGGATTTCTGGTAGCTACGTGGCTCTGGATCTCCACTACTAGTGCTGTGGTCGCTTACTTCTGCTTTCTGGTGATAGAGGTTCTACTGTAGGGTAGCTACTACGGGGATGGGTGGAGGTGCTGCTACTGGAGGTGCTGGCTTTTTGACATGTTTGATGGGGAAGACGACAACAAACTTACAACACTAAACTGAAACACTCAATTCCAGAAAGATAACGACATTGCTAACTATTTATTGGAAATGTGCTGGAATGCCACCCCTTACAGAGTGCACATCTAAATTATTGGAATGTGCTATAGTATGTTCACATTGAGCTGAATCCTGAAAAACAGCTAGAAATTAAAAGTGGATTTTTTTCTCAACAGAGTTAACATTTCAACCAACCAGATGATTATTGGTAACAGCAAAGGTGTCAACAACAGACACGTACGGTTTGGCTCCATTACAAGTTTGGGAAAGGACTGTAATGGACACTGTGCTTATATGGCTTCCCATAGGAAATGTATTGTGAAAATTTTGATTGGCTGTAAATATTATGTCAAACATTTGAACCAAAAGATTTTGAAATATTTTTAGCGGATCAAGCAGTACTACAAATGAGCCAAATTTCATGATCATGTGTAATTGCATCCGTGAGTTATTAAATGTTTTTGAGGATTCAGCTCAACGTGAACATACTATAGGGGGGTTGGGTCAATATCTGTGTGTTTGGTCTGGGTTTAGTGACAAGCTTGTCCTGCTAGTTAACCCTGTTTAACCTGCTGTTAAACTTGTAGTACAATTTACTGATTCAGTTGACAGAATGCCAAATATAATTCAATTAAAATGTGACCGGACCTGCGAAAATAGGGCATGTGGGCATAAACTACACCCCATCACATAACATTTCATATCTCAGTAGTGCGATAGAATATTTTCATTCTGTAACTTGTATTGTAAAGCCAACTAAATGTTGAATATGTACTGAAAAGTTCATAGCTACAGAGTCATGGAATACAAAGTTATGACACATCAAAGTGTGAAAAAGTAGGCAATTTTCATGTGCCCACATGCCCTATTATTGTAGGCCCAGTCACAAATAGGAAAACTAACTCCACATTCAAGTGTATGATATGCCGTACGTAAATGTGCTATACTGGGGCTACTTGATGGCCATTTTGTTTTCACTCATACATAATTAAGTTTAATACATCTTTCCCAGCACCTTTTAAAGTTTCAACCAATGTGAAAGATTTAGTATTGTCTTTATGACAAGTTAGTTTAAAGATGCAAAGGTAGGTTGCTCAGCAAATGTAGTTCATTTGCTGAACAACTTACCCTTGCATCTCTATTTGCTGAACAACCTACCCTTGCATCTCTAAACTACGTAACTCATCATAAAGACAATACTAAATCTTTCACATTGCTGAAACTTTAAAAGGTGCTGGAAAAGATGCATGAAATCATCTAGAATCTAGAAAGCTTTCTTGGATGGCTACTATAACCACACTTGCCACCAAACATACATTCTTGCTTTTCCCTTTGAAAGCAAGTTAGGTTGCAATAATTATTGGAAAGAGTCTGTAACATAGCTTTTTCAAAATTGCCTCAATAGTTTAGGAAATGTGTTCAATACCAGTGCCTAAGCAAACTAGTAATCTACAACAATGTTTGAGCCACAAGTGGCTATACGTAATTAGACGCACTATACTACAATAAGATGGCTATGGCTTTTCAAGCATTTGCTTTGCATTGGTCTGCAAAACCTTTCCTGGGTACACATATATGCATAATGTATTATTACTCTGTGGCATATTAAGCTACAGAGCCACCACCACTTTAGATTAGATTGTCTTGATGCAATCTTCAGTTTGCATGGGGGATCATAAGCTCTGAAGCAACCACATGGACAATTCAGTCTGTTTACTACTTTGCATTTCAAGTACCTCCACTATAACCAGGTATATAGATTTGTTTGCTGAGATATACTGTATGTTTCTGCATGCATCTGTTTTGAATCTTGGGTTGCCTTGTGTACTGTCTATTCATGTGACACTATTAAAATTACATGGTGGTAAAAGTGCATTCTATATAGTCATATCAGGGTGGACCAGCTCCATGAGGTTGTAATCAACTACTACACTATCCACGACATGCAGTATCTGAATGTGCTTCTAATATCTCAAAAATGGTTACAAACTAGACTCCCCAGCATAATAGTTAGTCACATATACACCAAAGGTGTAAACTACAATATTAATGCTATGCTGCGCTGCCATGAGATTGGCAAGTTTAAGGGCAAACAGGTCAAAATTAACTTTGGAAATGAAATTACACAGTGAAGTTTGAATAACAGATTTGGATGGCTTTCTGGGGTCTGGAGTCACACTCCCCAGGAATATTTTAGATTGTAGAAGGTCTGTTATAACATTTTAGACTGTTCTTAGTGCGTTTTTACAGATAAATTGTTTTTACAGATAAATTATTAGCTACAGCTTATTAAAGGAGATACTTCCAATAATTATAATCTAGTGGTTGATTGCTCTATTATAGTATTTAGATTTTTTTTGCTACAAGCAGTGACCAATAATAATGGGGGCATGGCACCCCTTCTACAAATGGTCCAAATGCTTCAACAAACCTTCAGAAAAAATTGGTGCTTTTATCCGCTTCATAACAATTTCCTCAAATTTCGATGCTTAGTTACTCTACTATACTTCCAAGGTGTCAGGATGGTATTATGAAGCTGGTTTTTGGGTGATCTTTTTTTATCCAGAAAGATCCAAACCTCCGTGATCCTTAACATACAATACTACTGTACTGTATGATAACACTGCATTGCAGAAGAAAGAATGGCATCATACATGTATGTACAGGTCTATAATTGTATGACAAAACTCGCACCGCTATTACTAACGCAAAGTAGCGGTTTTTGACTATGTTTTGTCTGTTGCAAAGCCCTACAAATGGAGGAGAACAATACATGAAGCTAGCCTTATACCATTCCGCTTACTGTTGATGGAGTGGTGCAAGAAATACAAATGGTTTCCTTGTGAAAGGCAGCATGAAACTATTAGTGTGCTACTACAAATTGACAAAACTAAGTCCATGTTATGCGTACTGTACATACTTAACCCCCTCACCGCCAAATTTGTAGAGGCCTCCAATCTACTACTTCAAAAATGCTATAACCTACACACAATACCATTAAACTATACATCAACTTACTCGCTATAGAACAAGGAAGTTGATTATTGAGTTGCTGTTTACACAAGATCAACCACAAAGCCATTATATAACTTCAAAGTGCACAAATCGGCCTAAGTGAAACCAAACATGAAATTTCACTACTTTACAGGATAGGACTGTTTATAATAACACAATAAACATCGCTAACCTGTTTACAGTTGAAGTGATGATCACCATTTCTGGTTTTCCAGCATTTGAGCAAGTGCGCATGCACATACAGACACGAGGTTACTGTTTCGAGGCATAAAAAAGTAGCAACACGCCATTCCAACCTTCTCCTTACTGTTTCTTTTCATTAATAGTGCCATTATATCACTTCAAAGAATCATCTACAATGCTTGTTATTGACATTCTGAAAGTACATGATTGCATCATCTAACAGCATGATAGTGCGCGAGAGATCAGTTATCGCTGTTCCTGTTTACTTGAGGGCGTGGCTGCTACAGGATAAGTGCAGGAGCTACTAAACACTCGAATGAAGTTACAGAATGCTTAGAATGTGATGCTATGGGCGTTTATATATCGAAACCACCATATGGCGGTTGTGGCAGTGAGAGGGTTAAGTATGCCAAAAGGTACAGTACAGCGTCACACTTGCTCGCACATGCAACTTTGCTCGAGATTTAAAAAATGCTAATTAAAGGGCATGGAAACTGTTTCGCTCATGAGACAATGTGGCAGTTGTTTCGCTTACGAGAATTGCAAGTGAAACAGTTGCCACACCCCTTAATTAACGATTTTAATAATCTCGAACAAAGTTGTGTGTGCAATCAAGCGTGACGTTGCACTTGGGCAGTACCATATATGTCAGGCTGAAGCAATGTAAAACAGAAAAAGCAAGCCTGTAGTCTTGAGTTATGCTTGTCCGAAGGTATCTGTCAGTCAGTCAGTCAGTCAGTCAGTCAGTCAGTCAGTCAGTCAGTCAGTCAGTCAGTCAGTCAGTCAGTCAGTCAGTCAGTCAGTCAGTCAGTCAGTCAGTCAGTCAGTCAGTCAGTCAGTCAGTAGTAAATTCCACTAAATAAGAAATTCATAGCAGAAGTGTTTTGGGTTGCAATGAGGTTTTTTTGCTTTAGAACATGAGTTACAGTTTTCCCTTTATACTAGAACTAGACCTACAGTTTATGCACAAGAGCCTTGATACTTTTATGATACACTATGTTAAACAGCACAAACCATTGTGCGTTTTTATTTTTGTCTTTTAGCTTCTCAATCATCACATATTTATCTTTTGGGTTGACACTCCCAGAAAACCTTTTCTTTATTTCCACATTATTCATCATCTGAACTTGCTATTTCAAAATGGCAAACGCTGTTCTTTGGAAAAATTACTAAAGTAGCTTGTGTGAAAATTTATGTCTATTGGATTAAAAATGACAGAGTAGATCTAATTTAAGTGAGAGGGTGTAGAATAGCAAGATGCGTGTGCTTGTTGCTATGGGATACCTAATTTATAGGTACTAAAATGTGTCAACATGTCACAGGCTAATTAAGTGACCATAATATTTGGCTTGGTTTTACCTATCCAATACTTCCAAGGTGCCATGAAGGTATAGACTCTTTCCAAAACCCCACCCACCTTTCAACTGCCATTTTGAATGGGGACAGTTCAAAAACTCTGCATGATCGTAGTGTTCCTTTGTGCAGTAAAAAAGGGTATAGGACTATTATTATCAATAAATTTAGCAATTGTGTTTGGTAGCTTAGGGGTGTAAGTTGCATTTAAAGTAATTTTTTTTTTAATTTTAGACCCGGAAAATGGACAAACCCTCCATTTCGAGCCAACAGATTTTTTACAATTTCTGGGGCCCCTGCCAGCGTACTCTGAGAGAAGATGCTGTTCCATCAAAGTTTCCTTTTCCCTCTAAGAAGGTTGTTGTGAAGATGATGAACTGAGTGAAAGTGAGTGATGAGGTTGCCCAGGTCCAGTCATGGATTTTTTTCCCCTTCTCTACCTTTTCAAACATACTTTCTGTAACAACTTTAAACAGGCTGTAGCACCAGGTGTCCTACAGACCTTCAGCACTTGTGCTGTAAAGCCTTAATAAAAAAGAGTGTAAATGAAGAAGTTGAAGATGCACAAGAGGTTAATGCACAACTTAAGGAAGCAAATGATGAGATTTTTAGGCTGAAGCAATTGCTAAGTGATGCAAAGATGGAAATAACCAAGCTAAGAAAGGAGTTAGTAGAAAACAATTTGTAATTGAAACTTGTCAAGATTCTGATAAGGATATTCAGTTTTATACTGGCTTACCTTCTGTTGCTGTATTTTATCAGTTGTTAGAATACCTCAGTCCATTGGGGAAGAGATCTACAGTGGAACCTCGGTTATCCAAACCCCTTGGGACCAGAGGTGGTATATAAGTATAAAAAGTCCGTATCTCTGAAACTGTGTATTAATAACCATGAAGAAATTATTTTTAAATATCTGTATTTTCAACTACCCTACTAGAACAGTCACTACTCTAATAGAGCAGTCATTTCTGTAGTTTGGTTAACCAAGAATCGGGGTCCAGATAACTGAGATTCCACTGTAATGTAGTATACAATGCTACTGCCCAAAACTGGATGAAGGAAGGATCAGCTGCAGATCCAGGGAATGGGAGTCAGATTTGCAATTAGGTCATCCATATAATTTAAGTCAGTCAGATGAATCGTTTTTGATGCTAGTGAGATTGTGACTTGATTTAAAGATGTATGATCTGGCCAAGTGTCACAATCATCGGTTTCACGGATATTTTCTACCTGGATCAATTACTGTTACCTCCGTTTAGGTATGTTACCATGCTGGCCCAGCTGTGATACAATAAAGGATACCATGCCTGCTATTTTTAAAGATCAATATTCAAACATAACAGCAATTATAGATGCAACGAAAATCAAAGTCCACACTCCATCTTCTCTCCCACTCTAGTCAGGGCCGTCCAGAGAAATTAAGGGACCCAGGGCAAAGAGATAAAGTGGGGCCCCAGGGGCAAGGATGTTTCCACTCTGAATCACAAGCTGTAAGTCATTACATGCTGACAATGACAATAACTACCCCTCACCAACCATATCTCCTTATTTATAAGCTTGCTACACTAATACTGTGACTGCTCTATTAGAGTATCTAGATCTGACTGCTCTATTAGAGTATATTGATCTTTTAAACAGGTATTCACGGGGCCCTTGATGGGGCCTCCTGGGGCCCCTTTCAGGCTGGAGCCTGGGGCAAAGTGTCCCAGTTTCCCCCTCTGTGGGCAGCCCTGACTCCAGTCACAGACCTATAGTAGCTACTACAAGTCTACAAATACATTTAAAGCACGGTTAGCTATTAGTCCAGCAGGCCATGTAATTTTTGCCTCATCACTGTACACTGAGTCAATCTCTGACAATGAACTAGTAAACAGGAGTGGATTTTTGGGATTACTTCAGCCAGGAGATGAAATAATGGCAGATCATGGGTTCACAATTCAAGATTCATTAACTCCACTGGGAGTTAGTCTAAATATTTTCCCTTCCCTAGGCAGTAGACAGCAGATGGATGCAGTTGAGGTGGTAGAAATGCAGCAAATCGCTTCACTGCAAATTCATGTTGAATCTGCCATTCATCGAGTAAAAGAGTATGACATTCTAGCAGGAGTAATGCCAGCATCTCTTGCAGGGTTGGCCAATCGGATTTGGACTGTTTGCTGCTTATTGACAAATTTACAAAATCCATTAATATCATCTTGATAAATATTATATTATAATACCAAGAGTTAATAATAGTAGGGAGGGAGAGTATCCAACGCTGAATAGGCCTGTGTTAAATGAGCGTGTAGAGCAACCCGGATATCACCATACTTTTTCATATTTTCTCAAAGTGTTAATGTGAAAATATTTTTTTAGCAGACTGCATGGATCCGATATTTACATTATTGGTACTATACAAGCCATACTTGTAGCACATGTCTACTCCGGTACGCGTATCCAATAGCCTCTTGAGTAGTGCGGACGAGAGAAGTGAAAGGCCATCTCGAGAAGAGCGAAGAGAAGAGTTATTGATGTGCCCATGAAGATTGCTGTGAGCCTTGCTTTCAACCAACATCGTCAGTAGAAGCATCTCAATAAATGCCTGCCGTGATGTGGAGGAAGAAATACTCATTCAAGAATCAAGCACGCCTTCAATTGAAACGAGTCACTGTGCTGTCGAAGAACTGACCGAATTTCGAAGCGGTTCATCCAGAGTTGCAGTTCTCCGGTGGATAGTTACACGCTCAACAACAAACAGATACTCATTGTTACCCAGCAAGACATGCACAGACAACAAGACTTGATATCTATTCTGTGTATCAAGTACTTGTGGCGGCCTCGTAATGGTTCTCTTACTCTTTGTTTGTTAACACGTCTGACCAAGAAGCTATTCGTTTTATGCGCTCATTTTACACAGGCCTATTGAGCGTTGGATACTCTCCCTCCCTACTATTATTAACTCTTGATAATACAGTATGGTGTTTACTTATTCGCTATTTACATTTGTTTCTCGGCTGAGCGTGCATAGTTTGGGTAAAATGTGTTTGAAATAAAATTCTGTCAACTTCAGGTGCATGCTGTTCCAAAAGTCTCCATTAAATCTTATTCGTTGAATTGTGAAGTTGCAATGTATATAAATAACAAAGTCACTCCATGGTAACTTAGACAAGGCCATTTGTCCTTAAATTTGAAAGAAGTGTTTGTGATTTTCTTTCAAGGTTACTGAACTACATTTGATTTTGGCAAAGAAGCTTGAGTCACTACAAGCATCTTCCATTTGTGTGCATGTGAGGTCGACAGGGACACTAAGTTTCATCAATACACAATGATTCAGTTGCTTTAGCAATCCAAAAATGTGGCTACGCATGCTTGCACTTCCAGCAGTGCATGAGCAAAAGGCTTTAACCACATGGTGTGGTGCATGGCTCGAAATTACTGACTGTTCATTTTCAATAAGCAACCAAGCTATGCAATTAAGTTTATAGCTTCTGTGGGGTGCCTGCTTTAACCGCGAAACCATGTTTTCCAATGGCTACAATCTATTTTAGAGTTCTTTTTCTGCACATATACCCAAGCATACTGGGTTGTGTTGGAAGCTGCTGTTAAGCTTTATAAACTTTTAACGTTGCTCTTTGAAACAGTACATGTTGGTAGTTCATACCATGAAACATGACAAAATATGCAGTAGTAGAAATAGTTGCTCACATATGACATCACTTGTGCGCGTAATCTAGAAAGCACAGAATACAAAGGCTAGAATAGGTAAGGAACCAACCAGAAACAATAGAACAAAGAAAACACCAATCACAACAATTAAACTTTGAGACTTGATGGTTATATTAAGGAAACACCACTGCTAACATACCTGAAAACGAAAACTAGGTTTACTTAGATGGTGAAGCAATACAGCACTTGCTAATGGCTACAAGGCCAGAAACCATTTTACAACTTCACCACAAAGTGCTTACCTCACAAAAGAGCTCTATGTGCTTACCTCACAAAAGCGCTCTCAGTGTAACTCTGCACAAATGATGTCATAATTGATGTCATCAATATCACTGCTTCATTAGAGGTCACAGCACTATTCAACAAGGATCAAGTTCCAGAAGCTTCATATCACTAATTTTGCTACACTAAAATATATGAGATCTACAGCTAATCAAAAGTGATGTCAAAATACATTGATACCTACAGAAAAAAGACAAGAAAACCAAAAAGTGCACTGTATACTTTAGCCTTATAGTCCATTTTCAATAAGGTAAAGTATGCAGCACACTTTTTGGCTTCTTGTATGGCTTTACTGGGGTGCCTTAAGTTAACCACGAAAGTCTGTTTTGTATAGGCTCCAATGTATTTTGATTTGATTAGTCGTATACTTTGGTGTAGCAATTTGTGTAGCAATCAGTGATACAGATTTTCAGAAACTTCTAGAACCACTCTTATTAATTGATCCTTGTTGAATAGTGCTGTGACTTCTAATGAAGTTAATATGCAACGATATTGATGACCTGTTAATTATGACATCATTTGTGCTCGAGTTGTCTTGAGGAGTTAAAGGGACACTCCATCAGTATTGTTTCGTGAAACCGTCTAAGTTTATGATGCAATATTACTTAGTTGATGATGTATAATTAATAAAGTAGTGGCCGAATGTTTCTAAACCATGTTGTAACATTGTACTTCTACCGCTATGAAGGGATAGCGAGATACAGCTGCATGTAATAAACACTACACAACAACATGAGCCATATAGTACTACCAGGCAGTAGCGAATCTAGAAGTCATTGTTAACCAGGACACTTGGTGGGCACTAATGTATAGTTAAAGCCTTGGAGTAATGAGTAAAGTTATACAGTGTGTGAAGCACACTCCGAAAGTGAAGCATGAATCTTCCAGGGGGGTCTGGGGGCATGCACCCCCAGGAAATGTTTGATAAAAAAGTACTATTAGATTGAATCTGGTGATACCTGAGACCCAAAATATAGCCACTGCAACACAGAAAGCTTTCTCTCAGATATATATCATAACATTAATTTTTATCGATTTTTTTTTACATAATAACAATAATGGTGTATAGTTTATAGCTAAACCTATGAGAGTGTAATTCTATGGCTCTTATCATCTGCAGAAAATTTATTTATAACCTCTTCAAGATTAAGCGTTCTTGAGATTTCTCTCTCTACAGACAGTACAGCTAAGTTGACCAGCCTCTCTTCCTGCATTGTGGACCTTAAATAGGCCTGCGCCTAATGTGCCAGCATATTCTTGAGAATTATAGGTCACCAATTTCGTGACAATAATTCCGGAATAATAGGATGGTTACAGGCATAATTTTCGAATAATCGGACGACCGTGGGAATAATTGGTGGAATTAGGGGGCATGTCTCTTCTTGATTACCTAGAAGAAAGAGTTAAGCTACTACAAATAATATAAAGCTGACAGGAGTGCTGGCTGAAAGGAGCTGAAAAACCTCTAAAAGATCGATATACTCTAATAGAACATTCAAATATTCTAATAGAGCAGTCAGATCGTTTCATGTTAACAATCTGCAGCCAGCATCAGGGAACTGCATGATTATCTGCAATTCTGAAACTTCTTATACCAGTGTACCTCCTTCAAGTTTTTGAGCATTATTATCTACCTAACTTAGTAGCTATACAGTAGTTACAGCATATTATTATAATACACTAATAATTAAATACACTTGAATTATTACTGTAGATAGCTATTCTAACTCTGCTGTAACTATTATGGATAGAAAAATGTGTAAGGTGGAATGCTTTATATATGGCTATTAATAATTCGGACAAAACTACTTATAGCAGCATCTTGAAAACTAAGCAACTAGCCACAGATTTATCTGAATGAGAATAATTATGGAATAATAGGCTGGATACAAGAATAACAAAAAGAATAATAAGAGAATGTTTTGGGAAATTCTGGAAAGAATAATAGGTAAAATGTTGAGCATAATAGGCTCAGGCCTAACCTTAAATAGGTCTTGATGCATTTTAGTGCTGAGAATGATCTCTCACAAGATGCAGAACTAACACAGATTGTAAATGCAATCTGTAAGACTTTCAGTAAAGTTGAAAATGCTTCCTTGAGTGGTGATAGCTCTTTAAATACGTCAGCTGTATTGTTTATTTTTGTTTAATGTTCGTTTAAATAGTATTGATTCCATTCTTACAGACTCACTATCTAAGCTGTAGTAATCTACAAGTGGTTGTAACTGTTCTGGTTCCAAAAACTGAGAGCTTCGTGGATCACAAGCATGAATCGCTCTCATAAGTTCAACATTTCTCTCCCCAAATCTATGATTCAGCTCCATCAAGAAAGCATCCAAAATAGCGTAGTAAAGGCTAACTTTGAATTGTTGGCTTGTCAGTTGTTCATGTGAACCAAGATGACTGTGTTGTTACGCAGGCTTTCTTTTCCTGTTTGGGCGAATTTCAGTGATCTCAATGTTATAGAGTTTTGCAACACTTTCTATGTAAGTGAAGAGATGATACCAGTGCCTGTCAGTTCGAAAGTCTTTAATTGTTTGATGGTCCCTGAAACCAAATCATCTGCCTTAGCTAGATCCAAAGTGGCACTCTGCAACACATTTGACAGTCCCTTGGTGATAGAAAGAACTTTGTCAAACGTAATAAGAGAAAGAAGGAAATGGAAGGTTTTCATCTGCAACAATAAGCCTGTAGCTTGTGTAGCTTTCATTCCATCACTATCTTTACCCATATCTTCTAGTGTGGCTAGGATGGCATCAAATGTGTAGCACATGGCATTTACTGAAGAGTATCTACAGGCCCAATGAGTATCAGACAATCTTTGCAGTTCTCGAGTTGGCTTGTCAGGATGCAGTTCCTTTTGCTTCTGCAAGAAGATTACATGAACCTTTTAGTTGCTAAAAATACATAGAGACTTTCTACAAGAGCAAAATATTGTGTAGCACCTGGAATAGCCTTTACACTATCAACTAGGACCAAGTTTAAAATGTGAGCATGACAGTGGATGTAAATTGCGTGTGGTGCAAACTCCTTCAATCGTGTTTGAACGTCTGTGCAATGTCCACTCATGACAGAAGCACTATCATATCCCTGCGATATACAATGTATGTTATATCTAGTTCATGCTTCCTAAGTGTATCCACAGTGCTTTCTGTCAGACTTTTAGTATCAAGAGTAATAGCTTCTACAAAGGTCAAAAAATATTCATGGACAGTACCCTCTTTAGGATCAATACATCTCAGAACAAATGTTATTTGCTCTTTCTTAGAGATATCTTTGGTTTCATCAACCAGAATCGAGAATAATCCAGTTTCATGAACTTTGCAGCAAATAATACTCTGCACCATTTTACCCAAAGTTTCAACAAGTCATTTTGGATAGAAGGACATGTGTAAAGCGCATTCTTGGGTCCATACATAAGTCTTTCACTAACAACTTCATCATGACTGGCCACCAATTTAAAGATTTCTAGAAAATTATCCCTATTTAGTGAATTCACAGACTCTTTGTGACCTTGTAATGCAATTTCTTGTTGGCTGCATACCAAAAGAACTTCAAGTATTGTTTTCAGGTAGTGGCGATTGTTGGAAATCGTCTTAGCATCCATCCTATTATCTGCAGTACTACCACTTTCTGTATTTTTCACATACTCATGCGAGGAAACCATGGCTTCTTTGTGGGTCTTACAATTGTCATGGCATGAAACAATGTCATCCTTACCCATAGCATGTTTCCAGTCCCTGAATCCACTTTTTGTGAATGTTTCCAAGTACTTTCCAGGTTTTGTGTTAAAAATATGACATGCATAACAGTATGCAGCATCTTTCTCCCTTGAATACTCAAGCCAATGGTATGATTTTTACCACTCCGAACAAAAACTGCGGTGTTTATTTCTTTTCAGTGTAGCAGGAAAATTCAATTTTGGTTGCACTGGAGCTTGTTCAGGTCAGTAGCAATGTGTGTTGGAATGTCACTTGCTCTACTGGTACTAGAGGTCATGGCAGTTATATCAAAAAATGAATCCAGGAGCTGCTGACAAATGGCATTACTGTCTTGTGACTCTTGTCCACTTGCTTCACTATGATTTCGTTGGGCACAGCCGGTTTCATTCACACTTTTCTGGCATTCCTGTTGCCCACTCGTGCTTTCCCTTGTTCTTGGGGTAGCAAATGAATACTTAAACAAAGTCAGTTGCTTCGACACGTGTCCTAACACGTGACAATCGGATAGCAAATTTATTGCAGCACACATGACTGAAAGGCAGAGGATCGTAAAGAAGACGATGTGAAAGCTAGACACTAATAAAAGTAAGTACAGTTGCATGGTTATATATAGTATATAGTTAGCTGTAATAATTGTGCTAACTGCTATATAAAATGCTGGTCACAGTACATTCCAACATATAGAATTTTACCCAGGCACAAGCCAAATTAACTAGGGCACAGATACGCCACTGCTACCAGGTGGATGGGTGGGGAGTGACCATCGAGTGACCATCGAGTGACCATAAACGTTTGTGAGGTAGGCACTTTGTGGTGAAGTTTTAAATGATTTCTGGCCTTGTAGCCATTAGCAACCACTGTATTGCTTCACCATCTAAGTAAACCTAGTTTTCATGTGTGGTAGCGTTGATAATGGTGCTTCCTTTAATCTAACCATCAAGACTTAAAGTTTAATTGTTGTAATTGATGTTTTCTTTGTACTATTGTTCTGGTAGGGTTCCTTACTGTTCTAGTCTCTGTCTTTTGTGGTTTCTAGATTATGCACACAAATGATGTCATATGTGAGCAATTATTTCTATTGCTGCATATTTTTGTCATGTTTCATGGTATGAACTACCAACATGAAATGTTTTAAAGAGCAGTGTCAAAAGTTTAAAAAGCTTCATAGCAGCCTCCAACACTATCCAGTATGCCTGAGTACCATGTGCAAAAAGAGAAAGCTAAAATACACTGTAGCCATTGGAAAACATGGTTTCACGGTTAAAAGCAGACACCCCACAGAAGCCATAAACTTAATTGCATACCTTGGTTGCTTATTGAAAATGAACTATTGGAAAATACATTGGAGCCAATGGAAAATAGGCTTTCATGGTTAACTTTAAGTACTCCATTAAAGCCATACAAGAAACCAAGAAGTGCACTGCATACTTTTGCCTTATTGAAAATGGGCTATTGTAACCAACCACACAGTACATACACCCACATCACACAGTACACCCACATGAGTGGGCTCCAAAACAAGGCCAAGCACTGCCTCCCTCACCATACTATTACCCCTACCACCCTACAACACATTGGGTTGTGCCGCCACCAAACGTGGGCTACCAATCATCACTCTAGAAGGATCCACCAAACGTGGGCTACCAATCATCAAATTTTTAAACCAACAAAATTACAACCATAACACCTAAGTCAATAAACTACAACTACCGGTTGAGTGGGGGGCTTAGCTCCAAATCATAATAACCGTAAATAATAAATTTGTGGCTGTCCAGCCCCCAGACAACCACCGGGAAAAACCTAGTAGGCTTTTCTTTTTCTTTTTTTTTTTTTTTTTTTTTGCCTACTAGGAAAAACCAAAACAAATAGAGCTCCACTCATGTGTATGCAAAACCAAAACAAACAAGAAAAAGTCAACTATTCCTCTGCCATCCAGCCCTCAGCTACCTATAGTCAAGGAAAATCAAATATCCATAACATCACAGGGAGGGTGGGAGGGGTAACCCACTAGTGTGAACACGTGGCGTAGAATGAACTTTTCACGCTACAACAGCCTTTTAAAACCCTTGTCACGTGAGATGCTCACGTGACCACCAATAGTATTCATGCGGGAGCTTATTTTCTGTCTAATTCATTACATTCAACCGACAGAAAATACACCTCCCTCACCATACTATTACCCCTACCACCCTACAACACATTGGGTTGTGCCGCCACCAAACGTGGGCTACCAATCATCACTCTAGGGTTACAAAGAAAGCTTGTACAAGAATACATTATAAACCCAGCTGTTTGGTGACAGACAATCTGTGCTCTACTGAGTCATCCACATAGCCATCCTTGGCATTTTCGGACTTCCAACGTCCGTGACGCTTAAACAGCCTATCTGGCACACCTGCATTAGCTGCCTTAGTAGCTCCCCCAGAACGCAGACTGTGCAAACCAAAATCGGTCGGATTATATCCCAGCATACCGACCTTTCTTTTGAATTGCTCCCACATGCATGTGTAGCTAATACTGCCTGCCTCACGAAGGCATTCACCATTCTTGGTCCTACGTATCGGCCGGAAAAGGAATCTCTGCACCTGCAGTGAAGTATCAGTTCTCTGTAAATAATTTTCCAAGTATGACACAGGACAGGTCTCCTTTCCACTTCTTGCAATGATCACTTCATCCCCTCTCCTGAGCTGGTCCGTTTTACTATGGGGAATCTTGATCACCATAGCATCCTGCCTGAGTGATATATGGCTAGTCTGGACATTGATCAATTCACTAAATCTCAGGAACCCTGCAAATGCAATAAGACATGCAGTAGTTAAACGCATATCTGACAGGGAGCCACTCCGCTTTGCATCTGCTACCATTTGCTCCAGCATCTCGACCTTTACTGGGGTTTTCTTGCAGACTGGCTTAGCTAGCATTCTCTGTAAACCTTGTAACGTTGCCTTTACCAACGGGGAACCTACTGGGGATACCAACCCTGCCGTTGAGTGTATCCAAGATAAAGCATTACAAGCCTCTTCTGCTGCTGATTTGGATTGTAAAGTATCACCTATATACTGGAGGTACAATGCAACATGAGCTTCTTTAGCTGGCACAACTGGCAACTGATGCTGCTTCGCCCAGGACTTCCACCTCCTGAATGCTCCCAAGTACTTTTTGACTGTGGAGCCAGCTCGACCATGTAGGACAGTATCCGGAATCCTCTTTGCCAGCTCCTGCAGAGCAGGGTCCTGCAACTCTTTCAAATCCAGCCAGGCTCCATGGGAGAATACCTCTGAAAAATATATAAGCAGACATTCGTGACCACATACAATTAGTATACCCTCGTAAAAATTCTCAATTTATATAACCAGCAATACGTTACAATTATCGGCCTTCAAGGATTAACTGTTTCCCTGAACAACAGCACTCCAGGCTGTGGCAACACTAACTCACCTCACCAAGCTGGGGCCCTACCCTGGTAGAATCCCGACCGCACTCCAGGCTATGACCATACTCAGGTCATGGATCACCAGCACTCCAGGCTGTGACCATACTCCGGTCATATAACACCAGCACTCCGGGCTGTGACCATACTCGGGTCATATAACACCAGCACTCCAGGCTGTGACCATACTCAGGTTGTATAACACCAGCACTCCAGGCTGAGACCATACTCGGTCATATAACCCGGCACTCCAGGCTGAGACCATACTCAGGTCATATAACACCAGCACTCCAGGCTGTGACCATACTCAGGTCATATAACACCAGCACTCCAGGCTGTGACCATACTCAGGTCATATAACACCAGCACTCCAGGCTGTAACCATACTCAAGTCATGGACCTCACTCCAGGTTGTGACCATACTCCGGTCATAGAACACCCACACTCCGGGCTGTGACCCTACTCAGGTCATAGAACACCAGCACTCCGGCTGCAATCGTACTCGGTCCTAGAACACCAGCGCTCCAGGCTGTAACCATACTCCAGTCATAGAACAGCAGAACTCTGGCTGTGACCATACTCCGGTCGTGAACACCAGCACTCCAGGCTACTAACTGTTGTAAACAAGAAACCATCCTAACAGCTACCATTTGAGACGCAAGGCTATCACTGGGGTGTTAGGGACCCCTTTAAACAAATTGCAACCCGAGCGACCTTCTACAAACAGGCCTTCAACTTTGGGTAGTTCCCTAACTTCTTTCACAAACTGGGCTGGATTGGTCCCGTTGGGAAAAATTAGCGGCCAAAAAGGGGCTGAAACCCACTTAGGAATAACCAACGTTCCTTTAGCCTTTGTAATGCTAGCATGCTTTAACAGCCGCGGGACCAGAAACGGTGGGGGGCACCACCAATTAATATCCTGGCCCCAGTCACACGTGAAAGCGTCAATGGCCTCAGTACCCGGGCAATAATAACGCGAGTTGAAACGTGACACTTGATTGTTACACCAATCAGCAAACCTATCAATAGTGTGAGGCCCCCAAAGCCTGTCTAGTTCCTTGAATACCAATGGGTTTAGCGACCAATCATCGTAGTCAATAATTCTACTAATGTAGTCTGCTACTTCATTCTCCCGCCTAGGTATCCACTCTGGCTCTAATCGAATTCTGGCCACCACTGAGGATTCAAAAATAGCCAATGCCTCCTGCTGGAGGGCTGCTTTTTTGCTACCACATTGAACTATCCTAACCACATTTTGATTGTCTGTAAACCACCTTATCCTTTCATTTTGCAGCTTGGGACCAAATGATTCCAAAACCAAACGCACCGCTCTAAGCTCCCGCCAAGTAGAGCTTTGCTGGGCCTCCTCCTTAGTCCATTGACCACTGGCAATAAGGCCTCCATGCTCTACTGTATAACCCCCAAACCCAGTGTCACTTGCATCTGAGAAAACCACCCTCACTGCTGATGGCTTGGGCCATAAATTTTGTCCATTAAATTCCTTTATTTTCCCAATCCAAAATTCCACTTCACTTTTCGCCTCCTCAGGAAGCTGTAATAGGGCACACCATGATCGCCTAGTGTTCAGTGCGCCATATAGGCTGCGTGTCATGAGGCGTGTAACTGGGCCTAGAGCCATCGACATGGATATTAATTTGCCAATAGCACTAGCCAACATTCTAGCAGGGACAGTTGGCCTTTTCACCAACGACTGCAACAAGTCACAAGTGTTTTCTAATTTTGATTCTGGCACTACTATTTTACCCTTCTCCAAATCAATTTCAAAACCAAGCCAAATTAATCGTTTAACAGGTACCCATTGTGACTTAGCCTCATTAACTACAAAGCCAGCTTCACCCAGATCATTGCGTATCTGTACACTCACCCTTTTTGCCTGGTCCTCACCCTTTACTGCCACTATACCGTCATCTAAGTACAGGACAACCTTCAAACCTTGGCCCCTCCAGTATGCAATAAGTGGTCTCAAAAGTTTGGTAAAAGCATAGCATGCTGAAGCTAAACCAAAAGGTAAAACTGTAAATACAAAATACTTGGGGACACCTTTCAAGTCCCAAGCAAACCCTAGAAAAGATTGGTGCTCTTCAATTATATCCAAGTGGTGATAGCCTGATTTCAGATCGAATTTCATCAAGAAATCCCCCTTCTCAAACATCAAAGTGGCAATTCTTAGGTCTTCATATTTAAAATGGTCTTTACGTAAGAACTGGTTCAAGTGCCTAAGATTTACTACCAACCTATGCTTACCACTGTGGCTAGCTACGACTGATAGGGGACTACAAATTGTTGGCCTTGTTCCCACCTCTCTCACACACCTGTTGTTTACTAGCTCCTGCACACTGTCCGTGACAAAATCCTTGTAGTCCACGGTAGACTTGTGGTTACCCTGCTCAAACGGGGTAGGCATAAACTGGAGGGGTAACCTATAGCCATTTTGAATCCAATCAATTACTGTAGCTGGGGCCATAAGAACCTTGGACCAAAACAGGATATTTTGCTTAAGCCTCCCTTGTACGTCCACTATTTGTGGGCCTCTGGCCCCCATATTTTCCCATTCCCAGGATCTAGCCAGTTCCCACTCATTCTCAAAGCTGGCAGAGCCTAACCCAAAACTGTCTAGGGGTTCAGGAGGGACATGCTCACTGTCCAGAGCTTCTTGCCCACCACATGCCCCAGCAGGCCCAGTTGTAGTAAGTTCAAGGCCATCAACACTTGGAATTAGGTTTTCACTACTTTGTGAAGGTGTCTTATCAACACCTTCTTTGTACTCAGTTAGTTTGCAATTTTGCTGAGCTGTCTCATCAACACCCTTTTTCAGTCCTATGTTATGAGCCACCCCTTGACTCTGGGAGTCCTTTACTCCACTATGACATTGACCCACAGAATCAACACTACATGTTGTAACACTTATGTCGCCAACGGCACCAACACATGATTGACCAAAAGGATACGGTTGCTGATTCCTGGGACAACTCCTTGCTAAGTGGCCCATCTGCGAGCAACTGTAGCAGGGCCCAATTGGTCTTGTCACGGTCCTTGGTCCTGGTGGCATCCTGGCAGCACCCTCATTGGACCTCGGTGCCTCCTCTCTCCTGGGCTTCTTTCTGCTGGCCGGCCCACCAGACGCTGCACGTTTACGCTTGGCGTCCCTCTCTTTCCGAGCACGGTACAGCCGCTTCTCGTCGTCCGAATTATCCGCAAGCTCATCGGCCTCATATTCGGCGACTACTCCCCAATCCGAACGATCAGCAATTCTGATGTGTTTTTGACGAACACGGATCTCCTCATCACCTTGCTCCAGTTCAGCTTTTGCTTGCTCCAGAGCTCGCTGGGAAGGCTCGTCGGTTGCTGTTATCTTCTCCAGCTGCTTTTTGGCAGCTTGCACGTGGTCGTCTATCTTGTCATTAAAGACGAACTGGGCTTCACAACCCTTTTTCTTAAACGTGTGCGTCTTGCGAGTGAGTTTCTCCATGACGCTTTGGGAACATGCCGCTTGGGATGCGACCATCTCCTGACGGAATTCGCTGAACTTGGCGGCAAACTGCTCCCCGATGGTCGTCGAGACTGCACTAGCAATCTGCCGTACTTGTTCTTCTTCCATCGACATCTGTTGAAAAGAACTGTCCAAAAAACCAAAAAGGTAACCCACTAGTGTGAACACGTGGCGTAGAATGAACTTTTCACGCTACAACAGCCTTTTAAAACCCTTGTCACGTGAGATGCTCACGTGACCACCAATAGTATTCATGCGGGAGCTTATTTTCTGTCTAATTCATTACATTCAACCGACAGAAAATACACTTCCAATAAATGGACTGTACTACTCTTAGTATGCATAAAAGCAAACCATAATCTTCAGCCTAATTCTATACTCTGAACTTAGCAATTTAATCTATTTTGAGAATGGATTATGAACTGAGGAATGTGCATGATCATGGCGGTTAAAGGTTGTTTCATTTTCCCCGAAACTAATATTTGTGGGTGATGGAAAAAACAATGCATACTTCAGTTTTCTTTTAAAATACACTTATATTGGTTCCTTTTGACTTCATACTCACTAGTAGACCTATACTTGTAGCAAACAAGCATTCTAAGGCTTCTTTTGAAATCAGAAGTCTTTTGGTGAGGGTGTTACTATTCAGTGGAATGGACTACTGGACTGACATATTTGCACATTCTATGGCGGAAGCTTGCTAGTAAGCACCCTTAGGGCACCTGCAGCCTACTTCTAAATGCCGAAGATGAGCAATGGAATATGCGAAAATGTATTTCGCTACTGTTCACTATGCCACTATACAGCACTTATTCCTTACTCTGGTGTGTACTTATGCTGCAGGCAATGCAGGGAATGTGATAGCAATAGTTAACCAGCAATCAACTTGCCAGTAGACAATATCTTTTGAGGTATCCTTAGAGCAAGCTAGTCTCACTAGTCTCGCTGCCAGACACTTCTGTTTCAGTGCAAGGGCTTATCAATTAAAGATTATAAGTGCCTGTGCTGAAAAATCCCTAAGAACCTGCACTGAACTAGAGGCAAGACTAGAGGTCTGGCTATGCAAGCCTAGCTTGCTCCTCAAGCTTGCTCTAAGGATATCTCAAAGGATATTGCCTACTATCGCTGGTTAACTATTGCTGTCATATTCCCTGCACTGCCTGCAGCTTACTACATGCCAGGGTAAGGAATAAGTACTGTATAGTGGCATAATGAACAGTAGCGAAATTAGTTTTCGCCATATATATTCCACTGTTCATCTTCAGTGTTTAGAAGTGGGCTGCAGGTGCCCTAAGGGTGCTTACTAGCAAGACCCCGTAAATCCAATCATAGAATGTGCTAAAATCAAAAATATGTCATCCAGTCCAGTGTTCCAGTCCAGTAGTCCAACTTTTCATTATTCCTACTATGCAGTACTACCATTTCTGTCAGAGATTCCTAATGTAGTGCTCACCAAAAGGGACATGATTATTGGATGTCACTTCAGCCCAACAAAAACTTTTTGCTTACAGTGCAGTGCAGGTATTGATTTACAGGATGGTATTATACATCACATACCAAAACAAGGATTGTGTGTAATTTTCATGCCACACCTTGTACAATCAAAACAAGCAAGCTGAATCTAGACAAGATTCGTGTACAGTATTCTTATCTGTTTGCACAATCCTACACGTAACTCATTGTCAGTTGATCTATAAAAAGCATTACTATCCATGGTTTACATACTTCAAACAACAATTAATTATGATAGATGTGATAAAGAATGTAGCACTGTGAAAGAAAACAGTCATCATTCATCACTTTATAACACTTTAACCTCTGTTGATCATCACTTTATAACACTTTAACCTCTGTTGATATAGTGGTTATTTAGCCTTCCATAAGAAGCTCAATGAATAACCATTCCATTGATGTAATTAAGTCACTAACTCCAATCTGCAAAAAACCCACATGTTTCAGATGCATTTTTCAAATTCCATTTTATCAGCCAAAGGTCAATCAAAGTTTCAGCCCTAAAAGCCACTTGAGAACTATAACAGGGAAATAAACTACAGGCACTTAATTAAATGGCTATAACCTATGAATGCAGTCTTGTGCAGAGATGTAACTTGCATTTCATAATCCATTGCTGAATAATTTATGCCTTACAGATCCTTCCTATGACCAGAGTGAAGGAAAAAACTGTGACAAAAATATGAGAGTAAACCACACATCTAACGCGACGCAAACTAATGCTCATATCTTCCGTGTCCTTGAGATCGCTGACATGAAAACTAATACCTTTGGGGAATACAATAATACCAGGTTTTTGCTATTAAGAATGTCCTTCATTACAAAACAAGTGCTCATAAGTTACAGATTTTAAAATAATTTGTTAATATTATATCCCACTATGTCTAATGCATCTAAGTCTAAAAATAGACTACACCTAAAATAGACTACACCTAAGATATTATTGCAGATCCAGTCACATAATATAGTGTTGGGCCTTGATGACTACTATTATCATCCAAGAAATGTAATTACGCTGTTTTGGTTAACTAGAACTAATACTAAAACCTCTAGGCCACTCCAAATAAATTCTCTGTTTCCTGTCCCCGCCCACATCTGGTTACTGTCAGATCCACTATTCTGTAGCCTTCCATTATTTTCCAGTTATACTTACATACTGTACAGAGTAGGGCTGAGCGATACTGCCATTTTAGTATCACGATCGATACTAAAGCCACTATTCATGATACTTACAGATAAGTCAATCATAGCTGGTGCTACATAGCGTATTGTTCAGTATTCCTGCAGGAAGTCTTACCCTTAAACCCGCAGCTGTTTTTTATAAAATGCAAGCACTGAAAATGCATAATCCAGTAAACTGGATTGCATGCATGTCTTGTAAAACTAAACTCTATAACACAAAAACTGTTAAAGCTATCTAAAAACGACAAACACCATCTTACTTACCGTTAACTATTGGTTTGAATGGTCCCATACTTTGTTGTGTCCATCCAACCCAGAGATACTCGCTTCACTTTGAAAGAGTAAAAGAACTATCCCTCCGTCTTCCTTATTCATGTAATGATGCACAAAAGGCCATAACTTGGCTGTACTTCGTCGTATCGGTTTTTGCTTGGTGTCATGTTACTCCTCAAATGATGGTGATTCAGTTGATATTTAGATATCATGTGACAATGTCACTGTCAGATGAGTACAAAGATGATACAAATGTAGAAGGACGCAAAATGATTCAGCGCAACGTAGTGGGTGAATTCTTTGTTTGTTGAAAGTTTGTATACAGGCAGATAGCTTACTCTTTGCTAATTAATAAAATCTGTTTTTTGAAGTGATCAGATGAATGCTTCATGAGATACCCTTGTTTGTAACCACCTATGTAGATTGGCAAAAGTAGTGCATTTTTAATTCGCTTTTTTATCAAATCCAGTTTTCTGGATTATGCGGGTTTAAGGGTTAGAAGTAGCATCAAACTAGCCACTATCATCCTTGTTTACAGTAACAGTAATTGTAACATGTGCTTCGAGGTTATGTAATAGTGTTCACACCTCTCTGCAGGGGTAACCAGGTAACAAGGATTCTTAGCCTAGTACTGCATAACAAATGGATTTTTAATGACAATAATGTACAGGCATAGTATCACAATAGTTAATAACAAAAAATTGTGATATTGATACTTTCAAAATACTGCTCAGCCCTAGTATAGAGCCATCTTGTAACAGTGTGTTAGCTCATGTGTCAGCAGTACTATCAAGTAGCCTTCTAATATTTCTTCGTGGAAATGTACAAACACATATTCTATCTTACAGTGGATATCTCTATATGGTATTAGCACTTGAGAGATTGACTGTTCATTCTCAATAAGCAACCATGGTATACAATTAAGTTTATAGTTTCTGTGGGATGCCTGCTTTAACCATGAAACCATGTTTTCAATACTGCCCCAGGATGATTTGCCTGCACAAGGCTTAAATGCCTGAGTGGTGCATAGGCATCCCAGTGCTGGTTCGCTGGGCGGCAATAGCTGTGCTTCGTATGGCTGGGCTTTAGCTTTGTCTGTGTGTGTGTGTTTGTGTGTGTGTGTGTGTGTGTGTGTGTGTGTGTGTGTGTGTGTGTGTGTGTGTGTGTGTGTGTGTGTGTGTGTGTGTGTGTGTGTGTGTGTATTAGTGAGTAAGTGAGCAAGTCAGTCAGTAAAATACAATACATTTTTGTGTAACTTGATGGAACATCATGAAGGTACCAGTATTGTACCAGTATTATAAGGCGAGTTTTTTGCTATAATTAAAATAAAATATTCTGTCGTGTGAAGGTAAAGTGCAAACTCTATGACAATGATCTCTACTATACAGTACCATTGTACCATATGATTGTACTACTTACCAAATACGACTGTTGTAGAAAGATGTGCTGTGTCATGATCTTTAAAAGCTGAATTCCATCGATTCCATTCAGCAAGGATTGTGTCGTATGGATTTCTAACAACATAAATGATATTATGGTTGTAAAACCATTTCTGACCATCAATGTGAGGAAAATGTATCTTAACAGCAATAACATTATCAGTATAAACTCCTTCTCCTATCATGCCTTTATAAATGTAGCTAACATCACAATCTTGATATGTACCAGTATAAATTCCAGTAGTGGTCTCTAGCAGTTGTCGCACCCATGAGTTACCTGATCCAGGGAAGCTGAGCAAGGCAACAGTTTTACGATTCTTCTGAAAACTCATACTCTTACATTTCTGAAAGTGTTTAGGCATAACCACATTTCCATCATTTGTTATGTTTACTGGCTTCTTTGCCTTTGCTAATGCTTGACCTGTACAAACCAAAAACTGCTGATTGAAGGTTGAAGAATTCAAGTAGGGTATTCCAAAATCAGTAATAAAGTTGTTGATTTGAGATGCTGAAAACTGACGTAATACTTGATACCGACGTTCATAGCCAGGGCCATTGTTCTGTTTCCCCATTCTCTGAAGTGTTTGCAGAAACACATTGAATTCATGTCTTGCAATTGATTTATCAACACTGGTTGCCGTGGTTGGTGGTGGCCCACTGGTGCTAGTCATTTTCATTGTCAAGTTAACACGTTTGTTGTCTAGCTTAAGTGTTGATTCCGGGAATGTGACCACTTCGTTAACACTTGCAGTTGGTTTATCAACACTTGATCCTGGATCACTGGAGCTGGTAATATTTATTGTCAAACTACTTTTGTTGTCGACTCCAAATGCGCGTCTCGGCAATGTGTAAACCGACCCGAGATTAACACGCAACAGATGATCACTAGATTGAAATGCCCACAGCACACAGACGGACAGTGTACACAACGCAGCACAATACATCACAGCAGTCGTCAGCCCGACAGTCGACCATTGCAATAACATCACTCTCACCACAGTTACCTGAGTTATATCCTGTATTAAAACGAGTCGTATATTGACACTTTTCTATAATTAACCATCCACCCACATGCTCGATTGCAATCACCATCTTACGTCATCTATCATTACGTAATCAGTGGTCATTTTATCTGTCGATGTCCTCCAAAAACTTTGTACCACTATAGATAATATATCTATGGTACCACTCAGTGATAGTCTCCTGGTATTAAACTTCCTCTGTACCCCTCTGGTCTTGATCAAGACGCACGGTAGTGTGTCGTACGGCCCAAGAAGCCGGCGCGCCACACCGTGAGTATTTTACCAATTTCGTTATGTACAGACTTGCTCAACCACAAAATTACGTAATACAGGAAACTGGGTTGTCACGTGAACACCGCACAAAGTTCTGCGTAATGACAGATCGAGTGACCTTTATTTAAAGATTTGTTTACAGTGGAGTGGATATCTCGCTAGTCTGCTAGTATAACAGGTTACCTCAAGCTACCCCCTATATCTTGGCTTCTGCTTCATGGAAGGTATTATAAGTAGTCAGTATAGTGTACTGGTAGTTTAATAGTTGTGTATGCCAAGTAGTACTTTCATTACATGGACTCTACTGAGTAGTGAGTGAGCCTTGAGCTAATAATGTATGGCATTGTTATCAGGTGGTTACAAATCAACCAAGCTTACCAACCAATGCCATGCATTCATAAACTGTAACATTAGGCCACACCAAGTCAAACCTTAGTTTCTGGTCACCCGCCCGCATGGAAAACTGGAACCCCAGTTTATGAGGACTATTATTAATATTACAAGCGCTTAAGTGTACGTGACCAAAGACAGTGATTTTTAAACACTGCAAAAGATCGAGATACTCTAATAGAGCAGTCAGGGATTCTGATAGAGCAGTCACACTACCCTTAACTCTAATACTAGAATAGACAGATACTACTATAACGTTTTTGACTTGTCCTTGATTAGCTATATAGCTAGCTATTAGTAATGCTTCTGTTGCCAGTAAGTAACTTCAGTACAGTATGTATGTAGCATTGATCACTAGCCTAATGATCAGATATAGCTACCATAGCTTTAAACTTTCCTAACAATTCAGATGTAGTTCTCTAATGATTAGTCTAGTATCTCTTCTAGTGGATCTAAACTTGGACTTCCTTATCACTGATCATGCACTGATATACTGACTAGAAATCCGGTAACATTTGGTGAGCTCAAACTTCAACTTTTCCATGATTACATAATTGCAAGTATGGTCCTAAATTAGCAAGTGCTTAACATCCCTTAGTTAAAACATTAACTTAGCTTTCCCACATGATCACTGAAAAACACTAGCCTGGAGCACTCAACAACTCTACTCAAAACTTTGACAGCTACTTTACTCAAGGTTTACTGTATAGAAGGCTGGAAACGCATGCATATATATAGTTGGCTAAGACTTCACATTTGAAAGAGTTTCTGATGATGTGTTAATATAGCTTTGGATTATTATTAGCTAGCTAATAAATAATAATTTCCTGACATAGCTAATGAAACATTTCATTTGTAAAGCAAAAGTAGCTACATGAGCAGACCTTTCCTTAGTGTTAGCTACACATTGTTGTGCTCAGCAGTGTAGCTAGCCATCAACAATTTTCCTGGTGCATTTTGCAGAAGCATAATTAACTACTTATGCTATAAGAATGTTGGTTAAGCTTGGTTGTAAACTCAATATGAAATGGGTAAATTGAGCAAAATTAATAACATTACAGTATTACTGGTGTATATGTAAGAGTCTATGATAGTCCTGAAGTCCTGATCATCCGCCCGCCCGCATCCTTTTGTTGGTTAGGGAGTGACCAGAAACTAAGGTATGACTTGGAGTGGCCTTACTGGTTATCTGCACATGGGACAACGTTGGGATTTGAACTTTGATTAGTACAAATGCCTGCTTTGTGCTGTTGCCTATACCATATAGGTGAAGCGACATAGCCAACCCGGCTGGTTAGAACATTGGCTTGGTTCCAGGTTCGATGCCCCCTCCTCCAACTGTAAGTTGCAGTTTCCTGAGCAAGAGACCTACCTAAGTATGACTGTATAACTGGGACTTGGGGAAGCTAGTGTCACTTAGTGGTGTTGGGGTTATGAGTTCCACAGGCATTTACCGGTTGCTTGCGAAATGTAAAAACAAAATCACGTGCACATTTCACTTGAAGATTTTAAATTTTCTGATGAAAATTTGTGTTCTGCCTATCATATATAACAATCAGTATAATTATACATCACGTTTTGCTGGCAAACTGTTAACTACAATCCTTGCCATATAGTCCAAGATACTCGTATCATGGGTCATGTGTTTGATCATGTATCTGTTCTTACTATATTTTTGCAATCAACCTGAAAGTTGGTAGAAACGTGATCAGTATCCCAGATGATTGAATTTCACGGCTTGCGTTGTACTCTTCTTGATGCTTTCCACGAGCTCTATACAATGCTCTTCACTTCGTCATGATCATTTAATAGCACTGTTGCACAGAATGTTTAGAAATTATGACTGGTATCCATTTGATACCTGGCATTTGTTTGGTAGAAAAATTACTTGTATCCTCCCTATTGTGTTGTGCCTTATACTGATTGTTTTATTTTGCAGAGTATTAAAACAAGATGTCACAGAATTCACCAGTTTGATGTAAGTGTGTATTATTTTGTTTGTGATTTTACTATAAACTATATGCAGTCATGAACATAATAATGTAAAAAAGTTGTAGGTGTTGAATGATCCAACCATTCTAAATGTCATTACTACCGTACAGTACATATTTCTTTGTATAAAAAGCCCGGTTTTGTATTTCCTTCCTAGCAGTATTGACACAACCTGTAAATGAATCAGGCAGGCCCCGGTATTTATTTTCAAAGTGTACTGGAAACTCCCTGGCTTATAATCAAGACAAGAGTTTATTTGCATGTGGCTTTTATACGAAAAATATGGTATGCATGTACCATGGAATTTGTTAATCAGGATACTTGAAAATAAGGACACCTGCATATTCTGGACACTTTGTAATGGTTAACAGTTAAACTTATTTTCACTATGAACATTAAAAATCTTCCCAGCATAGAATGATAAAGAATTTCTTGCTCTCAAAATAATGGAGTATGTGTTGTGCATATTAAGAGGGCCATGCTCTAAATTACACATATTCCGTAACAAGGAATACCCATCTACTCTAAGTTACATGGAACTGAATTGGGCGTCCCTAGTAGGGAGCTTGATTTAAGTGATGGTTATTTGCATTGCCTATATAGGTTTGTAGTTGTAGACAATTTTAACAAAAGTAACTTCAGTGCCAGCAACTGTCTATCCAGTGCTTTTTTTACAAAAATTGTCAGTAGTATGATCAAAAGAGGAAGGAAACAATTTAAGGACCGTTAAAATACAAATAGTTGTTTTCTGGGACAAACTAAAATGAGTGGATGATGTGAAGTGTGATCACTTGTTTAAAGTGTATACCTAGTTAGTGTTACAATGTTACGAGTGAAACACTATTTTATAGATTTTTTTTTGGAAAACTAACTATAAGTGTTTTAACAAAACAAAATACAGTAAATCACTTAATGCTGACACAAAGCGCAATCTGAATACAACAAACCCCTGCTAGCTAGTGTTGTATTGACTATTGAGGTGGCTTATGTGGTAAAATTCCAGATACACTATGCAATTAACAAAATAGTTTTGAGTAGGGCTTATAAAGTGTTACCGACCTCTGTATAATGATAACTAAAGTGGGGTGGGCACCAACTAGGCTTTAAAATAAAGGAAGAAAACAATAACACTGTAGAATAAATGAGGGGCCTGTGCTGGCTCTTTAGAAAATGTAATGCATTAAAAGTTTTACAGAAAATTGTACATTGATTTGTGGTCATACAGTACATGGAGATATACTTTGGTGTAAAATTAATATTGTTATTTTTATACGTAACTACTTTCAGTTATATTAACATAAGCAGTAATGGATGATACTAATCACAAACCAGCACTATCCCTACCTGAGGTGTGTATTATGTGCTGAACCCTGGGACCAAGGACCTGCGGGATCCAACAATTCTTGGAATTTTATTTACTTCCCTGTGTTTACACGTTCAAGTCACGGCGTTTCCTCTTGCATGGTCAGACCACTTCTATATCATCACTTCACATAATGTCTATGATTAAAAGCATCTTGGACTGGCTGCTCATTGGTTACCCCATGAATGCACTATTATATTACCTAACTGGAGACAAACCATTTTTCCAAGAAGCAATCACTACTGGCTATACAAGCAGTTAGGCTTGTATGCTTCTTCTGCATGAAGGCAAAATGTTTAGTTTTTATAAAGGTCACTATGTGGCTGGAAGTGTGAAAATCAGCATTCATCAGGCCTGTGCTAACCAGTCTTTCAGAGTAGGCACTAAATGCTAGGCATCATGTGAAGCATTGTGATGGAGAGTATGTGGTCTGGCCATGCAAGTCTTGGATGCTGGCATGTGATTTGGAGGTACCAATACATATTGTGAGGTATATTTTCCAAGAAAAGTTGGTCCCCACTAAGGACCCAACTTCTCTGAGGACTCCTCAGTACTGCTTGTATTATGTACACTAGTAATCACTATTGTTTTTTTGTATTTATCATTAGCATTTATATTCCAGGAGGTGAGAAGTCTATGTGAATGCAGGTGTGCTCATTCAGCACTGCCCGTTTTATAGTGAAGAACCTTTGGTGATGCTGCCCATACAGAAATTTCAGGGTTGTTACATAGTTGTCACAGCCTTGTGTAACATGCATGTAACAAGGTTGTGGCAGCATTGTAACATTATATATACAGCCCACTTACAAGCATGTAAGAAGCATGTGACAAGGTGTCAACATGGTTGTAACATTTATGTTACAGCCTTGTAAAACCAGTGGAATTGTAATGCCTTTTGGATTGTTACAGGTTTGTTACATGCATGGTTGTCCATGAATTGTACATACTATATAGCTAGATAACTGCCATGCACATGCATACATGCACGTATGCAGCTATATGCATGTTTGCACATAACGTCATGTGTTTAATGTATAATCAAAAGAAAACATATATACAACTACATACAATATAAAATGCAAATACTGTTACAGTACATCACTGTGGGACATGTCTTTAGATTTTGTTTTTGAGTTTTCTGCGCACTTGTGCACATTTATCATTAATGGTCTCCACCAATACCGCTTTACCAACTGCTCTTTCGGTATTTGTGTACTTGTCCTGAACAAATTCTATAATATAAACAAAGAATAATATTGCATGTATAATCATGACATGAATTTTTACTTACTTATGCAGGCTGCAACAATATCCCCATCAAGAGGCTGATTGCCTTTGTTATTTGCTCCAGCTTTGGTGGTTCCGTAACAGCTGGAGCGAGCCAGTACTTCTTCCTTAAAGAAAACACTGAGCAAGGCCCGCATCATCTTCGTAGGGCCGGCAGTTGATGCAGCACACACTTCATCCAGTTGTCGTCTAGTGAGCATGACTCCATACCCCTTCACCAACTCTACCATCGCTGGTTTCATCTACCAAACCATATATAGTCGTTGTTGTACATTTTAAATACGTACCTTTACTGTTTCATCCTGAACTTCCTGTATTGTTCAATAGTATAAGTTAATACATTAATGTATATGCAGGTGTACATACTATGATGTGTAGACATGCAGGTGTACATATATCTTAATCAACAACATGTTTGTTTATATTAGTAATTTGAAAATGATGAAAATTATTATGTAATGATGGCTATGAGTACTTCATGTATATATTATACATATATATATATATATATATATATATATATATTATAGAGGGAAACTTTGATGGGAGTATATTTTAGCGAACAACTAGCTCAACCTTCAGCTATACAAATGATAATCTCAGGTACTACGAATTAATTGGTGGTAATGGCAAATTTGTACAAAATCACTAAAGTTTCCTTCTATATGGTAACCACAGAGTTGACATACCTTCGGTGTTGATAAGCTGTGCTCACTTGTTCTTTTCATTACCTGCATATGATTTAGCCATATGCAGTAAGGGATACACAATTGTGTAGGCTACCTAGTTTACTATAGCTACAGTACAGATTTAAGTCAACATCGCATTTGCTCGCGAGTCCGCCATGCAGTTCAGCTCGCTAGAGGGCACTCGAGTACTAGTGCTCAAGTATAGTCTCGTGTGGCCAGACCGCTTTTTATCGTTTTGTGTATGTGGGCAGGATAAAGAGGTCTGGCCACATGAGACTAGAGTGTATATACTCGTTGTATTCGTAGCAAACTTTGTTCACTCGACATGAGGTTATGCGAGTACTCGCGAGTGCGACGTTGACTTGAATCTGTAGTGTACACATATACTGTACATAAGTTTTCCATATGAATATTTGCATTTGTTGAATGATCTACAGCTTTCCGTGTAAAAAATACTCAAAACAATATGTACAAATTAAACAAGGTTTGTGGTACCTTATTGGTGGGTGTGCTAGTTCTATAAAAATCTGATACATCATCATCACCAGTAATCTATTGGCAGTGAGCATATTATGCAACAAACCACATACACAATTTGGCTCTAGGTATACTTAAATTCTTACAATGCAATTATGTAGCAAAAGGAAATATTTTCGCTAAAAGGAAATATTTTTGCTAGTTGCCTACTGTATATACCAATACATTTATATATGCAGCAGCTGTTAGTGTATAGACCACTTTACCAGAAGCCATGGAATGTTATTGCCTTGTATTTAGGTAGATACATGGATTGCTTTCTTTATTATTTGGCCTATGCTTTGCCACAAGTCTATGGAGTTCTGGTTTAGGGATAACTGACAAGGTCAATCAAAGCCTAATTGCTCATAAGTTGTATGGGTGCACTCAGTGAAATGATCAATAAACACTGCTTAGCATTTTGGGACACTTTTCACCCTGTTTGTGCCAATTTGTAGTTCTATAGCTAGATGGTAAACCAAATTTCATTTCAATCCAAAGGACTGTGCACCTGCAAGACTCTTTAAAAGTTATATGAATTTGTATGGGAACCAATGTGTGGTTTAGAAAATATGTACTGCACCAATCCTTAATTAAATTCCACATGCCTTTAAATAAAGGGGCCATGATACATATGCACCAATATACACTTCAGCACATGCTGCAGGCAACATAACTAAAATTATTATCTATATAGACTATAGTTATATATTGCATACGTACATGTGATCCAGCAAAACTGCTGTTCCCAGAATCTAAGTCAGAATCTGTGAGATTAGCAATGGTCTCCCTTGGACTTTGGCATGTAGGAGAACCCGTTGAAACCATTGTGGCGTTTGCTAATTACATTATAGTAAACAAGTATAGTTACTTAAATTTAGCACGGTATTTGTTTTACTTACATGTGATTAGCTTGATCTGCTGTTGTAAAGACTTGATCATCGACTGTTGGTTCTTCAATACATCTAACAGTGCTTGATTATCCGTTGCAGGTGCAGGGTGTTGTCTCCTCAGCGAGTTCCTCGGATTTTCCTACATACGTAACATGTATGTATAGCTATACCTGTATACGTGCGTAGCTATAGCTAGCTAGGTACAGCAATTTACACGACAGGGCCTATAGGGTGGCTGGCTGCTTACAATTTTAGTTTTCTTTGTTGAAGGAGGACTTAAATAAGCCTCATGACTATCACTGTCATCACTGCCACTTAATACGACATCAACACTCGATTTTCTTCGCGGAAGAGAAGAATATAATTTTTCGGTAGAACGACTCTCTACAGGTACATGGCCATGGGTGGCCTCATCTTCTTCGTCACTACTGGTGATGCTTGGTAGCTTTGGTCGCTGTGGTAGTTGTATAAAAGCAAACATATTGCTAGCTCGTTCTTTAGCTGCAGCTACTTTGGCGAGAGCACTTTTCTTCTTGTCACTGATGGGCTTCACTTTCTGCTTCGAATTCGTTACTGTAGCAGCGTTCTTCGATTTCTTTACTTTGGCTTGCTGCTGTGCTTTTTGCTTGTGTACTGTGAGGCTCTTCTTTGGCTTGGATGGCTTTTCCAGTGGTAGCTACATTAAAATACATCGAGAACCTGAGTGTGTATAGCTATAGCTACTATAGTCTATATATGCATGGCCTATGCTATGCTATGATTACACTATACGTATACGTACGGCCTTACAGATTCAATGTTCGGCTTTGCTGTATAGGACTGGGGTTCCCTATAGTTAGCATTGGCGAGGTGGTATCTGGTTCAGTTGTTGTTGATTCAGCAAAATCACAGCCACTTAGAATATCCTCAACAGTGATGTTTCCTTTAACCATCTCATCACAGAGCTTGTTCAAGTTAGGCCGATCCTCTATAAGTATATCGCCGAAAAACATATAATTGTACAGGCTAATCTATATGTAGCTGTGGGCATGGAGCATTGCCGACAAGCATCAGTCTACGTATCTGGCTATATTGTAACTAGCTATACTGTAGCTATAGCAATTGTAATTCCTTAACTATATACCTGATATTTTTAGGATTTCCACGTCGTACGGAGTCTTCCCCCTCCATCTCATCTTGACAGTAGCTCCAACATCAGGTTGATAGCCCTTCACAGTTGCGGAGATCGGCATCACTCCAACCTGCCCATCATCAATCCACAGAACAATAGCAAACTGGCTGTTTCCACGTTTAGCCATAAGACTAGCTAGCTATAAGGTACGTAGTCAACTTTCTACAACAAACTGTCAATGAAAATGAAATCTTTAAACTTTGCCGCCAAAAATCAAAAATCAGTTAACTTCGTGGCTTGCTTGTGTAATAATAGTATCACGATTGTTACGTAATTAGCTAGCCATTTTCCGTGTATCATTATTAATAAAATTAATAGCAGAGACAACTTCCTCTTGGTGATCTCAGGTAAACTGTTCCAGCAGTCAATTACACCCTTCCCCAAGAGTGCTCCTGTTCTGTACCATATGCGTATTTTGTACCGTACGCGTATGGTACATACCATATGCGTATACGCGTACGGTACAACCATACGCGTATGGTACGGAAAATCGTACCATCTGAGTATAGCTAACCTGGTATGCGTATAATATTAAGCAGAAGGTTTTTACACTGCCGTACCTATTGACTACGCCTGATGGCACTCTGCTTTCATTTCTGTTCGGGGAAGAGGGAGGGGGGAGGAGCTAGTCTTTCTGTTCAGTGAAGATCGAGATACTCAATAGAGCAATCATATATTTTATTACTATTATATAATTGCAAGACCTCGCATAGCGAGTATAAATGCAATATACAAATCAAATATATAGCTACAGCTAACTAATTACGATTTTATAGTTAATTTATAAGAAGGTTGTTAAACACGGTGATAGATGAAGCTTCAAAAGTCTCTGGTTGCAAGTTGTTCCATATAGCAGTGGAAGGAAAGGAGCTGAATTTATATGTGTCAATTCTAGTGAATGGCAGGGTAAGTTGATCTGATTATAGCTATTCTATTCTCTAGAGCTAAGATCAATTTAGCTTTACTGCATGTGATTAAGATATAATTTACTTTACTGCATGATGCAAACCTATTTAAAATAAAGCACTCCTTAAAATAAAAGAATAACATGATATCTCGCATGACTATATATATATATAAGTGATGAAACTGACATCTTGATTTAGGACAATACAGTATATGATAAAAACAATCATGAATTCATCACACTGTTGGCAGATCCAGTCTTGAATTGTGTTAAGTCCTGCTGATCTGGTAGGATCTGATGGAATTCTACATTGTCAAAACTAATAAAGGTCAATCAGCTGGGTTGGAAGCTTTACGAAAAACATGATAACACCTAGCTGCATATAGTATAAGTCTGAAAAGTATAAATCAAAGGAAGGGGATTAAATATAATATGTCTTGATTTATACATAGTCATTGGTGTATGATCTATAACAATGTATCTCGTTGTCTGTTTAACATTTCATTTCATCAAAGTATCTGACAGTTCCACAAAATACATGCAATAGAGCCATCACCCATATAATTATGATGGTTTATGTAAGCACCTGTGGATTATTTTCTTGATGTCTTCTGACTTTTGCACATACTGATTTATTGCCTCGTCCGCCTTATTTGTCATGGATTTCCATCTTGCATTTTTATAATAAATGACTTCATTTATCCACAGTGTAATTGATTTGAAAGTACACAAGCTGGTATACTGTATGCATTCTTTAGAATAGTTGAGTTAAAATGACCAGATTTGTGAAAAGGTACCTTTTCCACACATTTTACATACCAGCAAACAAAATGATGTAACACTTGACTCCTTACACTGATAAACTTGCTCTTAGTATCAAAATGCAGATAGATACTAGTAGCTACTGTACATGCACTCATGGATAGTTGCATGCAGGCAATTATAAGGTATATGTTCAAAAACTTATGAAACCCCGAATTTCAAAATATGCATGGGTCAAATTTTGTCTGTGAAAAAGGTACCTTTTTGCAAATCCAGTCACAAATTATCTAGCTGTTGCATAGCAACTGCACACACTGACAACGTATGGTAAATTTTAATTTTTGTTTCTTCTTCCACGCAGTACATTGTAGCTGCAATTGCTATACATATATTGCTTCTTATTGGATTCATGATCCATTGTTGATACAATGAAAATTCAAAAACTAGGCCATTATTACAAATGCTACTCCTCCTTCATATCTATAATAGAGTTAATGATGTAATGTAATGATGTGACATGATGTAATACAATGTAATTTATGCATACCTGTAACATTAATATTGTTGTATACTGTAGTTGTAAGAGTTGTTATTGTGTACTTTCAGTTATTGATTAATAATATTATATACAATAGTCTGTTTTGCCTATAAATGGTCTGCCTACACTTCCCTACAATTAGAACAATACCCACACATAATATTTATGCGTTTACAAATACTCCTGAAGATAGTCAAAGATTAGTACAATAATTAAAAGCTATATAGAGCGATATTACCCAAAACTCTACTAGGGGTTTTTCTATACTTGTATATATGAACTTTGTAAAATGTGTTTGGGTTTAAAGGTGCCCAATTATCCCTTCAACATAAAACAAGAGCAGTATGCTCCTTGTCTTACTCAGAAACTGAAATTTGAAGTTTGATCTTCTAAAGCATTATTTTGGACAAAAGACATCGATTTCTTTTAGACTGTAGAATTGTGCCAGCATATTGATATTCACGATTTTTCAATGAATATAACTGGAATGCATAGTGATATAAACGCTAAGCCAGTAGAGGTAGCATTGTAGCTAAATATAAACATAAGATTTTGATATAATTATCCATATACTGCATTCTGATTGGTTACAACATAGCAACCATATTAAATAATTTGCATCCATTGGCAAATGGAGCCAATTTTTTCAGGCATATATATATATTATTTCATTAAATATTTTATTCTATTGTTGCTACATATAATCTATTGTTTACCTTAATTTGTTAGTACACTAGCTTCCACTTAAAAATGGATATTTATGCCTGGTGGCACTAAAGGTGTGTTGAACAGACAATTTTAATCAGATGAGCTTGAGAAGTACAATGTATAATGATTGCTCAAACAGAGGAAGACCTGGAGAATGCTGATACAATAACATTGAGGGAGGTAGCAAAGAGATATAACTGTAGAGAAAGTAATGTTTTTAGTTTGCAAATTAATGTAAATCTGCATGGCTGTAGCTTATAGCAATATTAGACATGCTATACTCTAAGACTGATGTGCATAGTAATTAATTGTGCAATAATTTTTTTAAAACTGTAGTTCGCTGAATCTTTGCTATTGAATGAGGCATGTGCATTGCCTGCTGAGATGAAGTAGGAAAATATAACATGGCAGAGATTTTATGGTGAGTTTATATATGAGTTCTAATGTATAGTTCAGTACTGAATGTATATTAAGTAGCATTGTTTTATTATTGTTAAGTGCGTTGTATAGCTACTCGCTACTTACTGTCATGCTTGTGGATGGGAAGACAATGTGTTTAGCTACTCTTATCTGAATGTACTTTTTAAAGTTAACAACATCCACATTAATTTGTGCTGTAGGTCCAGTGTGATGAATATACTATTTACACAGTATATATGTATAAACAAGAAAAGTACGTAAACAAGAAATTGGATCTTCAAAAGAAGAGTGTACATAGTATATAAAAATGCAAATACAGTGAGGAGCCATGTTGCACAACTGATGACACTTACGAAGTTCATTTTTCCAGTTATTAGCTTTGCACAAGCAGTATATGCATATATGTATAATTTAGTTAGAACTTACTAGCTACCATGCATGTTGTAATTGCTCTCCTTGCTTATTTACCCAATTCTGTTGTAAATTATCAGTTATCCACACTTATAATTGAGTATAAATATACCATCTGCATGCTTCTGATAGCTACTGTATAAAGTAGCATACATGCACAGTGCCATTTATGTAAAGTTCTGCAGACAAAGTGAGATCATGTACATAAGATTTAGGTACATTAGTATAGGACTATAGTGGGAAATGCATGGGCATGCATGGCAAGGATAAAATGCATGTGTGCATGTGTGCTGATGAATAAATTTATAGTTACAGCTCAGTAGTAAGCAGATTATTGTGTTGTGTTCTAAGTTTGCTCAGCTAGAAATGCTTGTAAAGACAGCCCATCGTAGCTAGGTGATGGCAAGGCTGAGAAAAGGCATAATACGCATATGGTACGTACCATACGCGTATGTCTATACCATACGCGTATGGTACGGAAAATCGTACCGTACGCGTATGGTATGTACCATACGCGTATGGTACATACCATACGCGTACGGTACAAAATACGCATATGGTATAGAACACTTCCACCTACACATTGCATACATGATAGCTATACATATTTCACAGTGATATAATTGCTTTAGTATTAGCTCCTATACTCACTGAAATAGAGATATGGCCATGAAAAACTGCATAACTAAGTAGCATTTGATATGTATACATTTGTGTACACAGAGCAGCCTATAATGAAGTCTTCATACAATGAACGTTTTTCATTTGCTGATCCACTTTCAAAAACTGCTGCCTGTCGTTCAACAAGGCACAGGGCTAAAAAGCTAAAGGAGGATACAAGTTCACTATTTCAACATTCTGCAGAAGCAATTCCCAATATTCCTGATTGTGGTGATGAAAGCGAGGAAGAAGTAATGCTAGAATCACAAAATATTGTGACATCTCTACCAAATGATTCCAGCTTAGATCCATATAGGGGTACGAGTTTTGATATCACTAATGATGAGTTTCAGTTGACAACTACCAGTCATCCTCAGTCCCTTGAATTCCTAGAATTAATGGCAATTGTACCAGAACCTGAGCTAGAGCTTGAGGAAGATGACACAAATGATGGTGAAGCCATTAATAGCTCGGCTAATAGTGAACCTTCTATCAATGAGTCAGGAGCTCATGCTGAAATTTTGTACAAAGACTCATTGATCACAACAGCAGCCAGCAATGTGGTTATAATGAAATATGCAATGAAACACAATCTAACCATGGAAGCTTTGGCTGATTTGCTTCAGGTTGTAAAGCTACACTGCCCGTCACCCAATAATATACCTTCAACTCTTTTTCATTTTAAAAAGCGATTTCAAGATTTGCAGTATCCAGTGCAATACCATTTCTATTGTAATGCATGCTTGACAGAAGTTCCAGAAAATTGTGAGGTGTGCAGCAATCAAGATTGTTGCTACAATTTTGCAGAAGCCAAGTCTTTGTCATCTTTTATTGAACTACCAGTGGGATTGCAGCTAAAAAGTATTCTCAGTCGTAAGTTATCTTTTGCATATATGTTTGGCTGAGTCATATTGGCTACATATTATTGCCAAACATGTGAACACCTGACAACAAGAATGTGAATATACTATTGTTGGTAAGGTGGATCAGTTACTTCTATGGCTACACTATAAAGTAAAAGTACCTCAAACCTTCACTATATATGAATTTAATTATCTAACCTTTAGTTACTAATAGAATAAAGTAACTGCATCAATAAGGTGGGGACTATTCTACGGAACGGAACGGAACGGAACGGAACGGAACGGAACGGAACGGAATGATGGACTAAACCACGGAACGGAACGCTTTCTCAAATTGAAGCTTGCAACTTACCATTGCTGAAACTTCCCTTATAAGTTAGCAGTGGCATCTCCAGTGGGTGATTAAACATAAGACAAAAAGAATCAACGGATCGATTGTGGGTTTTTGTTGGTTGTCATTAGCAACGAAGTATTATTGTGGGATGAGCTGTATCAGTGATGTTCATCCATACGGAAGGGAACTTTATGTGAGCTGTTTTTCTTATTTAGACTTTAGAAAACAGTCTGGGCCGGTCTTTCAAGTCATAAGTCAGTGTATAAATAAAGCAAGCAGGAAGATACTGGTAACAGGAAAGAGCCAGCTGAATTAAAACTTGAAGAATTTTGTGCAGCGTGTGAGGAGCAAATATTTTGGCAGACCGCAAGGAGGGTATATTCTGCAAACATCACTGAAGTGATTACATCCTACCATCCAGACATTGTAATATATAATTCCCAGAGTTCTTCCATCACTCTGTTGGAACTAACATGCCCTCTGGACTCCATCCATCACATCCAGTCTGCTCGCAATAGGAAGCAGAGCAAAACTGAGTATCTGCAGCTGTTGGCTGAATTTGATCGCCTAAATATTGCTAACTATTATGACACCATTGAAATCACGGTACTTGGTCATTTTCAAGTGTCTTCCATCAAGAATTTATCTAGTTTGTTAAACTTTGTTCAAGCTGATATAAGGATTTCGAAGCACATTATTAAGGAATGGTTAGATGCTGCTGCCTCTGCCAGTATCTCTGCTTCTCAGAGAATTTTTCTAGCACGAAACTGTACAGAGTGGTGCACAAATTAGACAGTTCTATTTTTGTAATTACAGTAATTAGTCTTTTTTGTTGTTGTTTTTGCCTTGCCATGCCCACAGTGTAGTCCTCTACTTTTTGTGTTCGCATGCTGTCCGAGGTTTCACATGCCTATTTGTTTTGTTGTACATCTTTTCATCACAATTGTTAATGATGGTTATCTCTCTATGCATGGAGTTATTTATATATTAACAGCTGGTGCAGTGGACTAATGCCGTATTCAATAGTGAGCTGATTTTATCTGTTGCACAATTCAAGGATGTGTCTGACTGCTAGCCTTGAATCAGGCTAAATGCCAAAACTCCAAGATCAGCCAAATCTCTATTATAAGCCGCATGTGAAACCATGCCCGTAGCCACCAGGCAAACGTGATTTGGACCAGGATGTGTGTGTAATTTCAATGTATCTAGTCAGACCTGAAATGGAACACACATTAATTACATACCATCTAAGAATCCTAGGATTTCTTAAGTGTAACATTTCACATGCTTCACTTCAAACAAAACAGGTTAAATTTGTTCGTCTATTTTCAAGTGATTCCCAGGTCCATGAAATTACAATGGGATCACATGTATTTGTTACAGTGCGGGCTGTCCTGTGTTGGATCTACTCTAGAGTTGAAATTTCAAGGTAGACTCACTGCCAATGTACTGACACTAGTACTGTTGTAGCATGTTTAAGTGGAGGACAAATGAAATAGTAATGCTAGATTATTTATGCATACAAATTTTTCATAATGAAATTGATATCCCATTTTGATTTGTACTTCCACTTTGCAACATATTCAAGAACAAGAAGCTACCACACTTAATCTCCAACCACTGTCATTAATTAACCAAGATCTCACTAGTCTGTAATTCACCTTACTGTAGTGATTTTATTGATTCATCTGTATGTTTTCTTCATTTTCCTTTGAAGTTGTACCAAGAGTTCATAATAAGGTGGAGAGTGTCTAACTTGAATGCATTCACCAAACACCCTAACACCTCGGCCTTATTTCAGAACAAAGGCTTTACCTTCTTCAGCAACACAAATCAACAGTTTTCTACCCCCCAGTAAAGGTGATTTGATGAAAGGTGAACTTTACACAGGGTGTTTGTACAGGCCATACTGAGAGTTAGACACTCTCCCCCATACAAATCAGTATTACGAACTCTTGGTTGTACAGTATAGGTAAACAAAGATAAGTTTCTCTCCCATCTTATTCTAGGATTTCTATTGACAAGGAAAATTCAATTATTTGTATACAGGCTCAAAATTGAGAAAATATAAAGAAAGTGAATTAATATTATACAGTCAGTTTGCTTTTGGATATTTAATGTCTCCAACCACAACAAAAATTCGATGAATCCATGCATCTCATCACTGGTTGTCTGAACATTCTGAAAGTGATACCTCACTCAATCAACCATATATTCTGTTTATTAGACTGAATAAAGTCATGATTACCTCAGTAAACAATCACTTAATTAATGTTTTATAATTATCCTATTCCATTTTCCTGGAGGTTCCACTGATAAAATGCAATTTCAGCAATGATAGCAGCTAGCCAAGCTGCAAGTTGATTCAGAAAGCATTCCATTCTGTAAAATAGACCCCATCCAGAATTCAACTCAGCACTCAGGCTGAGATATCTGACAATAGTCCACTACTCTGTTAATGAATCATTGATGTTCACACAATATAGCCTCCTTGAGGTATCTGAATGTTTGCTCCTCACACACTGCACAAAATTCCTTTAGATTCTGCTTAGACTGAGTTGATTCAGCTTGTCACCATACTTGTTTCCTTTGTAGTGTAGCTATACACATACTGATTTATGCCGATTAGAAAGGCTGGGCCTCAGACTGTACATTCTAAAGTCAAGTTAGTAAAAATAACTCACATACTAGTAAAAACAAGTCATGCATTAAGTTCCCTACTTGATATATCCGAAGATGAACACGCTGAGTCAGCCATTCCCACAATTAGTACTTCGTTACTAATGACAACCAACAAGAACCCACAATCGATCCTTAAATTCGTTTTATCTTTCTTGGGGTACGTTTGATTACCTGCTGGAAGTGCCACTGATAACTTGTACAGCAATGGTAAGCTGCAAGCTTCAATCTGAGAAAGCATTCCGTTCCGCAGTTTAGTCCATCATTCCGTTCCGTTCCGTTCCGTTCCGTTCCGGCGAATAGACCCCACCCATCAATAATGGCTAAAGCTGAACTGCATATATGGTAACCTGTGTACTTAGTTTAATTAGTTTAGGAGAAAATTATTTTCAATGTAGGTGCATTTATGTACGCATGTACTACATTAATTTGCAGGTGATAAAACATATCACACAATTCATGAGCGATACCACTTAAGAAATCATCTGGATGGATATTACCAGGCCTGCCAACCTGGAAAGTAAAAAAATCTTGAGATTTCTGTACCTTTATTGTAGTATTGCAGTGTGTAGTAAAAAAAACTGGTAGATGCTATGCTGAGACCAAAAAAAAAAAAAAAGGTCTCGACTTTTCTCAAAAACCGTGAGATTCGATCTGCTGCCCTTGAGCAGGGTAGTGAAACCGTGAGACTCACGGTAAACCCGTGAGAGTTGGCAGGCCTGTATTACACTGATGTATACAGTGGGAAGCTTTATCAATACCATTTTACTTCTGGAATTCTAAACAACAGGAACAACATTTCCTTGATTCTGAACACAGATGGCATACCAGTGTTTAGGTCATCAAACTATTCTTTTTGGCCTATCTACTTAATAATCAATGAGCTGCCATTTAACATGAGGTAATTGTTAAAACATTCTATGTACGTATATAGATATTTAATGAGATGCACATATGTATGTATACAATTATTATAAGTTTTTCTTCATATGCAGAATTGCAAAAGAAAATCTTATTTTAGCTGGTCTTTGGTATGGAACAGCAAAACCTGATATGGGTCTTTTTATGGAACCACTAGCCAACATACTGAAGCAGCTGTATGATGAGGGTAGGTTATGCTGCATGATTGACTTAATCATTTTACTCACTTATATTCTGTTTAATTACATATCTATGTGTATTATAGGTGTAACAGTAACACTTCCAGACACATCGACTGTTCTGTGCCGTGCTGTCTTGCTATGCACCACTTGTGATTTGCCAGCAAGAGCTATGATTTTAAACATGATCAATTTTAATGGATTTTACAGTTGTTGCTTTTGCTTGCAACCTGGTATGTTTTACACAATAGCCTACTGCTGTAATTTTCTTGATTTTCTATTTTTAAACCTGTATCAGCATTTTCAACTCCCTCCTGTAAGTGGAGGTGTAGGATATACGCACGTATGTATGTACTATATCGTATAAAACTGCCATGAAATGGTGCAGCTACCATGGCAAACTGTGGTATTGATGTACTATACTCTAGCTTGTGGCTACACTTGCCAAATAAAATTTTAAACTTCCAGTTAATTAATATGGTAATCAAGCAACTATCTAAGAGTTGGTGAGTATTCCTCACCCTATGATAGTTTATGGTGCACAAACCATTAAGTATAATATACATAGCTTCCTTGGTCACACAGTTCAGTTGAACAATAACCTAGAAGTACCACATATATTTTGTATAATCAGGCAAGCTAATAGCTGTGGTGTGGTATTAATTAATGTTATTAACCACATAACAAATTTATTCTGATTTAGGTGAAACTTATCATATAGCAGAACGGAGCTTTACTCATGTATACAAATACATACAAGAAAACCCAACAGGGCCAAAGAGAAAGCTTACACAAACTGTACAGCAAATGGAAGAAGCTTCTTCATCTAATTCTACAGTAAGCTTAACCACACAAATATTCAGTAACATATTGAAACTTAATTATCATAGATTTATGGATTTAAAGGACCATCATGGCTCTGTTGCATTCCAGAGTACAATTTTATTGCAGGTATGAGCATCGATTACATGCACTGCATTTTGTTAGGAGTCACTCGCCTTCTGCTTCGATTATGGATACCAAGTAGTAACCATCAAGAATTGTGGTATATTGGAAATCAAATTAGTATTCTGGATGACCGACTGTGCACCATCAAACCACCAAATGAAATCCAACGGACTCCACGAAGCATTGAACTGACGTTAAAATTTTGGAAAGGTAATGAGACTAAGCTGTTAGTATAACTATGTAATGCATTTATTAGTGCACATGGATGGGGTATACAAGTCAGATAAACACTAATAATGATGTAACTTGAGCTAGTGTTGACCAAATTTGTGTTGGTGTACAGTAGCACATATTGTGCAGCCAGACATTAATGTGAACATCCATATATACACATACTTATTAAGTTTTTACTTCCTGTGTTTATAGCTCATGAGCTACGAGCATGGTTACTGCACTATTCTCCTGCTGTATTATATGGTATACTCCCTGAGGATTATTACCAGCACCATCTGTTGCTAGTGGAAGCATCCTATCTTCTGTTGCAGCACCGTATTTCTGAAAGAGACATCCAACAAAGCTTTGAGCTGTTAAAGCACTACTGTTTTTTATTCGCTGCTCTGTATGGTATGTACTGTATGTGTGTACATATACATTAGTAACTTATTGATTTTTAATTATGACCTAATCTCTAGGAGAACGTCACATGACGATTAATATACACAATTTACTCCATCTTCCAAATGTTGTAAAAAACTTAGGACCTTTATGGGCAAATAGCTGTTTTCCTTTTGAGAGTGCAAATGGAGAACTGCTGAAGCTATTTCATGGATCACAAGCTGTTGAAAAACAGGTTAATTAACTTCATGCCACAGCTAGTATATATAATTGAGGTTGTCAGACATATCAGTGAACACCATAAACTTCCTGGTTATGCAAAAGAAGCCCTTCAACCAGGTAGCCAGCAAGAGTTCCTGTTTAAAAAGATGAATCATTCAAGAAGGTATAAGTATAACTACAGTAAAAGTGTCAGATTATGCATGCGTGTACAGTATAGTATATAGGCATTCTGGATTGAGTAGCTATCAAGAAGTTGGTTTTACGTTGCTACGTGTATTGATATTGCATACATATACTCTAAGCTAAAACTGATGTGCATGCACATGTACATATGACATAATCTCTATGTATCTCAGTTTTCAATAGCATTGATATGCATATAAGTACGCCTGGTTGCTTTCAGTACTGATTAAGGTATTAGCATAATTTTATATATCTTATCAACAAATGTGAAGTGCTTTCTTAATAGAAACTTCAATTCTGACATGCATACATATGCCCAAACTTAATCGCCTTAATAGCTTGTTGGTTACATAATAGTGTATTTTGTAATAGGAAAGGGCACAATTTTGGCAAGGAAAGCTTGCTGACAGGGAAGCCATATGATGACAATCTTTCAAGGAATGCTATTACTTTAATGCAGAAGATCAATGTGACATTTGACAACAACTCTAATCTTGCTTTCTATCCTCACTTGTGTTTACATAATAACAGTGTTATTTCAGCTATGGCAAAATCAAGAACTACTAAACGAAACAATTCTTTTTTATCTTACACTGATAGTAATGGGAAACTTCAGAGGGGAATGTGTCAGAAATTATTCTGCTTTAAAGATCAACCTCAACATCAATTTTGTCTGGTAACTAAATTCACACTTGCATCCAGTCAACCATGTAATGATGTAGTGACAAATGCTCAACTACAAAATCATTTTGTTGCATGTGAGCCAAGGTATGGAACACCTATCATGTATGTTCTGTTCAGTATAATTATTCCATCTGTTTTCCTTGCAGTTTTTCTCAACAAGAAATAATTTTGTGCGACACTGTTATGGAAAAATGTGTTGGTATAGATTTGACTTCGCAACTTGGACTGGTATTTGTCAGTGACTTCCCAAATGTGTTGGAGACAGACTGAATGTAACCATACGCCATTCATAGCAGCAAACATGCATGTATACATATGTATGTATTATAATCCTAGCTATCTATACATGCTTGCAGTCTACGCACGTAACTACGTATGTCATTTGTATTGTAGCTAGCTACTATGTAATCTTATTTCAATGTTAGAAACAAGTAAAACTCTTTCAGTTTATAGTAAAACTTGAGCCCTGAGTGTGTTCATTCTTCAATTTATCATGTTTAATTTAATAATTGCTTTACAGAATTGAAATTACATACTATTGAATAATACATGTAATTAAACTAAGGTAGCTGAAGCAGTATGTGTAGTCAGTACGTGCATATTATTGAGATCACAGGTACCATGCACTTCTCTAAGGGTGTTCATAACCCTCATAACTTCCCACAGGTATGTGGGAATCCACCATCTATCATAACATAATTCATGCATCAGTGCACCCTCTATCCTGACTCTTGATGCCATGTGCTTCACCCTGCACAAATTCAAGTATATAGTTAGATGAAACTTATAATTGCGGTGACACATAAAATGTACATATCATGCAATAATATAATGTGAGAGTTAGCCACATACGTATGTCATATTTATAATTTGTTGATTATCTACTGTACATGTACTTTAGCCACCTCCCGATTGCAGCAACCTCTTGTCAGCTAGCTAGAATTTCCCATTTACATGTATAACCACATGCACTCCTGCTATAAAATGTCAAATATACGTACATTAGCATCAAATCACAGAATATCCACTCTTTCAAAGTGCTTCATTTCTATGATGTCTAGTAAATAGACTACTGAATTTCACCAATTACACATTGCACTAAAAGGAGGAAATGTAATTAATTTACTATATCAACACTAATAGAGCAATGGTTAACTACATCAGATGTGCAATCAAAAAAGTTAACCTTACATACTCATTACATACTCTTACATACTAATTAAGTTATACAATTATTATTTTGTTATGCCATTTGTTTGATATCCATTCAATTTTTGAAGATAGTTGAAGTAGCTAGTGGATGTTTATCATGCAAGTCACCCAAATGAGTGGACAAGAAGTCATATGGCCTCTCTGTTCATTACAAGAAGTCATATGGCCTCTCTGTTGAGGTATATGCTACACTCCCACCACTACTACATACCAAAGCAAAAAATGACCTCAAGAATAAAATATGCAACCGTTTGATCGAATGTCTTTGGGGTTTGCATAAGTTTGAATGCAACAGCTAGATTAAACAGAAAATATATAAAATTAATGTTGTAACATGTCTTGCACTTAAGTTTGGTTTTTTTGGGTATGTAAATACTACAGCAGGCCACATACATAGCTATTGTGAAATATATTTTCAGGCGTTCATAGCAATTAATAGTCAACTGCCCAGTGGTATCACCCCAATGTTGCAGTTAAGTAGTCATTGACTCATGAAACACTTTTAGTGCAGCAAGAGTTTGGTGGGGCTAGCTGTTGTACATACTTCATATTTGGAGTTATATTCATAACATGTAAATTTTCACCAGTACTTATAAAACACTTATAACAGTGATTAAAGCCGATTGTAATGACTGATAGCTTGATTCAACATGATATACTCCATTATATACATGCATTGGCAGTCCATCTCTATACACATAGTGACAATCCATTTGCAATCTCTACACAAGGCTGTTTTAAGAATTTAACAATCTCTACACAAGGTTGTAATAACAATGTAATTGCTTTGACTACCTAGCCACAATCTTATTACAATGTAATCACAATCTTACCAGCATGCCACAACCTTGTAACAGGCTTGTGACAGCATGCCACAGCCTTGTAACAAGCTTGTGACAATCATAAATTTCTGTATGGGTGCAGATGTTCAAATAGGGTCAAGCTTAAGGCAGCAATCAATTTGTAAAGTTGTAAATTTGTGTAACTGACAATTTGATTGTAGGCATCTACAGCACCAATGTTGTTCTTTACTTGTTCTTTACATAGGTATTTGTGGAATCTATAATATACAGACGTGGGATTTTAGTTTGCAACACGCACTCAAATGTTGAACAATGTACATCAGTATAATATTTACCACAGCAAGAATATTAACCCTCATGTTGGTATTGTAATTGCTAATGTCTCTCTATATACTGAACAATATGAACCACGGATCTATATCTGACTGCAATGCTATTCAATATGGACCGTGGCCTGGTTTTGTTTGAGCCTAGGTAAATTTTTTGACTAGTGTGTAGTTCCATAACTGTAACATAGACAGAATAAATACAGTTGTGTATGAATTATGTTGTGTATGTAGTCAGAAGTTTTATGCCCCAAGTGTTAAGGTTACACATCTGGTGAATGTGCGGATAGTACATTTGATGAAATTACATATCTCGCCACTTAAATAATTGTGCTGTAAGTCTTGCCTTTTCTATACCTCTCATGTATTTTCTTTTTCACAGAAATCTACTAGATTTAATAGTGTCTTTCCATGCTCATCTTGTGTCAAGCTTACTCCACCTACCAATTATCCCCTCACAGACCAAGATCTGCCGGTCCATAATCCAGGATGAGCATCCACCAGTCTTTATCTTTCCTGGTTGCTTCGTACTACAGTATAGCCTGACAGACCAAAGTCTTAAAATCAATTTTCTTCCAACAGTTATGCACTTATATTGCCGAGCTATGCTGACTTTGCTCATGATTTGGATGTAGCATATTAATGGATAAAATCTAAATATTTACAGGAACAGTTGAAGGTAAAACTCTGATCCAATGATTTTACGTTGACATAGAGTGCAACAGGAAATTTTTAAGGTGATAAGTTTGCTTATTGAGATTCAGCACGTTAAAAATCATTACAGCATAGTGGACCCACTTTACAACATGCAACAGGTGTGAACAAGTAACAATATCCACAACTCATTGTCTAAAGTGACAAACAGTAAGCAATTAGAATGTATACACACTTTATATATAAACTAATTGTCTTCCCATAACCTTCGGTGCAGACAGCATGCAGTAGCTTCTTCGAACAGTAGATACCTGTATGGAATGAAAAGAGGTGTTAAAGGCACAAAGCTGCCAAAGGCACAAAGCTTCTGGTAAGGATCACAGAAGACAATCAAATCAGCAAAGAAAGCCATCACAAACCCACAAATTGACACTTCTAGAACTGTGGAGTAAGGCATTAGATAATAGAGGTAATTCAACGATGCACATATTGCAGCTGTGATGGTTGGCATAAGCCCATTTTAGGCCTAAATAATGCCTAACAGTGAATCATTTAGTCAATGCAAATTTAAGATTTACTAACTTCTCAGAAACATTTCAGATCACTCTGAAAGCATATATTTGGGCTTTATTTTGCCTCAGTTCATTCAGTACAGGCTAGTAAGGATGATGTATGTAGATTGACATTTTCCTGCTAAAATTCTCACTCAAAATTTACTTGGCTGCATTGGGTAGAACAAGTGATGATATTTGATTGATGATTTGATTGTCTATATGGTATAATATACATACATCACTAAACCGTTGTGACAATAGACTTACCTCAGTGGTATCTTGAGGACTTTACATGTCACCCCAACAATACAAGTATCTCTGTGCCACTAGCACCTACAGTAATATGAAGAAGAACATTCGCTACTTGTGAAAGCAGTTGCTTCTCTAAACTAAAAATCACACAATATGGTGATTTTGTGAACCAGACCCTCCAGTCAACATGTTGAGTTGTTGGAAACTAATGATAAACACCACAGTCCCAGTCTAAGGTAACCCAAAATACTCCTTGCAATGAGTAATGGATGTTTAATATATTATTTGCCAGTATATAATAGAAACCAAGAGTGTCGAATGGTGTATTAGCCCGTGATTAATGATCGCATAAAATAACACGGATATTTCAGTAATTGTTCATTTGTGTGAAATGGTAATTTGAAATGTGTACATGGCAAAAGGCCTTTGTTCGACAGTTTTCTGTGTTATTCAACCAAGTATTCAACAGTTATTGCCCCCAGCTCACTAAAACAATGGCTGCACAAATGAGAGTGTTGCCACGCCTTCAGGGATCCACTTGGCAATGCCAGAACTTTAACATTAGCCATTTCCCTTTAATGCTATTACGTTATCACTGGCTGAATTGGACTAAATACAGCAACCTATCATGGCACTATAAACGAACAATTACTGAAAGATCCATGTTACTTCACGCAATCATTTATGACTGGTAACACACCCGTTCAATACCCTTGGTTTCTATTATATACTCTCACTACAAATTATAAATTGGACTTTGTTATAGGTTGTGAACAGATAAATCATGCAAGTATCACCCATTTACAGCTATGTCAATGTACATTAAAGCACACCAAACGTACAAATGTGACAATTCACAACCAAAGTTATAACCGGTAGTTTCATTTATGACTGCACCAAATTAAGCAATAAACGCATGTTCCTAGGTAGTACACTGTGAAAAAAGAGTGATATAAGATAGTATTTCCAGTGGCTTATTGAATACAAAAAAGCTTGGTATAACCTGTATTATACTAACAGTCTCTTGTAAGGCTTTAGTTAATGTGGTAAACATACTGAAACCATATATGTGGTGGTATAGTGTGGGTATTATATTCGATATAAGCTATTTCAGGTAATGTAGTAAATAAACTGAAGCCATATATGTAATAGTATAGTATGCATTATACTAAAGTATAACATGAGTATAATACAGGGTTTATATTAAGGCTTATTTGTATTCAATAAGCCACTGGAAATACCATCTTATATCCCACCTTTTTCACAGTGGTAGTAGTTTTATATTGCCAAAAATTAAATAAGATTACACATAACAAATAGCCAGTGATTGCAATTTATATAGAGGTGACTTTAGTAAGGAGCTTAATTTAAGCCCCCCCCCCCCCCACATACTAGGGGCTGGAAACTAGCCACTTGCTACTGAGGATGTGGTCACCATTAATTTGAAAGCAAAATCTACAACATTATATGCTGGGAAATATTAAATACTCATAGTGAAGGGAACGTTCGATAAGTTAAGACTATTACTAAGTGTTCCTGGAATACTTTAGGATGGCCATATCGTGTACGATCAACACTTTCAATTTTTTTATAAAACCATGTCCAAAGACTGGACATGGTCTATATTAAACAACTAATACACACTTACATCGGGATTGTTCAAACTGGTGAATTCTGTGACATCTTGTTTTAATGCTCTGCAAAATAAAACCGGTATAAGGCACAACACAATAGGGAAGATACAAGTAATTTTTCTACTAAATAAACGCCAGGTATCAAATGAATACCAGTCATAATTTCTAAACATTCTCTGCAACAGTGCTATTAAATGACAAAGTGAAGAACATTGTGTAGAAAGTATCAAGAAGAGTATAACACAAGCCGTGAAATTCAATCATCTGGGATACTGATCACGTTTCTACCAACTTTCAGGTTGATTGCAAAAATGTAGTAAGAACAGATACATGATCAAACACGTGACCCATGATACGAATATCTTGAACTATATGGCAAGGATTGTAGTTAACAGTTTGCCAGCAAAACGTGATGTATAATTATACTGATTGTTATATGTGATAGGCAGAACACAAATTTTCATTAGAAAATTTAAAATCTTCAAGTGAAATGTGCACGTGATTTTGTTTTTACATTTCGCAAGCAACCGGTAAATGCCCGTGGAACTCATAACCCCAACACCACTAAGTGACACTAGCTTCCCCAAGTCCCAGTTATACAGTCATACTTAGGTAGGTCTCTTGCTCAGGAAACTACAACTTACAGTTGGAGGAGGGGGCATCGAACCTGGAACCAAGCCAATGTTCTAACCAGCCGGGTTGGCTATGTCGCTTCACCTATATGGTATAGGCAACAGCACAAAGCAGGCATTTGTACTAATCAAAGTTCAAATCCCAACGTTGTCCCATGTGCAGATAACCAGTAATGTTACAGTTTATGAATGCATGGCATTGGTTGGTAAGCTTGGTTGATTTGTAACCACCTGATAACAATGCCATACATTAATAGCTCAAGGCTCACTCACTACTCAGTAGAGTCCATGTAATGAAAGTACTACGTGGCATACACAACTATTAAACTACCAGTACACTATACTGACTACTTATAATACCTTCCATGAAGCAGAAGCCAAGATATAGGGGGTAGCTTGAGGTCACCTGTTATACTAGCAGACTAGCGAGATATCCACTCCACTGTAAACAAATCTTTAAATAAAGGTCACTCGATCTGTCATTGTTACGCAGAACTTTGTGCGGTGATCACGTGACAACCCAGTTTCCTGTATTACGTAATTTTGTGGTTGAGCAAGTCTGTACATAACGAGATTGATTCCCGTTATTCCGCTATGAGGTTTGCTTTTCAGCTTTTACCTTTGTTTTAAGATGCAAAATTATGAATTTATGCCAGCACCACTGACACGTGAGCTGACACTGGTTTTTTATTTACTGAGCTGCCAACCAAATCTTAACCATGTAGAACTCTCCTTTGCCAAGTAAAAGCAAGCTCGTGTTCATCAATTGGAAGAGTTGTTAACCAACATGATGCACTTTGTTCTGAGGCAGCTTCAAAGGCATGTCACAAGTGTGGAGACAGATGTTCAAAAAGTGAATCATCCTGAGCAGATTAGGCCACTCCAAATAAATTCTCTGTTTTCCGTTCACTGCCGGTGCAATTGTTGAGCTCTTCTGCCAGGGTCATCAAGTGTGAGCAGGAACAGTCTGAATCCTTTGTCGTAAAAGGCGGTTAGCCAGTGAGAGGTCTACCATTGAGCATATAACTATAGTGTCAATGAGTCAATCTATATAATTTATTGTCTTGACTCTTAATTTCCAGCAGATCCTCCATTGACGCAAATTCTCTACCAAGCCAAGGGTCTTCTTAATGCTTGTTTAGTCAAAAGCCTATTAGCTAATCTCTCCCTACTCCTCCTCTCCATGCCATGGTGCTGCTTTAATTTGAAAGAAATGAAGTTGCCATTGTGTTCCTAAGATTTCTTTAACAGCATCTGTAAGTGGAGGCATTGCTGAAATCATATGACTGGGTATGCAGGAGTTTTTACTCAAATAGGAAGACTCTTCTTTTTGTTGTTACTGGAGATTTTCACACATGCAAACATCTGAACTTTCAGATAAAACAATCAATTAAGGGCTAGTTATTTATTGGATAGTTTGTAGCATTCGATATCAGCACAATTTTACCACATGCAAATATCCAAAAGTGATCGTGTGACTAAATATCTCACACTGGACAGCCCATTCAAAAATCATCGTATCCTTTGATTGCCAGAAACGAATGAAAGAATGTATCTTCCTATTCAACAGCCACAGGATCAATGTAGCCATCAAGTCAATAACCACTTTTTGATACATATGGAACAATTGTGCAACATCAGTGAATGTTCTATTAGAGTATGGAAATAATTTCATTGTTGTGCATAACACCTTCAGAATGATGCATAGAGACACTTAGTAAAGTGCTATATACATCATACGGACCAATGAATTTGTTTTAATAATGAATAATATTTAAGAAAACAAATATGTCATACCTGTCTCATTGAGTGGTATGAATATACTTAACAGTTGTAAGGATTCAATCTAAATAGTTTGACTATATAATTATGTAGCTATATTAATCATGTGTTTCTTCAATAATTTTTCTTAATACAAAACAACAAAAAAGACTATCTATTTTGGGTTGATATCAACTTGAGGTATATAACAGTCAGGAATTCATTGATAGTACTGTACCAAGGTATACACGCATTGCAATTATCTTTGCATGTGATGCATGAGTTGCACTGAGGTGGAAGATGTTAATGATCTATAGGCAACCAATAGAGATAATTGAGACCATGCATAACTGTGATGTTGTTGAGATGTTGGAGGTCCATATTTGGTGTAAATGAATCAATATTTCCATCCCTTAGTGTACATTTGTTAACTTCAGTGGATTTACACTGTTAGAACAAGCAGTCAAAATATAGCACTTATAGGAACATTTTTAGGTGCTACCATAGTTTTAACAGTGCACAAATGCAACAGTTTTAATATTTTTCCTACAGAATTTCTGAAAGGAAACTGGTGAGTCAATCCTGATCTCACAAACTGAGCTAGATGTGTAGCCATGCATCACAGCTGCCAGTAGCCCCAACTTTGGTACTGGATGGTAATATGCTGTACAGTATGAGTACCTGCCATACCTAACATGGCATTGCTTTTGCCTTACTTATGTTGAGAGTGTATATATGCTATACATGTATATGTGTATAGTCACTATATACATACAGTGGCAGATCTAGGTGGGTTTCTGTGGTTTTGACAGAAACCCCTTTTGAAACTGAACAGTAGTTTGCTTTATTAATACTGTATTGACTAGTATCATAGCAAAATACTATTATACCACTGTGTGTTTTAGTAGCATGTATGCAAGTGCATTGAACTAGCTTCCATTAAACACCCAGCAACACTTCACTTTCACTTCCCATAGCATTAATATGATCAAGATACTCTAATAGAGCAATCAAAGCTATGGCTTACTCATAACATTTGCCTACACAGTTAGTTTGCTATTTCATAGTTTAAAGCATTGCCAGACCAGATTTACTGGGATTGTCAACTAAATTTAACCACCTCAGAGCTTCTAAATTCTCAAAATTTCTCTGTGCTCCTTATCACCTTATTCCAAAGATACTGTTTTGACCAGAATGAATAAACTCCCTTATTTCAGGTAACTAATCATGTACTAAGATTTTGAAGTTGGAAATGTACTTCATCAATTATTAATTTTGTTACCCCTCTCACACACTACAACACATATATGCCTACGTGCACATTGTATGTCAGTGGTGGGGTATCTGAAAAATAATATAATAATATACCAGTAGTTATCACCATGGAAATTTCACCATGATGATGGCTGCATGATGGGTTATTGCCACATGTGTTATTGTATGCATTGTTTGACTTGTTGGCTATGTGACGCTTGCATTATATGATATGATTATGAGTCTGGCCTATCTCTTACCTGCTACTGTCAATCTGAAAGAGAAATCTACTATAGTCTGTTTGCGTTCACCTGAGCCCTCGTTTCTTGTTAATAACTCTTGTTACATGAGCCAGCTGCCCAAACATTTAGTAGCGCTGTGAAGCCCTTTAAACGCCGGAACTGTTAATAAAAAAAAGCACTTTGATGCAGACATAAACAGGTGGGTTATGAGGCTTTAAAAATATCCCATACATTTAGTATGGACGACTCAGGCATGCAAACATGTTTATAACATGAAAACATGCTTGTTCCAGTACACAACCATTGGGAGTGAACATGTGTTCACCTATTTGATATTACTATATTTGGCAGGGGCTCAGGTGAACTTGTACGGACTATATGATCGCATGCAGTCATCTTCTTTAACACTGAAATTTAACAGCTAGATTTTGCCTTCCAATGACTCACCCACCACCCATCACTACATTTACAAAAAATCTGTTCAATATGGAGAACATGACATTAAACTAGTCTAAAAGCAATAACTCAAACTTTTCATGCTACAATGACTCTGTATATAGTCATCCTAGGATTCCTACAAGACATTAATGTACTCATTGTAGAACCATTTCGAGCTGTACATGTTCTAGAGTTTGAGAAAATGATTGGTCTAGTACATATAGTTGCAGCACAACATGTAATAGGAATTCAAAGTGCAAAGCACATGTGTAATATATTAAATTACACATGACTGGAGCACTAATACTTTTGTGCATAATGCTACAAAGTAATTTTCTTTTTGACACCTTTTATTTACTTTCATGCTACTAGTAACAGTTGAATTCAGCGGCGGAGGAAGTAGTTGATATGAGGGGGGGGGACTGACCAGGGGCGAAAATGAACTGAGGCACTATATGAGACCAAAAAAAAAAGGTAAAAATCCAGCTGACAATACCTGCCCACCTCACCAGAGCTACCCATTTAGAGCTGATAAACTAAATAAAAATCCTTTCATAGCTAATACCGTGACTGCTTTATTAGAGTGACTGCTCTATTAGAGTATCTCGATCTTTATCACAGTTTTCAGCCCCACTCCAAGAAGGATAATTTCGGCGTGATATTCTGAGGGGGGGGGCTAAGCTCCCCCTCACCAGACCGAGGGGGGGGGGGGGGAGAGGCTTCAGCCCCCTTTCCGCCGCCTATGGTTGAATTGTTAATTTTATAACTTCAATCAAGTACAAAAGGGAACTTTCTATCAGAAATATTAGCTACTTGGTTTTTTCTATACCAAACTAAACACCAGAACAACTATGTGATTATCACTATGGCTAGTTTCTGTATAAACGACATATAACCCACTTTGATTGTCAGTATAGTAATAGTAGATAAATCAAAGGTATAAACAATAAGACCTTGAATTTCAAGAAACTGGCTTACTTCACATTCTAAAATAGGACCAAACTGTAATTGTAAAGTATATCTGTGCATATCAAGCCTTGTATTTAGAATGATATCAATTGGCATTGGCCTATTTTGGTGGCATATTTGAAGGCATCAAGAATGACATTCCTTGAATAGTCATGCTGTCCGTACTAATATATCCATTAAAGATCATCCTGTTTAGATAGAACGTTACTATAATTCTAATAGAGCAGTCAGATAGTGGTATAGATGTATGCATTAATACAGGTATATGCACATCGGCTTTGTCAACTTATACAGAGGTTATTTGCAAAATTCAAACCATTAGCTAATTGTGGTCTGGGAAGATTGATACATTAACCAATTGCATGCTAGTAACAGTAAGTCTTTCACTGTAAATTTGCTAACATGAATGATTTGCTTTCTTACTACATTGCTTCTGATTAAAAATTACTTGCAGAATACAGCTATACTAGTTATCATATATATAGCACTCCCCTCTTAAGTTAATAACAACAAGGCTAATCAACCAGTTAGCAATATCCTACCAAAAGGAGCTGGAAGATTAGACTATGAGTTCCTGCATTTATTCAATTTTCCAGCAGTTGATCCAGTGTGAACTGATAACTGTGGACACTTAAAATGTCATCCTCATCAATTTTTAAACTGCATGGGCTATTGTATTAATAACGAATCGGTTTCCTTGAATTCACTGCAAATTAAAGCTTCGAAATTATTTTGTAAATCACACTATACAGCAGCCACAGTGGATCAAGTTGTGATGTGTAAATCAAAAGTCAGGGCAGCAGTCTGAAAATTAAATACAAGGTAAAGAGTGCACACAGACAGCATGCACTACTGTACATGAGAAAGAGTAACATAATTGTTATTAATTATTATTATTTTACTAGTGATTGGCATTAGGTTAGCATTTCTGGATATGAGTTCATATATCAAGACACACGGTGGTGTGTCGCGGGGTGTGTCGTGCGGCCCAAGAGGCCGGCGTGCCACCTGTGAGTATCAAGACACACGGTGGTGTGTCGTGCGGCCCAAGAGGGGGTATCACTCTTTTCACCCTATTTCATAACCCTACACAACTTAGCTAGACAAAAATCGGTGAACCAAAAAGGCGGGAAAAAAAAGTGCAGTATTGAAGGGGAATCGAACCCAGGATCCCAGTGTGATGGTCCAGTGTGCTACCGATTATGCTACCGCTGCTAGCTCCCTTGATTCCCTTCTTTTGTATCTTATAAATGTGACTAACGAAATAAGCTGTATATAGTAAGAAGAACCTAACCCTAAAGGTGAAGAAGAAACCAAAGCTGAACTCTAACCCTAACCCTAACGCTAACACTACTAGACGCTTCCCCTAAAGTCTACTACTCGTGGTAACTACTGGACGCTTCCCCTAAACTCTACTACTCGCGGCAACTACTGGACGCATCCCCTAAAGTCGACTACTCGCGGCAACTACTAGATGCGTGCCCTAAAGTCGAAGAGAGAGAGCAACAACTACAGTAGGAAGTCTGGATGCTTTTGAGCTTAATATTACGTAAGGGTTATGAAAGGTGGTGAAAAGAGTAAAATCCGCCCAAGAAGCCGGCGCGCCACACCGTGAGTATATTTACAGGAAAAAAGAAAACGTCATTTTCACACTTTTGTATCTCGGTGATAGCTTATCCGATTGAAACCAAATTTGCTGCAGAGTTGCCCACCAGCTAGAGGAGTGTACATTCCAAATTTGAAGGAAATCACTGAAGCCATTTCCGAGATATGAGCGACCAAAGTTTCGTTCTTTTTTCTTCTTATTCTTCTTCTTCGTCTTTTCGCACACTTGCAAAAATTGATATAAAACGCAAACGCGTACTCCAATCGCCTTGAAATTTGGCACACAGAAAGGGAGTCCAAAGGCGAATTCTAGCATCAACTTTGGTGCAAATCCGATAAATGGTTCAGGAGTTACGACCGATTATTCGCGTAAAACAAGATCGATTTGTTGTCACGCCTACAGGGTAAACCGCTTCATGGAATGAGTTGAAAATTGTTATACAGATGGAGTAACCATCGTAGGAGTGCCTTTTGGTAGTTTGAAAGGAATCGAGATTAAGACCACGGAGATATGACACAAAACCCAACCTGTGTCACAATTACGCGATCGATTTTTAGGGGATTTTTAGTAATAAAAAAGTATTAGTTTTCACGCCTACTAGGCAAACCGCTAAGAGCAATGCGCTGAAAATCGGTGTATAGCTGGAATAATCTTCATAGAAAGTCCTTGCAGTAGTATAGAAGAATTGGAGTACAAACCACTGAGTTATGATTTGAAAGCCAACTCCGTGTAGCAAATGCGAGATCGAGATACTCTAATAGAATAGTCACCCTAATAGAGCATTCGTCTAATTTATTTACTTCATTATAGAATTCTATTACATTACAAGTTATTCTGTAGGGACTTCAGCTGCAAACAGTTAATCTTATAGACAGTTCAGCAAGAAGCAAGTCACCCTGTGGAGAGTTAAGCTACAATTATATCACTGTAGAGATTCAGAACATTACAAGTCACACTGAAGAGAGTTCAGCTATAAACAAGTCATGCACCCTGTAGAGAGTTCACCTACAATTAAATCACTCTCTAGAAAATTCAGCTACAAACAAGTCACTGTACAGAGAGTTCAGCTACAAACAAATTACCCTGTAGAGAGCAATGGCGGATCCAGGATGGGGCATCCCCCCCCCTCCCTAACCTTGTGGAGGAGCCAGCCATACTTCTGATTAAAATAGCTACTAAACTTTGTCAGGCCAAGAAACTCATGAAAATATGCACATTTTACTAGCATTTATTACAAATTCACCTGAAACCAAAGCGAACCAAAGTCAAACTAGCCGTGAAATTGTCTTTCAGCACCTTCGTACGTACTAAGCGCCTCTAAAATAATTATCGCGTCGCAGTTGTTTAAGACATTCAGGGCCTTTAAAACAACTTTTAAGACTTTACAACTATCTGAAAAGGCCAAAATGGCAAAAATCAACAGTGAGACACTACTAAGAGGTGATTATTTGCTACTTCAAAAATGCAGCACTGAACTAGAGAATCTGGCTCTCCCCAACCACTTACAACTTAGCCTGTTTGTGCCCCTCCCCTTGCCAACTCCTGGATCCGCCCCTGGAGAGATCGGCTACAAACAAAACACTTTGCAGAGAGTTCAGCTACAAACAAATCAATCTTTAGAGTGATCAGCAACAAACAAATCAACTTGTAGAGAGATCAGCTAGAAACAAATCAACCTGCAGAGAGATCAGCTACAAACAAATCAGCTTGTAGAGAGATCAGTTACTCACAAATCAACCTGTAGACAGATAAGCTAGAAACAAATCACCCTGTAGAGAGTTCAGCTAAAACAAATCAACCTGCAGAGAGATCAGCTACAAACAAATCACCTTATAGACAGTTCAGCTACAAACAAATTACCCTGTAGAAAGATCGACTACAAACAAATCAACTTGCAGAGAGATCAGCTACACGCAGATCAACTTGTAGAGAGATCAGCTAGAAACAAATCACCCTGTAGAGAGTTCAGCTACAAACAAATCAACCTGCAGAGAGATCAGCTACAAACAAATCACCTTATAGACAGTTCAGCTACAAACAAATTACCCTGTAGAGAGATTGACTACAAACAAATCAACTTGCAGAGAGATCAGCTACACACAAATCAACTTGTAGAGAGATCAGCTAGAAACAAATCACACTGTAGAGAGTCCAGCTACAAACAAATCAATGGTCAGATAGATCAACTACAAACAAATCACCCTGTAGAGAGATCATCTAGAAACTAGACACAATGTAAGGAGTTCAGCTACAAGCAATACACCCTGTTGAGATTTCAGCTACAAACAAATCAACCTGTAGAGCGATCAGCTAGAAACAAATCACCCTGAAGAGAGGTCAGCTACAAAAAATCACCCTGTAGAGAGATCAGCTAGAAACAAATCACCCTGTAGAGACTTGAGCTAGAAACAAATCAACCTGCAGAGAGATCAGCTACAAACAAATCACCCTGTAGAGAGTTCAGCTAAAACAAATCAGCTTGCAGAGAGATCAGCTACAAACAAATTACCTTATAGACAGTTCAGCTACAAACAGATTACCCTGTAGAGAGATCGACTACAAACAAATCAGAGATCAGCTACAAAAAATCACCCTGTAGAGAGATCAGCTACAAACAAATCACCCTGTAGAGACTTCAGCTATAAACAAATCAACCTGCAGAGAGATCAGCTACAAACAAATCACCCTGTAGAGAAATCAGCTAGAAACTAGACACAATGTAAGGAGTTCAGCTACAAGCAAATCATCCTTCAGAGAGTTCAGCTACAAACAAATCAACCTGCAGAGAGATCAAATCACCTTATGGAGAGTTCAGCTACAAACAAATTGCTCTGTAGAGAAATCAGTTACAAACAAATCACCCTGTGGAGATCAGCTAGAAACTAGACACAATGTAAGGAGTTCAGCTACAAGCAAATCACCCTGTAGAGATTTAAGCTGCAAACAAATCATTCTGTAGAGAGATCAGCTAGAAACTAGACACAATGTCAAGAGTTCAGCTAGAAGAGGTCACTTTATAGAGAGTTCAGCTACAAAGAAACCATCATGTAGAGAGTTCAGCCTCAAACAAATTACCGTGTAGAGAATTCAACAACAAACAAATCGCCCTGTAGAGGGATCAGCTAGAAGAAGTCACCTTGTAGAGATTTCAGCTACAAAGAAACCATCATGTAGAGAGTTCAGCTACAAAGAAAGCACCATGTAGAGAGTTTAGCTGCAAACAAATCACCTGTAGAGAGTTCAGCTAGAAACAAATCACCCTGTAGAGAGATCAGCTAGAAGAGGTCACCTTGTAGAGAGTTCAGCTACAAAGAAATCACCACCTAAAGAGTTCAGCTGCAAACAAATCACCCTGTAGAGGGATCAGCTAAAAGAAGTCACCTTGTAGAGAGTTCAGCTACAAAGAAACCATAATGTAGAGAGTTCAGCTACAAAGAAATCACCCTGTAGAGAGTTTAGCTGAAACAAATCACCTGTAGAGAGTTCAGCTAGAAGAAGTCACCTTGTAGAGAGTTCAGCTACAAAGAAACCATCATGTAGAGAGTTCAGCTACAAAGAAAGCAGCATGTAGAGAGTTTAGCTGCAAACAAATCACCTGTAGAGAGTTCAGCTAGAAACAAATCACCCTGTAGAGAGATCAGCTAGAAGAGGTCACATTGTAGAGAGTTCAGCTACAAAGAAACCATCATGTGGAGAGTTCAGCTACAAAGAAATCACCCTGTAGAGAGTTCAGCTAGAAGAAGTCACTTTGTAGAGATTTCAGCTACAAAGAAACCATCATGTAGAGAGTTCAGCTACAAAGAAAGCACCATGTAGAGAGTTTAGCTGCAAACAAATCACCTGTAGAGAGTTCAGCTAGAAACAAATCACCCTGTAGAGAGATCAGCTAGAAGAGGTCACCTTGTAGAGAGTTCAGCTACAAAGAAACCATCATGTAGAGAGTTCAGCTACAAAGAAAGCACCATGTAGAGAGTTTAGCTGCAAACAAATCACCTGTAGAGAGTTCAGCTAGAAGAAGTCACTTTGTAGAGAGTTCAGCTACAAAGAAACCATCATGTAGAGAGTTCAGCTACAAAGAAAGCACCATGTAGAGAGTTTAGCTGAAACAAATCACCTTTAGAGAGTTCAGCTAGAAGAAGTCACCTTGTAGAGAGTTCAGCTACAAAGAAACCATCATGTAGAGAGTTCAGCTACAAAGAAAGCAGAATGTAGAGAGTTTAGCTGCAAACAAATCACCTGTAGAGAAACAAATCACTCTGTAGAGAGATCTGCTAGAAGAGGTCACATTGTAGAGAGTTCAGCTACAAAGAAACCATCATGTGGAGAGTTCAGCTACAAAGAAATCACCCTGTAGAGAGTTCAGCTAGAAGAAGTCACTTTGTAGAGAGTTCAGCTACAAAGAAACCATCATAATAGAGTTCAGCTACAAAGAAAGCACCAAGTAGAGAGTTTAGCTGCAAACAAATCACCTGTAGAGAGTTCAGCTAGAAACAAATCACCCTGTAGAGAGATCAGCTAGAAGAGGTCACCTTGTAGAGAGTTCAGCTACAAAGAAACCATCATGTAGAGAGTTCAGCTAAAAAGAAACCACCATGGATGCAGAGAGTTTAGCTGCAAACAAATAACCTGTAGAGAGTTCAGCTAGAAACAAATCACCCTGTAGAGAAATCAGCTAGAAGAGGTCGCCTTGTAGAGAGTTCAGCTACAAAGAAACCATCCTGTATATAGTTCAGCTATATTTTAAGTCACCCAGTAGAGAAATCAGCTGCTAAAAAATATCCTGTGGGGAGTAATGGGCATGTAATAAATATATGTATATAATTTGTATAATTACTAATAAAATCAAAAATAATTGAAGTATTAAAAATCTTCTATAGGTTCTTTTCTTCTTCCTGTGGTAAATAAAAAAAACACATGGGTTAAAAAAGCCCCAAAGCCAGCCATAGGCTGGCTTTGCAGTATACAAATACAAAAAGAAGTGATATCTAATCAAAAACAGCCAAGCTGTAAAAAAAGGTGCGGCCCCCAAAAAGGCCATGGTGAAAAAAGATGTGAAACCCAAGGTGGCGGCCAAGAAATGGCTGTGATGGTAGGTTAATGGTAAAAATTTTAATAACGACAATTCAGGTGAATTTTGTGCCACTTGGTCTTGGCATCAAATTCACCTGAATTGTCGTTATTAAAATTTTTACCATTAACTCACCATCACAGCTATTTCTTGGCCGCCACCTTGGATTTCACATCTTTTCTCACCATGGCCTTTTTGGGGGCCGCACCTTTTTTTACAGCTTGGCTGTTTTTGATTAGATATTAACAGGAAGAAAGAAAACGCAATTTTCACACCTATGTAGCTATGTGATCACTTATCCGATTAGAACCAAATTTGCTAGAGAGGTGCCGGCCAGCAAGGGGAGTCTACACACCAACTTTGAAGAAAATCGCTCCAGCCATTTCCGAGATACGAGCGAACAAAATTTCGTTTTAATTTCTTCGTTTTCTTCTTCTTCATTTCGCACACTTCGCAAAATCCGCCATAAAACACGAATCCGTGCTTGGATCGGGCTGAAATTTGGCACACTTAAAGGGCTCATTAAGGCGGATCTTTGGTAGGAATCCGATGAACATTCACGGAGTTATGACCGATTATTTGCGTAAACTAAGGTCGAAGGTCTGTCACGCCTACCGGGTAAACTCCTTTGAGGAATCAGTTAAAAATTGCTATGTAGATGGAGCAACCATCGTAGGAGTGCCTTTTTGTGGTTTGAAAGGAATCGGGATAAAGACCACGGAGATATGACACAAAACCCAACCTGTGTCAAAATTACGCGATCGATTTTTACGAATAAAATTACTATTAGTTTTCGTGTCTATCAGGCAAACCGCTTAGAGCAATGAGCTGAAAATCAGTATGTAGCTGGAATAATCATCATAGAAAGTCCTTGCAATAGTACAGAAGAATCGGATTACAAACCACTGAGTTATGATTCGAAAGGCAACTACGTGTAGCAAATGCGAGATCGAGATACTCTAATAGAACAGTCATGCACCCTAATAAAGCATTCAGCTGTATTTATAATTTACTCAATTATATTACATTGCAAGTTATTCTGTAGGGAATTCAGCTACAAACAAGTCACCCTGTAGTCAGATCAGCCAGAAGAAGGTACCTAATAGAGAGTTCAGCTACAAAGAAACCATCATGTAGAGAGTTCAGCTCAAACAAATTGCCCTGTAGAGAGATCAGCTAGAAGAAGTTACCTTGTAGAGAGTTCAGTTACAAAGAAACAATCATGCAAAGAGTTCAGCTGCAAACAAATCACCCGGTAGAAAGTTCCGATATGAACAGATCACACTGTAGAGAGTTCAGTTAGAAACAAGTCATCTTGTAGAGAGATCAGCTAGAAGAAGTCACCTTGTAGAGAGTTCAGCTACAAAGAAACCACCATGTAAGAGAGTTCAGCTGCAAACAAATCACCTGTAGAGAGTTCAGCTAGGAACAAGTCACCCTGTACAGAGATCAGCTAGAAACAAGTCACCCTGTAGAGAATTCAGCTACAAACAAACCACCCTGTAGAAAGATCAGCTAGAAGAAGCTACCTTGTAGAGAGTTCAGCTACAAACAAATCACCCTGTAGAGAGTTCAGCTAGAAACAAGTCACCCTGTAGAGAGTTCAGCTAGAAGAAGTTACATTGTAGATAGTTCAGCTACAAAGAAACTACCATGTAGAGAGTTCAGCTGCAAACAAATCTCCCTGTAGAAAATTCAGCTACAAACAAACCACCCTGTAGAGAGTTCAGCTACAAACAAGTCATCTGGTAGAGAGATCAGCTAGAAGGATAACCTTGTAGAGAGGTCAGCTACAAAGAAATTACCCTGCTTCATCTTTTCTTCTTCCTGTGGTAAAGAAAAAATGATAGGTTATAAAAAGCCCTAAAGCCGACAATAGGCCGGCTTTGGGGTATACAAATACAAAAAGAAGTGAAATATAATCCAAAACAGCCAAGCTGTAAAAAAAGTGCGGCCCTCAGACAGGCTATGGTGAAAAAAGATGTGAAATCCAAGGTGGCGGCCAAGAAATGGCTGTGATGGTATAGATTAATGGTAAAAATTTTAATAATGACAATTCAGGTGAATTTTGTGCCAAGACCAAGCGGCACCAAATTCACCTGAATTGTCGTTATTAAAATATTTACATAAAACACGAATGCGTACTTGGATAGGGCTGAAATTTGGCACACTTGAAGGGCTCATTAAGGCGGATCGCAGTACCAACATTGGTAGGAATTCGATGAACATACACGGAGTTATGACCGATTATGTGCGTAAAATAAGGTCGAAGGTCTGTCACGCCTACAGGGTAAACCTCTTGGAGAAATGAGTTGAAAATTTATATGTAGATGGAGTAACCATCGTAAGAGTGCCTTGTTGTGGTTTGAAAGGAATTGAGATAAAGACCATGGAGATATGACACAAAATCCAACCTGTGTCAAAATTACGGGATCGATTTTTAGGCCCCTATTCGGTGATTATTAGTTTCTCATCCAGCCTTTCTAATTATTATGATGCGGGCGGGAGGGTATTACCATTATGCCATTATTTTATAATATTAACACACTGATGTACAGACCTTGTCCAAATTGTCTGTCTTTCTTTCTTACTACAAACATTTCCTTCACCAGCTGATTCTACTTTTCGTGATCGCCAACTGTTTTTCGACAGTCAACTGAAAGCCTGCTTTGATGAAGTCGATAGAGCACGATTGCAACTGGCACTGCAGCAATTTGATAAGGAAAACAACAGTTCTCCTGGTGATATATAGCGAATTGTAGCGTTCATCAACAAAAAATAACGGTTTGGTATCACGTGTTCTTCTGAGCATGCGCAGAGTAAATAATGACTTACCATGCGGTAGCTTAAGAAGGATGCGGGCGGTGGATGAGAAACTAATAATCACCAAATAGGGGCCTTATGAATAAAAAACTATTAGTTTTCACATCTACCAGGCAAACCGCTAAGAGCAATGAGCTGAAAATCAGTGTGTAGCTCGAATAATCATCATAGAAAGTCCTTGCAGTAGTACAGAAGAATCGGATTACAAACCACTTCGAAAGGCAACTACGTGTAGCAAATGCGAGATCGAGATACTCTAATAGAACAGTCACCCTAATAGAGCATTCAGCTACGTTTATAACTTACTCCATTACAGAATTATATTACATTGCAGGATATTCTGTACGGAATTCAGCTACAAACAGTTAATCTGATAGACAATTCAGCTACATGCAAGTCACCCTGTAGAGAGTTCATCTAGAAGCATGTCACCCTGTATCAGCTAGAAGAAGTCACCTTGTAGAGAGTTCAGCTACAAAGAAACCATTATGTAGAGAGTTTAGCTGCAAACAAATCACCCTGTTGAGAACTCAGCTACAAACAAACATGCCCTGTAAAAAGATCAGCTAGAAGAAGTTACCTTGTAGAGAGTTCAGCTACAAAGAAACCACCATGTAGAGAGTTAAGCTGCAAACAAATCACCCAGTAGAAAGTTCAGCTATGAACAGATCACCCTGTTGAGAGTTCAGTTAGAAACAAGTCATCCTGTAGAGAGATCAGCTAGAAGTATCACCTTGTAGAAAGTTCAGCTACACACAAATCACCTGTAGAGAGTTCAGCTACAAACAAATCACCTTGTAGAGAGATCAGCTAGAAGAAGTCACCTTGTAGAGAGTTCAGCTATAAAGAAACCACCATGTAGAGAGTTCAGCTGCAAACAAATCCCCTGTAGAAAGTTCAGCTAGAAACAAGTCACCCTGTAGAGAGATCAGCTAGAAACAAGTCACCCTGTAGAGAGTTCAGCTAGAAGAAGTCACATTGTAGAGAGTTCAGCTACAAAGAAACTACCATGTAGAGAGTTCAGTTGCAAACAAACACCCTGTAGAGAACTCAGCTACAAACAAATCGCCCTGTAGATAGATCAGCTAGAAGAAGTTACCTTGTAGGGAGTTCAGCTACAAACAAATCACCCTGTAGAGAGTTCAGCTACAAAGAAATCATCATGTAGAGAGTTCAGCTGCAAACAAATCATCCTGTAGAGAGTTCAGCTATGAAAAGATCACCCTGTAGAGAGTTCAGCTAGAAGAAGTCACCTTTTAGAGAGTTCAGCTACAAAGCAACCACCATGTAGAGAGTTCAGCTGCAAAAAAAATCAATCACTCTGTAGAGAGTTCAGCTAGACGAAGTCACCTTGTAGAGAGTTCAGCTGCAAATAAATCGCCCTGTAGAGAATTCAGCTACAAACAAATCACCCTGTAGAAAGATCAGCTAGAAGAAGTTACCTTGTAGAGAGTTCAGCTACAAAGAAACCACCATGTAGAGAGTTCAGCTGCAAACAAATCACCTGTAGAGAGTTCAGCTAGAAACAAGTCACCCTGTAGAGAGATCAGCTAGAAACAAGTCACCCTGTAGAGAGTTCAGCTAGAAGAAGTCACATTGTAGAGAGTTCAGCTACAATGAAACTCCCATGTAGAGCGTTCAGCTGAAAACATATCACCCTGTAGAGAACTCAGCTACAAACAAATATTCCCTGTAAAAAGATCAGCTAGAAGAAGTTACCTTGTAGAGAGTTCAGCTACAACGAAACCACCATATAGAGAGTTCAGCTACAAACAAATCACCTGTAGAGAGTTCAGCTGCAAATAAATCACCTGTAGAGAGTTCAGCTAGAAACAAGTCACCCTGTAGAGAGATCAGCTAGAAACAAGTCACCTTGTAGAGAGTTCAGCTAGAAGAAGTCACATTGTAGAGAGTTCAGCTACAAAGAAACTACCATGTAGAGAGTTCAGCTGCAAACAAATCACCCTGTAGAAAGTTCAGCTATGAACAGATCACCCTGTTGAGAGTTCAGTTAGAAACAAGTCATCCTGTAGAGAGATCAGTTAGAAGTATCACCTTGTAGAAAGTTCAGCTACACACAAATCACCTGTAGAGAGTTCAGCTACAAACAAATCACCTTGTAGAGAGATCAGCTAGAAGAAGTCACCTTGTAGAGAGTTCAGCTATAAAGAAACCACCATGTAGAGAGTTCAGCTGCAAACAAATCCCCTGTAGAAAGTTCAGCTAGAAACAAGTCACCCTGTAGAGAGATCAGCTAGAAACAAGTCACCCTGTAGAGAGTTCAGCTAGAAGAAGTCACATTGTAGAGAGTTCAGCTACAAAGAAACTACCATGTAGAGAGTTCAGTTGCAAACAAACACCCTGTAGAGAACTCAGCTACAAACAAATCGCCCTGTAGATAGATCAGCTAGAAGAAGTTACCTTGTAGGGAGTTCAGCTACAAACAAATCACCCTGTAGAGAATTCAGCTACAAAGAAATCATCATGTAGAGAGTTCAGCTGCAAACAAATCATCCTGTAGAGAGTTCAGCTATGAAAAGATCACCCTGTAGAGAGTTCAGCTAGAAGAAGTCACCTTTTAGAGAGTTCAGCTACAAAGCAACCACCATGTAGAGAGTTCAGCTGCAAAAAAAATCAATCACTCTGTAGAGAGTTCAGCTAGACGAAGTCACCTTGTAGAGAGTTCAGCTGCAAATAAATCGCCCTGTAGAGAATTCAGCTACAAACAAATCACCCTGTAGAAAGATCAGCTAGAAGAAGTTACCTTGTAGAGAGTTCAGCTACAAACAAATCACCTGTAGAGAGTTCAGCTGCAAATAAATCACCTGTAGAGAGTTCAGCTAGAAACAAGTCACCCTGTAGAGAGATCAGCTAGAAACAAGTCACCTTGTAGAGAGTTCAGCTAGAAGAAGTCACATTGTAGAGAGTTCAGCTACAAAGAAACTACCATGTAGAGAGTTCAGCTGCAAACAAATCACCCTGTAGAAAGTTCAGCTATGAACAGATCACCCTGTAGAGAGATCAGTTAGAAACAAGTCACCCTGTAGAGAGTTCAGCTAGAAGAAATTACCTTGTAGAGAGTTCAGCTGCAAAGAAACCACCATGTAGAGAGTTCAGCTGCAAACATATCACCCAGTAGAAAGTTCAGCTCTGAACAGATCACCCTGTTGAGAGTTCAGTTAGAAACAAGTCATCCTGTAGAGAGATCACCTAGAAGTATCACCTTGTAGAGAGTTCAGCTACAAACAAATCACCCTGTAGAGAGATCAGCTAGAAGAAGTCACCTTGTAGAGAGTTCAGCTATAAAGAAACCACCATGTAGAGAATTCAGCTGCAAACAAACACCCTGTAGAGAACTCAGCTACAAACAAATCGCCCTGTAGAAAGATCAGCTAGAAGAAGTTACCTTGTAGGGATTTCAGCTACAAACAAATCACCCTGTAGAGAGTTCAGCTACAAAGAAATCATCATGTAGAGAGTTCAGCTGCAAACAAATCATCCTGTAGAGAGTTCAGCTATGAAAAGATCACCCTGTAGAGAGTTCAGCTAGAAGAAGTCACCTTTTAGAGAGTTCAGCTACAAAGCAACCACCATGTAGAGAGTTCAGCTGCAAAAAAAATCAATCACTCTGTAGAGAGTTCAGCTAGACGAAGTCACCTTGTAGAGAGTTCAGCTGCAAATAAATCGCCCTGTAGAGAATTCAGCTACAAACAAATCACCCTGTAGAAAGATCAGCTAGAAGAAGTTACCTTGTAGAGAGTTCAGCTACAAACAAATCACCTGTAGAGAGTTCAGCTGCAAATAAATCACCTGTAGAGAGTTCAGCTAGAAACAAGTCACCCTGTAGAGAGATCAGCTAGAAACAAGTCACCTTGTAGAGAGTTCAGCTAGAAGAAGTCACATTGTAGAGAGTTCAGCTACAAAGAAACTACCATGTAGAGAGTTCAGCTGCAAACAAATCACCCTGTAGAAAGTTCAGCTATGAACAGATCACCCTGTAGAGAGATCAGTTAGAAACAAGTCACCCTGTAGAGAGTTCAGCTAGAAGAAATTACCTTGTAGAGAGTTCAGCTGCAAAGAAACCACCATGTAGAGAGTTCAGCTGCAAACATATCACCCAGTAGAAAGTTCAGCTCTGAACAGATCACCCTGTTGAGAGTTCAGTTAGAAACAAGTCATCCTGTAGAGAGATCACCTAGAAGTATCACCTTGTAGAGAGTTCAGCTACAAACAAATCACCCTGTAGAGAGATCAGCTAGAAGAAGTCACCTTGTAGAGAGTTCAGCTATAAAGAAACCACCATGTAGAGAATTCAGCTGCAAACAAACACCCTGTAGAGAACTCAGCTACAAACAAATCGCCCTGTAGAAAGATCAGCTAGAAGAAGTTACCTTGTAGGGATTTCAGCTACAAACAAATCACCCTGTAGAGAGTTCAGCTACAAAGAAATCATCATGTAGAGAGTTCAGCTGCAAACAAATCATCCTGTAGAGAGTTCAGCTATGAAAAGATCACCCTGTAGAGAGTTCAGCTAGAAGAAGTCACCTTTTAGAGAATTCAGCTACAAAGCAACCACCATGTAGAGAGTTCAGCTGCAAACACATCACCCTGTAGAGAATTCAGCTACAAACAAATCGCCCTGTAGAGAGACCAGCTAGAAACAAGTCACCCTGTAGACAAATCAGGTAGAAGAGGTTACCTTGTAGAGACTTCAGCTGCAAACAAATCACCCTGTAGAGAATTCAACTACAAACAGATAACCAGAGTTGGGGTCGTTACTTCAAAAAAGTAATCAGTTACTAGTTACTTTCATCTCATGTAACTCAGTTACATTTACAGTTACTTTTTACCAAGTAACTAGTAGTTACGTTACTAGTTACTTCTTACTAGCAATATCATTTCAAGACAGTAAACATAAAGTGAATTAAGTGATAATAAATTTGCAATGTAATCATGTGAGACAATAATACAATTAAATTACATATGTACAAGCACTGTCCACATAAAACTAAATATGTAAAAAGTCCTTGTTGTATCTCATGAGAAGTAATTTTTCAAATCTGTCATCAATCAATCGGTTCCGTTTTGGTGTTAACACTAATCCACCTAGACTGAATAGTCGTTCAACTGGGCACTGGAAGGCAATGCCGTATTGTACAAAAGGAAAAGCCTTTTTACTACAGGATATCTGTGGAGACTCTCAATAGTCTTTGCATTATTTAAATAATCATTTGCTTCAATTTCCAAATTGCTCTGTGACTCTGATTCCTCATCTGATTTAAAGTCATAGAAATCATCTTTATTCTTTTTAGTTGGCTGATCCTGTGATTTTTGCACAACCACAACTTCATCTGTAGCATGTGATCGCATTTCTTGGATGAGCATTTGCTTATACAGATCCTTTTTGCTTTGTGATTCCACCCACTTGAGCTTAAACTTTGGCAAAGTTATGGCTGCTATGATGGCATTATCATTTTGGAAAACCTTCTGGAAACGATCTCTGATGGCATCTTCTACTGCACCAGCAAGCCCAATGGTCATTGATGAAAGATCAGGTCGAAGAGCCACCACTTTCTTGATAATAGCTTCTAAGGTTGGCAAGACAGTACCAAAAAAACAGTTGTCTTCTCCTTGCAAAATGTCTAAACCTCTTGAAAGAGGTTTTAAAACAACACAATACTCCTTCAGAAACTTAAACTCTCGCTCACTGAAACAACGCAACTTCAATTTCGTACAGAGCTCATTTAATTCTACTAAAGAATTCTCTGTTACTCTAACTATTGCATCATAATAAGAGTTCCACCTTGTGGCAGTGGGCACAATCAGCTTTCTCTTAGTTACTTCTTGTACAGTATCTGAAGCTACTGTGGATCTACTTGCCTTATTCCATAAGGCAGAACTCTTAGCAAATGAGTTGCGGTACACAGTCTTCGATGTAGTGGAAGATGAAAGGAATTTGTCAACATCTTTACTGGCAACCAGATTAAGTGTGTGTGCAGCACACCTATAGTGTGGTGGTAAGTCATACTGCACTTGAGTTAAATCATCATCAATGTTAGTTTCTTCTGGGTCCACTGATAGCAGTTCATCAACGTTTTCAAAGGCCACATCATCTCCTTCTTCCTCGACGTCTTCACGTTCTTCAGTAGTACAATTAGCAGAATCTGAGAACACTGTAAAAGCTTTAACAAAGTTGGATCCATTATCTGTGATCGTAGCACAAACTTTTCCAGCTAAGCTATAGCTTGTATGGATTTGTTCTATTTTGCATGCCAGAACATCATAGGTGTGTCTTCCTGTCATCCTTGTACATGCTATGGCTGCTTTATGCCGTTTTAACATCTGTGGATCTATCCAGTGGACAGTCATCCCTAAATAGCTCCTGTGATGAGCTGTCCACACATCAACAGTAGTGCAAACAACATCAAATTTTTCCAATATCTGCTTAATCTTACTGAGCATCAAGTCGTAAACTTTGTCAAGATGTAGGGTGAAAGATTTTCTGTCTGGAATTTGGGTGGAGCAAATGTTATTGATTAATTTACGAAAACTTGGTGACTCTACAGTTGACAAAGGCTGCATATCCTCTATTATATACTCAGAGAGCAAACTTCGCATTTTCTGTGCAGGGATGGAGTTTCTGGCTAATACATCTGGCAATGTGCACTGCCTCTTTGGTTCACTATCATCAGTATCACTTCTTTGCCGCCTCTTTTCAGTTTCAGGTTTGTCTACTTCTTTTGCAACCAATTTAACATTCTTATGTATAGCAGTCAAGTGTTTCTTGAAATTAGAAGTTGTGTTTCTAGCAGAAGAAAGTGTCTTGCCACCACCACATAAGATACAACGCACCCTTAAATTCTTTGAATCTTCGCTAACAACGTGAAAATAGTGCTTGTACATCCACCCATGAAATGTAGCAACTCTTGGTCCAGCCTTCGCTACTTCAGTGGAACTAGCACTATCAAAATCTCGTACTAACTGTGTAGAATTATCTTCCACCATCATCCCAGGGTTGCTAGAGTCACTATTAGAGTCACTATCATTCTCCATCGCTGAGTCACGCCTGATTGAGCTGAATCACGCCTGATTGAGCTGAGTCATGAACGAGCTGAGTCAGCAACTGTATGCCACGAGTTGGATCACGAGACAATAAGATGTGCATTAATAAGAATCGGGTTTAAAAGCTGATCGCTCAACAAAATTTGTGTATGTTACTGAATGGTTATACTGTATTGTAACGCGCTACAGTAATGCATTATTAGTGTAACGCAAATACTGATTAACGCATCGATATCATAACGGAGTAACTCACTAACGAAGTAACGTAGTTACTATTGTAACGTAGTTTCTTTCCAGACATTAGTAATCAGTTACTAGTTACTAGTTACAAAGGATGTAACGCGTTATATTACTTCGCTACTTCAAAAGTAATATATTACGTAACGCGTTACAATTGTAACGCGTTAGCCCCAACTCTGCAGATAACCCTGCAGAGAGTTCAGCTAGAGTCAAGTCACCCTGTAGAGAGAATCCTGTAAAGAGTTCATCTGCGTACAAGCAGATCACCCTGTAGAGAGTTCAGCTACATTTCAAGTCACCCAGTAGAGAGATCAGCTGCAAATTATCCTGTGGGGATTAATTGACATGTAATAAATATATGCTCTCTTTTTATATTATGAACTCTTGATATAAATTATGCATTATATATATAATTTGTACATTTACAGAATGAGTTAAAGTATTTATAAAATCTGCTTCATCTTTTTCTTTTTCCTGTGGTAAAGAAAAATATATAGGTTAAAAAGCCCCAAAGCTGGCCATAAGCCGGCTTTGGGGTATACAAATACAAAAAGAAGTGAAATCTAATCAAAAACAGCCAAGCTGTAAAAAAAGGAGTGCGGCCCTTGAAAAGGCTATGGTGAAAAAAAAAGATGTGAAATCCAAGGTGGCAGCCAAGAAATGGCTGTTAATGGTAAAAATTTTAACAACGACAATTCAGGTGAATTTTGTGCCAATTGACCAAGCGGCACCAAATTCACCTGAATTGTTGTTATTAAAATTTTTACCATTAACCTACCATCACAGCCATTTCTTGGCTGCCACCTTGGATTTCACATCTTTTTTCACCATAGCCTTTTCAAGGGCCGCACTCCTTTTTTTACAGCTTGGCTGATATTGATTAGATTTAACTTGCACTTGACAATACCAATGTGCTAAAATTTAACATTTGACTGTCAGCTATCAGCTATAATCTGTAGGATTGAAATTTTATCAAGTGACAATTGTAGCTTTGGTAAAATTTATAGAATAGTCAGTAGACTGAAGCTATCACCAAGCCATGTATAGCAGACAAGCAGTATTATACGTATATAATGACTGGCAAGTTACTTGAAATATATCTGGCACTGGGATGTTACTATCCATTTGTACACTGTGGATTGCTTGTTCCAGTGATATTATTATATTTCACAGATATAAACACAGTCTGAGGTGTGCACTTGAAGTAGGCTCCAGCCATCCAGTTCCAAGTGTTGATAACAAATTAAAGATTAAGAGGGTCAGCAGTAATAATGATCCTGCAGAAGAACTTTTTGTTGACGTAAACTACTTTTTAGGAACACACTTTTTATGCAGCATAACTACTAACTGCTCCAAGGTACAGTATTGAGAGTATATTCATGGTTTTCAGCCTACTCTTAATTGGGAACATAATTTCAATCAGTTCTAATTCTAAGACAGGAGAGCCCCTTTCCTTTAACCAGCATTACAAACTAGCTCAACGCCTGTGGCATCAGTTATGTACATAGCATAGGCATGATTATATTGCCTGGTAAGGTATAATTAGTAAATCACCGAACACAAGCATAAATCTATTCTAACAGAACATAGACTGCTTAAAGTCTGCTTTGATCTCTCTAACGAGATTACGGACAATAGGGGTATCTACACAGCCTAGCCATGATAGAAAAGGTAAATACTCTAATAGTACAACCATGAAACTACCTACAACAACTGTCCACTTGAAATGTACTTGTGTGCATGTACAGAAATAAGTACATCAAATTTTTGAGCATGGCTACATATATAGTTAATCTGTTTCTTAATGAACATGATAAACTAGGAAAAAAAACTGAATTCATGCACATAATCATGGAAAGAACTACTGAATTGAAACAAAGTTATAGTTCATCACTACACGTGATCTCTTGCAAAGCAAAACACCCTTTCAGTATAAAAGGGCTGGAATATAAGAGAGCTATATGTAGGAAATTAAATTTGATTGGTCCCTTGGCCAAAGATAAAGGTATTCTATCACAGCAGTCATGCACTCAAGACACAACTATAATGATGAGTCATATTGTATTCTGTAAGAGGATCACCACAAAAATGCTGCTGAGGGATCTTGAAAGTCAAATGTTGCTGTACTCCACAAGCCAGAGTAACTCTTACTTGTTCTCCTTCTTGCCATCCACTATTAAATTATGGATCACTTTGATCACCCCCTTTTATGTTAGCATGTATCTGTGTGTAATCAGTTCGAAAGATGAATTGGTACATTAATGTTATAGCAAATCAGTTATATCTGGGAAATAACTACATAGCAGCTATTTCTATATAGTTTGCAGTATTTAGTTATGAGAATAGATATAGATCTTCTATATTACCATGATAATAATAATGCACTAGGCCAAGACACATATCCTCAATATAATCAAAGTAGTGTTTTGATTATGTAACCAAGTCATTCCAATTTTGTCAGTGGATTCATGTAGCCCCACTAGTCTCACTCCTGGTGTCTACTTCTACACCACCTTCATGCTACAATGTCTGTTCTAGATATATTCCTTCTTGGTAAAAAAAAAACAACCCTGAATTCAGTACTCTGCATCAATTCCATTTTTCAAACATTCATGATTGCTCTATTACTGCTCTATTAGAGTATAGTTACTGCTCTATTAGAGTATGGTGACTGCTCTATTAGAGTATGGTGACTGCTCTATTAGAGTATGGTGATTGCTCTATTAGAGTATGGTGATTGCTCTATTAGAGTATCTCATGAAAACTGTCAAGGGGGCTTATGTCTTCTCTGTATAGCTAGATCCTTATAATATATATCCTCCTGAAGTGTTCACAACCTTTTCACAATAATGCATGTTCATGCACTGATAATGTGATAAGCAATTTATCTTGGCAGACAAATCTGAAATGATAATAATGCCAGATAGCTTAGAGAAAAACTAATGTCTACTTTTGTATGCCTCAGATGTACACAACTGAGACTAGGACATGCATTGATCCAGAAATTAACTAGGTAAAGTGACTGGTCCAGATTTCAAATTAAGAGTCTTCATTAAATTTCTGGCAGACAGGAGGGTGAAGTTTACAAAATGGTCTATAGATTATTTTTAGGTTGTCCTTTATACCCAAAACAACATTCCACCTGCTGGATGGGTGTCAGCATTGAGCTTTGTTCCATAGCAGCAAAAGTTTAAATGGCTGCATAGCAATTGTTGTGGAATTAACTTGGGGAAAACACATACATTGGGCTATAGTTGCTATATAAATAAAATTTCAGGCATACAAATAAAATAGTTTTGAGATATTTCAGGTCAGAAGTCAATGGCGGATCCAGGATGGGGCATTTGGGGCAAATGCCCTCCCCTCCCCCCCTCTCCACCTTGTGGAGGAGCCAGCCATGCTTCTGATTAAAACAGCTAGTAAATTTTATGTCAGGTCAACCAAGATCAGTTTAAAACTTATGAAAATGCACATTTTACTAGCATTTATTACAAATTCACCTGAGACCAAAGCGGACCGAAGTCAAACTAACTAAAAGTCACCCAGCACCTTGGTGCGTACTAAGCGCCTCTAAAAATAATTATCGTGTTGCTGTTATTTAAGACATTCCGGCAGAGCCTATTAAACAGTTTTAAGACTTCACAACCATCTGAAAAGGCCAAAATGGCAAATATCAACAGTGAGACACCACTAAGAGGTGATTATTTGCTGCTTTAAAAAAGTAGTACTGAACTATAGAGAATATGGTTCTCCCCATGCATGCAACCACCTACAACTTACCCTATTGTGCCCCTCCCCTAGCCAGCTCCTGGATCCGCCCCTGGAAGTATTCTAAATTTTCAAAATCTTGGGTAATTCCATTCACTATAATTAATCTTTTGAGGTACATTATACTATTATTATTATTATTAGCACTTTACAGTGACCAGCACTGAAGGTATATCAGCTCATGTGAATGTACATACCAAATTATCACCAGATACACTTGATGCTATAGCAAACAATGCTTTACCATGACGAGGAATATTCATCAGACATATTGCATAATTATGATTATGTACATATTATAAGAAACTCTCACTTAGCCATTTCAGGCCTAAATGGTTTATCATTGTTGTGCTTCTAAGCAAACTAAATTAGTCAAGGAAGGAATACAGTACGTCATGGCAGGTATTAAAGTTAAGAATCATTATGGAGCTCTTATATTTTGGTTTGTGAGAGTTTCTTATATACATATATATATATATATGCAATATTCCTGATGAATATTCCTCGTCATGTTGTTAGCTATACAGTCAATTGCAGAATTCTTGAAAAAAGTATGCTGTGCTGTGAGTGTTTTCGTAAGGCTCCTTGTGAGTAAATTTTACTGTCCTTGCCACGGATTCAACAGCAATTGAACCATACTAATCTTTTTCCTCAATCTGGCTAGGCCTCAGGGAATTATGCTTCAAATTTTCATCAATATTCTATTCCGAATTTCTCCCAAAAGTTATCATTATGCTCTTTATTATTCCCAAAATGTACTCATTATTCTCAAAATTATTCTCAATTTTTATTTTAAATGTTAATTTTTTGCAATTTATGATGTTTAGCAGGATTTTGGTACAGTAATTATGTTGTTCTATTAAACAGGAAAGTTGGCTTTTAGCTGCTAAGATGTACTGGTCACTGTTACAATACAGTAAAGATTATTCCGCTGACTGTTCTATTAGAGTAGGTGACTGCTTTATTAGAGTATCTCGATCTCAACTTATGTGAAATTGGATATTATGTTCTTAAATCACTTCAAAATGCCAGAATAATTCCCTATTCTTTTACCCCATCATTATATGCTCAAGACTATGCAGGCATAATTCCCAGACCCCTAAATCCGGCTGATCCGGCGTCACTACAAAGAGTTTTCCAGCCCATGGAGTGTTTACGGCACAGAAAGAGAAATTTCAACAATTCTGCAATCGACTGTAGCATCGAGTGTATTGATAGAAGTTTAAGGGTTTGCTTCTTTTTTGTATGGAACAGAGACCTGGAGTTCCCACTCAGGTAATTGCTGGTAATTGTTAAAAAGTTATATAGAAACTTTTCATCGTTGCTGTGATACAGTAGATGTATAGCTAGTGGGTGCATAAGAGCTGTGCAACACTGGTTGGGTCACATACATGTTGCATGTATGCCTGATGATTGCATGTAGTCTGGCACCACCCACCCTTTTGCAAAAAGTAAGGATCTGGGGAAATACAAATACCAAATCATTTCAAAAGGAATTCAATTAGACAGCGCACGTAATGCTTGTTACGTCAGATGATAGCACTTCGATTCGAACAAAAGCATTGTGTTGCCAAGGCAATTTATGTGTGAACGTCATTGGCTTGCATTAATGGATGAATTTCATAATAACATAAATTGCCCCTAGCAACCAGAATTTTACAATATTTAGTACTAGTAATAGCATGGGTAGCAGTGAAATTTGGGATAAATACCACGAGTGTTGTATTGGAAATTTACAATGAGTGTTGTATTGGAAATTTACAATTTCCAATACAACGTGGTATTTATCCCAATTTCCAATACAACACTCGTGGAATTTATCCCAAATTTCACTGCTATACCCATGCTATTCCCAGTTAATATTACTATGTACTAAACACGCGTCAACACTACATTGTTACATAAATTATAGCCAATGAAATTGCAATTACAACTTTTTTACTGCTACCAGTGAAATACGGGATAAATTTCACTGCTACTATTGAGACTTTTGTATGGGCAGTGAAACAGGTATGGTATTATAGGGGTAAATGTCTATAGTAACATCTCCAAATTTTAAAAGGATAGCATATAGGTCATGAGATTTAACATTTTAAAGTTTGTTATTTTTCCATACATTGTCTATGAGAGGGGGCAACAGTTGTCCCTTTGGGCAATTACATAAATATCTAGGGAAGCAAAGCTTAGTTTACTTTCATGTGTTTCTACTTCATCCGATTCCAGACTGCAGTGCATCTCCATCTTGGCAATGTTCTTCTATACAGTTCCAGTCACAAGACTATTCCGTCCTGTCTGCTGCACGAAGTCATCTCTCTTCCATGCTATTGGTTCGGTCCTTATATAAAACAGCCAAAGCTCAGTTAGCCAAGACAGTTACTTCAGATTGTGAAACTCACCTTAATCATCTCAGTGTACAATGTAAATTTCTAGATTCAGCAAGATTGGAGACTTCTTGCAGAACATGTAACAAGTTCTTAAGTGGGTTTCACCCTGGACAGCTTTCCTTTCTGTTGAGGGCTTCCTCGGACACACTTCCCACTGCAGTCAACTTACGTCGTTGGCACATACAGAGTAATGCCAAATGTACCTTGTGTGACTTGATCCGGCCAACTACAGCCCATATTCTAGGTGACTGCCCAGTGGCACTATCTCAACAGAGGTATACACTTATCATCACAATCAAGTTGTGCATATTTTGGTCTCCAAGTTGACAACCCTTTTTGCTGATCACCAAGATGTCAGGGTGTATGCTGACTTAAACGGTTTTCACTTTAATGAATCGCCACAGGAAACCATTCCTTCAACAGTATTGATCACACCTTATCATCGTGACCTCATTCTCCGTTTTTCTTTGATGGGTATCATTGAATTAACCTGCCCTCTTGACTCATGCCAACACCTTGAGTCTGCTCACTGTCAAAAGCAACAAAAGCCCACATATTTGCAGCTGCTTGCAGAGTTGGACCGTTTGAATATCGCTAATTATTACGGAAGTTAGCATCTTGGGTCATTACCTTCCTGATTCAGTCAATGCACTTAAAGATGTAGTTTTTTCATGGATCAAGATTTGTGACTGGGCCTGCAAAAACAGGGCATGTGGGCACAAACTACACCCTGTCGAACTACAGGTCATATCTTAGTATTGGAACAAAATATTTGCATTCTGCAATTTGCATCGTAAAGCAAATTAAATGCTTACTATTACTCGAAAATTGCATTGCAATAGCTTAATGGCATAAAAAGTTATATGTGATGGACGTTTGAAAAGGTAGGCAAAAATCATGTGCCCACATGCCCTATTTTCGCAGGCCTGGTCACATTAATTGTTTTCAAAAGCCAGTGTTAGAGCTGTTTTGAATGAAATGACTGGGGCATCAATTTCTGCATCTCAGAGGATCTTTTTTGGGAAGAACTGTAAAGAATGGACTATCGACCCAGACTGATTGCCAACTAGGTTTTGTAGTTACCTTATAGGGCTTTTTCTTATTGTATGTATGTATGTACGTATGCATGTAGTTGCACTTTTTCTTTCCTTGCCATGCCCACAACTGACTACTGTGTAGATCAGATCTGTGTTAGTCTGAGGATTCACATACTTGTCTTTTTTTGTTGTTGTTGTACACATTCATCATAATCATCATGATGGCCAAAAAAAAAATGTGTGGGAAAACAACAAATTCAATTAATGTCATTTCTCAATTTAACATTATTTGTAGGTGTAAATCTCACAATTAACCTCTCCAAATTTTAAAATGATAGAGTATATAGATTATGAGATATAGTGACATTTTAAAATTTGTGGTTTTTCATACATTATATCCATGTGATTGCCCAGAAGGGGTAACTGTTATAGTAGGGCAGCTTAGCTGGTGGAAGTGGACACTCTGGACAAAAGCACCAACTTTTTTTTACATACTACCCAGGTTGGTAGCTTTCAGTTTTTGATAGGAACAAATTCATCCAATCACCCTCAGGCAATTACTAAAACATTTTTAAATGGCTTCCATAGTTAGTATGGTGGCTTTTGGTTTTTTTCTGCCTTACGCATTGTTTGAATTGTTAATACTTGGCATTAAAGTATAGGGCTTACTTTGTGAAATAACTTGATTTTTATTTGAAGTCAACAGCTTGCTCCATTGCAGAGTTCAGATCATTTATATACACAGAAACCCCAAAAAATTGACTCGCCCACTCATTTAATTGCAAACACTATGATGCTTGCTTTTGATGCCTAATTCCTGACCATTTCATCATTCAGACATGTTAGGATTATTATAGGCATATATTTCATGTAGAATGTTACCATAGAAACCTAAACACTTATCTGTTACCATAGAAACCTAAAAAGAAATATTGAAAAACTCAGTATAGTGTCTCAGTAGTCTTGTAATCCTTCATGTATCATATATAAAATTGCATGCTCTTTATTCATTATGATGGTGCCCTAAGTACCTGTAAATATCAGAAAACAGTAACTGTTGATGATACCTGTACCATTTTACACAATGAATCAGAATTGTGAGAAGCCAACTAAATACATAGAATCACAAGAGCAATAATATAGTACATTTTACTGTATATGAAAACCTTGAGTAATATTAATAGTCTATTAAGTGTCATCACTCTCAAAATTAGTTATCGTATGTTCTCAATCTACTGTAAGCAGTGACAGTTACAAAGCTCCGTGCACTTCCAACCAGCTTTTCTGCATGAACGTCTGCCACCACATCCAGCTTGGCTCTTACATTTACACTTGACTAGTTCAGTACAAGCCTTAGCAGCTATAGGTAATGTGCTCCACACTGGAACCCAGACATTGCACTCATCAAGTGTCTACCCCCAACTCTCTGGAGCTGGGATCTGTTAAAAACAGCTCACTTTGCTTACTGGTGCACCATATTGCAGCTTGGTATGCTACTCGTTTGGTATGCTGCAACAGTGCGTCCTGTGTTGGGGGTAGCTTCTCCATCATCCTATATACCCTTGTGGCAAAATAAATCCTTTCTAGATTCATTCACACATTGTAGCTCACTTGTTTTGTCATACATTATTACTGTAAAATGTTCTAGCAACTTGAAATGTGGAGAATCAATATCTATAATAGACAAAGGGTGGAGTGCCATGTAGGTGAACATTTGTGTTACATCATCGCATGCCTCCCATGCTGATCTCTTACCCTTACCATAAAAAGAAGATGCAGTGTCACAACCTGTGAAGCTATGAAAAACTGGTAGAGCAATGGATCTCTCTGTACCAAGCTTTTGACAGATGGTATTTATGTGATAGTAAGTAAAGTGTTTGCCAGCACCAAAGGCTACCCAAATATTAAGGCTTTGACAGAAAGCTACAAGACAGTGGAACGTGCCAATTAAAATTGCTACAACATCTGTATCAACAGTGCAGACATAAAAATTGGTGTGGCCATTCAAAAGAGTTTCTCACAAATGGATAACCAGCCTTGTGTCAGCTTCTTCATGATTGCATGGTGTCATTGATCTTTCACTACCATGGAAAATGGCTGCAGTACCTGATGTAATAACAATTTCTTTCTCTTCAAGACAATTCATAGTAGCAACCTTATTAGAAAGAAATAAAATTAATTCTTGTTTATTGTTGGAATTTTGCATCCACTTTGCTGGAAGTTTGTTGTTACCAGCAACCTTTCTCCGAATGCCTTTACCACGCTTTTCTCTGACTGAAGCTTTTATGCTGTTGGAGATGTATGTGTCCCATACAATATCAACCTGTTTACAATTTTCTATATAGTTGTTTTAATGAAAACTTGATCAGCATACTCATAAAATGATGTAACATTAGTATAGTGGGAAGTAAGTGGACTACAGCTGCTCCATCAAGTAATTACACATCAAAGAAAAAAGGAGGGTTACTTTGTCCATCCATGGCAGCAATGTCAAGTAGGTCAGATTTCTTTCCCAAATGTATTTTCCCACTATCTGATAGTGAAGGAGGAAATGGATGGTTCTTGTGACAGAAAAATGTGCTCATGTCACTGGTACGATGCTGCATTGCAACATACAGATGAGAAAACAAAGAAACATCATTTTTTAGCAAAGAAACCATTTCAGTTTGCTTTGCTTTAATGTGAGGTCATTTATGGCTGAATAAAGGTAAGGAATTCTTCTTAATTGGGCCATGGATGGAACTTGTACAATCAATAAAAACTGTTTTATGATAGTTGGTGAATTGTTCCTTGCCTAAAGTGTTCACTGTTTGTACTGTCTTCACCACAGATTCATCCAAAACATCACAGGTGTCTGAGGATATTGGCTCATCACGTTCACCAAGGAAAGGATTTCCTAAATCACTGATAACCTGAGCCAGGCTACTAGCTTGCTCTTTGAACTCTTTTTGGTAATAGAACCCTTCTTCGTGGTGATAGCAACTATCTGATTTGCTTCATTTCACAGTGTAGACCTCTTCAAATTCTTTCAGTAATCTTGCTTTCTCTGGCCCTGAAATCATCCACTTCTTAAAAGCTGAAGGGTTTTCAGTGAGGCCAATTGTACCTCCTGAACTCTTAACTAGTTAATTGTTTTGTTCGTGGGCTTGATTTTGCAAGAGCGTAGAGTGATGCATCAAAGGCCATTAATGGTAACTGTCCAGGATTGAGATGCTCTGTAGCCTACTGCAGCACATCAATTCCATGCTTGATATGGCAGCACTAGCTGATTTCTCATAGAACAATGGTAAAAGCTGTGTGAGAGAGGAGTGCACATCCACTGATTCATCTTGCAAAAAGGCATGGAATGCTGACCAGGAAACTATGCCACTCAGATTTTTGTCCAGCAGCTCACAAGCATGATGTAACCATCTTTGCTCTTTTAACTTTGCATCTGCTAGCACTCCATCTTGAGATACTAAAGTACATGTATTAGATGTAGGGAGAACTGACACTTTTGCACTCTGCAAAGCCACAGCAGGTACAGTAGAAAAAATGTGTGGTAAATTGTGGTTCTTTTCACTGTTAGTCAAACTCAACTTAATATCATTCTGCATTTCTCCCAAGTTTAAGAAAGTGGGAAATTGAAAGAGGCTAATTCCTGTTCCATGAAACGAACCTTTGGCTGTGGTACTTGAGGGATTGTGATCAAGGTTGTCGAGTGCACCAACAGTAAACAAACCTTTTCGCAAGTTAGCTGGAACAACAAGTCCCTTCTCTTCATAGTCTTGAGTTTTTAACTGGCTTTCTGTTTCAAGAACCCTGTCATAGCTTACACTTAGACCTAAGTCATATAGATGGTTTACTATCTTTTTAGACCTAGTTTCTGTGTGAATTTACATCCCAATATGTGACCAACCAGTCTGACAAAACCGGGCTTATCGCCTATTCAAAAGCATCGAGAAATGCCGGTTTTAAGTATTTAGTGTGTTGTAGCTCGCCAAGGATTGAAGCTATGTGTACCAAATTTTCACACGTCTTACACCAATTCCTTACCTTCCAGGGCATCCCCTGTGCAAGTAGCCAACAACTAAGTTTCCCGCCATTTTAGATAGTTTTTAAACCTAGGTTGACTGTATCAGGCGAGCTGCAAATTGGGTGGGAAGCGGGGGCCCTGCAAGGCGGGCAAGATGGTGTTCAAAAATTGAATATGAAGGCCAAGGGATAAATTGGGCCAAGTTTTGAGCCAATGAGGTCTCAAAACTGGCTAAAATGAAAGGAAACCCAAGGCAGGGATACTTATTCAACACCACAGAGCTGTACAGCCACACACAGTCATTCCCAGGCTGACCAGAGCTCCATTAAGGCCCCACACCACACATACGGATCGCCACTGGGCTTTGGAAAAGCAGCCAGCAAAACCAGACCACTCAAGTCTAGCTGATTTTAAATGTGGAATTAGATAGTTTATTCATGTAGCTGTGTGTCCTGGGTGAAAAATCGAATCTGCTGACATGGGAGATAAGACCGGTTTTCTCAGACTGGGTCACATATAGAGAGGCAATGGAGGTTCTCTCTCCAATGAATGACGAGACTTAACAGTAGCTAGCGTGTGCTTACTGAAATTAAAACGGAGTGTTTGTGAGATTGTGAGGCTTGCCTGTGAATCGGTGGAATCTTGACATTGTAAGTCAACACCATTTAGTATCATGGGTACTAGAGTCTTGAGACAAGATGGCACTGACTCTTGCTGGCAGCCAGGTGGAAATTTACCATCAAAAGAAAAACCTTTGTAACTTGTAATGTCTTTCCACACAATTTTAGCCAACAATACCATTTCTGCTTCATGATCTTGTGTGGTAGCCTGTTTTAACATCTCCTGTATACCTTCCTCAAAAATCTTAAGTTTATTTTTGCCATCGCTTTATTCTTGTGCTTGTGGAGAACTTTCTCCCTAAATCAAATCCTGTTTATCTCCTTCTCAACACCTAGGTCATATAACCTCTTTCCATACAATTGGTACAAATCAGAAAATTTAAACCAAAAGGTTCCACCTTCCACACAGTTTTTGATGTAAGCAAGGAGTTCTACTAGTGCTCTCGCTTTAACCTTTTTCTCAAAATTTTCTCCAAACTCCTGCTGATTTTGTTGTACCAATGATCGATGGCGATTCTGCAGTGCTGTTACACTGCAGATGGTATTTGGCTTCAAGTGCTATGACATCCCCGCCCTCCATCCTAGCTATCACCTCTATGTCTTGCAGGCTAACAGCTATCTGTCGAATATTCTGGTCTGCTTCCAGTGCTCTAAACTCATGTAGATGTCCATCGTCTTGTTGGCAGAACAAACAAGCCATTTTATCTGTTGACTGGCGTCGATGGGACTTCACATTTGAAATACTGCTTCCTACAAAACCTTCCTTAGCTTGCATTTGGGCTTTAATTTCTCATTGCTAAATTTTACATAACAAGATTTATGTCATGCTGCTTGGTTTTGCACTAGTTCTTCAGTTGTAATATCATTACTGCACTTTAGGACAACTGGCAATGTTCCAAGTACTCTGAAAGCGCCAACATTAGTGAGAGTATGGTACTGACAGGTCCCTGTATCCTTTTGCATTCAGTGGACATTTCAATGGTTCCTTTGTCTTTTGCTGACAGATCAGACACATACTCCAATCCATATTTAAAACTTTAGTTCTACTACATCTGTTTATTAGACAACACCATGTGAACTTAATATTAACACACAGATAAGCCATTTACCTTAGAAAGTATTCAAAATCTCAACCCCACAAGCAAAAAGTAGTTGTCAGTGGTAGCCATGCATGTTGTCAATGACAACCATATGTGTGGCTGCTTTACTACAGCTGATTTTTTTTGCCATTGTGTAATATAATATTGACACTATAATGGGAAACGCATGGGAAACACATATTCATTTTGTCTGACTTCATGTTCAATTGGTTTCATTATATCAAGTACATTAAATGCACAAAAAATGGGAAGCCATATATGTGGTCTGGTTCCTATCAAAAATTGAAAGGTGATAGGGTAGACAACATTTTGAGAAAGTTTGGTGCTTTTGTCCGGAATGTCCACATCCATTCAAAATTTGCCATTAAGCTGCCCTACTATTACCCCCTCCCATAGATAATGTATCACTGTCCGGAATGTCCACATCCATTCAAAATTTGCCATTAAGCTGCCCTACTATTACCCCCTCCCATAGATAATGTATGATGGTAAAAGTGCAAATTATAAAATGTCATATCTCATGACCTATATAATATAATTATGCTATCCTTTTAAAATTTGGAGATGTTCCTTTTGACATTCACACCTACAAAATAATGTAAATTTCAGGTTGCTAGGGGCAACAGTTTAAAATTCCTTATTATGAAATTCATCTATTGGCTACCGCCGAATCTGGGAAGTAGCTAGACATGATTTAGTATTTGTATTTTACCAGACCCTTACTTTTTGCGAAGGGACGGGCGGCGCCAGACTAGATTGCATATCAAAAGGAATGGTTATCTCAGACACGATCTTCCCATGATATGAAGCTAACTAGTAAGCTGGATTGTGTGATAAAACAGGACTCTAAGATAGGGTCCGCAACGCGAAAAATCGATATCCTCCAATCAACTACCTAACTGTTGTCATGTGTTAGGCTAAGTGTAACTTGAATAACACCAGCGTGGCAGCCAAGTTTGTTACTTTCTTCTGGTAGAAAACGATACAAATGTCTTAAAACCACGTGATTTTTCGCTGCAGCGGTTCGTAGGGTTCTTCGTATGCCACGATATTCACTCTCAACATTGTTCAAGTAGTCTATCATCAACTCAAAGTATTGGTGGTTTGATTTTATTGGTCAGTTTCTGGTGGCAGCACGATCTGTGCAGCTTTTTGACGACAGACAAAATGTTTCTTAAATTCCTCTGGAGCACAGGACAAGCAGAGCAGCAACTGCGCCGTTGGTCAGCAATGACCAGTACTAGGTAAAGTACCTGCATGTGGAGTATGGTTATAATTGAAGCTTGTTAGCCATCTGGCTGAGCCATCTATATGCTGAAATTCGGCCAAAATAACGCGATTTTTGCGAACAAATACCAGAATGGTTGATACATCAGTGAAACAGTCTCCAACAGCAAGGATACGAAGCTTATAAACACCTAATAATACGGCTATCTCGCCCAGTAAACGCATAGAGCAATCCAGTGCATGAAATAGGCACTCACGTGATTGAAATTCAAATTGCGGAAATACCTATGAAATCGCTTTCATTTCTGATTAGGAACCATGCATTGTGCTCCTTTTGTAAATATTTGTGTTAATTGCTCATTCAGGCGTGGTCTGAGCCAGTGCAGGTGTGTTTTGTACTATGATGGTATCGTAGGAAGAGTCTTAGACTGCTGGGCTAGTCGAGATGCTGAACCTAACGCAAACAAACTGATTGTCACTTGATTCCAAGTAATTTTAAGGTCATTGGAATAGATTATAGTTGTATTTTCGGAGATATATATATATATATATATATATATATGATTGTAAAACTCACAAATTTGAGTATAAAAACAATGTCTTTAGATTATTAATTACTGTTTTTCATTGAATGTGTCATGCAGTGTTGATTGAAGAATACTATCAAAATCATTTAGGGAAAAAATATCATTGATTGGTAGTTGATTCCATAGGGTAATTGATCTTGGGTAAAAACTAAATTTGTATGCATCAACAGTAGCAGATGGTTTGATAAATTTATCCTGGTTTCCTCGTAAACATCTTGTAGAATGTACAATATAACTGGGGATAGGAAGCTCTACTAGGTGATTGACGATCTTGTAGAACATCAAGAGACGAAGCCTTGTAGCTATGGTGGTACACTATGGATTTTAACTTTAGTGAATTTAGGATATGTGATATACTACTTAATCTGCGGTAATTTGACACAATAAAACGAGCAGCACGCTTCTGAATAGCTTCTAGTTTATTGATGTAGTATTGCATGTGTGGGGACCAAACTGTCGCAGCATAGTTTAAAATTGGCAGAACAAATATCTTGTAGATTTGAATATCAATCACGTGAGTGCCTATTTCATGCATTGAACTACTCTATGCGTTTACTGGGCGAGATAGCCGTATTGTTAGGTGTTTATAAGCTTCGTATCCTTGCTGTTGGAGACTGTCTCACTGATGTATCAACCATTCTGGTATTTGTTCGCAAAAATCGCGTCATTTTGGCCGAATTTCAGCATATAGATGGCTCAGCCAGATGGCTAACAAGCTTCAATTATAACCATACTCCACATGCAGGTACTTTACCTAGTACTGGTCATTGCTGACCCACGGCGCAGTTGCTGCTCTGCTTGTCCTGTGCTCCAGAGGAATTTAAGAAACATTTTGTCTGTCGTCAAAAAGCTGCACAGATCGTGCTGCCACCAGAAACTGACCAATAAAATCAAACCACCAATACTTTGAGTTGATGATAGACTACTTGAACAATGTTGAGAGTGAATATCGTGGCATACAAAGTGCCCTACGAACCGCTGCAGCGAAAAATCACGTGATTTTAAGACATTTGTATCGTTTTCTACCAGAAGAAAGTAACAAACTTGGCTGCCACGCTGGTGTTATTCAAGTTACACTTAGCCTAGCACGTGACAATAGTTAGGTAGTTGATTGGAGGATATCGATTTTTCGCATTGCGGACCCTATCTAAGAGCAGTGACTCATGCTACCATCAAGCTCAAGACAGGCGGATAGATTAGAGAATTTGCTGGATGGACATGCAAGCTTAATTGCCAATGGTCTCCTTTTTTTTAAAAGTGTAAACGATTGTCACAATGCAGTTGCGGTTCATGTCTCTCTTTTTTTCTCATTTTTTGCCAGGGGAGAGAATGCTGGATAGAGGGCGCTTCTACATGTATTCTTTAATCGATAAGCGCCACCTTGTCAATCAGCTTGTCAATGATGCAACACCAAGGCGGAGTTTAAGTTTAATTAATGATGTCATTGCTTACTAAAGATGTATAGACTGCCGAGGTGCAACAAAGGAGACAAAGGCATTAGGCATTACGAACAGATGTCGAAAGTGTCAGTGCATAAAGCCGTCCAAGTCAACATGGTAATAGCAAGAGTCCATAATAAGAATGGACTCTTGGTAATAGCTATATATACTGGCTATGTGCCACTGGAGAATTTACGGAGAATTTGTTTACTTAAAACTCGGATACTGGAATTCCTCTCTAAAAACAGGGGTGGGACGTTCACCATCATCGCGATTGCTGGCTAGCTACTGATTATAGCGTATCTATTTCTTCTAGAAATAAGCTAAGCGTAAGTTGTGAATAGTATTATGTGTTTAGCTCGTATAGCTAAAATATGACACGCCGCAGTCAAGCGAATCCTAGCTACCACTGTTTAAGTGTTTATTTATATTATCATTGTCTTAGTCCAATTAATGGTTTCTTGTCCACAGGATTCGTGTCTATGGTATGCACCTATTAATGTATAGTCTCGTGGCGCCTAACCCCCAAAAGGGTGTGGTGAAACTGTGTACGAAAAGTTTGAGTTCTGGTGGAATGTTTATTGGATGACGTTTACGTGTTACGTAAGTGCAATGTTTACGTCACAAGTTCAACCAGATCCGCTTACAGCATCACCAAATTAATGGCGCTACTTTATTTGTTCAACATTAAAACGAACCCAACAGAATTGTATGGCCGTTTTCTCAACGATTTTAAGTGGCAAAGTCACCAGATAATACAACATACACATTGGAGCTAAAACAATAATTATACTAAATATACAGTCAAGTTGGAAGGGAGACGCTGGTCATAGTGAGGAAGGATGAATACAGGGTAAAGGAGGAAAAGTGGGAACTGGTATATAGGTACTAGTGGATTGAAACAAGAGATGAATGGATGGTAATCATTGGAATAGTGTGTAGCATTAAAGTCAGATGTCAGTTCGTAAACAGACAGATCTGGTCCAGAAAGTGCTAAAGGTCTACTACTAACTGTAGGCGGATGATGAAGGGGCAAGTCACCGGATGTAATTAACCGTAAGCCGCGAATCTTTTGTAATGTACGCATTACATAATCAATTTGAAATGGAGCGATCTGATTGAAGCTTCCAACATTCCGGTAGTGCCAAACTTTTTTATACACAGTTTCACCAGACCCTTATTTTGAGGTCGGGCACTGCGAGACTAATTGTCCCACTACACCCCACTCGGGCATATAATTATGGGGATATAGTGGGGATTTGACGCAGCCAAATGTCAAATGCCCCATAGTTGGGAAAACCTATAGTGTCACATTCCCACTGTTGGCCTCAGTTGCAATACGATGATTTACTCGGGATTTGACATAACGTAGAAAGTTACAACAAAAAATACTTGGATGCTTAATCAACGATTGTCAAATGCCCCATAGTGGGGCAGCAGTTTCGTGTCAATTTCCTTTGTAAAGCCCCACTTACGCCTGAGGGTGGGGGGTGGGGCAATACACTGATAGGCGCATTGGGCATGGGTATCAAACTTTACCCAAGATTTAAAGTGGCTTAACTATTTTATAACACCATGCAGCCGCAATGTCAAATGAATTTTTAAATCTACTACCTCGTCTACCACCCTCATGATACAGTGATTCCTTTTGCCATTTCTGTAGTGCGCATTTAATTTTTTGAAGTTTATTTTAGATAAAATTGAGCGACAGCACTAGCACAGCTGGTTGTTTAGCATATGTTACAATGTATGTTTCCATCAAGGCTACATAGCTACATTACATGGTGGTCATTATACTTTTGAAAATAGATGTGTATTCTTAGGGTACGGATGCTGTGAGTTTCTAAAATCATAGCATGAGCAAGAGTGTCAGCTTGCATTAGCATGTGAATTCACTCGTTAATAAGGTATAGTTAAGATCCAAAAAGGTGTCTGAGAGTTAGTAAACCAATCTTGTGAGTTTCAGTGGGTTGATTTTTATTGTTGTAAGTGTTGTTTTAGTAAAAATTGAAGTACAGCGAATCACTAATTATTTTGTAGAGCACTTTACTCAGTAGCCTGGCCAAAAAGCAATGGACAACATTCTAGACGTTCCTGTACATTTTTTTGGACATGAGCCAAGATCCATCAAAAATTTACTTAACGGAAGCTCTACCAAACCCACTGTTTACATTTACACCATTGGTAGCTGGACTCCATCCCCTGAGTTACAAGTTAAGGGTCAATGTTTTCATTGCTATAGATATCCATGGAACAAAATAAAGGAAATGATGTATGGGAGATTATGTCACTTTGTATTATTAGTTGCATTACCAGGAAAATAATATAGGTGTTCAAGTTGCATATATGTGACTGTCTCAGCAAAAACCTGACTTGTGCGCACAATTAAAAAAAAAATTGTATTCACACAGCAATATCAGCATTGTCCAAGGAATGGACCACCAAAGTTTCAGCCTTCTGTGATGTGTAGTTTTGGAATTATAGCACTAGACAGTAGGAAGAGCAAGGTAACCAATTTGTACAGCGACTATACTGAAAATGAACTACAGGCGCTTACATTCGCAGCCATAACTTCCGTTTGGAATAGTCTACAGCATTGCAATTTGGCTTTAAACGTTCACCATGGATCGGCACATCAGCCACAGTATAGTATTAGCCCTGTAGATACTTGCTCATATGGATATGAAGGCGGTTTGGTAGAAGAAACGATGACAATATTGTTTACGTTTACCGAATCGTAAACAAACACACGTGACATGCATACCGTTGGAGCTAGAGACACGAAACAAAGATTTTCAACTCTCCATGAATAGGTGAATAAGATGGTATATAGTTTTAATCAATTTGAGTCTTCCTTTGTTGAGTACTGGCCCGATAAAAACTTGCGTAGTTTTTTGTAGCATGCGTAATTTTTATGAATTATTTTTAAATTTCGATTTTCTCAATACGCATGCTTGTGCGAACAAGTCGGGTTTTTGCTGAGATGGTCACATATAGCAATGACTGACAACTGTTCTATCAATAACCTGGAGCACTCTTCCATGCATATGCAGTGTACCACAAAACTAGCGTAGTGCCTATAGCTAACTAAGACAGATTTAAAGCTAAGTGTAAAAAAACTAAGTGTTTAAGGGAGTAGGGAGTAGCTACTGCTCAAAGCTATGCTAGCTTCTACTCATTTTAAATTTCTCTCGGAATCGCTATCTAAATTAAAGTTGCACATCTTGTTTTATTAGAGATGTCAAAACCTTGCAAAAATTCCAAAAAGTTTTCTCCCATAGATTTCATTAAGTCTTGCCAACATTAGACTTGTTTTATGATGATTGCCTAGTCAAGGCATTGCTGTTGTGGTGAGTTTCCTCATGATCAGCATAACAAGGCATGTGTTTATGCCCCTATGTATAATAATTTCCGTATGGAAGATAGCAGTTTTATCCTCTAAAAAGGTTAATTGTTTTCCTTTCCTTTCCATTGAAAATTTTTTCCAAAAATAGGCACGATTAAATGGATGCTAGTAACTCAGCCTTTCAAAAAGATTTTCAACTTTTGTTTTAGCAAAATATGACCACCTGTGTATTTACCTGCAAAGTTAATTTATTATGCTCTCTCATGTGTGGGAGAGTATAAATGACTTGTCTTGCATGTAGTTAGGTGGAATCTTTTGCTCTTAAAACCATCTGGTCTCAGCTAGTTGGTGTTGGATTTGCTCTGTTGTAGGTGCTCCCTTATACATTTAGCTAAGGGTAGCACAAGTGAGTTAGATCAAAATGTAGTTTAACAACTCTCTATCTTCTCTTTGCTTGCCACCATGCACAACTCGATATCTCTTTCTCCAGTGGACAAAAACTCCAAAGTTTATTTCTAGTATATTGTACATAGAACTCACGGATGACTCTTGGAGTATTCTTTACTACAGAAAAGCTACCAAAATACGAAATGTGAAAGATGTCTCACACTTAAGCCTTGTGACAGTGATCATCTAGTTGTATAAATGAGGTCTTGTCACCTTTTGAGATTAGCTAGCTATGTCTGCTGACCTGGCCTATCTGCTGCTATGTTATACTTCCTGGTGTAGCTGTGTGGCTGCAGTACTAAAGTGAAAATTCTACTAGTGGCTAACAGCGTCTCAGTGAACTGGAGGTGAGGAATATGATTGGTCGTTTTTCACAAAGGGAACATAAAAAAACAACATTACAAATGCGTGTGTAACAGAACACTGATAGCACCAGTATCAGATTGGCAATGGCAACACATGGACGTTTCAGATTGGGCTGTGTTATATGTCTTATACCATCAACATGCCAATCAGTCACTAAGTGCAGTGACGGGTCATCTGTGTGGGACACAATAAATCAATCAGTAGAGTGATCAGCAGGCAACCTCATCTGTCCTGATACTGAAATGCATCTGATGTGATGACAGTGCACAACTGCACGCACTACCGGCAGGTAACAGACCAGCAATGTTGGTATTACACTGTGAGCAGTTCAGTTACATTGTAGGTCACCGCTTCACTACACATGACCAACTAGTAGAGCTGAGCGATAGTAAAAATTTTACTATCACGATAGTTACTCATTAAATATCGCAATAGTGAATACTATTACGATAGTTTATGAAAAACTTTGCTCTTAACAAAGTCTTAATTGTATAGCTATGATTTGCAGTCATATAGAGAGTTATTTTGCATGTACAGGACATTTGTTAATTAACTGCGTGGGCGGCTGATGAATATGGACTTTTGGTAAAGCTTTTACAGGCCACTCCTTTGTAAGAAAGCTGCTGTATAGAAGGGTTGTTAATACCATTTTAATGCAGATCTGAACTTATCATAACTATCACGATAGTGATATCCCTACTATCACGATAACGATAGTGATTTACTATTGCGATATATCGCACTATCGATACTATTGCTCAGCCCTACCAACTAGCTAGCATATTTGACTCAAGCCTATGCATAGTTATCACAATTAGGGGTGGGCTGTGAGTGGTATCTTGGTTACTGAGCGGCAAATATTTTGAGGTTGAGCAATTTTTTTTTGCAGATTTGCAAACACTTTCAAAGTGTATTAAGGTCTAAATATTTTACAGATAAAATTTTCACTGATAGTTAACCCCCAAAACTGCGAAATCAGCAAAAATGTCCCCTATAACTATTTAGGCTATACGTTACATCATCAAACCGTGATATTCTGATGAAATGATGTAAAAATTCTTGGAAACAATATTATCAAACTATTGTAATTGCTGTGGTGTTCTCCATAAATGCCATAAAGTAAATATTCATGATACTCATAGTGAAAAAAGACTATTGTAAACATGGCAGGATGTCACACCTTTGCTTCTGGAATAGAGATACTGTAATAGAGCAGTTAAGAACACTCTAATAGAGCATTCACGCAAATACGAAAGTATTAACACTGAGATTTGTCAATGTGATAAGGAACTCATGGGAACAATGTACAGTACTGCTCCAATGTAACATCATCTCATGAGAGTGCGAGTGATTAAAAAACTCAAGGGTGTGGTACCCGTTTTGCTTGTGAGTATTCATCCCGTTTTGTTTTGGATAAAAATCGGGATGAACACTCGCAAGCAAAATGGGTGCCGTGCCCTTTAATTAGTGAGTTTTTAATTGCTAGCATTATAAAATTATGAGGGTGATGCAAAGCTGAGTATGAGCACTTTTATTGCTAGTCTGCAGACTTTTTGTCATGCATGGGACTTATACACTTGGCTGTACAAAACACCTCCTTAGTTATATATAGCTATATAGCAAAGTTAACGTCTATCTGATGTCTGATATACCTCCATGCATCATGAATCACGATAGTGGGTTCATAATAGGGATCGCCCATGTTTTTTTCAAAAATCCTAATAGAACGCACACCTAAAAACCACCTTGAAAAGCACCCTTCAACTCAAAACAACCCTCTAGTGGTTCTTTGCAATGAGTATTGGTCCACTAGTAAGTATCAAGTGAAAAAGAAGCAGTATGTGTATTTCAGACAACACTGAAATTTGCCAGATTGTTCATATTATTCTTATCATGAACCACGATAGTGGATTCATAATAGGGATCGCCCATGTTTTTTGCAAAAATCCTAATAGAGCGCAGACCTAAAAACCACCTTGAAAAGCATCCTTCAACTCAAAACAACCCTCTGGTGGTTCTTTGCAATGAGTATAGGTCCACTAGTAAGTATCAAGTGAAAAGGAAACAGTATGTTTATTTCAGACAACACTGAAATTTGCCAGTTTGTTCATATTATTATTATTCTTATTATTCATAATTATTATTATTCTTTCACAGGCATAGCGAAGTTTACAAGGAGAATCCTGGGATAAAAAGTAGCAAGGCTTGCTGAATGGATCATTGTGCGTGTCCATGACCTATTTTTGATTTCGTTTTCGGATGGAAACAGCCCAAACCGGGCTGTTTCTTCTTGCCAAACTCCATTACGCTCGAGAAGCCATACAAGAACACGCTCATAGTTAAGTTTTTTGGTGTGCGCTACTTGTGGCTATTAGAATCCGTCTTTATCAAACTCAGTATAGGCCAGGAAGCTTAATCTAGGCTGATGACTTTGTTGCAAGGTGGTTTTTTTTGCTCCGTGATTATTGTACCTGGGCGGGTTATCCAGATTAAATACTCTAATAGAGCAGTCACTTAAATACTCTAATAATGCAGTCAAGTGTATAACTACAATCCTTGCACTGAATTTGACAGCTATTAAAGGCACCAGTAATGTAAATTGTAGCTCATATTAGGAGACTGTCAGTTTGTATGCACATTGCAATTTGATTAGTTTCATGTGTACTGAAATGTAGACAGTGTTACTATGCAGAATGCAAAATTACACTATTCACAACAGTCTTTATTATCAATAAAAGAAATCTCATAATCCATTACTCGATTAATCAAAAAGTAGATGAATTAAAAATTGGAAATTTTAAAATGGGAATAGGGATCGCTGAAAAAAGCCACAAAACATGAAGGGATCGCTGGGGTGGTAATGTAAACCACAAATCCCTATTTTGACTCTCTGTCGGTGGTAATGTAAACCACAAATCCCTACTCACTTCAAAATGACAGAGTATGTAACTAAAGATTTATGACAGAATCAAAATAACAATTTGTGGTTTACATTACCACTCCAGCAATCCCTTCTTGTTTTGTGGCTTTTTTCAGCGATCCCTATTCCCTTTTTAAAATTTCCAATTTTTAATTCATCTTTATTATTCATAGTAGTATTATTATTATTATTCTTTCACAGGCATAGCGAAGTTTACAAGGAGAATCCTGGGATAAAAAGTAGCAAGGCTTGCTGAATGGATCATTGTGCATGTCCATGACCTATTTTTGATTTCGTTTTCAGATGGAAACAGCTGTTTCCTCTTGCCAAAACACCATTACGCTGGAGAAGCCATACAAGATTGCACTCAAAGTTAGGTTTTTTGGTGTGCGCTGCTTGTGGCTAATAGAATATATCTTTATTAAATTCAGTATAGGCCAGGAAGTTTAATCTGGGCTGATGACTTGTGGTTTTTCGCTCCGTGATTATTGTATGTGGGCGGGTTATCCAGATGAAATACTCTAATAGAGCAGTCACTTAAATACTCTAATAATGCAGTCAAGTTTATAACTACAATCCTTGCACTGAATTTGACTAAAGGCACCAGTAATGTAAATTGTAGCTCATATTAGGAGACGCTCAGTCTGTATGCACATTGCAATTTGATCAGTTTCATGTGTGTACTGAAATGTTGACAGCGTTACTATGCAGAATGCAAAATTACACTATTCACAATAGTCTCTTTATAATCCATTACTGAATTAATAAAAAGTACGCAAAGTAGATGAATAAAAAATTGGAAATTTTAAAATGGGAATAGGGGTCGCTGAAAAAAGCCACGAAACAAGAAGGGATCGCTGGGGTGGTAATTTAAACCACAAATCCCTATTTTGACTCACTTCAAAATGACAGAGCATGTAACTAAAGATTTATGACAGAGAGTCAAAATAGGGATTTGTGGTTTACATTACCACCCCAGCGATCCCTTCTTGTTTGGTGGCTTTTTTCAGTGATCTCTATTCCCATTTTAAAATTTCCAATTTTTTATTCATCTAGTATACATATAGTTCAATGAATGGTATTACGTCATGCATATGTTATTTTGCAGTTCCATTAATTCACTTGTGTAGGCAAGTGGAGTTTGATGGTAGGCCACCTGTCAAGATATGAAAAGGATATCATGATAATCAGTAATATTATGATATTTTTCCCATGATATAATCGTGATAGTAAACTTTTAGTACTGCGAGTTGCAGTCATATTTTAATTTTTATGACAGGCAAAATTATACATGCTATACAAACAACAAATTTAATAATAAATGTGCAAGTTTCAATCGAGCAATTACTCAGAGAAGCAAGTCTTACATCAATCAAACTTATATAATATTATATATATAATCTTATTTACCTCCTCATGCAGAGTTCAAATTTCTTCCTATGACTACAAAGTATGCTTGTCATGTACATTTGGTATATACATGTATGTATGTACAGTAGAACCTCGATTATCCGAACAGTATAAGTGACTGCTCTATTAGAGTTTTTCGTCATAAAGTGAACGTTTTATTAGAGTAGCGTATGTTCTATTAGAGTAGTTGAACAGAAACTCCCTATAAAAATGAATGGGCTTCATTTATCCGAACAAATTCACTTATCTGAACACTTTTATGATTGAACTGGCACACAGGTGTTCGGATAATGGAGGTCCTACTGTATGTATATAACACTTTCACACCTCAGATCAAAGGAGCCGCCCGGGCTACATTTTGTATGTAGTCTACAACTAGGCAGTGATTATATAGACGTTGATGCTGAAATCGATTGTGGAAAACACTCATGTTATTAGGATGCACGACTTGGATTTCGCTATGAAAACCACTCAGATGGAGTGTTTTGTTATCCTCGCCATCCTACGAGTTGAAAACCGTTGGGCTAAGGTGAAAACTAGTGCTATAGCTTATTCATCAATTGTTTCCGCACATTTTCAAATACGGAACGCCCCCATCACGAAGCTACCACTCTGCATGGAGTAACCACTCTACAAGCAAGCTTACCTGCCTAGGCCTTTAGTGAGCTTCGTAGTTTTTCCATAAATGATTCAATAGCACTGACTAAAACATTAAACTCGTTTAACGGAAATTCTTCGTGATACCTCTAGGATATGTCCGTTTATCATAACCGAACGTAACCAGAACATACTAGCTGCTGACCCATAACCAAAAAATTTTGGTATGCATATATAATACATCCAGTGGCTGCACTCGTATTGGCTTGGGTGATTGATCGCCCTGTACAGGCTATCAGCCTAACAAGTGTTACATATTAGCTGTAACATGGGCATTCGGGCTTTGCCTGATATGTATGCCCTCTGCCCTCAGGCCTGCGGCCCTCGGGCAGTCGGGCATTCATATCAGGCAAAGCCCTCATGCCCATGTTACAACTATCACATGTAAACAAGATTATCATCATATCTTTATGTAAATTCCTTTATACTCGTATGTGCTAGTGAATTCTGAATGTCACCTGAAAGGGTTATTAATGCAACATGTATTGGTTCCTGATACTGTACTGTTGGAGTGATTTCAAACTATTACTATGAAGGAAATCTGCAATGGACTATTATACGTATTATACCATAATTATTCCACAAATAGCTAGTAGATTTGTTTATAATATTATTTCAGTTTTAAAACATTTTCTCATGAATCAACCTCCAATGCTCAAACTTTCACAGGAAATTCTTGCTATACAGTATAAATCACATGTGATCTTGGATATGGTTTTATTCTAGAGTGAGATTTGAACATATTAACCTATCCATCTCTCTATGTATATATGTGACCAGATCTGCGAAAACCCGACATAATGGCGCAAGCATAGTATAAGCCATTGATTTGCAATGGGTAAAATATTTGCGTAATCGACAAAAAAATTCATTAAATTGTTAAACGCTTTGTTCTTTGTGAAGGAAGGGTCCTATGATAAAAACCTGGATATTGTCTTATTCGCCTACTCAAGCAGAGTTATAAAATCTTTGGTTCGTTGCAGTAGATCAAAGGATACGTAAGTTATGGGCATTTTTTTACGTCACGTCGAAACGATCGTACGCGATCAATTTTTCTTCACTGATTTCGTCTCTGTATGCAGTGAAGAATGGTAATAGAAAAAACACTTACCCAGTAATGGACTCCCCTATTCATGGCGAACACAATGATGCAAGTTGCAACTCTGTACTGCATTGTATTTGTATGTTACAGCCGTTTTTGTAAGCGCATGTAATTTATTTTCCCAATACTTGCTGTACAAATCAATCTTTCTGTTGTTGCTACTTTGTAGGGCTGTAACTCCGAAAGTTGTTGCCATATGAGGCTGAAACTTGGCCAGAGCATACACTTGGCTAAGTAGATTATAAATATTCAACAATAAAGAATTTTAAAAATGCGCCATTATGTCTGGTTTTCGCAGATCCGGTCACATATGTATCTCTTGGAAACAACCACTTAACCCCCTCCACTCACCAACCCAATTGTAAGGGATTCACCTAAGTACTATTTAGGGTTCAAAACTGGCTAAAATGAGAGGAAATTTACAGTACAGGCCTTTGTTTAATCATATCAAAACTAGTCTGTACATTTTGTCAAATGAAGCCATATGCGTATTTCGTTTTTTCAATACATTTTGTACGCAAAACACATGTTTTTAAAGCGTAAAGTTTCATTACACCTTACACATTAGACTTTTCCAAAAAAAACGGGTGGAATTAACAATTTCTAACCTTCAGCTTTCTTTTGTTCAATACAATTTTATCACAATTCAACCGGGAAGTCACTGCTCTTGGAGGCTGAAGTCCGTTGATTGCAAATAACTCCCATACATTGCGTATTGATGATTGCGCATGGCTCAATTATCGCGATGATTCTAAGTCACACATGGGGAAATCCCCATTAAAACGGGTAGCATTATTTAGAGCAGTCTAGCAGCAACAGGTTGGTGTGAAATTTATGTGGATTGCGACAGTATTTGCCAGTGCTCTGGTGGGTTAAACGTTTGTAACAAAAACTCCATATATTTGAATGGACACATGAAATACCTACTTCCCAGAGAGCTACTTTTCGGATGCTACTCGATGCAACAGGAGTTCTAGTGGACTGAGGTTTGTAGTAATGTATTTTATATCAAGTAGGAAGAGAGATTCTACTAGTAACTCAGAGTCAAATTTTCGTATACGCGTAATTTAATTTTTGCGGTAAACTTGACACAAGTTTTGATATGTATCACTGAGCTATATTATACAGCCAGATCCATGCAACCATTCCCAGGTTGGCCAGAGTTTAATCAAGTCCTTAGACTGCTCTTCTGGGCCTATAGTAGCTGAACCAGTTGTATTTTGATCTTTTTCACTTGTGTTTTTATCAAGTAAAAGGTTTTCTCTCACCATGATTACTTGTGATCCACTGAGCGAAAACCGGCCATTTTTGCAAAATTCTATTTTGCTATAAAAATGTATTGACATAAACCAGGTAGAAATACGTGTTCTACGTAAAAAGTTTACGCACATTTTAATTGCTTTGGTTTACACTGAAACAAAGCTCAACTCTATAAACCCTAGATTCTTCCAGTTCATGGTGAACAGACTGAGTCAAACCCCATCTTTGTACCTTGTTTCATTTGTGAGTAATGATCGATTAAATAAGCGCCTGTATTTTATTTGCCATAGTAACAGTCTAGTGCTATAACTCCAAGACTATTCATCATAAAAGACTGAAACTTTTTCTGTCCACTTGTTTGTTACTATAGATAAGCAATAAAACGGAATTTGAGGAATGTGCAAAAATGGCCGGTTTTTGCTGAGTGGATCACAGTATTGTCATATTTATCAAATATCTACCCAAACTATGTACAGTGTACAGAATATGTATATAGAGTGTATTTATTGTTCATGTTCTTAAATTAATGTGGGCACATAGTAGTCTGTACCGATGCTTTGTTTTATGTGTAATGATAAATTACAGGTGCTGTTGTCTAAAATGTCCAGGCCTATACAGATAAATAAGACTCCCACAATTACATTGACTGTATCGATACTTGTTCTTATGATCTGTGGATTCTGGTTAGCAACATGTACAACTAATACTGATGATGCTGTATTGCCATCATCTCAAGAGGAGGATAGAGATACAATGCAGGACACATATGAAATGGCTGCAACAACTGATACAACAAAAGTGAAAGCAAAATCAACAACAACAGTAGAAGCAACAACAGCAGGAGAAGCTGAGGAAGTGCTAGTAGAGATAAAGGACAAAGTCACAAAGAACACTCCTAATATTATATTTGCACTAGCGGATGATCTGGGTTGGGGTGATGTTGAGTATAACAATGGCAATCCCATTACTCCTAACTTGAACAAGATGGCAAAAACAACAAACGCTATGCTACTGCAGAGATATTACAGTGGTAGTCCAGTCTGTTCACCTACCAGGGGTACTGTGCTAACAGGTAGAAATCATAATAGATATTGTATTTGGGATGCAAACAAGGGACACTACCAACCAGACTTTGGAGTACCTGAAGGAATGCCTCTACCACTATCAGAAATTTCAGTAGCAGAAATATTGCGTAGAGCTGGATATGCTACAGCGTTGTTTGGTAAATGGCACCTTGGAGATTTTAAACCCTTAAAAAATGGGAATAAAAAATGGCCAGTCTCCCATCCGGGTCAACATGGATTTGAGCAATGGATAGCTACTACAAGATCAGCTAGAACTTGTACACTGAACTGTGGTTGTTTCAAGAATGCTAAATGTATTCTAGGCCACACTCAGAGACACCCAGAGTGCACTAACTACTACACTACAAGTAATCAGTCTGATCAGATTATATCATGGCCAAATCCTATTGAAGGTGAAGACTCACATTTTCTTTGGTCACTGGCAGAAAAATTCATCAGAGAGCAAGTTAATCTTAAAAAGCCATTTTTCCTATACCTACCATTTCATGCTGTCCATATACCTTATATTGCAACAGATGAATACAGAAACATGTACTTGAAGAAGAATTTCAATTCAGACCAAGCTGACTATTATGGTGTCATTTCAGCTATGGATGAAATAATTGGACGAATGCGTGATCTCTTAGAAGAGTTAGGTATAAAAGAAAACACCTTTCTATGGTTTAGTAGTGACAATGGTCCAGAGCATGGCACACCTGGAGTTACTAATGGATTACGTGATAGGAAGCGTAGTGTGTATGAGGGAGGGATTCGTGTTCCAGCAATAATAGAATGGCCAAATGTAATCAAGAGCAACAAAGTGTCCTGGTTTCCAATTGTTTCTAGTGATTTCCTGCCAACAGTTTATGATATACTTGGAGTTAAACCAGAAGATGATCGTCCATTAGATGGAATATCTATCCTGCCTTATTTACGAGGAGAAGTAGAACACAGGAACCACTCTATATTTTGGGCTTTTGTAATTCCTGGAAATTTTAATGGTAAATATGCTGCTGTTGTTAGTGGAGATCAATACAAATTAGTTGCTCACTACAATAATGGTAAAGTTATAGAATATCAGCTGTATGATTTGGTGAAAGATATAAAAGAAAGCAAGGATTTGAAAGATCAGTATCCAGATCTCAGCAGGCAGTTACTTCATGAACTTGAAGAATGGAGGTTGTCTGTAATTGACAGTACCAAGAAAGTAGGCTGTATTAAGTATAGCCGTGATTTGTAGAATGTCTAGTAAAACAATTTGATTTTGTAATAAACATTAAATAATTATATTTTTATAAGGATTAAAGAACAACGTACACTTATATGGTACAATGTATCTACAAATTACCAAAAAACCTATACTAATAATAATAAAGTGTAGCCATATTATGTTGACAACAGTTATAAAATAAAAGGTGGCAGCCAAGGAATGATATTCACGTCACTATAAATTTCAGTAAGTGTCATTATCAATTAATACTATTATTTCCTGACTCAGTAGCACCTTACAAAACGGAATTTTAGTAAGAATAATTACTTGGTAAATCACTAACCATCGCATACGTAGTGATCTTGTGTATCAACACTTTCTTTGCTTGCAAGACAACCGAGATGTAGCTAGCTTAACTATGGAGAGAAGAAACTGATCAAACAGTTGGCCTAACTAGCTCTACCTTCCTCCATATATAGATGTCAAATAATACACCTGTACATCCTGTACTGAAAAAATTGCACAAAATCTGGTTACCTCATAATCATATTTAAAACAAAAAACGCAACTGCATGCACAAAGCCAGTTCACTGAACATAGCTGCTGAATTGGCTGGTAGCTATTTCTTCATGCATAAGTTTGTTAACTTGGTATGCTGTTGGAAAACTTTAATTATTTTGCTGACATCAAAATTTCCCAAACATTTATATTATACTATTATTGTGATGGCTAATGTAGGAGTAGATAGATAGATTACATTTTTGTGTTTATTTTATTAATTGTTCTAATTGTAGTTCACTCAAGTCCTGGTCATATAATTATGTTGTGTAGATCTGAGACATACAAAGGTAGACATTTCTCATCATCAGTGATCAGCAACTTATAGTTGAATATCCTTCAAGGCTCTATATATCTTGGGACTTGTGCTTTCTTTGTTAATGAATTATACCTATATATGTTATACCATTGTCTGACATTAACTTGTTTACCAATGACACTGAGTTACATTTTAGTTACAGTTACGTATTACTGTGGAGCTGACCCTTCAGGCTGATATTCAACTTGTTCTGGCTAGTAGTTAATAAGTTAAAGCTTACTGTTGTTAAATCACTATTATTATTATATGAATTGTTGAATGGTTCTCATCAGCTTGATATGTACCTATTTTCAAACGATTCTGCTCTAAAGCAAATTTCTGTTATTACAAAGTACTTAGAAGTTTTATTAAGATGAAAATTTTATGTGATTAATGTCAGCTGAAACGTGTTGTTTTGGTTGCTGCATCACACATTTGTTATTGTTGTGTGTTTGTGTGTAGTGCAGTGCGTGTGTTTGTGTGTGTAGGTGTAGCGTGTGTGTGTGTGTGTGTGTGTGTGTGTGTGTGTGTGTGTGTGTGTGTGTGTGTGTGTGTGTGTGTGTGTGTGTGTGTGTGTGTGTGTGTGTGTGTGTTGTGCGTGCGGTACATCTGTGCGCATAGTGTAAATATTGTACTTATGTGTGTGCTTGAATAATGGTGTAAACATGTCCATATCATAGGGGTGTGTCTTTGTAATGTGTGTGGATCATTGTTTTTGTGGTTTACACACACATGCTGTGTTGTGTTTGTGGTGTGTGGTTATGACCTTTGTTGATATAGTGACACATGCTCACAATTCTGTCAGTCCTTTTACATGTAACCATGGTAGGCCTGTGGGAATTATGCTGGAATAATTTTGGGAATTTTGATTGCAGAAGCTATGCTGGAATTATTCTAGCATAATTTGGGAATAATACGAATAAATGAGAATAAAACATGAATAATCAGCACATTCAACTAAACCAGACAAACTAAGTGACAGAAAACAATACATTGCAGCCATTATCAGCAGCCATTATCAGCAGCGTTTGAGTAAGTCTTTTCACTGTTGAAGCCTTCTTTCAACTCCCAGCAGCAAGTTCATTACAAGACTACATAGAGGTGTCCTTATTAAAGCTGCAGTGTAATAGTCATCGAACTTTACCGATGAGCAAATCAGATGGCTGCAGGTTCGATTCGAGCCTGCCCAGGTCCATTCATGGATGTTTTTCTTCTTTCTTCAACTTTTCAAACATACTTAATAAAGTTAATGTGTTTGTTTGTTGATGAAGAGCAGGCTGTAGGACCAGGTGTCCTACAGACCTTCAGCACTTGTGCTGTAATGCCTTAAGAAAAATTATGCGTATAATAATAATGCAGTTATTGACAGTTACATAAGAAATTAGTATGCAGTGTTTTGCTAGATTTTTTACATGTGTTAGACTGTTTTGCTATGTTTTGGTGAATATGCTAACTAACTGTAATTCAGTGGGGAATAATGATAAAATCAGAAGCACAAAAGGAATAAAAATGAGCATATTGATGAAATTTTAGGAGAAATTCAGCATAGAATAATGATGGAAATTTGGAGCATAATTCCCACAGGCCTAAACCATGGCCATTCCCACACGCAAAGTATCCATATAGATAATATTGTGTATAGTATAAGTATATGCTACAGTCATCTTATTTACAACTAGCTAGTTGACAGAAATGAATTTTAAGTTCCTATAACAGAAATTGTGGTAGGAAGAGGGAACAGTAGCCAATTACGTAGTACAATATTATATGATAAGGAATTGCATTTCAGACAGTGAAAGGATCAGGCAATCAGTATAGCGTTGGCTTGTTTTTAAACCATGCGTGATGGAGAAACTGATGAGTTGTGAAGCATGTAATGTTTCACTGATTTGTCATCATATGCATGTCAAACAATTTAAAGTTTAAAGTTACAGTATTCCCCCACCTACAGATTGACAACTATCCTACTGTCTAATCCTGTTAGACTGTTACCCTAAACCAGTAGATCCACATTTTCAGTTTCACACTTCCTTACACACCATCAACTCTTTCTCTTGTTGCACTAATTTTTGCAACATGGCTATGTTTTGGTTGCCTAAACACTATTATATTTGTAATTATTTGCTAGCTATGTCTGGCTAACTGGCACGCGTACGATCAATAATTTTCTAACAATTCTATTTTTAAAAACTATAAATATACCATATTTTCATGCAAAAACTTTTCATGATAAAATGTGTAAAAATATTTTTACATGAATGACTGCTCTATTGCAAAAAAAATCGTGTAAGAAATTTTCATATAACGTTTTGTATACAAAAGTCATTTTACAATGAAAAAGTTGATAAATAACTTACATATATACATAAAACGTTGTAGAATAGTAATACGTGCAAGATTCATTATGTGCTCATATCTAAGTGTTGATATGTAGTCAATAACTTATGTTGTAGGACTGTAATATTTTATTGGCCAATTGAATTCGTGTTGATACAAGTTTTCTTAACTCTGGAGTATATGGATCAGTAACATTTTTGCTGAGTTTTCGGTGAAAACCTTCAATTGTAGATTTGATGGTACACTGTAAGTCATCCTCTGTGTAGGGAAACTCCAAAAATTCCATCATTCTTTTCAATTCAGCATATAAATCAGTGAGCAAGTTCTCATATTTTACTACTAGTACTGAAGTCTTCACTGACGCTAGGAACTGTTCAACGTGAGTTTGCCATCTTTTGGAATATATATCCACTCGTGAATTCCATTCTTTACCTATTATAACAAAAAATTGATGATAACCAACAGTGTTGGTAGTAACACATTACATAATATTATTAATTTTGTGGTAACTAACGAAATACGCTATAAAAACAGATGATATAACTCAAGTTACTTTAATAATAAATGTAATAAGTTACCTAAGTAATATAGTTACTGTAACGAGTGTAATATTACATAATATTATTACTACAAGTAACGAAGTTACTAATCTCGTTAGTAATCAACTGAGTAACGCCCACAACAAAGTAATGAAGCCTACTGAATGAAGCTTATTCACCAACTTCTTATTTATAACCAAGATTTGCATATTGCCCAACAATGCAATCATGGCATGTGATAAGGTGGTAGTTTCACACGTGACAGCTTAAGGCTGTGGACACAAAGTAATACAATATGTAATATTATTATAGTTACTTTATTTTTTGGGTAATAATATGTAACTGTAACTAAATAGTTCTGTTGCAAGTAATATGTTATGTAACTAGTTACTTTTACAAAATAACTGTCCCAACACTGATAACCAATTCCAAATGTGTTGTACAATAATATTAGTAATACACCAAGACCAAGGGAATTAAGTGATTTAGTGCTACAAGAGTCTGACACTGCATATAGCGTCAAAGTGTAGTGAGCTAGGGTGCTACTAGGACTTGAAGCTCATCATTTTCTATTGGTTGAGGTGTCCAAGTAATTTAGACTGTATGTTAAAATACCTACAGTTAAAAAACTGGAAAATGTATGCTATGTACTGTGTAAACCAATCTGTTACCATGATAACAGACCACTGTAATATAGTCCAAACCGTGCATCAACTTATAAACAATAGCAGAGATAGATTATAGCCATAGTGTATTGGACCATTTCAATGGAGCTTTACAAGGAAAGTAGCTGTGGTACCTGGAGTTAACTGTGGAAATTCAAACAATTGTCCATGTATGGGTGAGACTTTGGACACCCACACCTTCACCCACTAGACATAGTTCTATCTCCTGTAGAGTATATACTAGTCCTGTCCACGATAGAATTTGCCTGCACTAACTAGCACCTAAGTAGCACGGGTCGCCCAGTGTTGCTAGATATATGTGGCTAGATTCTGTAAATGCTATCCCACTACGGACATGTGATACAGGAAGTTAGAAACATGTAACTAAAACGTGAAGAATGCATGTAGAAACAAAAATATATCAGTGGTGACTTGACACCCAGCAACATGCAGTCTAGGCATGGATCTGCAAGAATCTCACATGTTTGTGCAAGCCTACTTTTGTAGTGGAATGCAATACAAAAAAAACTTTTTTGAGCACTTGTGTAGAATCCTTGATATATGTGGTTGTATTCCCAAAAGTAAAGGAGTTCAAAAGTCTTGTTCTGACAGGAGATACTGTATGATCAGTAGTTTACCTTGATTTTTGGACATGCAGTTCACTCTCGTCTCTTTCTCACTGTTTTTGAATTTGCCTAGTTGTAAGAAAGACTTGTAAGGCATAACTACCCAGCAACGGATTCACCTGTTATATTGGGAATGAAAAGCTAAATCTCCATACAAGACTGGATGCATAAGTTACAACCACTTAATTAAGCACCTGTAGACATGTTACTGTCTTACCAATTGAATTTGTAGTTCTGTATCTAAATCTCAGGCTGAAACTTCAGTGGACCATTATCTGGATAAATGAAATCTTATAAAATGGAAATCAAAAAATGCTGAGTTCTTGCAGATCCATGCAGTCACATTATAGGCATGACTGTGTGCATGGCAGTAGGTTTTACTTTGTGTAGGTGTTGTGTGTGGCAGTGGTACTTTCACATTCTGCCAATAGAAAAAGTATATAGAAGAGATACCAAGACTGTTCATCACAGACAGACTTTGAATACTTTTCTTCATCTTTCATAATACATCTGGTACTATAATGCAGTGTATAGAATTGATTGGTAACTAACTAAGGTAGGAATTAACTTTGCATGTTGGGTGATCATCTCCTTTGCTTCAGCACTGATCCTCTGCAAAGAAAGAACAGTAAATGCCAATTTCTAGAGGGAAATTATTATAGATCTATTAATCAATCTCTACTCAAGAGCAAATCCAGAATGGTGCATTTGGAGCAAATTCCTCTCAATATAAGTTACATCTCAGTCAATTACTCTGAAATGAGGGCTCAGATGAATGCGAACAGACTATACCAAAAAAATTTAATATTATTAATATTGGTAAAATAATTTTACAGCCCTCTACTTTTCAAGATCGAGATACTCTAATTGAACACTCGTGTACTCAAATTAAACATTAAGGTACATATCAAAAAAATTCTGTCAAACTTATTACCAAACATACCGAATTAGTATTCCAAAGGTTGGTGATGCTGTAGGGCACTTGCAAGCTATAGCACTTGTAACAGTAAAATTAATATTATTACTATCCTAGTATATCAAACAGTATTATGGTTGTACTGTTTAGTAGGGTTCCCCCTTAAAGTGACACATGCCGCTAAAGAGTGTTAGTTATCTAAACATATTCACTTATATAACTATATACATGAACACTTATTGGACAGCTTTACAGTGGATCTACCGTACAATATTACTCACCAAAGACAGTTGTTGTAGAAAGATGTGCTGTGCTGTGATCTTTAAAAGCTGATCTCCATCGATTCCATTCAGCAAGGATAGCATCAAATGGATTTCTAACAACGTAAATGATATTATGTTTGTATAACCACTTCAGATCATTAGTTTGGGGAAAATGTAACTTAACAGTAATAACATTATCAGTATAAACTCCTTCTCCTATCATGCCTTTAGAGATGTAGCTTTCATCACAATCCTTGTAGGTACCAGTATAAATTCCGGTAGTGGTCTCTAGGAGTTGTCGCACCCATGAGTTACCTGATCCAGGGAAGCTCAGCAATGCAACAGTTTTACGATTTTTCTGAAAACTTATACTCTTACATTTCTGAAAGTGTTTAGGCATAACCACATTTCCTTCATTTGTTATGTTCACTGGCTTCTTTGCCTTTGCTAATGCTTGACCTGTACAAACCAAAAATTGCTGATTGAAGGTTGAAGAAAATAAGTTTCCGGGTACCCCAAAGTCATTAACAAAGTTGGCAATTTGAGATCCAGAAAATTTGAGTAAAACTGGATACCGACGTTCATAGGTAAGGCCATTGATTGATTTACCTTTGCTCCGAAGAATTTCGAGAAATTTAGTGAGCTCTTGTCTTGTATTTGATTTATGAACACTTTGCTGCGGCTTGCTGGTGTTGCTGATACTATTGTCCTGCTTGTGTGTTGGTCTCTGTGAGACCAGTGTATTCACCGTTGCAGTTGATTTATCAACACTTTCCTGTGGCTTACTGGTGCTAATGATATTCATCATCACAATGCTTTTGTTGTCCACTTTAAGTGTACGCCTCGGGAATGTTACAAACAGTGTGTTCGTGGGGCTGGTTAGGTTAATCTGCAAAAAATCTTCACTGGAACGAAATACCCAGAGTACGCAGACGGATAGGGTACACAACGCAACAAAATACACCATAGATCTCGACGATCGTACTGATATCATTTTGAAAACAAGGGGTGTGGTCCTAAGCGCCTCGTAACTTAATTGTCAACGCATGGTTACGCGCCAGGTACCGTATAGACTACCAGGTAAATATTTCGAGGGGCAAATATTTCGAGCTTAATTGAACAATGTTGCTAAAAATAAAAATAAATTTTTTAGCAATAAAATTTTTACTTGTTTCTGTGCTTGGTATTAAAAAGTATTAAAATGCTCTCTATACAGTACCGCTCAAATGCAGAGGCGTAGCCAAGGGGGGGCAGGGGGAGGCATTTGCCACCCCATCACCGTAGTGTTTTTTTTTTAAAAACCTCCGTCACAAGCTTACCAATATTAAACTGACACGCAAATGACTATAAATTATGTGCGCTGCTGCGCGGTACCACCAGGGGTTGCTAGTGAACGCGCACACACAACATTCAACTCACTCGTGAATCCACCGAACGAAAATATTAGAGACGCACTTCTTTAGCCTAGATTACTCACGTGATAGAGAATTTTCGAATCTAAGGAGTGACCCGCTCAAAGGACCTCGGGGTATCACTCTTTTCACCCTATTTCATAACCCTACAGAACTTAGACAAAAAAAGGTGAACCAAAAAGGCGAAAAAAAAGTGCAGTCTTGAAGGGGGATCGAATCCAGGATCCCAGTGTGATGGTCCAGTGTGCTACCAATTATGCTACCGCTGCTAGCTCCCTTGATTCCCTTCTTTTGTATCTTATAAATGTGACTAACGAAATAAGCTGTATATAGTAAGAAGAACCTAACCCTAAAGGTGAAGAACTGAGAAACCAAAGCTGAACTCTAACCCTAACGCTAAACTACTAGATGCTTCCCCTAAAGTCTACTACTCGTGGCAACTACTGGACGCTTCCCCTAAAGTCTACTACTTGCGGCAACTACTGGCCTAAGGCCACTCCAAGTCATACCTTAGTTTCTGGTCACTCCCAAGCCTACAAATGGATGCGGGCGGGCGGATGATCAGGACTTCAGGACTATAGACTCTACTGTGACAATATACTGTATGGTATTATTATTTGCTCAATTTAGCAAATTCATGTTGATTTTGTTTTTAGTCAAACTTAACCAACAACATAAGTAGTTGTGCTTCGGCAAAAATGCACTAGGAAAGTTGTTGATGGATCATGGCTAGCTATACACTGATGTATAGCATTTAAGTATATTTATTTATTTATTTAATTATTTATTTAGAATATACTATAGGAAATGTTTTGCTCATGTAGCTACTTATGCTTTCCAAGTGAAATAAATGTCTCATTACTAGTCATTAGCTATGTCAGGAAAATATTACTACGACTTATATAGCTAAGTTGTTTAAATGATCATGATCCAAAATGAAATTTAACTTCTATTTTCACATCATAAATTCTTCATTCAGATGTGAAGTCGTAGCCCACTAGCTATGTGTTTCCAGCCTTCTATTCAGTAACCTTGAGAAAAGTAACTGTCAAAGTTTTGAGTCATTGAGTGCTCCAGACTAGTGTTTTTTAGTGATCATCTGGGAATGTTTAAACTATAAGGGTTTCTACTTGCCAATCTAATTTTAGTTATGGAAAAGTTTAAGTTTAAGCTCACCGAATGTTGCCGGCTTTCCATACCCCTGTAGTGTTCAGTGATAAGGAATTTGAAGTTACTAGACTAATCATTAGAGGACTACATTTGAATTATAAAGTTAAAGCTATGGCCCATCTGCATGGGCTAGTAGTTAATGCTACTGAAATTACTTTGGTTACAGAAGCATTAGTAGCAGTTATAATCTGAACAGCTATATAATCAAGGACAAAACTAGCTATAGTTAGAAACATTTTATTAGACTTAAAAGTGTGACATATATACCTAATATTAGAGTTAAGAGTAGTGTGACTGCTCTATTGGAATCCCTGACTGCTCTATTAGAGTATCTCGATCTTTTACAGTAAAAAATAAGTGTCTTGCTGGGTCACATGCACTTAAGCACCTGTAATATTAATAATAGTCCTCATAAACTAGGGTTCCAGGTTTACCATGCGGGCGGGTGACCAGAAACTAAGGTTTGACTTGGTGTGGCCTAAAGTTGACTACTCGCGGCAACTACTAGATGCGTGCCCTAAAGTCGAAGAGAGAGAGCAACAACTACAGTAGGAAGTCTGGATGCTTTTGAGCTTAATATTACGTAAGGCCTAGGGTTATGAAAGGTGGTGAAAAGAGTAAAACCCAAGGACCTCGCCGCGGCAGGAGTCACAGTGACAACTCACAAGTGACAAAGGAGATCAGATGACGCTAAGAACCTACTGCCTATGAGGTCATAAAGTGTTGAATGTACCAAGTTTATTTTCTCGAGTCGATCACACTAGATCGGCTTTGTACGGCAGTGCTGCCAGTGTAGTCGGCCTATTCCAAGAGGGCGGTTCTTCAGAACTCCCTGGATCAGTCACAAGCTTACAAATTCTGCTAGCAAGAAAGACCGGTGGGATTTCATGTAATACGTGGCATTTGAATTTCACCGAGTGAAGTGAGTGAACATGTCATCCTGTCAGCAGTGTGCTAGGACTGCAACACAAGCTGTGGTTAACGTAAAGTAGCACTAAAATATTAACAATATAGCTCTACCGGACTGTGGATGAATTTGTTGAAGTACAGTTGTGGCACGTGCGATGATGCTCGACGAATGTACCTCCATTGAATCATTGATAAAAGATAAGCAATCAGTACTGAAGTAGTTACGTAGCTAGTTGTGTGAGCTGTAATAATACAACACCGTATGTTGGCTAGTCCACCATTGGGTCATTAGCCCTTTTTGCAATCATGAATGATTTTGAGCGTTTCGTGGGGGCATGCCTGTCCCTCCATCACCTTCTGGCTAGCTACGCCCCTGCTCAAATGTTAGTCTCGCGCAGCCAGACCACTATTATTATCATTAACCATTAAATTATGATGAACAAGGGGTATACAAAATAAAAGCAAGTGGATCCTCAGAAAACATGTGATCGCACAACTGACCAGTAATTGGGTCAGCATACGGGCATGGCAAGGAAAAGAAAGACTATTTACACACACACATACAGAAAAATTAATTACATACAAAAATTAATTACAAAACAGATTTAGTAAATTTAAAAGCAGTCCAGGTTAATAGTCCATTCCTTTGAGCTTCGACCAAAGAATATCTGTTGAGAAGCAGATATTGAGGCTCTGGCCATCTCATTCAAAAGTCCTCTAATACTAGCTTTAGACAAAGAGAATACTTGCTGGGTGAAACAAGTTACGTCCTTGATTGCATGGATAGACTTAGGTTGAAAGTGACCCAAAACACTGACTTCTACAGTTCTATAGCAGGTAGAAATATTCAAACGATCCAGCTCAGCCAAAAGTTGCTGATATTCTGGTTTAAACTGTTTGCGGTCACGGGTTGATTCGATGTGCTGAACTGAGTCGAGTGGACATGTGAGTTCTACAATACCCATCAATGAGGAATGAGCATTGTAGATAACAACATCAGGTCTATAGGGGGTGACTAAGACAGATGAAGGAATGGTTTCACGTGGAGGATCATTGGAGCAAAATCCCTGTAGGTCAGCGTAGACCTTGACATCATGACAGTCAGCGAAGAGGGTTGTTAGCTTGGATGCCAGAATATGTAAAACTTTATTATGTCTATAGGTGTACCGTTGCTGTGATAGAGCGACTGGACAGCCACCCAAAATGTGTGCTGTTGTTGGACGGTTGGAATCACACAATTTACACTTGGCACCACAATGGATATACCAATGCTGCAAGCTGACTGCTGTGGGAAATGTGTCAGAAGAAGCTCTTAACAGGAAGGAAAGTTGCCCAGGGTGAAAACCAGTCAATAGCTTATTCCATGTTCTACAGCTAGTCTCTAATCTGCATGGCAGAATCCAGAAATTACATTGTACAGTAAGTTGTTTGAGATTGGCTTCGTTTTCCGACACAAGGACACTACTATAAGCTGGTCTTTAGCCTTCTTATACAAAGATCATGCTGATGGCATATTGGAAAGTTGGCTTTGGGCGTACTACAAAATGGAGTAATCCTGTTCCTGAAACTGCAAGGGATTATCGCCAAGATGGAGATGCAATCCCAACTCCCGCAGCCTAGGATCAGAAGATATATATATATACATGTTAATGTACAAACTCAATCATGAGTATATTCGTACATATGTAGTTAGCTACTTATTTACAAATTTATATAATTGTTAAATAAATCAAGAGATGGAGCTTGGATAATATGATCATCTAGTTGGTTCCATAATTTTATTGTAAAAGGAAAGAAGGAGTTCATATAAGCATCTACCCTTGTTGGCAACTGCAGAAATCTTTGATGGTGACCTCTAGTTGTGGTGTTGCTTGGTCTAAAGATGTACCAATACAAGAGAGCAAACTAAGTTTTGCCTCTCTAGACACTTGCACTTTTCTTTTGTGTGGGAATCAGGAAAAGTCCCGACTCCCACACAAAAGTAGTGGTCTGGCTACGCGAGACTACTCAAATGTATCGTCGTCTCTCAAGAGTGTGTTTTTTTTGTTTTTTTTTCACAATCCAAAACTACGTAATCGTACACGAACACATTAAACAGATACAAAATAAAATAAACACATTAAACAGATGAGTCAAGCTGAACCTCTGCCAGGCGCAGTTCAGCAGAGGTAGTGGGGCGCTCCACATGTACATGTCTCATGGTCCTACTGCCCCGGATAGCCAAGATGGCAGAATGGAGTAAAGAAAAGAGATGGAACATCGCATTAGTGAAAGTGTTTTGGTATAGGGTGTGCCATGTTTCTTAGAGAGTAAATCAGCTAAGCGGCTATAGAATATAGTTGCCTCCCTACCAAGTCCACCAAATGTAGAAAAAACAAGAGGGGTAAATGAACCACACTCCACACTGCGAACCCTATCACCATATTCCCGCTTCTTCTCTAACTCATGCCTTCGAAAAAGTGATGCAGGCTGAGTCTTAAGGTAGCTTGGTGCGTTGGGGTGAAAAACCTTTATATAAAAAATGCACCCTGGCGTCTACCCCAAAATCCAGTCGCACGAACATCTGCACGGGCCTCATCATTATGAATGGCAGAAACAGGAGCAATGGTCTCTCTGTTCTATACCATATGCGTATTTTGTACCATACGCGTATGGTACATTTTTTATTTATTTTTTAATAATTTTTAAATTATTCGTATGGTACATACCATATGCGTATACGCGTATGGTACATACCATATGCGTATACGCGTATGGTACGGAAAATCGTACCGTACGCGTATGGTATGTACCATACGCTATGGAGTGTTATTAGTGCCATAATTATACTCATATATTACACTAAAAAATAAGGCAAAGGCGAAAGGAAAATATGCATAGGGCGCTGATAGGAGGACGGTTATTTTGAAGACAGCGCTTTTTGGAAGGCGCTATAATTACAGGCAGCGCTTTCTCTGAGTTTAGCACTTTTAATATTCATAGCGATTTCACTAGGGTGATATAGCCCAAGTTTTAATCAATGTTTATATTTCAATATCGATAAGTTATTTTACGCTTGAATTACCTGCCATGCAGGAATGTCTGATTTCTACTGCATGGGGCTTGCCACCGTGAGTGTCCGGCCTAGCTATAGCTATGCCAACTGAGCTGGTTTCCCTTCCTGCGGCTCTCTCTCTAGTCAGTGGCGGATCCACAGGCCCCGCCCCCTTCCCTCCACGCATACACACTTGCACACATGCATGCACACACACAGTCTTCAACCTTGTTGTGATACCATAATGTATTGTATAGCTTAGTAGTTATAGCTTGGTATTTTAAATAATAAGACAACAACATGTAAATAAAAGTTTTGTCTGTGCATGCATATTTGCAGTAGGAAAACAAATTATATAAGCGGGTCAAGTTAATATTTAATATAGTTGTAAATGGTGGGCTATATAGTTGTAAGACAAAAATAGCAAACTGCAGAAAAGTATGCAACTATAATTTTTTCTAAGTTTTTACACATGCATGTGTGTTGTGCATTTCTTAACTGTCCTTTATAGCTACAGTCTATACAGTTGTTCTTGAGATAAACATTTCTAATTGTGTGGTCTGTGATCTCTTACGGATCTTCGGCCTACCAAACCAGAGAGTCTACTACATTCAGGACCTGCTTGGGTATCAGTGTAAGTGCATGCATGTAGCGATACCACTGCTCATTCATAATCCGAGCTAGGTTCTGGCTAGTTGTAAAATTAAATATATGTTTTTAGCCCCTGCTCATAAAGCAGTTACGCATGCATGTATGAGTTTTAATCTCCTGATCGTAGGGGGCATGTGCATGCATGTGCATGCATTACTGCAGCTCCAAGACATAAAGGCAAAGCCATGAAGGAGAAGAATGGAATGCAAGCTATAATTATTCATTATTCATGCATGCATAACTTGATCTAAAAACTCTCTATAGCTAGCTATAATAAAAGTGATTTACAGTAGGATGAGGTACATGTACTTGCTTTCTACGCCCTTGAAGAGATGACCAATTTAGTTCATTGCAGTTTTGTGATACTGACCATACTGCATGTCCCTTTGGCCCTCCCTTTCCACAATATACTCTGCCACAACAAATGTTAGTTCCAATCTTTACTACAATATACCGTGCATCTATAGCATGCAAGAAAGCAGAAGCTATGTAGTTAGACCATGAACAAGACGGGATGTGTGTGAAAATTGGTAGCCTTACAGCTGCTTGGAAGGCCCATGGCTTGGATTCTAAAGAAACAATGAGGTAAACTATTAGTCAGGTTCTATATGTCAGCTTTGTTCAAAATTTATGGAGATTAGCAAACAAAATAATACATTTTTGGAAAGCTAATAGAGGATGGGAATCTGAAAATAATGCAATGTTTACATTTGCACAGATTCCGCCTGCAAGGTTGGAATTTTTTAGTTTCAAAGTGATAGCTAAAAATAAACTTTTTATTTCAATGTAAAAGTTTTCATAATAAATTCTCTTGTGACATGTTTACGCCTCTATCCGCAGCAAGAGGTGGCACCCTATCAATTAGAATTAGTCATTATTCACTCATTAATAATTGAAAGCAATCTTGAATATTAGTATCCACTGTAAATCCATGCAACGAAATTTTGTTTTCCAGTGACAGAATGATTGTATGATGTATCAGACAAATCAAGGGGAGGGGTGGTCACTAGCAATAGTCCTGTAGAACCATCTGCGACCAGGATCAAGGTTTTTGATCGACGAAAATATACCTTGATCGCTTGATTTCACCTTAAAAATAGCCTTGATTGCTTGATAATTTAGTGCATATGATTTTGATCCCGGTCGCAGATGGTTCTACATTTTATTTTATTTATTTATTATCTAATTCATCCAAATAGGAAGGGGTGGCACCAAAAGGCTAGGACTATTGGTAGTGACTACCCCTTGAATATGTAATTAAATCAAAGATCACTGCCATTGTTGACAAAGCAATTCTCATCCATGCAGGAGATGATAAAAATTAAAACAATCATTTGGCACATCTAACTAAGTATAGAAGGAGAGATCGAAAAATTAAAAAACAACAACTAAGAAATAGTTAAACAGTGATGAAATTTAACAGCACAAGTGTTGAGACACCTGGTTCTACAGAGATGTGTGTTTGAAAAGGTTGTAGAAAGAGAAAAATCCGTGACTGGACCTAAGCAACCTTGATCCTGCAGCCACCCAATCAATTTACGCTCAAGCACTTACAGGAGGTGAGGTTTTTTCTCTTTGTAATTTCAGATCCATTAGCCTATATATTGCTCTGAAGTATTATTAAGCTTTGCACATTAGACGACATTACAAAAAAGAACAGCATGAGAAGCCGAGTGTCTAAAAGATCAATCATATTGCTATGGAAAATATTGGCAATAAGCCAATACAGTAACAGGGAACGATATATAGCATAAATTGACACCTTACATGCATTGTCAGTGAAGAGATCTAAAGCACAAAGAAGGACAAACGTACGTCCATGATGCATGATGTGTTATTGTGGTCGGTTTCCAAAATCAAGCCTGTACTATATTATGTGCTTGGCTGGGAGAAAGTCAGTCAGTCAGTCACTCAGTCAGTCAGTCAGTCAGTCAGTCAGTCAGTCAGTCAGTCAGTCAGTCAGTCAGTCAGTCAGTCAGTCAGTCAGTCAGTCAGTCAGTCAGTCAGTCAGTCATGCAGTCAGTCAGTTAGTATAAAATTAGAAAAGTTTTAAATACTATTACGAGAGTTTGGAGTTGACATTTTTTTTGGCTTGACTGCGATTCTGCCAAGCTGTCATGAAGGGAAATTGAGATTGAGACTAATTTTAGGAAGGTAGTTATTCTAAACTGGAAAAGCTCAATCCTGCATGATCCCTATAATATACAATCATACTGCATACTTATGATGCATCGAAAATGACAACAGTGACAGTGCTGAGTATATATGTGCATACATACATACATAGCCATGATATCTTCGTATTATGTAGCTTATTCATTTTGTTTCATGCATAATAGCTATCAATTATTTTCTTAGTACTTTAGAGGCCATTTCAGTAATGGATTCTATATGAGTAAAAATGGTGTTTGTTGCAATTATCTGTCAATAAGAGGCCAGAAATTTGAGACTGCTATTTTCAAACTAAATACTGCTATTTTCAAACTGCCAATCGACTACCATACAGGCAAATGTATGCAGTATAGATGTAAGCATTGATTTCAAGCTTTATGTAGGCCCGTATAAATTTTAAACAAAGTTGTACATGTCCTGACTATTATGTGTTGATACATGTGCTCTTGAAGCCAGTCATATTGTTGCCAATTGACAGTATCACCTTTTATGCACTAGTACTATAGCTAGGATTTTCATTAAAATGACTGCTAATTCAGAAATATGGACTTGTAAATTGACTGCTGTATTAGAGTGTGTGACTGCTCTAACTTAGGCTTCAACTGAAGCCAAACTAATATATTCCACCAGTTATGCATATATCTCATTCATGGCCAATTAATTCATTCTTTACACTAAAATTCATTTGTGAGTTACTGCAGCATAACAGACACAAACTATACTTCGTTAGTAGTTTTCATGAATATAATTATATACCTCACATCTAGTGAATAGAGATGTAAAAATGTCTTAAGAGAATTATTTGATGAATCTTTATGTCAAATTAAAATTAAATTCCTAACTTCATTGGCAGCTATCATAACATTAATTTTAAAATGCTGACCTTGTAGGAATCTGTGCAATTGTAAACGTTGATTTTCAGATTCAACATGCTCTAAGCTTTCTAATCTCAAAGCTGGCTATATGAGATTTTAAGGGTTCTTCCACTAAGCTATGCGGTTGTTTGAATTTGAACTGAGTCATTGCATGCATGGTTTCTTTATTATGATTGTCTAGGATATCAAATCATATATATATATATATATATATATATACTAGCTGTAGTACCTGCCCTATCGTGCAGGGCAGTATGTACAATGACATGGAAATTAAATGAAATTACAGTTGGTAATATACTATTATAGATACTTTATAAAAGACTAAGGAAACAATGTGGTGTAAGGATTGCATGAATGCAATAATTGTGGAGAAGTGCACTCTTATTGGAATATTTTGTGACTTAAGTTGCTCAAATTCTACCATCAACCAAACATACCATGAATTACTGTAATCTGCACTACAACGATTCTGTTATGACAAAATATAACAGCATGGGTACAGAGTGGGGGCTAGCAAGGAATAATAATAAATGAAAACAAAAAATTTTGAGTCATCCAGCCCAAGACAGCTCATGGAAAAAACCTGCCAGCCTTTTCTTTTGTTTTGCTGCACAGGAAAAACCGAAAAATGCTCCACTCTGCTTTGTATGCATGTGTAGAAAGAGTTCAAATCATTGCTGCAAAGTCTATAAATAGCTCCCATTTTCACAACGTGCCCCACGTTGTGAAGAACAGTCTGCCACGGGACCGTGTCATTTCACTGTGTAGCTGCAGTCATCCCTCCTCCGAGCAAACCATCCAGGATATGCATAAAGACAAAAGAATAGAAAAGATACATAGTTTCACACATATATACAAAGCAACCATCTGATACATTTTTTTACCATAATACCTTCCTTACCACCATCCACAGGTACTGATCCACAATATCACAAAGCAGCAGTAGCAGCAGACAAACCTAACTAAAGTGCATGTGTTTGCCTATCTAAAAACCTCACTATAGACTACATTACGTGTTTTGCAATCCCCTCTAACTAAAAGTGTCAATCTATCTGCTGAACCTACCCTAGATAGTGCCACATAAAGCATGCCGTGTGTGAAGCTTTCATCCGTCAAATCTAATCCTACACCCTTAAAAGTTTGGCCCTGGCTTTTGTTAATGGTCATGGCAAAGCAAAGTGCAATTGGAAATTGAAGCCGTCTAAATTCAAAAGGCAAAACCGAGTTACTCGGAATGAGAGGAATGCGTGGTATTATAATATCGTGTCCTGCATATCTACTGTGAGAAATCTTGGCCTCTACTGTGTTAGCCGACAGTTTAGTAACTACACACCTAGTGCCATTAGTAACCCTTGGAGGATCTAGAGAGCATAGAATAATAATAGGAGCGCCTACTTTAAGTAAGAGAAGATGCTGAGGTAGTCCAGATACCTCTAAAGAGTTCAAGAATTCTGTTGGAAAGTGAACAGCCTGAGATTCATCAGGTATGGTGTCCAAGGACCTGTAGTCACAGCAGTCACCAGGTAACTGCTCCACCAGAGTCATGTTGATGGAATGAGTGGTCTTGTTAAGAGGAGCAAGAATGCAGCGTTCAGAAAGCCAAGCCAAGTCCCTAAAGTTAGAGAGCAAATCTGGATACACCCTGGAAACCAGTTCCTCCTTGCTATCCACAAAGGTTCCCATGGTGTCAGGTAGCTGGACAACATCAGGTAGAGTGTCAATAGGAAACTTCCCATCTCCAATGGCCAATAGTTCTTCAGCGAATTGTCCAGCTGCCACATCCCCACACAGGTGCACTCTCATGTTAGTGTGTAGTTGTTTAACCACCACACTGTCCCACAGATGGGATCGCTTGAGGCAAGCATCAACAATGTTACCTCTAGTGCCACCTTGAATGACAGGTAGAATCTGCCTGAAGTCACCACACAGTAGCATGCACTTGCCTCCCATTGGATTATCATTCCCTTTTGCCATTTTGTTGAGTAGAGCCAAGCCCGTGGTTTCCCAAAAATCATCTCCTTTGTGAGCATCTCTAACAATTTCTTCACCTTAAGCCTAAACACACGGGCCACTAAGTCTGGACGGTCCAGAGGCTCTTGACCTGGTAGTAGATTGTTCCTAATCTCTGGCCAATTAGGATTGGTGGTCATGGTGATAAAGAGGTCGGGGTGGCCATACTTCCTAACGTAGGTCATTGCATCCTGCTGACGCTCATGCATGTAGCGTGGTCCACCAGTAAATGACAACGGTAGGATCACCCTACGACCAACATTCCTGGGGTCACCATCCCCATCTACCATTGCATCCCGCAAATCCTGGTAGCAATCAGCACGTAGTGCCTTTTGCTCACGCCTGAGAAACTGTAAGCGCTCAGTTTCAATCTTACAGTAGGCGTCAACCAGGAATTGCTGGAAAAGTCTTTTAGCCTTAAGCAATACAGGCACTTGCTGCCTGACCATGATGTGGTAGCGGTAATACACCATGGCTGTCAATTTCCTACCATTAGCCAATTTCAGGTTGATGTGCCATCCATCGGTGCCATAAGAGGATACTGTAAAGGATCATACTCCCTATGAAGTTCAGAAATGCACTGCAAAGACCCATCCCTATAGTGCAAAACTATATCCCTATTATTTACATTATCATTAGGCATTAGCACTCCTACCTCGTCACACATCGGGCTATTGTACCTCCTAGCATGCTCTCCTACAGGCCGTTTGTTCTCATTAATCACTACCCTAATATTTGCTGGCTCATCATGCTGCTCAAATATTTCTTTAGCTACCTTAATAAGTTGAACATAGTGATTATCGTCATGCAAAAGCTCAGTAATACCCCTAACTATGTCAAGCCTTAACCCATCAACTATCCCACATCTTGTAGCTACTTCAGTTTGCTGGTTGTCGATAAAATAAATATGGGAAAATTTAGGAGACTCACCTGTTGATGGAACTAAACTACCTACACGATGATAGACTTGACCCTGTACTCTAAAAAAGAAGGATTGAAGCCAGCCATAGTTATCTCGTTACAGCCAAAGCTTGTCATTTGAAATGCACTATTATACTTACGTATGCTAGCTAGAAAATGTTTACCTGCTGTGTTTGTACCTTCATACAGGTGTCTCAAGAATGACTGGGGCTGTGAAAATGTCTCTAACTGGACATTACCCTTCAAGTAACAAAGGGATTCGGTCTCCTGGGGAAATTTTAATGCGCCGCAGTGTGTGCATTCTACACTAAGTGTGCCTACATCTGTAGTGTTGAAGAAGTTGTGTGGCTGATAGTTAAGCCCCCTAAAGCTTGGGTGTGTGCTTGCACGTACCTGTTGTCTACGTGCTGTGTTAGCCTGCTGCTCCAGAGCTCTGTAGAGTGGATCAGCTCGAGCTTGCTGATGGGAAGCTGTATCTTGTTGTTGCTCCTCCCTCCTTGTTGCTGGGTCTTAACGCGCAAGTCGACGGGCAGCTGTTTCACGCTGCTGTTCTTCTTCTCTGGTGGCCGGGTCCGCACGCGCAAGTCGACGGGCAGCTGTATCACGCTGCCGTTCTTCTTCTCTGGTGGCCGGGTCCGCACGCGCAGGTCGACGGGCAGCTGTATCACGCTGCTGTTCTTCTTCTCTGGCCGAGTCCGCACGCGCAAGTCGACGGGCAGCTGCATCGTGGATCCGTTCCTGTGATCTTCTTTCTTCGTCCTGGCGGCCACACGATGGGCTTCTGCGTCACGTTGTCGTCGTCTCTGTTGTGAGTCGAGTTCACACCTAGCACTGGATGAGGTGGTAGCTCCAGTTGAAGCCTCCTGGCGGCGCGTTCTGCTTCTTCCCGTATCTTCTCTGGATCCAATCTTTGGTTCTGCTTGCCGGGCGTCTCTTTGCTTGAAACGCACAAAAAGTAGACGATCGTTTTCGCTTAGGCGGCATGCTCGGGCATGCTTACACAGCACATCAAATGAATTTGAATTAGAAATATCACGTGTGTACAGTTGGCAAAAACACATGTAGTACAGTGCGAAAAAAGGTGTACTGAAAAGGTGCCCAAAACGAAAAAAAAAATTCACACCAGCTGGACTCGAACCCACAACCTCGCGCACGTAAGACAGGCACCTAAACCATTAACCTATCTACTTCACCACATTGTTACAGCAATATTTTTGTCTTATAAAGACTTGTACAAATGGACTGAGATAGGTGTTTACTTGCGGTTTGCATGCGGTTTATAGAAAGAATTCAAGCGAATTTTAGTCTACACACCTGCCTTCAACGGCCCGTAGACGACTAACGATAGCTCGCACGAACTTTTCGAAAGCGTCATTGTTGAGCTCAATAAAATCAGCGCTTCCGTGACGCCAAAGACGCTACGAAACGCGCAGCGGTTCGAGAGTACAATGCGTGACATCAAATGGAATGCAGACAGACAGACAGACGGACAGACGGCTTTTCACTCTTATAATATAGATATATAGCTATATAGGCCTGATCAGGCAAACATTCAATGTAAAGTCTTACACTTCACTATAGTTTGATCAGTGTCGATGTACTGCTCTCGTATATGGAGATTGGGCAGATCTAGGCAAGTGGCCTATGCAGTGAAGCCAACCCTGAGTAAAGCCTCCTCTCTTTTGTTTTAGACTTCACTTCTGAAGACCATAATGAACTTTTGTCTTAGCATAGTTTACTAATCTCTCATGAGTATATAGGCGTATGCCTTGATGCATCTTTAGGTGTAGACAGATATGGATAATTCCATAACAGTACCAATTACTGTGTAATGTTATATTAACTTACGCATGCCTCCCTCAATGCCAAGCACCAAATCTGGAGATCTTGTATGCAACACCAATATACTATTAACTCCTGATCACTATTTAGCTTGTAATAAAAATCTCACATATAGACAGGGCTAGCGCGCTGTGTACAATGAAATGTGTAAAGCTGTGGTAGTATGTAAAACATACTCTATGCATTTATTTGGTTATGATGATAATAGTAAAGTGTACTCTATCATGCAGCTGCATGCACTGGTAGGAATATTATTGGTCCTGGGGTCCCACAGAAGCTAAGGCTATAATAGTAGAAAGTGTTCAAAAGCAGAACAAGGAAACATGCTTTATAGAGATTGCGGTACTCTAATAGAGCAGTCTAAACTAAACTGATAATTATACAGAAAGTGTATAATCTGTAATGTACATGTATTAGTTTAATTAAGGTACCATCAGTTCACCATCCAGTTGAACACTATCACAATTAGTAGCTACCTAAAAAGTGCAATAGCTATATTATACAGTTTATATGTACAGCATGCATATATCCCTGTTTCATCACATCTTGCTACCATGTTCATTTGAATACACTCATCATCATCAGCTAGCTGCATCTATTATGTATACATCTAATTGAATTATGTTCAGGATTGCCCCACGATGCTGTTTGCATCTGTCTAGTTTAATTAAGATAGCATGAGCTTCTAGGAAAGCATGCATGATTAATCTATAATACATACCATATTATATCAGAAAAGGTGCTGGGCACCTTACATGTCATGGTATAACACATAAGGAGGTGACATACTACTATAACGTGTCCTATACATGCTGGTAAAATTTGCAAATATTTATGTAATGCATACATTCATGGAGATATCATTTTTAAAGAACATAGCTAAGGTTGCCTTATGTAAGTGCATCAACATGATGATATGATTTCGCAGCTAAGTTATACAGCAGAGCTGTAAGCTACAGCTAAATAATACCTGTCATAATTATTGATGTTTCTTATTTGTGAATGTTTCACAGTCAAACTTCAAACCCTAAAAAATGCAACTAAAGCATATATAATAGCTTTAATATTTTAATACAATAACTATTTTTATACATATAGAGATGCATATTTTGTATGAAAGTGCATCTATGATGCATGGTAGTAGTTTCAAGCAGTAAACATGAGTGTCGTGACCTTGTCAGCACCTCATCATGTGATATTGAGGCTCTACCAAAAGGAGGTTTCCATGAATGGAACTCTTTGGCAGCCATAGATCAGCTCCAGGCGTAATGATGTGAAAAGTTGATAATGTATAGCTACCTGCATATACCTGTTATATAAATATTTTACCATACATGTGTGAAAACTACAGCCAAGTACATAGTCATTTATAATTGCAACAGAAGTATTATGACATAGCATAGTAGTATTGGTGCCAGCTTTACTGCACGGCATTGGTGCCTGCCCTACAAAAATGTAACTACCCTATGTGCAGGTAAATATTATTTATACAATATATATCAACACCATTCATGCATGGAAATGTAAAGAGCACGAGACTGCCTTATGCAAGTGCACAGAAATGCTGATGTGATCACGTGTGTTAGCTAAGGTAAACAGCTGCTCTGTATAGCTATGTCTATATACCTGTCATCAGTGTTGGGCAAGTTACTTTGTAAAAGTAACTAGTTACATATTACTTGCAACTGAACTATTTAGTTACAGTTACATATTACCACCCCCAAAACACCTTCGCTGTAAAAAAGGCGCGCCCAAGAAACTACAAGTACCTGGAACCCAATGTAAAAAAACAAAAAGAAAACAGCTCAGCTGAAGTGAAAAGTAACTGGTAACTTAAAGAGCTGATATCTGAAGCAGCCAAGAATACAATTACTAAAGTTTAATCCATGCAAGAACACCTTGGCTATAAAACATTTGTGTACATGAAAGTAACTGGAAACTGAAATGGCTGATATCTGAAGCGGCCAAGAATGAATGGTCATATACAACTAATTCAAAAATTTAACACTGAACCTTTATAATTCGGCTGTGTTCTATATTCACTCTTGCTGCATCGTAAAGTAATTTCTTTTAACTCTAATTGGCTGGTAATTTGGCCGCCTTTTTTCAACATCACTGATACAGCTACTTACCAACATTATCACCTGTCACCATTACAAGATCTAATCATGAACAAAAATTCCTACACTATCATACATCAATAGACAACTATAAGTACTCATTTTATTCCAAGAACAATTTCAGAATGGAATGGACTACCACAAGGCATCATCAACCAACAAACTATTGACAACTTCAAACGATTATTATACAAAATTTTAATAGGGAGAATAAACGTCTTAATGATTAAAACAAAATATACATTACAAGCATATACAGGGGCCTAGACACAGGGGTACCATGTGTTGATAGATCAGTACAGGAGCCCTGGCAGGACTTACATTAACTAAAAGTAAATTAAATTACAATACACCAAAAAAATATCTATATCTACATATATGTAATACTTAAAGTTTATAAAAGGTGGTCTAAAAGATCCCAGCCCGCATTAGCACTTATGCCCCAGGCAGGCTCTGCTAATTAAACAATATAATAATAATAATATTATCAGGATTTGCTGGCTGGACCAGCTTGCCAATGGCCTCCTTGTTGTCGCAATGCATCTGTCCATGTCTCATTTTTTTCCTTTTCTGCCAGGGGAAGGAAGGCTTATCATTATTGAGAGAGGGTGCTTCTATTCTTTCATCGATAAGCGCCACCTGTCAATGATGCAATACCAAGGCGGAGTTGAAGTTTAATTAATTATGTCATTGCTTACTAATGATGTAGACTACCGAGCAGACCCCGAGCTACAACAAAAGAGACAAAGATAGGATAATTGTTACGAACAGATGACGAACGTCAGTGCATAAAGTCCAAGTCAACAAGTTGTGGTTGGTGATAGCTACTAGCTATGTGCCACTGGAGAATTTACGGATAATTTGTTTACTTAAAACTCGGATACTGCCATTACTGGAATGCCTCTCTAAACTGGGGTGGGACTGGAACGACGTTCACCATCAACGTGATTGCTGGCTAACTACTGATTACAGCGTGTCTGTTTCTTCTAGAAATAAGCTAAGCGTAAGTTGTGAATAGCCATTATGTGTTTAGCTATAAATATGACACGCCGGCCGCAGTCACAGGATTCGATGCCCTCTTGTCTATGCATGGTATAATCTTAGACATGAGTATCGAACTTAACCCGAGACTTAAAGTGGCCTAACTATTTTATACCACCATGCAGCCACGTGACGATGTCAAACGGCTTCAAAACTAGCTACCACTGCCTACCAGACGCTCGTGTTCAGCTAAAACATCTTGTGGAACTCAATAAATGCTGCAGTTTTGATAAGTTTGTCACGTTAAATAAAAAAAATGGGTGGTTTTCTAGACTGACAAATCGCTATTGAGCAGGCCATCCTCTATAGTAGGGTCCGCAACGCGAAAAATCGATATCCTCTAATCAACTATCTAACTATTGCCGGTCATGTGTTAGGCTAAGTGTAACTTGAATAACACCAGCGTGGCAGCCAAGTTCGTCACTTTCTTCTGGTAGAAAACGATACAAATGTCTTAAAATCACGTGATTTTTCGTTCCAGCAGTTCGTAGGGTTCTTCGTATGCCACGATATTCACTCTCAACATTGTTCAAGTGGTCTATCATCAACTCAAAGTATTGGTGGTTTGATTTTATTGGTCAGTTTCCGGTGGCAGCACGATCTGTGCAGCTTTTTGGCGACAGACAAAATGTTTCTTGCTCTAGAGCACAGGACAAGCAGAGCATCAACTGCGCCGTGGGTCAGCAATGACCAGTACTAGGTAAAGTACCTGCATGCGGAGTATGGTTATAATTGAAGCTGGTTAGCCATCTGGCTGAGCCATCTATCTGCTGAAATTCGGCCAAAATGACGCGATTTTTGCAAACAAATACCAGAATGGTTGATACATCAGTGAGACAGTCTCCAACAACAAGGATACGAAGCTTATAAACACCTAACAATACGGCTATCTCGCCCAGTAAACGCAAAGGGCAATCCAATGCATGAAATAAGCACTCACGTGATCGAAATTCAAATCGCGAAAATACCCATGAAATTACTTTCATTTCTGAATAGGAACCATGCAGTGTGCTCCTTTTGTAAATATTTGTGTTAATTGTTCACTCAGGCGTGGTCTGGGCCAGTGCGGGTGTGTTTTATGCTGTGATGGCATCATAGGGAGAGCCTCAGACTGCTGGGCTAATCGAGATCTTGAACCTAATGTACACAAACTGATTGTCACTTGATTCCAAGTGATTTTAATGTAATTGGAATAGATTATGATTGTATTTCCCGAGATTTAAATATCGATCACGTGAGTGCTTATTTCATGCATTGGATTGCTCTTTGCGTTTACTGGGCAAGATAGCCATATTGTTAGGTGTTTATAAGCTTCGTATCCTTGCTGTTGGAGACTGTCTCACTGATGTATCAACCATTCTGGTATTTGTTTGCAAAAATCGCGTCATTTTGGCCGAATTTCAGCATATAGATGGCTCAGCCAGATGGCTAACAAGCTTCAATTATAACCATACTCCACATGCAGGTACTTTACCTAGTACTGGTCATTGCTGACCCACGGCGCAGTTGCTGCTCTGCTTGTCCTGTGCTCCAGAGCAAGAAACATTTTGTCTGTCGCCAAAAAGCTGCACAGATCGTGCTGCCACCGGAAACTGACCAATAAAATCAAACCACCAATACTTTGAGTTGATGATAGACCACTTGAACAATGTTGAGAGTGAATATCGTGGCATACGAAGAACCCTACGAACTGCTGGAACGAAAAATCACGTGATTTTAAGACATTTGTATCGTTTTCTACCAGAAGAAAGTGACAAACTTGGCTGCCACGCTGGTGTTATTCAAGTTATACTTAGCCTAACACATGAAAATAGTTAGGTAGTTGATTGGAGGATATCGATTTTTCGCGTTGCGGACCCTATCTATAGCTTCTCCAATTCTGGGTAATCAAGTCTACATACATCAAAGCCATAGGCTAGTGATACGGTGATTCCCCTTGCTGTTTCTGTTGTGCCGTTTAATTTATTTGGAATTTTTTCAGGTTTTTTGGATAAAATTGAATGACAGCACCAGCACTGCTGGTTGTTTAGCACACATCAATGTATGCGTTTCCATCAAGGGTACGTAGCTACATTACAAGTGGTCTTTATATACTTTTGAAAATGGATGCGTATTCTTAGGGTATGGATACTGCAAGTTTCTAAAATCATAGCATGAGCAAGAGTGTCAGCTTGCATTAGCATGTGAATTCACTCATTAATAAGGTATAGTTAAGATCCAAAAAGGTGTCTGAGAGTTAGTAAATCAATCTTGTAAGTTTCAGTGAGTTAATTTTTTATTGTATACCCCGGCTTCAAGTGTTGTTTTAGTGAAAATTGAAGTACAGCGAATCACCATTTATTTTGTAGAGCACCTCATCCAGTAACATAGCCAAAAAAGCAATGGACAACATTCTAGACATTCCTGCACATTTTTTTGACATGAGCCAAGATCCATCAAAAATTTACCAAACAGAAGCTCTACTAAACCCACTGTTTAAAATTGCACCATTGGTAGCTGGGCTCCATCCAAATGGGGTCAATGTTTTCATTGCCATTGGTATCCATGGAACAAAGTAAAGCAAATGATGTATGGGAGATTGTCACTTCGTATTTTATTAGTTGCATAGCATTGCCAGAAAACTAATACAGGCTGCACATATAGCAATGACTGACAACTGTTCTATCAATAACCTGGAGCATTCTTTCATGTATATGTAGTAGCTAACTAAGACGGATTTAAAGCTTAAGTGTAAAAAAACCAGATGTTCAAGGGAGTAGGGAGTAGCTACTGCACAAAGTTATGCTAGCTTCTACTCAATTTAAATTCTCCGGGAATCGCTATCTAAATTAAAGTTGCACATCTTGTTTTATTAGAGATGTCAAAACCTTGCAATAACTACAAAAAGTTTTCTCCCATAGATTTCATTAAGTCTTGCCGACATTAGACTTGCTTTATAGTGATTATCTAGTCAAGGTATTGCTCTTGCGGTGAGTTTCCTCATGATCAGCATAACAAGGCATGTGTTTATACTAGGGCTGAAACAGATATCTGTATTGTCCGGATATCCGGATAATAATTTACTATCCGGATAGTGATTTGATGCCATCAGGATAATTTCTAATAATTTGAAGCAATTTTATGTTGATGTTTCCTTGATCCAGTTAAACATTATTACAAACTTACTTAATCTTCATTTAAGTGTTATGTTTTATTCTAAAGTACTAGTAAAACAAACATGTTCACAACAAAATATACAATGCTTTTATAGCAAGTGATGATGTCACTATCCGTAGTATATCTGGAAAGATTTTGTTCAGGATATCCGGACAGTAAAAACTACTATCCATTTCAGCCCTAGTTTATACCCGTACGTATGATATTTCCGTATGGAAGATAGCAGTTTTATCTTCTAAAAAGGTAAAATATTTGCCCTTTCTTTCCAATGAAAATTCTTTCCAAAAATAGGCACGATTAAATGAATGCTAGTAACTCAACTTTTCAAAAAGATTTTCAACTTTTGTTTTAGCAAAATATGACCACCTGTGTATTTACCTGCAAAGTTAATAATTATTAATTTATTATGCTCTCTCATGTGGAGAGTGTGGGAGAGTACAAAAGACTTGTCTTGCATGTAGTTAGGTGGATTCTTTCGCTCTTAAAGCAATCCTTTTGGTGAGCTGGTCTCAGCAATAAGTCAGTCAGTAGAGTGATCAGCAGACAACCTCATCTGTCCTGATACAGAAATGCATCTGATGTGACAACAGTGCACAACTGCACGCACTACCAGCAGGTAACATACCAGCAATATGTTGGTATTACACTATAAGCAGTTCAGCTACATTGTAGGTGACCACTTCGCTACACATGACCAACTAGCTAGCATATTTGACTCAAGCCTATGTATAGTTCTCACAATTAGGGATGGGTCATGGGTAGTACCTCGGTTACAGTATAGCCAAATTTTTCAAGCGGCAAATTTTTTGAGGTTGAGCAATGTTGCTAAATTTTTTTTTTTGCAGATTCGCAAAACAGTTTCAAAATGTATTAGAGACTATACGAAGATCTAAATATTTTATGGATAAAATTTTTGCTGGTAGCTAACCCCCAAAACTGTGAAATCAGCAAAAAGTTCCCCTCAAAATATTTAGGCTATACATTATCTAAACCAAAACAGCCAAGCTGTAAAAAAAGAGTACGGCCCCAAAAAAGGCCAAGGTGAAAAAAGATGTGAAATCCAAGGTGGCGGCCAAGAAATGGCTGTGATGGTAGGTTAATGGCAAAAATTTTAATTACGACAATTCAGGTGAATTTGCGTTGCCTCCTCCACTAGGATTCAGCACCAAATTCACCTGAATTGTCGTAATTAAAGTTTTTGCCATTAATCTACCATCACAGCCATTTCTTGGCCGCCACCTTGAATTTCACATCTTTTTTCACCTTGGCCTTTTTTGGGGCCACACTCTTTTTTTACAGCTTGGCTGTTTTGGTTTATATATCACTTCTTTTTGTATTGCAAGCCACAAAGCTGGCCATATGGCTTTGATGCTTCCTTTTACCTTGTTTTTTTCTATACTGCAGGAATTGTGGAACAAAGCAAGTGTGTATAGCTTTTGTCTGATGAAATATTTGTATATTTAACATTGAATAATGATTATCACATACTGTAGTTAATAAGGTGACTTCTTACATAACTGAACTGTAGCTGAAACTCTCATTGTTTGTAGCTGAACTCTTTTCAGGGTGATTTATTTCTATCTGAACTCTCTACAGGATGATTTGTTTCTAGCTGAACTCTCTACAGGGCGATTTGTTTGCAGCTGAACTCTCTACATGGTGGTTTCTTTGTAGCTGAACTCTCTACAAGGTGACTTGTTCTAGCTGAACTCTCTACAGGGTGGCTGAACTCTTTACAGTTTGCAACTAAATTCTCTACAAGATGATTTGTTTCTAGCTGATCTCTCTATAGTGTAACTTGATTGTAGCTGAACTTTCTACAGGATGGTTTCTTTGTAGCTAATCTCTCTACAGGGTGACTTGTTTCTAGCTGATCTCTCTACACGATGACTTGTTTCTAGCTGAACTCTCTATAGGGTTTTCTGTTTGCAATTGAACTCTCTACAGGATGGTTTCTTTGTAGCTGATCTCTCTACGGGGTGACTTGTTTCTAGCTGATCTCTCTACAGGGTGAACTTGTTTCTGGCTGAACTCTCTACAGATGATTTGTTTGTAGCTGAACTCTCTACATGGTGGTTTCTTTATAGCTGAACTCTCTCCAAGGTGATTTCTTCTAGCTGATCTCTCTACCGGGTGATCTGTTCGTAGCTGAACTCTCTACAGGGTGATTTGTTTGCAGCTGAACTCTTTATATAATGGCTTCTTTGTAGCTGAACTCTCTACAAGGTAACTTCTTCTAGCTGATCACTCTAGAGGGTAACTTGTTTGTAGCTGAACTATCTGCAGGGTGATTTGTTGGTAGTTGAATTCTCTACAAGGTGATCCTTCTAGCTGATCTCTCTACAGGATGACTTTTTCTAGCTGAACTCTCTACAGGGTGATTTGTTTGCAGTTGAACTCTCTACAAGGTGATGTCTTGTAGCTGATCTCTCTACTGGATGACTTGTTTCTAGCTGATCTCTCTATAGAGTTATAACTTCCTCTATTGAGTTATAACATGTTTGTATAGCTGAACTCTTTACAGAGTGTTTTTTTGATTGGTTGCTGAACTCTCCAGCTACACGGTGACTTGTTTGTACTACAGAGTGACTTGTTTGCACTACAGAGTGACTTACTTGTAGCTGAACATTGTATAAAGTAACTTGTTTGTAGCTGATCTAGATGAACTCTCTACTGGGTAGCTTTTTTGTAGCTGAACCCTCTACGCAGTGACTTGTTTGTAGCTGAACTCTCTACAGAGTGACTTGTTGTAGCTGAACTCTCTACAGGGTGACTTGTTTATAGCTGAATTCTCTGTCAGTGTGACTTATAATGTTCTGAATCTCTACAGCAACATATTTGTAGCTGAACTCTCTACAGGGTGACTTGCTTGTAGCTGAATTGTCTATAAGATTAACTCTTTGTAGCTGAATTCCCTACAAATAACTTGCAATGTAATATAATTCTATAATGGAGTAAGTTATAAACGTAGCTGAATGCTCTATTAGGGTGACTGTTCTATTAGAGTATCTCGATCTCGCATATGCTACACGTAGTTGGCTTTGGAATCATAACTCAGTGGTTTGTACTCCGATTCTTCTGTACTACTGCAAGGACTTTCTATGATAATTATTCCAGCTACACACCGATTTTCAGCTCATCGCTCTAAGCAGTTTGCCTGGTAGGCGTGAAAACTAATAGTTTTTTATTCATAAAAATCGATCGCGTAATTGTGACACAGGTTGGGTTTTGTGTCATATCTCGATGGCCTTTACTTGGATTCCTTTCAAACCACAAACAGGCATTGCTATGATAGTTACTCCATCTACATAGCAATTTTCAGCTCATTCCTTCAAGCGGTTTACCTTGTGGGCGTGACAGACCTTCGACCTTATTTACGCAAATAATCGGTCATAACTCCGTGAATGTTTATCGGATTCCTACCAAACATGGTACTACGATTCGCCTTAATGAGCCCTTTAAGTGTGCCACATTTCAGCCCGATTGGAGCACGCATTCGTGTTTTATGGCGGATTTTGCGAAGTGTGCGAAAAGAAGTAGAAGAAAAAAAAAACGAAGAAAAAAAACCCTAACTTTGGCCGCTCGTATCTCGGAAATGGCTGGAGCGATTTTCTTCAAATTTGGAATGTGGACTCCCCTACCTAGCCGGCACTTCTGTAGCAACTTTGGTTTCAATAGAGCAGTTTCAAAACCATGGTAACCAAAATTACGCAGTGGATCACACCCAAATCGCCATGTTTTGTACCAGACTGCTTGATGTTGCAAGTTGAATTCCTCGCTAAATTCATGCCAATGTAAGTAAAAATTTTTTTGTTTGTTTTTTTTTGTTTGTTTTTTTTTGGAAGATATAAAGAAAATAAGATTAGAACATACAAATAAACAGTTAAACAATTAAATCAAAAACTAAGTCTCTGGTTGCACCAAGGCCACAGGAGCACTTTTGATGTAATGACCTTGTGGAGATTGCGCTCCTCTCACATATCACGCTCCTCTAATATGTGAGTAAAATAGACACCAGTGATAGAATAAAGTATGTAGGTGGGTTACTAGGCATTAAAAGATACGTACTGCCTCCCAACAGGGCAGTTTCGTAGGAAAGAGAAATGCGCAAAAATGGATTTGGCCAAATTGCGACCCATTCACCGCCCAAAGGTGATTAAAACTAGAAGAAACTTGAAGCATAGGTCTTTATCCAACACCACAGCAGCGTACAGCCACATCCAGCTATCCCAAGATTAGACAGAGCTCCTGAAAGGCACGAGACCGGTGATGGCATACTACCAAACTGTGATAAAACGCCAGCAAAAGAAGACTCTTAGTGGTGAATTTTGCTAGAGTTAAGTTTTATTGTCGAAATCAACCACCAGTTAAAGTTTAGCGGTCTTATTTTGCTGTCTGCTTTTTCACATGAAGTGGGAATCCCAGCACATGAGCGATTCTGGCTAACTCGGGGATGGCTGGATGTGGCTGTACGATGTTGTGGTGCTGGATGAAGACAAGTTTCTCCTAGTTTTAACCACCTTTGGGCAGTGAATAGGTCGAAATTTGGCCAAATCCATCTTTATGCATTTCTCTTTCCTACGAAACTGCCCTGTTGGGAGGCAGTACGGATCTTTTAATGCTTAATAACTCACCTACATACTTTATTCTATCACTGGCATCTATTTTACTTACGTATTAATAAGTCTTGGCATGAATTTAGTGAGGAGTTCAACTTGCAACATGAAACAGTCTGGTATATACAAAAACATAGCGATTTGGGTGTGGTCCGTTGCATAATTTTTGGTTACCATGGTTTTGAAACTGCTCTATAAGAAATCACGGAGCTACAAAGGTGTGAAAATCGCGTTTACTTTCTTCCTGTTAATATACTCACAGTGTGGCGCACCGGCTTCTTGGGCCGCACGACACACTACCGTGTGTCTTGATATTATCATCAAACCGTGATATTATGATGAAATGATGCAAAATTCTTAGAAATGATATTATCGCACAATTGTAATTGCCGCGGTGTTCTCCGTAAATACCATAAAGTAAATATTCATATACTCATAGTAAAAAAGACTATTGTAAACATGGCAGGATGTCACACCTTTGCTTCTAGAATTGAGATACTGTAATAGAGCAGTCAAGAACACTCTAATAGAGCATTCACGCAAATACGAAAACTGAGTATGAGCACTTTTATTGCTATATAGTCTGCAGACTTTTTAGTCATGCATGGGACTTATACACTTGGCTGTACAAAATGCATCCTTAGTTGTATATAGCAAAATTGAAGTCTATCTGATGTCTGTTATACCTCCATGCATATACACATAGTTCAATGAATGGTATACATCATGCATAATAATATGTTATTTTGCAAATCCATTCACTTGTGCAGGCAAGTGTAGTTTGATGTTAGACCACCTGTCAAAATATGAAAAGGATATCATGATAATTAGTAATGTCATGATATTTTTCCCATGATATAATCATGATAGTAAACTTTTTAGTACTGCCCAGCTCTACGAATCACTGTCATATTTTAATATAACAATTTTATGACAGGAAAAATTATACATGCTATACAAAAAACAAATAATAAATGTGCAAGTTTCAATCGAGCAATTACAGAGAGGCAAGTCTTAAATCAATCAAACTTATATATACAATCTTATTTACCTCCTCATGCAGAGTTCAAATTTCTTCCTATAGCTACAAAGTATGTTTGTCATGTACATTTAAATTTGGCATATACCGTAGGTATAGATTATAGAGAGAGGGGATAGCAAACTAATTTTTACGTGCGCACTCCTCACCTACAGTTCCATTTACACCCTTTTAAAACTCTTATAAACGCTTGTAGAGAAAAGTTGTTTTCTTCGGGGTTTACAGCAGCACAAGGTGACTTCATAACTCGAAGCAGAGCTACCTAATCATTGTTGTCGAGGAGTAAGCCATGCCACAAATTCGCAGTTCAAAGGGCATGAATCGTTTTGAAGTTGAACATGTTTTGCCGCTTTCAACCATGACAACCAAAGGACTCTTTCGTCGAAGTTTTAATATGTTTCGGGGTGTGGCATTCATCAGTGAATGGTTTTATCTGTCAAGAATTATCCAATTCCATTCCCGTCGCTGGTATAAGGTGTACCACAAGCTTGTGGGCTGGTGTAGGTGAGCAGTGCGCACCGGAATAAAACTCGACCAGGCAGCGGATAGTGGATGGAATGCCTAGATACACAAGTGATCATTACCAGAGAGTACTATAAACCATTTTATTCCACTAGATAGCGATAAAGAATCGCATAGGGATGATTGTTAAAACAAATTTTAATGAGTCACGTGATAGTTTTCTATCCCCTCTCTCCATAATCTATGCCGTAGGTAGGGAAAGTTTCGTGGTAAAAATATTTTCGTGGTTGGTCTGAGCCCACAAAAATATTGTAAACAAATTTTTTTTGCCACGAAAATTTTGTTACCTCAATTATACAGCTATGATCCAGCTACAAAGGTTATTAAAGTAAGCATAGTATTAGAATAGTTCTTGTGCTTATAATGCATTATTAAGGCCACTCCAAATAAATTCTCTGTTTCCCGTCCACCGCCCGCATCTGGTTACTGCCAGCTCTAAATATTCCATTATTCCGTATTCTTCCATTATTATCCGGTTATTCTTGCATACTTTTTTTTAAGTACCTAAGTTTTTTTTGGTTATTCTTGCATACTGATAGGCTCAGTAAAAGCTATCTTGAAACAGTGTCAGCTCACGTGTCAGCAGTGCTATCAAGTCAGCACAAATTTGTCAATGAGTTATTTTTGCAACTTACAAAGAAGGAACATGCTTTTATGCAGCCTTTTTGGCTGTGCCAGGCAAATAATGGCTTGAAAAGCTAGCCAATCTTATAATGAAATAATGGAAATGGACCGCCCGCCCGCATGCAAATATACCTGAGTCCAGGACGGGAACAGAGAATTTATTTGGAGTGGCCTAAAGGTGTATAGCATTTAAAAGTGTATAGTTAACATCGTATCGCCCTCGTATCACCACACGCAAATATAATTTGCCGGTGCCAATAAACAGCTGGCATTATGTAAAGTCCAGTGCTTCGTTTCACTTTTGGTTGCTGTAACTCCCGAGCTTTGCCTCTTCGCGTCTGAGTCAGCTTGAGTCCCTTGGTCAGCAAGTAATTAATTCTGGTGCCATTGCCGGCATGCCCTGTTCTTTGCGATCTGATTGGAGGCCATCTATTTTCCAGCTACACGGCCGGGTACATCACCAAAAGTGTATCTACAAATAAACCAAAGAAAGATAACTTTCTGAGATACAATACTAAAAAAAAGTTCGAGTAAAAATATTTTCATGGATTGTTTGCACCCACAAAAATATTTTTACTCGAAAATTTCTGAAACAAAAATATTTGTACACGAAAATTTCTCTGCCTGCAGTAGGTATGTATGTATGTAAACAAGATTATCGTCATATTTTTATGTAAATTCCTTTATACTCGTATGTGCTAGTGAATTCTGAATGTCACCTGAAAGGGTTATTAATGCAACATGTATTGGTTCCTGATACTGTACTGTTGGAGTGATTTCAAACTATTACTATGAAGGAAATCTGCAATGGACTATTATACGTATTATACCATAACTATTCCACAAATAGCTAGTAGATTTGTTTATTCAGTTTTAAAGCATTTTCTCATGAATCAACCTCCAATGCTCAAACTTTCACAGGAAATTCTTGCTATACAGTATAAATCACATGTGATCTTGGATATGGCTTTATTCTAGAGTGAGATTTGAACATATTAGGTGAATCACTTACAATTGGGTTGGTGAGTGAAGGAGGTAAAGTGGTTGTTTCCAAGCGTTACACAGAGAGATGGATAGGTAAAGTACTATTTAGGGTTCAAAACTGGCTAAAATGAGAGGAAATTTACAGTACTAGGTCTTTGTTTAATATCATTGAGTTATATTATACCCCAGATTCATGCAGCCATCCCCAGTTTGATCAAGTCCTTAGACTGCTCTTCTGGGCCTAGAAAAGTAGCTGAATTAGTCGCATTTTTATTTTTGTTTTTATCAAGTAAAAGTTTTTCTCTCACCATGATTACTTGTGACCGGTTGAGCAAAAACTGGCCATTTTTGCAAAGTTCTTGACTTAAACCAGGTAGAAATACATGTGCTACATAAAAATTTTTCGCACATTTTAATTGCTTTGGTTTGCACTGAAACAAAGCTCAAATCAATAAACCCTATACACCACCAGACTCTCCTGTTCATTGGAAGTAAACAAATCTTTGTTTCGTGTTCATACAGTGTACAGTACGTGAGTTATGGGTTTATTTACCAGGGGTGGATCCAGAGTTTGGAAAGAGGGGGTGGAAAAAGGTCACAGCATGGCTGTCCTTTGCCAAATGTAAATACTATAAAGTATAATATTACAAAGATCCTTATTCATAGCTAGCTTCATAGTTAAGCTACACTGCCTCATGAACACTGTGACTGCTTTATTACAGTGATTGACTGCTCTATTAGAGTATCTCGATGTCGTATGCAATTTTTTTGAAAGGAATGAAGGAGGGGGGGGGGACATGTTCCCCCTGTGCCCCCCTGGGTCTTCCACTGTTTATGATGCAGTGGAAACATTTAATTGTTGAAATGGCTTTCTTCTTTGTCCACACAGTGATACCTTGATCGATGTGCCAGTTCATGGTGAACAGATTGAGCCAAATCCCATCTTTGTATCTTGTTTCATTTTGTGAGTAATGATCGATTAAATAAGCGCCTGTATTTTACAGTATTTGCAGTATTGTTGCTGTATAAATTGAGTTTACTCCTGTTCCAACTGTCTAGTGCTATAACTCCAAGACTATTCATCACAAAAGGGCTGAAACTTTGGCTGTTCACTTGTTTGTTACTCTCTAGATAACAGAGAAGCAATAAAATGGAATCCGAAGAATGTGCAAAAATGGCCGGGATTTGCTCAGTGGATCACACACAGTATTATCATAGTTATCTTGCAAACATCTACCCAAACTATGTACGGTGTACAGAAATTATGTATAGAGTGCATTTATTGTTCATGTTCTTAAATTGATGTGGCACACATTAATCCATACTGATGCTTTGTTTTATGTGCTATGATAAATAACAGGAGCTGTCTAACATGTCCAGACCAATACAGATAAACAAGACTCCCACAATTACATTGACTGTATCTATACTTGTTCTTATGATTTGTGGATTCTGGTTAGCAACATGTACAACTAATACTGATGATGCTGTGTTTCCATCATCTCAAGAGGAGGATAGAGATACAATGCAGGACACATATGAAATGGCTGCAACAACTGATACAATGGTATCAACAAACGTGAAAGCAAAATCAACAACAAAAGTGGAAGCAACAACAGCAGGAGAAGCTGAGGAAGTGCTAGTAAAGATAAAAGACAAAGTCACAAAGAACACTCCTAATATTATATTTGCACTAGCGGATGATCTGGGTTGGGGTGATGTTGAGTATAACAATGGCAATCCCATTACTCCTAACTTAAACAAGATGGCAAAAGCAACAAACGCTATGCTACTGCAGAGATATTACAGTGGTAGTCCAGTCTGTTCACCTACCAGAGGTACTGTGCTAACAGGCAGAAATCATAATAGATATTGTATTTGGGAGGCAAACAAGGGACACTATGAACCAGACTTTGGAGTACCTGAAGGAATGCCTCTACCACTATCAGAAATTTCAGTAGCAGAAATATTGCGTAGAGCTGGATATGCTACAGCGTTGTTTGGTAAATGGCATCTTGGAGATTTTAAACCCTTAAAAAATGGGAATAAAAAATGGCCAGTCTCCCATCCGGGTCAACATGGATTTGAGCAATGGATAGCTACCACAAGATCAGCTAGAACTTGTACACTGAACTGTGGTTGTTTCAAGAATGCTCAATGTATTCTAGGCCACACTCAGAGACACCCAGAGTGCACTAACTACTACACTACAAGTAATCAGTCTGATCAGATTATATCATGGCCAAACCCTATTGAAGGTGAAGACTCACATTTTCTTTGGTCACTGGCAGAAAAATTCATCAGAGAGCAAGTTAATCTTAAAAAGCCATTTTTCCTATACCTACCATTTCATGCTGTCCATATACCATATATTGCGACAGACAAATACAGAAACATGTACTTGAAGAAGAATTTCAATTCAGACCAAGCTGACTATTATGGTGCCATTTCAGCTATGGATGAAATAATTGGACAAATACGTGATCTCTTAGAAGAGTTAGGGATAAAGGAAAACACATTTACATGGTTTAGTAGTGACAATGGTCCAGAGCATGGCACACCTGGAGTTACCAATGGATTACGTGATAGGAAGCGTAGTGTGTACGAGGGAGGGATTCGTGTTCCAGCAATAATAGAATGGCCAAATGTAATCAAGAGCAACAAAGTGTCCTGGTTTCCAATTGTTTCTAGTGATTTCCTGCCAACAGTTTATGATATACTTGGAGTTAAACCAGAAGATGATCGTCCATTAGATGGAATATCTATCCTGCCTTATTTACGAGGAGAAGTAGAACACAGGAACCACTCTATATTTTGGGCTTTTTTGATTCCAGGAAATTTCAATGGTAGTTATAATGCCGTTGTTAGCGGAGATCAGTACAAATTAGTTGCTCACTACAATAATGGTAAAGTTATAAATTATCAGTTGTATAATTTGGTGAAAAATTTAAAAGAAAGCAAGGATTTGAAAGATCAGTATCCAGATCTCAGCAGACAGTTACTTCGTGAACTTGAAGAATGGAGGTTGTCTGTAATCAACAGTGCCAAGAAAGTAGGCTGTATTAAGTATAGCCGTGATTTGTAGATGTCTAGTAAAACAATTTGATTTTGTAATAAACATTAAATAATTTTATTGTGATATACACTTATATAATATGATATATGATACAATTTTACAATGTATCTACAAATTACCAAAAAACCTAGTATACTAATAAAGTGTAGCCATATTATGTTGACAACAGTTATAAAATCAAAGGTGGCAGCCAAGGAATGGTTTAATGATATTAACGTCAATATAAATTTCAGTAAGTGTCATTATTAGTTAATATTATTATTTCCTGACTCAGTAGCACCTTACAAAATGGAATTTTAGTAAGAATAATTACATAGTAAATCACTAACCATCCAGTATGTAGTGATCTTGTGTATCAACACTTTCTTTGCTTGCAAGACAACCGAGATGTAGCTAGCTTAACTAGGGGGAGAAGAAACTGATCAAACAGTTGGCCTACACTGTAAAAACGATTTTGTCATTTCAACAAATATTTTGTTACCACCGTTTTGTAATTTGTTGTTTTGATGAAAAAAATTGGCCAAACAAGAAATTACAAAACGGTGGTAACAAACAATTTGTTAAAATGACAAAATCGTTTTTACAGTGTAACTAGCTCTACCTTCCTCCATATATACAATCATGTCAATTAATATACCTGTACACCCTGCCTGTACTGCACAAAATCTGGCTACCTCATGATCATATTTAAAACAAAAAACACAACTGCATGAACAAAGCCAGTTCACTGAACATAGCTGCTGAATTAGCTGGTAACTATTTCTTCATGCATAGGTTTGTTAACTTGGTATGCTGTTGGAACACTTTAAATATTTTGCTGACACCAAACATTTATATTATACTATATTAATTATTATTGTGATAGCTAATGTAGGAGTAGATAGATACATTACGTTTTTGTATTTTATTAATTGTTCTAATTGTAGTTCACTCAAGTCCTGGTCATATACGTTATTGTGTAGATCTGAGATATACAAAGCAATGGCGGATCCAGGATGGGGCATTTGGGGAAAATGCCCCCCCTCACGAAATTGCATACCAGATCGAGATACTCTAATAGAGCATTCAATTACTCTAATAAAGCAGTCACAATGTTCATGAGGCATTGTAGCTTACCTATGAAGCTATAAATAGGATTTTATTTTACATAACATACGTGATATAAAGGATAACTAGCTATTATGCACTTGTCAATTTCATGCCCCACCCTCACCCCCGGGGCATCCCCACACCCCAGGTGGGGATTTGACATTGCTTCTTGTCCCCACCCCTGGGGCAATTGACAGTTGTCCAATTCACTGACCGATTTTAGGTAGTTGCATTTCTAAACAATAAAATTGCACTTGCTATAATTTTACTAGCTACAGGGCAGGTTTATTACTATAGTCGCATGCATGAAATATGCGCTTAGTCATCCTTGAGGTGTCAAATCCCCTACTATAGGGGTGGGGACATAGTGGGGATTTGACAGCCGATTTTGCCCCAGTAGTGGGGAATTTGACACCACGATTTGTCAAATCCCCTGTATTCCCCCACCCCTCGGGGTGGGGGTGGGGCATGAAATTGACAAGTGCATTATTGTTGTAACCTGTTTTTTCTTTGCTCTTCAACTTTTTTCAGCAAGGTGCCCCCCCTCTTTCCAAACTCTGGATCCGTCCCTGCAAAGGTAGACATTTCTCATCATAAGTGATCAGCAACTTATAGTTGAATATCCTTCAAGGCTCTGTATATCTTGGGACTTGTGCTTTCTTTGTTAATGAATTACCTATGTTATATCATTGTCTGTTTACCGATAGGCATGAGGCTATTATGCTCCAAAACTTGAGCATTATGTTTTTGAGCAGTGCTCAAAAAATCAATTATTATGCTTTTGAGAATTGCCTATTATTCCCAAAATTATGCCACCATAATTGGCTAATAATGCCGGTTTAATGCTGTATCAGACCATTTTCATTGATGTTTAAGCTTCAGATAGCCTTGAATTCTTTAGATGGTTGCTGTATTAGAGTATTTCATTTCAATGTGACTGCTTTATTAGAGTAAATAATATTCAGTGACCGCTCAATTAGAGTTTCTGACTGCTCTATTAGAGTATCTCGATCATTTTTAACGAAATTGTGCAATCTGTAGATTTTGCTACTATTAAAGCTTTATAATCACCTCAAAATGCTAGCATAATTCCTGATTCCCACACATACCTATTATGCCCGAAATTATGCTGGCATTAGTGCTGGGCGGTATTGAAAAATAGCAAATGGTATACCTTCCATAAAAAGTATCACGGTATTACTAAATATCACAGTATTAATGTTAAAGCCATTGGTATTAAAGTAACTGCCATTTACCTCAACAAAAGTACCAAATACCCATGGTAACTCAGCAAACCTCAGGTACAAATTACCACAAACAAACTTGTTTACATAGTTTGGTTAGCTGACTACATCAGCACCTGCCTACAAACATTGTCACATGTCTGGTTGCCTTCTAAATATGGGATGAAACAAGCCCACGGGAGGCCATAGTGCCCAGACAGTATGGCGGTATTAAAAAAAAAACAGGCGGTATCAAAATCGGTATGATTTAAATATCACAGATTACTAACAATACCGGTATATCGCCCATCCCTATTTACCGATGACACTGAGTTACTTTTTAGTCACAGTTACCTACTGTGGAGCAGACCCTTCAGGCTGATATTCAACTTGTTCTGGCTAGTAGTTAATAAGTTAAAGCTTACTGTTGTTAAATCACTATTATTATTAATTGAATTGTTGAATGGCTTTCATCAGCTTGATCTGTACCTGTTTTCAAGCGATGCTGCAAATTTCCATCATTACAAAGTACTTAGGAATTTTATTATGATGGAAATTTTATGTGATTAATGTCAGCTAAGACGTATTGTTTTGGTTGCTGCATCACGCATTTGTTGTTATGTATTTGTGTGTAGTGTGTGTGTAGTGTAGTGTGTGTGTGTTTTTCGTAATGTACATAATATTACATATTGTACTTATGTGTGTGCTTGAATATAATGGTGTAAACATGTCCATATCATACACTAGCTGGGTGTGTCTTTGTGGATCATTGTTTGTGTGGTTTACACACACATGTGTGCTTAATAGGATGTGCTTGTGGCTATGACCTTTGTTGATATAGTGACACATTCTCACAATTCTGTCAGTCCTTTTACATGTAACCATGCACACACATAGTATCCATATAGAAAAATTGTGTATATACGTATATGCTACAGTCATCTTATGTACAGCTGGCTAGTTGACAGAAATGAATTTTAAGTGCCTATATAACAGAAATTGTGGTAGGAGGAGGGAACAGTAGCCAATTACGTAGTACAATATTATATGATAAGGAATTGCATTTCAGACAGTGAAAGGATCAGGCAATATAGTGTTGGCTTGTTTTTCAACCATGCGTGATGGAGAAACTGATCTGATGAGTTGTGAAACATTTAATATTTTATTTGTCATCATGTCAAACAATTTAAAGTATAAAGTTACAGTAATTCCCCACCTACAGATTAACAACTATCCTATTGTCTAAGCCTGTTACCCTAGACCAGTAGATCCACATTTTCAGTTTCATACTTCGACACACCGTCAACTCTTTCTCTTGTTTCACTAATATTCGTAACATGACAATATTTTGATTGCTTAAATATAATTATATTTGTAATTACATGCTAGCTATGTACTGGCTAACTGGAACAATCAATAATTTTCTAGCAATTCTATTTTTTTTTTAAATTATATACCATAATTATTTTAAACTTTTCATGATAAAATTTTTGTGTAAAAAAATACTTTTACATGAATGACTGCTCTATTGCAAAAATAAATCGTGTAAGATTAAATTTTCATATAATTTTTTGTATATGAAAGTCATTTTACAATGAAAAAAAGTTGATAAATAACTTACATATTAAATGAAATGTTGTAGAGTAGTAACACATGCAAGATTCATTATGTGCTCATATCTAAGTGTTGATATGTAGTCAGTAACTGATGTAGGACTGTAATATTTTATTGGCCAATTGAATTTGTGTTGATACAAGTTTTCTTAACTCTGGAGTATATGGATCAGTAACATTTCCTTTGTGTTTTCTGTGAAAACCTTCAAATGCAGAATTGATGGTACACTGTAAGTCATCTTCTGTGTAGGGAAACTCCAAAAATAACATCATCCTTTTCAATTCAGTATGTAAATCAGTGAGCAAGTTCTCATATTTTACTACTAGTACTGAAGTCTTCATTGAAGCTAGGAACTGTTCAACGTGAGCTTGCCATCTTTTGGAATAGATATCCACTCGTAAATTCCATTCTTTACCTATTAGAACAGAATATTGATGATAACCAATGCCAAATGTTTATACAATAATATTAGTAATACACCAACACTAAGGGAACTAAGTGATTTAGTGCTACAAACGTCTGACACTGCATATAGCATCAAAAGTGCAGTGAGCTAGGGTGCTACTAGGACTTGAAGCTTATCATTTTCTATTGGTTGAGGTGTCCAAGTAATTTAGACTGTATGTTAAAATACCTACAGTTAAACAACTGGAAAATGTATGCTATGTACTGTGTAAACCAATCTGTTACCATGATAACAGACCACTGTAGTATAGTCTAAACCGTGCATCAACTTATAAACAATAGCAAGGATAGATTAAAGCCAAAGTGTATTGGACCATTTCAATGGGGCTTTACAAGGAAAGCAGCTGTGGTACCTGGTGTTAACTGTGGAAATAAACAATTGTCCATGTATGAATGGGGTTCAAGTGGAACTTTGGACACCCATACCTTCACCCATGAGACACAGTACAACCTCCTGCAGAGTATATCAGGGGCAGATCCAGACTTTTTAAAAGGGGGGTTCCACTCTGGAATCGCAACTTCAGCCTAACTGTAAGTCAAAGACCAAAAAAAAAAGGCATCACCTGCTGACAATAACTGCCCCTCACCATAGATACCCTCACCAACTATATTTCCTTATTTATAACTCCACACATAGCCTGCTACACTGCTCCTCTTAAGACAGACCTTCAGCACTTGTGCTGTAAAGCATTAATCAATTAATTTTTTTTTTTAAATACTGTGACTGCTCTATTAGAGTATCTTGATCTTGACTGCTCTATTAGAGTATCTCGAGTAAGAGAGGCTCTTTCAAAGGGAGGAACCCTTTGAACCTCCCTGGATCCACCCTTGTATATACCAGTCCTGCCCACAAAAGAATTTGCCTGCACTGACTCCTAGCACCTAGTTGGGAAAGGTGGATACGGTCGGACACGGACATTTTTAAAATACACTTTTACATTTACAAAGTACTTATTTTTCATACCTAATGTTGCTTTTACAGCAGTATTCGCTTCCAGACCCAGGAGTCGACCTTGTCATAGTGCCTATCCATTTATGTACCATTCTGCGTGGGCAGTTCAAAGGCCCCGCCAGTGCCATGATTTGTATATGGCACTCCTGCTGACTGCAGCGAGTGCATTATAACTTATAACACACTGGTTGCGGTTTCGCAGACCGCAACGAGTGCATTATAAGTTATAATGCACCGACTGCAGTGCAATATACAGATATTGTACTGGCTGCGGTTTTGTGCAGCAATGCACAAGTGCTGGCAGCCGAGACTACTATGACACCTCACCTAATAGGTGGAAAGACACCTCACAGATCACTCGAATTCTTTTATAGCCTGACATGTAAAGGTGGATTGTGGGCCATACGTATAATGTTTACCAAGCAGCCAATGGTGATCGAAAAAGCCAACGTGGTGGCCACAACTCTAGTCTACATATATATATAAACGTACTTATACACCTTACTAGTCTGGTGCCATCTGAGCCCAGATTAAACTGTAGTCCACTTCGACAATGACTCAATACAACTATTATATTCTAAATAATACTCATCTTTACGTTCAATTGTGGTAACCAGTTTTTGTCATGCCACCAGATTCGAGTTTAGTCAGTGTGAATAGTAAGAATTAGACTAGTAGTTAGGTTTCCAACTACCCCCTAAGTAGCACAGGTCGCCCAGTATTGCTACTGTAGGTATTTGTGGCTAAATTCTGTGAATGCTATCCCACTAGGGACCTGTGAGAAGGCTTAAGCCGCCTTAAGCCTGTGATACTGGAAGTCAATAACATGTAACTCAAAACATGAAGAATGTAGAAAAAAAACAGTGGTGACTTGATACCCAGCAACATGCAGTCTAGGCATGGATCTGCAAGAATCCCACATGTTTGTGCAAGCCTGATTTTGTAGTAGAATGCAATAATTTATTTACTTCATAAACTTTTTGAGCATTTGTTGTGTAGAATCCTTGGTATATATGGTTGCATTGCCCATAGGCGGATCTAGGAGGCATTGTCAGTAGGGGCGTATGCAGGAATTTTGAAAAGGGGTTTCCACTACAGCTAAGTGACTGTTATATTAGAGTATTGTATAATACCTGACTGCTCTATTAGAGTATCTCAATTTTTCACCAAAATCATAATTCAGAACAATGCTATAAGTGTTGCTATCATGTTACAAACTATTATTTAACTAAGGTAAAAGTTTAAAATGTTTCCTGTTCCATGACAGATTTCAGATTCTGGAAACCTAAAGTTTCAATTTCTTATTGTTTCAAGTAGTGTCTAAAGTCCAAAGGGGTTTCCTGAAACCCCTGGAAACCCCCCTCAGTATGCTCCTGGTCGGGGGGGGCAAGAAGTTTTAGTGTATAACAGTGTTTATTCCACTAAGAGGAATTCTAATACACAAGTTATATTCAGTTGCATAACTTTATTCAGTATAGCTAGATGAACGATAGACATATAGATTTAAGACTGTGGTTAGAGAAAATTTTAAAAATTAGACCTCCTAGGTAATTTTGAAACATTTTTGATAGCATTTAGCTAACGAAGTGTATGCAATGCATATAAAGATTAGGTAGCCTATCTGAGATAAAACCTGTTTGATAGTAAAATGTACTAAATCAAAATAAGGTGTATCTAGTACTGTTAAGACATTAGGAATTGTGACTGTTCTCTTAGAGTATCTCGATCTTGGCACAAAAATTCAAACTTATTTGCCTTACTTTCTTTACAATGTACAGTATTACTTTATAACTGTTGTCTTCTATTTGCCCATTGGCTTTCTATACTTTTGAATACAGTGTGAATGCATGATTACAGTTTCTGGTATCAAACTGCGAGTCCAAGGGGGGGCAAGAGAAGGGCCAGAGGGGGGCACAGCACCCCTTGGCCCTCCCTCAGATCCGCCTATGGCATTGCCAACAGCAAAGGAGTTCAAAAGTCTTGTTTTGACAGAAGATAGATAATGAGCAGTAGTTTACTTTGTGTTTTGAACATGCGGTTCACTCTCATCTAGCTCTTTCTCACTGTATTCAAGTTTGCCTGGTTGTAGTAAAGACCTGTAAGTTATAACTACCCAGCAACAGATTCACCTGTTTTATTGGGAATGAAATGGTGTGAGTTACATCTCCATACAAGACTGAATTCATAAGTTACAACCATTTAATTAAGCTCCTGTACATGTAGACATGTTATTGCTGTCTTACCAATTTAATTTGTAGTTCTGTATCTAAATCTCAGACTGAAACTTCAGCGGACCGTTATCTGGATAAACGAAATCTTATAAAATGGAAATCCTGGATCCAGTCACATTATAGGCGTGACTGTGTGCATGACTTGCTTTTGTGTAGGTGTTATGCGTGGTAGAGGTACTTTCACATTCTGCCAACAGAAAAGTATATAGATGAGATACCAAGACTGTTCATCACAGACAGGCTTTGCATACTTTTCTCCATCTTTAAGACTGTTTTATATAGCTTAATACATCTGGTACTATTTTTCCTATAATGCAGTGTATAGAATCGATTGGTAACAAGCTATCATTACTGTGTGAACGCTATTCCACTAGGGACTTGTGAGAAGGCTTAAAGCCTGCGAATACAGGAAGTCAGAAACATGTATTTAAAACGTGAAAAATGCAGAAAAATCCCACACCCAGTGGTGACTTGATCTCCATCAACATACAGTCTAGGCATGCATCAAAGGAGCCACAACAACCAGGATCTGAGATCATTTGTGAAATTCGTGAAAGTTTTGTCTCTTGAAAAATTCCGGCTATACAGTATTGCAATACAAGTTTCAGTTACTACCAAAAATATTATTAATATTGGTAAATTTTTACAGCCCTCTACTTTTTAAGATCGAGATACTCTAATTGAAAACATTCAGGTGATCAAGAAAAAATTGTCAAATTTAATAGCAAATTAAACATACCAAATTAACATTCCAAACATTAGTGATGCTGTAGGGCAATTGCAAGCTATAGTGCTTGTAAAGCCACTCCAAATAAATTCTCTGTTTCCCGTCCTGGACTCAGGCATATTTGCATGCAAGCAGGTGGTCCATTTCCATTATTCCATTGTAAGATTTCAAGCCATTATTTGCCTGGCACAACCATAAAAAAGCTGCATAAAAAAAGCATGTACCTTCCCTATTTAAGTTGCAAAAATAGCACAAATGTGACGACTTGATAGCACTGCTGACACATGAGCTAACACTGTTACAAGAGCCTATACAGAATGCAAAGAAATAATAGAAGAATACGGAAAAATGGAAAATTGGAGTTGATAGTAATCAGATGCAGGCAGTGGACGGGAAACAGATAATTTATTGGCCTAACAGTAAAATTAATAAACTACCCTTATAATTTACGGTATATAATAAATTATGGTCGTACTGTTTAGTAGGGCTCCCCCTTAAAGTGACACACACCGTTAAAGAGTGTTAGTTATCTGAACAAATCTTATATTACGTAGCTTTATGAACACTTGTTGGACAGCTTTACAGTGGATCCGCTGTACAATACTACTCACCAAAGGCAGTTGTTGTAGAAAGATGTGCTGTGTTGTGACCTTTAAAAGCTGAATTCCATCAATTCCATTCAGCAAGGATTGTGTCGTATGGATTTCTAACAACGTAAATGATATTGTGTCTGTACAACCACCTCAGATCCTTAATTCCGGGAAAATGTAACTTAACAGTAATAACATTATCAGTATAAACTCCTTCTCCTATCATGCCATTAGAGATGTAGCTTTCATCACAATCTTGGTACGTACCAGTGTAAATTCCAGTAGTGGTCTCTAGTGGTTGTCGCACCCATGAGTTACCTGATCCAGGGAAGCTGAGTAAGGCAACAGTTGTACGATTCTTCTGAAAACTCATACTCTTACATTTCTGAAAGTGTTTAGGCATAACCACATTTCCTTCACTTGTTATGTTCACTGGCTTCTTTGCCTTTGCTAATGCTTGACCTGTACAAACCAAAAACTGCTGATTGAAGGTTGAAGAAAACAAGTTGCCAGGTACCCCAAAGTCACTAACAAAGCTGGCAATTTGTGATCCAGAAAATTTAAGTAAAACTGGATACCGACGTTCATAGGTAAGGCCATTGATCGATTTACCTTTGCTCCGAAGTGTTTCGAGAAATTTAGTGAGCTCTTGTCTTGTATTTGATTTACGAACACTTTGCTGTGGCTTGCTGGCAACACTGTTGTCTCGCTTGTCACGTGCTGGTCTCTGTGTGACCACTGTATTCACCGTTGCAGTTGATTTATCAACACTTTCCTGTGGCTTACTGGTGCTAATTGTATTTATCGTCAAAATGCTTTTGTTGTCCACTTTAAGTGCGCGCCTCGGGAATGTTGTCAACAATGTGTTCGCGGGGCTGTTAATCCGTAAATAATCGTCACTGGAGCGAAGTACCCAGAGTACGCAGGCGGATAGGGTACACAACGCAGCAAAATACACCATATATCTCGACGATCGTGCTGATATCATTTTGACCGTGTAAGCGCCTCATCAACTCATGATCCATCATACCCACCCGCTTCGCATACCGATTGTGGGTTGTAAAGTATATTGTATCATAGATCGTATATTATTCGTACCGGAAGAATATACGATCTATGATTATATAGATTAAACCGCTAAAAGGACTGTCACTTATGGTCAATATACCTGTTAAATAGTTGCGGTTTCTATGACCAACCAATACTATTATATGAATACGTAATTATGAGGCTTGTGTGGAGGAATGGGTGTGCCAGGGTGGAATGGCTGAATTGTCTTGTATCATTATTGTGTAGCTAGCCATATTCCTGGTTTAGGGGACACGTGAGCATCTCACGTGATCCGGGAGACAATTCAACCACTACAAATCTTCATTACAAACTCATGTGGTAAACAACCCACCTAAGCTGGCATTAATGATGCCAGCATTTAATTACCCACATGAGTAGACACAATGTGGAACCTGGCAACACCCATACAAGCAAGCCATAGCATTTAAAAAGTCACTTATACCCATAGATGTGATGGTATACACAGCCAACAAACAAGTCTGTCACATTAGAACAAAAGCTATGGTGAATGCTCAATCTACCAATTAAGTAAGTGCCTTCACATACTGCCATAACTTATAGTATACTTGATGAACCTATTTGATGGTACTGCTTGGCCTGCTTAAACCTTACTATGGCAGCTTATATTCACATGACTCTCATTACAATGAATTTTCTGCCCAATGTGATATAAACATAAGGAAGCCATGTTATGGAGCCAGAGACATACATGTATATGCCACTGTCATTGCCATTTTATTTTAATCTGAGGTGTAAAACTGATATAATAAATCACTAGGCAAGTGGGGAAGAATTCCTGCATGGACATCTGCTTGAGGCACACTGCAGCTGGATCAGTTGCAGCATGGGATAAAGGTTGAGTCTTCATTTGACATTGCACATATGTGGTAACTCAAAACCACCTAAAGCCATTTGCCATGCATTTCCGACATTGTCCAGGGGCATTGAACTGAGCCATTTATCCACTGAGTACCTTGGTTTGGGCTCAAAGGAGTGGGAAACCATTCGGCGTGTTTCATCTCAGGTTGAACCTGGAGACTGTGGATAGAACCAGGGATCCAAAGAGGTGTAAATATGATGATATGAATATTAAAAAAAATGTATTACAATGTTGTAAATAAGTGTCACATTTGTCACAGTAATGTAAATAAATACTTCATCACTTCATACTAATGGATATTTACAGACACGATAATTACTAAACTAGCAAGGTTATGATTATTACACTGGCTAACAATGACTAAATGAACAACTAACTTGAGGTACAAGACCACTCACAACATACTATCCTTCACTATAAAAGTAGGAAGAAAAAAAAATCAGCAAAGTTTTAAAATAATGTTGTACTTGTGTCCACAATTAAAAATCCAAATAATAGCATTGTACTAGTACGTACGTCCGATATCCACATCGCCTTGTTATTATTATTACAGGTACATTATAGCATTAATAGTGTACAAGAGACTTGAGCTGTCAGCATTCTGCTCCAGTACCATTATGTTCCAGGAGCTAGGACAATAATTGTGAAGGTATTTATTGAGAAAATTGTCATTTCTTTTTAGCGAATACTGGCTTGGAAGAGTTAAGTAGCATAATTTGATCCAGACATGTTACAGTATCTTTTAGTGGACAGGCCTGTAGGGAAGGGGGGGTTTGGAGAACCCCCCTCTTCAGCAAAAAGGTTCACAATTTCAGTACTAAAGTCCAAAATTTTATTATTTTTAGTGATTGAAAGTCTGAAATGTCACTAAATTTAGCCTTTGGTATCTATTTTCAAAATTTCTTGGGGAGAGCCACATAGCCTCAGATCCTTCTTTAGCACACCACGATGGAATTCTGTATCATACCACACAAAAGGTCCACCTTTTTGTCTAAAGAACCTACCCAGATAAAAGTCTGGCTATATACGGCCCTGGTGGAGCTTAAGTTAAAGAATGGATTAATAAATTCTGATAGCGACAAGCTGTAATTGTTTTCATTATAACAATGAACATAGGGTCTTTAAGAGCATGACAATGTTGTGATCACGTGTGCAAATTCTACAATCCATACTAAAACTTCCAAAGCTTTATCACAAATAGAATCATAGTGAAATTGCCTGTTGCCATCAATCAGTATATGATCAAAATCCAATAGCATGTATATATGCCAAGAAGGTGTGAGATAAGTGAATTGATCGCTGGGAAGTACATACTGTGTACGTATAAACACAAAACAACTATCTACACAATACATTAGAGAGAGTGGACAGCCTTAATGATGATCACATCCCTAAAAGGGGTGGAAACCCTTTCTCCTTCTAAGGACTGCATGATAGTGATTAGCTTATGAAGAGTGTAGAGCACAGCTGCAGGATCCAGTATCACCACACATAAGGTGTATAATGTAATAAAATAAACATGATGAAGAGTATATCCTTATACTTAATGGCTTGTCAGTGATTGAAGATAATGAACTCTCACATACATGAGTACCTCTATTTGCGATATGAGATAAGCACAGGGTGGAGCCAACAAAATTTCTATGTAGAGAACATTTGCAGAAAAAATGATATGATGGATTGTTGCAACTGAGTGACAGTCATCAACTGGACTAGAAACTTTTGCTTTCCTTTCCAGTAAACATGCCACTAAATCTGTTTTTAAGATGAAAGATACTCCTATCACTGTTACTACCACACAGCATCTTATATAGTTGGCAAGCATACGTATGCCAGCCTGTTGAGCAACACATTGCAAGCATGCCAAAAAATGTATAATAGCAAGCACACATGATCCACTTAAACAACACCTAATAGAAAGCATGCCAGTTGAGTAATGCATAATGATAAACAAGCTGAGTAACACATACTGGCAAACATGCCAGTCACCCTCATGAGTACAGCATGCTGGCCAGCGTGCCAGTCCCTCATGCTGACTCCCTCTTGTGTAACACATAAAGGCAAGTGTATCAGTCTTTTATAAGCAACACATAATGACAAGTGTGCCAGTCCCTCTTGATAAACACATAATGGCAAGTGTGCCAGTCCTTGTGTAACACATAACGGCAAATGTACCAGTCTCTTAAATAAGTTACACATAATGGTAAGCATGCCAGCCCATCTTGTGTAGCACATAATGGCAAGCAAGCCAGTCCCTCCTGAGTGACACATAATTGCAAGTGTACTGGCCTCTTATAAGTAACACATAATGGCAAGCGTGCCAGCCCCTCTTGTGTAACACATAATGGCAAGTGTACCAGTCTCTTATAAGTAACACATACTGGCAAGTGTACCAGTCTCTTATAAGTAACACATAATGGCAAGCGTGCCAGCCCCTCTTGTGTAACACATAATGGCAAGTGTACCAGTCTCTTATAAGTAACACATAATGGCAAGCGTGCCAGCCTCTCTTGTGTAACACATAATGGCAAGTGTGCCAGCCCCTCTTGTGTAACACATAATGGCAAGTGTACCAGTCTCTTATAAGTAACACATAATGGCAAGCGTGCCAGCCCCTCTTGTGTAACACATAATGGCAAGTGTACCAGTCTCTTATAAGTAACACATAATGGCAAGCGTGCCAGCCCCTCTTGTGTAACACATAATGGCAAGTGTACTGGTCTCTTATAAGTAACACATAATGGCAAGCGTACCAGTCTCTTATAAGTAACACATAATGGCAAGCGTGCCAGCCCCTCTTGTGTAACACATAATTGCAAGTGTACTGGTCTCTTATAAGTAACACATAATGGCAAGCGTGCCGTCCCTCTTGTGTAACACATAATGGCAAGTGTACCAGTCTCCTATAAGTAACACATAATGGCAAGTGTACCAGTCTCTTATAAGTAACACATAATGGCAAGCGTGCCAGCCCCTCTTGTGTAACACATAATTGCAAGTGTACTGGTCTCTTATAAGTAACACATAATGGCAAGCGTGCCGCCCCTCTTGTGTAACACATAATGGCAAGTGTACCAGTCTCTTATAAGCAACACATAATGGCAAGCGTGCCGCCCCTCTTGTGTAACACATAATGGCAAGTGTACTGGTCTCTTATAAGTAACACATAATGGCAAGCGTACCAGTCTCTTATAAGTAACACATAATGGCAAGCGTGCCAGCCCTCTCTTGTGTAACACATAATTGCAAGTGTACTGGTCTCTTATAAGTAACACATAATGGCAAGCGTGCCGCCCCTCTTGTGTAACACATAATGGCAAGTGTACCAGTCTCTTATAAGCAACACATAATGGCAAGCGTGCCGCCCCTCTTGTGTAACACATAATGGCAAGTGTACTGGTCTCTTATAAGTAACACATAATGGCAAGCGTACCAGTCTCTTATAAGTAACACATAATGGCAAGCGTGCCAGCCCTCTCTTGTGTAACACATAATTGCAAGTGTACTGGTCTCTTATAAGTAACACATAATGGCAAGTGTGCCGCCCCTCTTGTGTAACACATAATGGCAAGTGTACCAGTCTCTTATAAGTAACACATAATGGCAAGCGTGCCAGCCCTCTTGTGTAACACATAATGGCAAGTGTACTGGTCTCTTATAAGTAACACATAATGGCAAGCGTACCAGTCTCTTATAAGTAACACATAATGGCAAGCGTGCCAGCCCCTCTTGTGTAACACATAATTGCAAGTGTACTGGTCTCTTATAAGTAACACATAATGGCAAGTGTACCAGTCTCCTATAAGTAACACATAATGGCAAGTGTACCAGTCTCTTATAAGTAACACATAATGGCAAGCGTGCCAGCCCCTCTTGTGTAACACATAATTGCAAGTGTACTGGTCTCTTATAAGTAACACATAATGGCAAGCGTGCTGCCCCCCTTGTGTAACACATAATGGCAAGTGTACCAGTCTCTTATAAGCAACACATAATGGCAAGCGTGCCGCCCCTCTTGTGTAACACATAATAGCAAGTGCACCAGTCTCTTATAAGTAACACATAATGGCAAGCGTGCCAGCCCCTCTTGAGCAACATATATGTTCCAATCCCACTTGAGTAATACATAACGGCAAGTGTACCAGTTAATGAGCTGTCATAGTTGAAGATGACAAGCTATCACATATACAAACAACACAATGTGTAGGAGAACATCATGATATAACATGGGTTGTGTTGTAGATTCAGTGGACCCTCAATTATCCAGCCAGCAATTATCCGAATTTTCTGTTATCCATACTGTGGAGGTGACTTTCTATTACTTCTAGTACTATGATTGAGTGGAGGTTTGAGTTTCAAAGGCTGGGCCTAACACTGCTGAACACACAGTTAGATGGAAAAACTGGGCCACACTATTGGACAACACACAATGGCAAGCATGTCAGTCCATCTTATGTAACATCCAGTAAACAATGCATAATGGCATGTGTGCCTGATCCTTTTGAGTAACATATATGGTGGCGAACATGCCAGTCCCTTTTCTGTAACACATATTAATGGCAAGCATGCCAGTCACACAAGCGTGCCAAGTCCCACTTGAGTAACACCCAACACTTGAATAATAGAAAGTACGCAATATACCAGTAATTCTAAGAACAGCTAGTGCACTGACCCTCTTAAAAACACAATATCTCGTTAGAAAGAAGAGAACAGCCAGACAATAGACGCACCTCCAATGGACAGTGGTAAATACACAAAGTTCTTTTCTCATTCCTTCTTCCTCTTCAATCAAGTGGAGTTTCAGAAACGGTAATATGAGTAAGCTGCAGTTGGTAGCACGATAAATTGATCCATCTCTGATTGGTCTTGCATAGCAACTGAAGTCTAGATTGCTGGAAAAGCATTTATACGAGTATTAATCTGTAGCTATGAACATCCCATTCTAGTTGTAATTGAACGTTACTTTCCACCACAGAGTGCTCTTGTTTGAATCTTCTCCCACATTTAATGGCAAATGTCCGTTGGTTTCCCACTGTAATATCAGGAAAGCAGGGACGTAGCCAGGATTTTTTGAAGGGGGGTTCCAGCACCAGCATTGAGTTACTAGAAGCAGGGGTCTGGGGGCACAGCCCCCAGCCACTGAGAGACTTTCAATATTTTAATAAATCAAAACTCAGCAAATTGCTATATTTTATGCAAAAAGTACATTAATTATGATGCATTAAGTGCCCCTGGGATGAAGGTAGTACTAGATAAAGTCACCTAGTGGAAACAGACAGCATAACACATAGAGACACATATAGTAATCTGTAAGTGATGGTTATATCTCACTGTGGTATAGGAGCCATGAATCCACTGATACAAATGACAATCAAAACAATATAATTATACAAATATGCATAGCATGAATTCATTTTGCATAACACAAGTGATAAATTACTGGAGCTCTATATCTTTAAACACTGCACACCAAAGCTATAGCAGTATAAGGTCATGCTAAGTTTTGCATTTAATGTTGGAATGTCTGAAAAACTTCATATGGACATGGATATTTAAATGCATGTTCTATTAGAGTATACCTGACTGCTCTATTAGAGTATATACCTGACTGCTCTATTAGAGTATATCGATCTTTTTAACAAGTTTTGAAGAGGGCTCATGTTACCTCTGTAAATCCTTCCCTGAGAGATGAATGTAAGTTTTATCAATTGTTGTGCTGTGCCATTACACTATATTGCTCACTCATTTTGTCCTGCCACACTAAATGGTGTGTTAGGATCCTGTTTGCAGAAGTCTAAATTTTACAGGGGGGGTTCCTGAACCCCCCGGAACCCCCCCTCCCTACGCCCCTGGGAAAGTATAGTTTTCATGTTTCTGAGTTATTTCAAAAGGTTGTCACAGTCAATGCGAAGTAGCTAGCCCCTCGAGGCGCCGCCCAAATTTCTACATTGAACCCACCAGTAGGCAAGCGTGCACCCACGCCAAACTCTAACAAATATACACCATATTAACTACCTGCCTAGGCGTCCGTGGGCTTGTGAGTTAGTTACGTGAGTAACAAACGCAAGGTAGTTACGTGAGTACTGTAACGTACTGAAACAAACGCAAGTTCGGTCCGCGTTTGCGCTCTCCCGGCGCTGTTTCTAGTGTAAACGCCTCCACCCAAGTCCAGGAGTCGTTCTGCTGGCGAATAAAAGTAAGAAGGTCCGTAATTCCTGACCGAAAAGCAGCTTCCCAGCTCACTACGGTTTGTCTGTTGAACGTCGCTAAGTAACCAGTTGGCGGGCGCCTCAATCTTATTTAAAATTCCCGCCCACACTATGTTGGTGCACGTGACTGCACTGTTGTTCATATTTCCAGATCAACAGTACTAGCTATATGAATGTAAACAACCTTCTAGTTAACACTGTTTAACCTGTGGTTAAACTTGTAGCTAATATAGCTACCATCACAATTGTGACAAAGGATTTCAGAATTAGCAGGTGCAGGGGGAATTGATAGTACCAGTGTAAATCCTACGAATTCTGGATTGGAGGTCCTAGGAAAGATGCAATAATGAGAGGGTGATTATTTGCTGAAAACACATCCAGGAGTTTCACTACCCTTGAAGAGTTGGTGAGTCATATTGTATTGTACTGTCAACACGACTGTTTATGCACTCATGCAGGATATTTGACTCATGTAACGTTAAGTACCTGGAATATACAGGAGTTCTGTCATGAGATAAGATTTCAGATTTCAAAATCTCTACAAGCTGTACAAGATTTCAAGAGATTTGCGAATGCCTCGATGTGCCAATACTGAGGGTTCAGATTTTTATGACATATGGAAGAATTCAATACAAAAAAATGACAGACTGCATGCTTTATTAGAGTGTTTGAAAATCTTTCTGTCATATAACAGAGATAGCCATACTGAGAGATGATTGATGTATACAAAAATCTTTAGTTGTTGATCAGTTGTCTATCTAACCAATGAAATCCCTACAAGTGCAAATTATATTCATATGGCAATATGCAACAGTATAAGCCTTTTCTATGTCGCATTAATTTTCTTTAACATGATTCATTATTGAAGGGAATTCATTAGCTCATACAGTGCACATAATAATTGTCTTCAAGGCAAACCCTTCAATTTTTCTTCAAGTGATCACTGTTTACTGTAAACAAATTAAATCCAAACCTGGCCGACTGCTTTATTAGAGAACTTCAAAATAATTGTTATTGTATATCAGAAACAATTGTACTTAAAGTCAGTTGCTCTGTATTGCCTTCTTTAGTGGTCAGCTACTTACTTATTCAGGTAATGAAATCCTTACAACTGTTAAGTATATTCATACTACTCAATGAGACAGGTATGACATATTTGGTTTCTTAAATGTTATTCATTATTAAAGCAAATTCATTGGTCCATATGATGTATATAGCACTTTACTAAGTGTCTATACACACAAACATTCTGAATGTGTTATGTATATCAATGAAATCCATGAAGACTGCATTTACATACTCTAATAGAACATTCACTGATGTCGCAAAATTGTTTCCATATGAATATTATGCATACCATACAAAAAGTTAATCATTGGCAAGGAAGAATTACCAAATTTAAATCTTGCCATTCATTACATCTGCTTGTAGCAAAGATAGTATTATAGTATTTGTGTACTGCATGTCTCAAATACAAGTATGACTTGTCTTGGTTAGTCCACAGTTTCAGGCTCTGTTCACACATAATCTTCATAATTTTTTTTATGTTGTGGGCTTATATTTAATGCTCAATAGAGTATCACATTTTGTTATGGCCCTTAGTAATAGCTTAATAGAAATTACTATAACAATGTGTATGAGCAACTGTAGTGATGAAGTTTGAGATAGATTGGCTAGCAGTGAACCACCCAATACAGTAGTGAAAGGTAAACAGTCGAAATACATTTGCAAAAAGACATACTGTAGTGAGCCCACTCAAAAGTCTGGACCTGCAATGAAGATTGTCCATATGTTAAATAATGGGAATGTACTTCTTACTTGTCACTAAGATATCATACAGTACAATAGTACTGTATAGTAGGGGTTGGTAAGAAATCATATGGTTTCGTGGATTTTCGCACCTTAAAAAATGGCCTTGCACTAAGTTTTACCCAAAAAAACCACCTGGAATATATTAGTACTGCTGTAATGATGCTGTAACTTGGTTAAACAAAGTGAGAACTCGAATGTTTCGATGTACAGTGAGTTTTAACAATTTTGAAATTCACCTGGATTGCATCTGCTTGCCTGCCTACCTGCTGTAAGACTTGGTGTACGGCTCCAGAAATTTCAGACAGCTAAGGTAATGATGGCATATTCACAAGTTCCGATTACGTTGTGTCCACTGCTCCATGCTGTTTGCTTTCATCATTCATTCACTTCTTTGTTTTTCTCGAAGGATAATTAATAATTGAGGCACTTAATAGTTGTGGCGTGCCACAACTCAAATATGTGAAGTGTGAGTATGTGTATGTAAGTATAGTACTCAAAGAGTTGTCTTTAGCATTTATATAATAGTCTTAATTACCAGTTTAGCTTTTTTTGTGAGGTACAATAGCTAGCTAGCTCCCTTGTGGGGCGGATCCACCTCGGGATGCAGACTTCTAAAAGCAAGGGTTCCACTCTTAATAGTGGACTATCCAGTGATGTTTTACTGTAAAATCATCAATATATAGGCCATTAGAAATGCAGCTGGAGCCTTTAACAGTTGCTGTAATAGCTTTAAAAGACAAGATGATTATTATTTTTAGAGGTGCTTATTGCATACAAAGGTAAAAGATAACTGCTTCAAGTGATATTTATACTATGTGGAAAAAAAGAGTATAATATAGCTAGAAAAAAGTAAACAAACTAGCTATTTAAAAAATTTTAAATGTTAAAAGGAAGTAGGGATTGGTATCAAGACACACGGTAGTGTGTCGTGCGGCCCAAGAAGCCGGCGCGTAACACCCGTGAGTATATTGACAGGAAGAAAGAAAACGCAATTTTCGCACCTCCGTAGCTCTGTGCTTCCTTGATGAAACAAGACGATTTTTGCTGTGGATATGCCCCCCAACTGCAGCACTCCACATTCCAAATTTGAGCGAAATCGTTTCGCGCGTTTCCGAGATATGCGACTTCAAAAATTGGCTCAGTTTCTTCGTTTTTTTTCTTCTTCTTATTTTTCTTTTTCTTGTCGCACACTTACAAAAACTGCTATAAAACTCGCACGCCATATCCGATTGCCTTGAAATTTGGCACACAGAAGGGGGATATAAAGGCGCATCTCGGTACCAACTTTGGCTGGAATACGATAAACAGGCAAAGAGTTATGAGCGATTATTCACGAAAATTAACACCAATATGTTGTCACGCCTACAGGGTAAACCGCGTATGGGAAGAAGCTGAAAATCGGTGGGTGAATAGGTTAACTATTGAACCTCAAACCTTTTGTGGTTTGAAAGGAATCGAGCTAAAAACCAGGAAGATACAACGAAAAAACCAACAGTGTGTAACAATTACGCAATCGAGATTAGCTAATAAAAAACGACTGCTTGCCACGCCTACCAGGTAAACCACTTGGGGTAATGCTTTGAAAATCGCTGTACAAATGGAGTTATCATCTTAGAAAGGCTCTTCAATGGTGTAGAAGAATCAGACTTAAAACCACGGAGTTATAACACGAAATCCAACTTAGTGTAGCAAGTGCGAGATCGAGATACTCTAATAGAGCAGTCATCCTAATAGAGCAGTCATCCTAATAGAGCAGTCACCCGAAGAGAATTCAAGAGATCAGCTAGAAACAAGTAACCTGTATAGAGATCAGCTACAAACAATCCAACCTGTAGAGAGATCAGCCACAAACAATTCACCCTGTAGAGAGATCAGCTAGAAGAAGTTACCTTGTAGGGAATTCATGCAACTATAGAAAGAGATAATTCAGCTAGAAGAAATCACCTTGTAGAGTTCAGCTACAAAGAAACCACAATGTAGAGAGTTCAGATACAAAGAAACCACCATGTAGAGAATTCGTTTACAAACAAGTCACCCTATAGAAAGATCAGCTAGAAGAAGTTACCTCGTAGAGAGTTCAGTTACAAAGAAACCACCATGTAGAGAATTCATTTACAAACTAGTGACCCTGTAGAGACATCAGCTAGAAGAAGTTACCTTGTAAAGAGTTCAGATACATAGAAACCATTCTGTAAAGAGCTCAGCTGCAAACAAATCACCTGTACAGAATTCAGCTAGAAACAAATCACCCTGTAGAGAGATCAACTAGAAGAAATTACTTTGTAGAGAGTTCAGCTACAAAGAAACCACCATGTAGAGAGTTCAGCTGCAAACAAATCACCCTGTAGAAAATACAGCCACAAACAAATTGCCCTGTAGAAAGATCAGTTAGATGAAGTTACCTTTTAGAGAGTTCAGCTACAAAGAAACCACCCTGTAGAGAGATCAGCTAGAAGAAGTTACCTTGTAGATCGTTCAGCTACAAACAAATCACCCTGTAGAGGGATCAGCTAGAAGAAGTTACCTTGTAGAGAGTTCAGCTACAAAGAAACCACCATGTAGAGAGTTCAGCTGCAAAGAAATCACCCTGTAGAAAATTCTGCCACAAACAAATTGCCTTGTAGAAAGATCAGTTAGAAGAAGTTACCTTTTAGAGAGTTCAGCTACAAAGAAACCATTCTGTAAAGAGCTCAGCTGCAAACAAATCACCTGTACAGAATTCAGCTACAAACAAATCACCCTGTAGAGAGATCAGCTAGAAGAAATTACCTTGTAGAGAGTGAAGCTACAAACAAATCACCCTATTGAAAAATCAGCTTGTAGAAGTCACCTTGTAGAAAGTTCAGTTACAAAGAAACCATTCTGTAAAGAGCTCAGCTGCAAACAAATCACCCTGTAGAGAGATCAGCTAGAAGAAGTTAACTTGTAGAGAGTTCAGCTACAAAGAAACCATCATTTAGAAAGTTCAGCTTCAAACAAATCACCTGTAGAGAGTTCAGCTACAAACAAATCTCCCTGTAGAGAGATCAGCTAGAAGAAGTTACCTTGTAGAGAGTGAAGCTACAAACAAATCACCCTATTGAAAAATCAGCTAGAAGAAGCCACCTTGTAGAAAGTTCAGTTACAAAGAAACCACCATGTAGAGAGTTCAGCTACAAACTAGCCACCTTGTAGAGACATCAGCTAGAAAAGTTACCTTGTAGAGAGTTCAGCTACAAAGAAACTATTCTGTAAAGAGCTCAGCTGCAAACAAATCACCTGTACAGAATTCAGCTACAAACAAATCACCCTGTAGAGAGATCAGCTAGAAGAAATTACTTTGTAGAGAGTTCAGCTACAAAGAAACCACCATGTAGAGAGTTCAGCTGCAAAGAAATCACCCTGTAGAAAATTCTGCCACAAACAAATTGCCTTGTAGAAAGATCAGTTAGAAGAAGTTACCTTTTAGAGAGTTCAGCTACAAAGAAACCATTCTGTAAAGAGCTCAGCTGCAAACAAATCACCTGTACAGAATTCAGCTACAAACAAATCACCCTGTAGAGAGATCAGCTAGAAGAAATTACCTTGTAGATAGTTCAGCTACAAACAAATCACCCTGTAGAAAGATCAGTTAGAAGAAGTTACTTTGTAGAGAGTTCAGCTACAAAGAAACCATTCTGTAAAGAGCTCAGCTGCAAACAAATCACCTGTACAGAATTCAGCTACAAACAAATCACCCTGTAGAGAGATCAGCTAGAAGAAATTACATTGTAGATAGTTCAGCTACAAACAAATCACCCTGTAGAAAGATCAGTTAGAAGAAGTTACTTTGTAGAGAGTTCAGCTACAAAGAAACCATTTTGTAAAGAGCTCAGCTGCAAACAAATCACCTGTACAGAATTCAGCTACGAACAAATCACCCTGTAGAGAGATCAGCTAGAAGAAGTTACCTTGTAGATAGTTCAGCTACAAACAAATCTCCCTGTAGAGAGATCAGCTAGAAGAAATTGCCTTGTAGAGAGTTCAGCTACAAAGAAACCATCATGTGGAGAGTTCAGCTGCAAAGAAATCACCACTGCCCAAATTTCAAGGCAATAGCTCTTTCCAATCTGAAGCTATCAATTGTCAAAGTTGGCAAATTGGATGTGTGTGGAAGGCCCCTTTTTACAAATCCGGTCACATATGTATTATGTATTGGCAAAATCCCTTGTTTCATTATACTATATAGGCATGGCTTGTGACCACCACTAAACCATATTATAAGTCTTGCTTCCCCCATGGAATGCAGCATGATTGATTGTATCACTATCATTGGTATAGTTGGAACTGTACATGTTCAACCCACATTCGAATGCTCATTTGTTTGAACAACCTTCGAATTCACTTAAGTTTGTTTAGGCCCTAGCTAGTGCAAAGTATGCTATTAACTCTCATAATCTTTCCAGCGATTCTTTTTGTTTTCTTTGCGTATTCCTATTATTTCTGAACGTATTCTCTAAAATTTCCTGAAGTAATTCCTGATTAATGCATCCATTTTCTTCTCAATAATGACCATTTATCAATTGGTATGTATTACTGACTAGTTCTGTTTAAAAGCTCATAAACTTTAGTTAATCAATGTTCAAACCCTGTAAGTTCGTTTGGACCCTACTCTGAACCTAGTTTGAAGTCATCTTAGAGGTATGTTTGGATATGATTTTGGCTATCCAATACTGCTATTCAAAGCTGCCGTGAAGCTGATTTTGGAATTTTTTGGCAGGATAGTTCAAACGTTTATTACAGTGGCGGATCCAGGGGGGGCACAGGGGGCACGTTCCCCCCCCCCCCCCCCCCCCCCCTCCCTTAAAAAAATGTTCGAGATACTCTAATAGAGCAGTCAATCACCAATCTCTCTAATAAAGCAGTCACAGTGTTCATGGGGAAGTGTAGCTTACTTAGGAAGCTATAAATAGGATTTTATTTTACATAACATACGTGATATAATATATTTGGTAAAGGATAACTAGCTATTATTGTTGTGACCTTTTTTTTTTTTTTTTTTTTTGCTCTTCAACTTTTTTTCAGCAAGGTGCCCCCCTACTTTCCAGACTCTGGATCCGCCCCTGTATTATCCCTACTATACAGTACTACCATATATATACTGCAGATGTTCTTTACAACACCAGATCAAGATATCGATGCAACACTGTTATACAGTATAGTAAATATGGAAGCAATACGTAGTCATCACTAACTGGATGTGTCAATGTTATTGTGTTTCTTCATAATTATAGTCAATTGCAAAGCGTCATACATATATCTTGGAATAGATTTGTAATAGTTGCTTTCCTAATATACCTTACAGATATGTATATGAAACAATCAAATCAAGACTCACAATTTAGCACAAGATAAGATATTCAGGTGTATAAAATTATGTCCTTAGAAATGGAGTGACAATTCTAAAGGTTGTGGTTTCAGAATTGTACTTCTGAAAGTTATGATTCGATGGTTATAGTTCCACAACTGGAATTATTCTTCCAGACGCAAGGTGGCACTCAGGAAATACTGGATGCAGTTTTAATAATACCTATCAACATTATATTTTGATATTATTGACATTAAAACCATTCTTTGGCTACCACCTTTGATTTCATAACTGTTATCAACCTAACTTATCAAAACTTTATTGCAGCTACATAGAGTTTTTGATAATTTACATTATAACTAGCTACGTATGTTGTTCCTTTAAAAAACATTATAAAGTGATTACAAACAATATTAATGCTGATTATATACAAAATCAAATTGTTTTACTAGATGTTCTACAAATCACGGCTATACCCAATACAGCCAACTTTCTTGGCACTGTTTATTACAGACAACCTCCATTCTTCAAGTTCATGAAGTAACTGTCTGCTGAGATCTGGATACTGATCTTTCAAATCATTGCTTTCTTTTATATCTTTCACTAAGTCATACAACTGATAATCTGTAACTTCACCATTATAGTAGTGAGCAACTAATTTGTACTGATCTCCACTAACAACGGCAGCATATCTACCATTAAAATTTCCTGGAATTACAAAAGCCCAGAATATAGAGTGGTTCCTATGTTCTACTTCTCCTCGTAAATAAGGCAGGATAGATATTCCATCTAATGGACGATCATCTTCTGGTTTAACTCCAAGTATATCATAAACTGTTGGCAGGAAATCACTAGAAACAATTGGAAACCAGGACACTTTGTTGCTCTTGATTACATCCGGCCATTCTATTATTGCTGGAACACGAATCCCTCCCTCGTACACACTACGCTTCCTATCACGTAATCCATTAGTAACTCCAGGTGTGCCATACTCTGGACCATTGTCACTGCTAAACCATAGAAAGGTGTTTTTCTTTATCCCTAACTCTTCTAAGAGATCACGCATTCGTCCAATTATTTCATCCATAGCTGAAATGGCACCATAATAGTCAGCTTGGTCTGAATTGAAATGCTTCAAGTACATGTTTCTGTATTCATCAGTTGCAATATAAGGTATATGGACAGCATGAAATGGTAGATATAGAAAAAAAGGTTTTTTAAGATTAACTTGCTCTCTGATGAATTTTTCTGCCAGTGACCAAAGAAAATGTGAGTCTTCACCTTCAATAGGGTTTGGCCATGATATAATCTGATCAGACTGATTACTTGTAGTGTAGTAGTTAGTGCACTCTGGGTGTCTCTGAGTGTGGCCTAGAATACATTTAGCATTCTTGAAACAACCACAGTTCAGTGTACAAGTTCTAGCTGATCTTGTAGTAGCTATCCATTGCTCAAATCCATGTTGACCTGGATGGGAGACTGGCCATTTTTTATTCCCATTCTTTAAGGGTTTAAAATCTCCAAGGTGCCATTTACCAAACAACGCTGTAGCATATCCTGCTCTACGCACTATTTTTGCTACTGAAATTTCTGATAGTGGTAGAGGCATTCCTTCAGGTACTCCAAAGTCTGGTTGGTAGTGTCCCTTGTTTGCATCCCAAATACAATATCTGTTGTGATTTCTGCCTGTTAGCACAGTACCCCTGGTAGGTGAACAGACTGGACTACCACTGTAATATCGTTGTAGTAGCATAGAGTTTGCTGCTTTTGCCATCTTGTTCAAGTTAGGAGTAATGGGATTGCCATTGTTATACTCAACATCACCCCAACCCAGATCATCCGCTAGTGCAAATATAATATTAGGAGTGTTCTTTGTGACTTTGCCTTTTATCTCTACTACCACTTCTTCTGTTTTTTCTTCCTCTCCTGATATTGTTTCTGTTGTTGTCGCTTCCACTGTTGTTGTCACTTCCACTGTTGTTGTCGTTTCCACTGTTGTTGCGTTTGTTTTCACTGTTGTTAATGCCATTGTTTTGGGTGTTGTTGTTTCATATGTGCCCTCCAGCTCTCCTGTACCATGCATGTGCTCTCTATTCATTTCTGGGGATACCTTATCATGTGTACTACCTGATGTTGGAGGTGTTGCTAGCCAGTAACCACACATTATAAGAATAAATATAAATACGATTATGCCAACTGCCGGGGTCTTGCCTAACTGAATAGGCATTATCAGTTCCTGTAAATTATCACAGTATAATGATAGTAACAAGACTGATATGTGTCACATTAATAATAAAACATGAACAATAAATATACAGTATAGGACCTGTGTATAATGGTCACTTTTGGACCATAAAGTTTTGGCCATTATATAATAATAGGAGCGCATCGAATCCTATGGACAAGGGAGCATGTAACTTTATAAAGAGCGAAATTCAAACATGGCTGCTGTGTACTATAATAAGTAACTTTTAAAATTTCCAAATTAGGATATAATGTGAAGGCGCATACTCGAATACGTCACGTTTTTGCTACGACGAAGCATAGTTATGGAAACAAAGTTCAATGGCACGACGGAGGAATAGTGACACAGATTTAGCAGAACAGTCTTTCTACAGTTGATAGTCACGCAAAATTACTCCGCTTGACTATTCCTAGCTTTACCTTCGACTCGATGATCTTCCTATCAAAGCAACTTTACTACCTTCACACTAGACAATGGAGTAGCAGCCCATTCGGTGTATCCAAGAATGATGTAACCAATTATATACATAATAGTAACACTGGATGCCATGTTTGAATTTCTCCTGTAGTATTGGTAGTGTACGGAGTTACACGTTCCCTTGTCCATAGGATTCAATGTGCTCCTGACAATACAGGAGGCTGTTATAGAGAAATATCCATCAGCAGTAGCAGTTTAGTGGCTAATACCATTGTAAATAGGCAATTACTATTAAGAGGCTTGTGTCAACTGCGATATTCTGGTACATTACAATTATCAGTACAGAAATAACAAGGCAAGCTTGTTTTGTCCAGCACTATACCATCTAGTGCTGGGAGTGGTAGCGAGGGTTGCCGGTCACTCTGGGAAAAAAACTAACTGTTTATGATAAGGCAGTGCCAACTATACAAGAGATGAATAGGTGAGTTCTTGGCCAGCCACTATATGTGTTGGACAGGTGACCACTAAATACATACCAAACATTGTAAGAGATAATATTTGGGACCTCAAGGCAACGACCATTATACAACTGTTAACACAGGTTCCACTTTACTACTAATGCACACATGGTACATAGTTTGTGTATATCTGCAAGGGAAATATTATAAAGAACAGAGTTGGGAAGATACTTTGTCAAATAAAAATATATTCAAAGCAATATATTGCACATTATCTTTCTTTGCATTGTAATATGTTGCAGTTACATATTATGTTTATAATGGAATGTAATATGTTACACAATCACAAGGATCTTGTATCAGTCATTGTACTAACTGTATGTGTGTACGTTGATGTACTGATGTAGTCTAATTAATTATTGTATGCATGTAGGTTGAGGGCACTACCGAAAAGCAGTACTGAAGCAGTCTCCCTTTAAACAACAACAAAAAAATCTTAAAACGTCAAGGTAAAATTAAGTATTTTTAAACAGAGTGAGTAGTCTCTAACTAACTAAGAAAATAGTGGGGGTATAATTATATTAGATAGATTAAGGGTTGAGTATAACATCATGTCATCATATCTTGCACAAAATGTAAACCGATAATCACTTTCCACATTACTATAATATATAAAAAGTAACTGCACAATGGCCATGTGAAAATATCATCCTAAAACCTACCTCGATTTCTCCTCATGATGACATAACAATATTGGTTGGGTAAAATCAAGCCCAAAAGTGCGACCCAAACTGTGTTCGTCAGAATTTAAGAAAATATATTCAATGGAATTTCTATTACCCGCTTGCCTGACTGATGCATTCAGTCAAGCATAGCAGAAAATTGGCTACAGCTATAGCCCTACTTCTTTCACAGAAACACTTTGAATTAACTTAAGAAGAAACAACTGTTTGTAGAATGGTATGAGCACATGTAAGAAGTTCCCATGTGGTCTCGGCAGCTGTAGTACAGGCTCTAGTACAACTGCTTAGACTACTAAATACAGTGATCCCTCCATTATCTAGTCAAATGTTCTGTTAACCAAATTGTGGAAGTAACTGTTGTATTAGAGATTTTTGCTTAAAATGTATGTTTTATTAGAGTATTTTAACATAAAAATGTATGGGCTTTATTTATCCAAACTTTTCCATTGTCTGGACATACTTAGGGCTCAATGAGTTCGGATAATGGAGGAACCACTGTACCATGATTTTATCAATGATATTTGTATGCTTCAAAGAAGCACATGGCTAATACACATGGCAGTATCCATGGTTACAATGCTTTGGAGGGGTAAACCGCTTTCGAATATTACAAAACCTCTGTGGGTTTCGTAGTTTTTGAACCTTTGTTCCAGCCCTATGGCACACATCAGTCAAGCAGAAAGCACCAATAGAAGGCTAATAGATTGAGGTGTTGCATTAGTGGATAGTAATTCGTAGTAAAGACCATTAATTTTGTAATGCATCACCTGTTCATTGTTACTTGTAGTATTACTTGTTACATTGCGCTTCTAGCTACGAAAGTACTCATCAATTTATTTGTTACGAAAAATTATTACTTTGTTCATTACTAGTAATGAACTAATGGTTTTCAAATCAAATGTAGGTTAGAAACCTAGCACAGGCACTTTTGTGGATTTTGAAAACTGAGGCAAAGCCGAGGTTTTTATACACAAAGATCTGAGGGATTGGTCTCTAGCCAACTTAGAGTGTTCTATATGGGAATATAGGTGGAGTCATTGTGGGATTGGATTATTTGTTGTTTTAACTCGTCACACAATGTTGTAGAAGCCTGAACATGTTTTATGTTGAAAAGCTGGAAAAATTGAAGCTTGCACCTTATTGCTGCTTCCTCATTCATTGGATTGTGCAGACAACGTCATGAGTCAACGAGGAAGTTAACAAGTTGTTTACAGTGCCTATGGCATCACAGCAGTGTGAAGAACAGGTGTTTAAAGATGTAGCTTGAGTTGATTACGATGGCGACGAGTACTCAGTAGTCACAAGTTGTTGCTTAAGGCACCACAACAGTATGAAGACCAGGCACGATGTTGAGAACGGACCACACCCACATTACAAATAACACAAACTAACCATTCTACAAGGAAGCTTACCCCCTTGGGTCCTTGATAAAGTCCTCCAGTAGTTTAGTAAATGATGAAACAGTCTTAAAAACACTCAAGAAAACAGATGTGCACTAATAGAATTTTCTCTGGACTTGTCCATTCATCATAATACATAATAAAACATATTAGACTCTACCTCTCACAATTGAATTCTTTTAAGCATGCTTATAAAATTAATGGAGAGGCTAAACTCGTGTTGGCTAATTGGCTTGGGGGTGACTGGTTGCCAACTGTAGGCTATTTAGCTTGGAGTGCAATATGCTTGGGAGAACATATTATATAGCAAATCAATGATCAAAGTGAGATTTGCATGCTTGAGGTCTTCTCCTAAGACTTGCTAACAGGTCTCTTAGTGAATTTTAAATACCTCAATAGCTTCCAAAGATCATAGTTATATTATTCCATTTTGCAAAGCAATGAATTATATTATTAATTGCAATATATAACACATTATGTCATGTACGTAATGTGTTACCCATCTCTGGTAATGAATATACTGTACCTATAAATTTACAGTGAATTACACAGGAGTGGATTTAGGGGGCATTCCTGAGGCTCCAGAATCCCCCTCTAAATGTTAACTTGTGGGTTTGCAGCAGGAACACCAAACTATCTTAGTTTGGCAGCATAAATATACAGACAAGAATAAGACAGCAGCATCTTAAGTTTTTCATATGTAATTCGGGTCACTACAATATCTGACCAGCCATAAACAATAGTCGACATATGTGACTTAAAGGGAACAACTGAAAACATGTATTAGCCTATACTACATGAATCTAGTAAATTTTGAAGCATTAATTTTAATGCTTAAAATCTGTCAGCAACTGGGGGCTGTACTCTCAGAAAAAAAACCACTCTGGATGTGTCCTGATACACATGTTGTACAATATTGTGTTAGTTTATATGCAAAAAAATATCACTTGAAAAGTAAAGTTTTAGTTACAAGTTAGTGACAGCAGTGTTAGCAAACAAACTTTCTGAAATATAGACAACGCTTTGAAGGGGATCACGCATGAGTTTATCAGTAGTGATGGTTTGGTGTGGGGTCAAGATGGATTGAAACTGGTTATGTGCGTGACGAGGTGAAGCATGCTTGAAAGGTCTGAAATCAGTTCACTACTCAGATATCCAGGAGATAAAAAGGAAAGCAAGTGCACCCCTTCCCTTAACTTAAATAGTACTTATCAGAACCTTTCACATACCACAATGCATATTTGTTTAATGAAGCAACTCAGTGGTGAATCCAGAAAGGGACACAGAGGCTAACTGCCCTATTCCCTTTTCCATCCTCAAATTGAAAACAAACAAAAAGTACCCTAAAAGAGTAGTGAAATTACTGTAATAGAACAGTCATCATATACAACAATAGTTTATCTTGTGTAATTGCTGTACAAGTTGGTTATTTTCTATTACTGCTCTCCTTCACTATAACGCCAACAGATAACACTGAAATAGAAAAATTGAGGAAATGGGTTTCAGCTTAGCGTAGGGGTTGGGCAATATTATGATATATCGTTGCTATCCCATTAACCATATCAAGGCTATTTATACACATTGTGATATACCATATAGAGGGAAACTTTGGAGACAAATTTGGTGATTTGCTACAAATTCTCCAAAGTTTAACCCATCAATTACTTGTGGCACCTGAGATTAGTATCTTTATAGCTAAAGGTTGAGCTGGTTTACCCCCACCAAAGTGTTTCCCTCTATACGGTATCAAATTCATGATACATGTGACCCACTGAGCAAAAAGCTGTAGTACGTTCACGTTGAGCTGAATCCTCAAAAACATTTCATAGCTCATGGATGCAATTACACATGATCTTGAAATTTGGCTCATTTGTAGTACTGCTTGATCCGCTACAAATATTTTGAAATCTTTTTGTTCAAATGTTTGACATAATATTTACGGCCAATCAAAGTTTTCACAATACATTTCCTATGGGGAAGCCATATAAGTACAGTGTCCATTACAGCCCTTTCCCGAACTTGTAATGGAGCCAAACCGTACATGTCTGTTGTTGACACCTTTGCTGTTACCAATAATCATCTGGTTGGCAGAAATGTTAACTCTGTTGAGAAAAAATCCACTTTTAATTTTTAGCTGTTTTTCAGGATTCAGCTCAACGTGAACATACTATGGTTGTTTTCACAAAATTTTGCTATAAAATAAACTGGGTAAAAATATGTATGCAAAACTTACGCATGCTTTAGTTGCTTTGGTGTGCATTGAAACAAAGCTCAAATCAGTAAAATACATGCACTAGCAGGTTCATCTGTTCATGAAGAGTAATTTGTTCCATGGTTGTACAGCATAAGGCAAGTAAGTTAATAAAGTTTACCATTGTTATTTCTTTGCTTCTTAATTTCCTGCATGGAGTACAGGGAATACACACTATACCTTGATTGATTTGCCAGTTCATGGTGAACATACTGAGCCAAGTCCTGTCTTCAAAGATTGTTTCAATCATGAGATGATTGATTAAATAAGCGCCTGTAATATATTTGCCATATTGTTGCTGTACACATCAAATTAATTGCTGTTCTAACTGTCTAGCACTAGAACTCCAAGACTATACAGTATTCATCTCAAAAGGCTAAATTGTCCACTCTCAGCATGAGGGCCACAAGTCTGAGGGTGGACATGTCAGGCAGACCACAAGTGCCCATGTTACAACTACAATGTGACACTTTTGTTACAGGCTAATAGCCCGCTGGTGATTAACCACCCATGCCAGTACAGGTGTAACCACTGGATTGATTATATATACAGTACATGCCTGAAAGATTCGATTGTGGCTAGGCAGCAGGTAACGTTGCAGCTAGAAACACACAACAACATTGATAGCAACTCCAAAAATTAATATATTCTATGCATACGTTATATCACTTGGTGCTTGGCGATATATCAGTATACTGGTGTATCACGGTATTGTCATCAACGGTTCAAAGATATTCAGTTTCAAATATACCAATATTATTGGCAAGAATGCCACTAGGTGTATACATTATGCTATGAGGGAAACCAGACATTAGAAGGTTATGTGTTAATGGTTTGATGATGATCACAAATCCTGGTAAACAGTGAGGTTTTAGATTACAGTGTAGTCCCAGTCTACTCGTATCAGTTTGTAAAATGCATAGTTATACTACTAGCTAACCATAAATAACTTTTACATCCAACTTTGGATAGTACCTACGTATTAACAGTTGACTGTTTTTATCATAATTAAACAATACCAGCTTATTAAAAGTGCATATTAATTGATCACTAACATACGGTGAAATACCGGATACTGGGGTATTTTCTCGATACCGGATAAATGCAATACCATCCAACACTATTTGGTAAAGTCTATGATGACTACTGGGTTAATGGAAGAAGCAAACTCTCAATACACATTGGGACTGGTCTGAACATTGATAACTGTTTTTATCATCTAGAGTGTGTGTGTGTGTGTGTGTGTGTGTTTGTGTGTGTGTGTGTGTGTGTTTGTGTGTGTGTGTGTGTGTGTGTGTGTGTGTGTGTGTGTGTGTGTGTGTGTGTGTGTGTGTGTGTGTGTGTGTGTGTGTGTGTGTGTGTGTGTGTGTGTGTGTGTGTGTGTGTGTTCTGAGGTCAACATTGATCAATTGTACGAGACATTATTTCGGATGTATAGTAGGAAACTTTGGCGGTGGAAAACATCAGCAAATTTGTATTTTGCCAAAGTATTTTTCACCAAAGATATTTTCACCATGTACATATTTATAGTAGCTACGATTCAGTGACAACTGATGAAATGCAGGCTGCAATTATGGTGGCAGGATCCGCTGATTCTGGAATTTTGAAGTATTTCAAACCTGTGTCATCTCAGTCATCTTTGTCAAGTAGCTTGCCTGATCCAACTGGTCTGCTAAGCAAGAAGGTGCCACCTAAGGTGATTGAAATGGCCAAAGTTTAAGTAGAGGCAAAACTGAACTTGAGAAACCACCTGGTGGAAGATCTCCATACTTGATTCTTACTCCAACACAATGGTTTGAAGTGGGTAAGCGGGCATCGGAACGCAGCATTATATCGTCTAGGTGATGTTATGCCTGTAAATACCCAAAGTATAGGTTAACGGAAACTTCCATAAGAAGGTGGGGGAATCAGTACCGCTCTACATTCAAAATGTCAACTGAGACTACTGAAGACACATCTGAAGACACTGAAGTGACTGCTGAAGATAGTACCAAGCAAATTCAAGAGTTGCCACGAATGAAGACCGGAAGGCTGCTGTTAATTGGAACAGAGCTGGATGCCCAGGTGCAAGAGTACATTATGCAATCCAGGATTAGCTGTAAACACTTCTGTTGCCATAATAGTCTGGCGCCGTCGCAAAAAGTTAGGGTCTGGTGAAATACAGATACTAAATCATTTCTACCATCCAGATTTGGCATTAGCCAATTAATCCATGCCAATGATATATGTTCACACAGAAATCGCCTTAGCAATGCAATGCTTTTGTTCGGATTGATGAAGAGCAATCTTCTGACATAACAAGCAGTTACGTACGCTGTCTTAGACTAATTGAATTCCTTTTGAAATGATTTGGTATTTGTATTTCACCAGACCCTTACCTTTTGTGAAGGGCTACTCTCATAGCTGCTGCATCTGGGATCACTATGAGCCATGATGCAAACCATCTTGCTGGGAATCAAATTAACAGATGCATTGGCAAAGAATTTGCCTAAACGTATGGGATATGTCAAGCGTAAGGCTTGCAGTACAGCAAAGATTGACGTTGGAAGATTTTGACAAAGTGAAGGAGGAGTTCTTGTTAGAGGTAAAGAACATTGTTGCAATGGATGAAATTCCTCATGACTTCATTAACTTTGACCAGATAGCATTAAACTATGTTCCTACAACACCATGGACTATGGGAAGGGAGGGGTGAAACGGGTTGAAATAATCAGCAAGGATGACAAAAGGCAGCTGATAGTGATGACTAATGTAATAAACCTGTAACCACGTGTGACTGTACATTTTCTATTGATCAGTATACAACCTAGTTAATGTATTTAATCAATCTGGTAGATGAATATCATTACAAATAATCTATTGAAGTGGAAAAATGAATGTCATTACTAATGATTATAAATAATGACGAAATCTTATTTGCAACCTTTTGTGATGTCAATAAGAGAAGGAAATGGATAAATCTGAACAATAAACTAAGTGTGCCCTCATATAGCATCTTGCTTTAGCTCAATTTACTTGCCAAAGACAATAGCCGCTGCAAATTCGATGGCAAACAGTGGTGCCCTTCTGCTTTTGAGAATGAGTATATATGCTTCTGGTTTTGCTCTTTGCCGTGCTGGAACAGATCTGAAATAAGGTATTCTGTTTCTTTGTTGCAGTGGCTAAATATTGAATCGTATACTTTAACTTCACCACTATGACACCAAAATGCTGAACCATTATCCAATGGTGCCTGGTCTTACAAAAAATAATCTGACCAATGCTCCTGTAAGGTTAGCTTTCTTTCCTTGATATAATGTACATGCCAATCCATTAATCTTCGGAATAGTGATTTTAAGAGTCACTGTGCGAAGTTAATTTCGACATCACATAGCTCTGCTCCCATAATTATGTTTTCAAAAGCTTTGTTTTCTTTTTCATAGGCAATTCAACATCTGACACATCAATTTCCTTTTCAAATTCTTTACTCTCAGGAACAGTGGTGGTGACCACTGCTGGTAAATTGAGCTTCATTTCAGTTGTAGTTGCAGCAAGCATTCGTGATGGCTGAGTGAGTATAGTGACATGAACAGACAAACTAGATATAATCAATTTCTCAACTTTCCCAGCTTCTTTCTGATCGTCAGTACGAAATATCAATTTTCCAGAAATCTCAAGCCCACCCTGTGGCAAATCTGAAGAATATCTTTGGTTATCTCCAGCTACAAAATAAATAGTTCCTCCTCTTCTAATAAAGAGTGAACAAATAGCCAAAATTCTTGTAGGGACATGACCAACTACTTCTAAGTCACTGCCAATATTGCTTTTGCCTTTTTTGTTTTTGTTTCTGTTTTTATTTTTATTTTACTGTAGCAAAACCTACTTATACAAATAAAAATGTTAGCTACACACAAAATGCTGAATGTCTTTTAAAGTACTTTGCGTTGGCGAGATCAAAGCGAATAGAGTGCTCTATTTTCCGTAATGCATTCAAGTGTGCTATATTTTCCATTTGCGTCACAATAAAGTACAGTTATGGAAAATAAAGAACAGTTATGCATTGATTGGAAAATAAATACAAAAACCAAGATTACGTGCGTAATATTTCTAATCTCCAAAAGTAGCCAAAATGATACTGTTTGCTTGTATTACTACCACAACTGTACTACATAGTCACTTACTGATTGTCTGATGGCTGAAAACTGATGCGGTTAGAATTCACGAAATGAACGCTTCAAGCAAGATGACAAGACAGCACTCCAAACCAGTTAAAGCACTGCTACGCTTGTACAATATGAAAATAAAAGCACTCGTTAACTAGTATTTAGTACAGTGCGCCAGCCAGAAACTTCTTGTAAAATCATATCAGCTGGAAGGCCATTCTATATATCAGCAGCTGTAGCCAGCCAACTGCACTTGAATCTGTTTAGTGTTCTAAGGTTACAAAACAAAACATACGTGGGTCACAAGAGTGAAGACGATGATATCTGTGGTGAGTAACTGTGGGCAATAAACAGGTAAGTTTCCATATCTACAAACCAGTCCCATAATAGCAGCATGTCAATGCCGAAGAGGGGTTGAAAAACAGATGAGCATGTACTGTAAGTCATCAAGTAAATGAGTATTAGCTGCTCCTGAATAGAGACTGAACATTACCATATTCTAGTATTGGACAAATCCAAGATACACATATCTTGCTTTGATAGTAAGGAACAGCAGAGATAAAGTTGGCCTGTCCTTAGTTTAGCACGGCCTAGTATGTTAGATATTTGTGGTTGCCAAGTAAGTTAAGAGTCGAAAGTAAATCCTAATTCTTTGATTGAACTAGTTTCAGGAATGATAGTATCATCCAAAATCAAAGGAGGATATGGGTTTGATGAAAGATCATGTTTTAATGAAATTAATAATGAAAATGTTTTAGTAGGGACAAATCTGATATGCCAAATCCTACCAAATTGAGAGATTGCCTCTAAATCATCATTCAATTGAGAAGCAGCTACCATACTTTGCAGCTACTGCATAAGGATCATGGCTGTTGCCTAGTTCTCAGTTTCAGACTAGCTTTTCACCAATAACTAGTGTTATTCAGTATTATCTGATTTTTATGGTATCCCCCAAAGCATGGAATTGAATGATAAACTGATTGTCATCATATCCAAAATCTTAACTTTAACTATACAATGATTCCAACATGCTGTATGGGTTGAACCATGAATAACTAGAAGCCAAGACAAATACTCAAATACATATACCATAGGCGGTGGAAGAGGGAGTGCTCCAGCACCTCCAACTATTTTACTGGGGGAGCTCAGCCCCCCCAACGTAAAGCTGTATTGTGCAATAATCATCATGTAACTCCTGCAAGGTTTCCAGAAACTGGTCAATCACGATCGAGATAATCTAATAGAACAGTCACCCTAATACAACAGTTAAGCATGTATTTAAATAGATTGCATTTTATTGACAGCTAAATCCACCAAAAATGCCCCCAAGTTCAATCTCCTGATACCTAATTTTCAAAATTTTTCTGGGGAGGCATGCCCCCAGACCCCCATAAAATTAGCATGCTAGGTGTGCTTTGCACACTTACTACTATTAACATAAATTTAGGGCACCCTCAACTCTAGCACCATTCCACCTCCTATGTATACGGTTAATTTATGGAGGTTGATACTTGAAGATGCAGGTCCAGCTTGGGTCCAGCAGAAGGATCAGTCACTCATCGCGTCCACGTGTTATGGGTACAAGAGCATGATCACAAGATAATTACTTGCTACATGAGTAAATGTAAAGTAACTATATAGCTACTTGTGCCGGGTCATCACTATTCGCCAATGTCTTTTTCGCCAATTATATTTATAAGGGTGCATCCATTCACCGAACTGAAAATACTGGACTCACTTGTAATTTGTTCAAACACCTTTCCAACCACTAAAAATATGATGAATGCCAGACACCGATCAAGGTTCTCATTGTCCAGAGTTTTAGTGATCTATTTAATGGTACAAGCACACAAAAAATTGGAATTTTCAACTATATAGAGTAGGGATCATAACACATTGATAAAAAGTATTGAAACAAGCTGGAGTAGTGTACAGTATTAATCACAGTAAAACAATAAGAAGTGTTATATCCCTACCGTGCATTTCCATTATGGTAACTTGAGCACAGTAGGGATATAACACTCCTTATTGTTTTACTTTACAAGTACACAGAAAAATTTGGAATTTTCAACAAGAGTAGGGACCATAGCACATCAATAAAAAGTACTGAAACAAGCTGGAGTAGTGCACGATATTAAATCACAGTAAACAATAAGAAGTATTATATCCCTACTGAGCATTTCCAAATGATATCATGAGTACAGTAGGGATATAACACTTCTTATTGTTTACTGTGATTTAATATCGTGCACTACTCCAGCTTGTTTCGGTACTTTTTATCGATGTGCTATGGTCCCTACTCTAGTTGAAAATTCCGTGTACTTGTTTGTTAACTTTTTTTGTAAATAATTATTATGACTGGTGAACCCACACATGCAGCATCTGAAATGACACTGCACGCCCCAATTATCTTCTGAAAAGTGAAGTATCCATTACGCTTCGTTGTCAGCTATGTTCAACCCGTTACGCAACATTTTGAATCAAGAACTGTTTGAAAAGTACCTCTGCAATCCATGCACATCGAAAGAAATGGTGCCGCGCACCCCGGATTAATCAATAATTATCGTCTGAAAAGTGAATTATCCATTACGCTTCGTTGTTGGCTATGTTCAACCCGTTACACAGCAGTACGAATCAAGAACTGTTTGAAAAGCACCTCTGCTATCAAAATAGCCACTATGACAAATACGGATGATTTCTGTTACAAAGGGAAGCCATTACGTGCTATCGCCAAATCGAGACTTTTCGCTGTCAGCAAAGATGAATGGGACACAAAGGAGGACACTGGTAAGTCCATGAAGAAGGCATTGCACGTACTGCAGTATGCCAAAAGGCACCTGCTGGACCAAAGCGACATCGAACAGTGAAAAAATAGCCTTAGCCGTTATCGAGTTACGCTTGTCTGAAGGCATTGGTTAGCCAGTTACTCTGTCAGTCAGTAGAAAATTCTGTTAAATAAATTATTTCTAAGATTGTATTTCGGGTTGATCTGAAAGCTTGTTTGGGCTTAGTTTTACCTTACCAATACTGCCTTATCGTCGTCAGGAAAAATTGAGGTTGTTTTTTGGGTGATTTTATTTTGTGGGCCACGCCTACTCCTTTGTGGTCCCTACTATACACTATTATCGTAGTGTATGATTGTGTACTACTCCAGCTTGTTTCAGTACATGTGCTATGGTCCCTACTCTAGTTGAAATTCCGATTTTTTTTGTGCATTTGTTGGTTAACTTTTTTTGTAAAATAAAATTATTATGACTGGTCAACCCACGCATACCGCATCAAAAGAAAGAAATGGTGTTGCGCGGCCCAGCTACCAATTATCATCTGAAAAGTGAAGTATCCACTACGCTTCGTTGTCAGCTATGTTCAACCCGTTACACAGTATTACGAATCATGAACTGTTGTTACTTCTGCAATGAAAGTAGCCACTATGAAAAATAAGGACAATTTCCATTACAAAGGGAAGTCATGTGCTACCTTCAAATCGACACCTTTCGTTGTCAGCCAAGATGAACGGGACACAAAAAAGGACACTGGTAAGTCCATGAAAAATGCATTGTATGTACTGCGGTATGTCAAAAGGCACATGTATGGCTGAAGCGACGTCGAACAGTGAGCCCATAGCAGAAGTATCTTCTCAACTGCTTTTATTTGTCTATCATGCTTTTTACTCAAATTCCTTTGACAAAGCCACAAACAGGGGATAGTAGTTCACAAAGTCTAAGCAGAGTCACAACACCCACATATCAGACTGCCAACCACCTCAAAGCAAAGTTTAACTTTAATACAGACCTCATTTAGCTTTTATTTCTTATGTGCAAACTGCTTTTACAATTTAGCAGTTTTGTTCACGTGACAGACAAATAGGTAGGTACACACACACACACACATGCACCCACACTCACACACTTTTCAGAAAACAATACGCTTTTTTTGTTTAAGACACTGTAATGTTGTGCTTAGATGTGGCTTCCAGACTGTGATGTCAGGTAAGCAGTGGATTGTTACTTGCAGTACTAATTCATGAGCATGTAATTAGTGAGATTATCAAGTTTAAACTGTCTCAATACTGTTACATGTTAGGCCCTGTACCATTCATTAAAGCAGCACAGCATTGTATAAAGGTAGCCCAGTGTTGTCAACAGCATGGTACTCACAAGTTATCCAAGGCTACATAGCGTCAGATAAACTCCATAGATTCCTAGCATCACTGCCAGCTATTTTAACCTTCTTTAGTCTCCCTAGTATGCTGGTTTCTCTATGCAATAACTACCATCGAAGTTTGAGAACAGTACACTGGTTGAACGGGCACCTTCATCATTGCTCCAGGTATGTCATTTACTATAAGACCACTATTTTCTGTTGTTGCCATCCTTAGCCAGGAATGGGCTTCTAGTGGTGAGAATGGTGGTGAACTATCATTAGGTACTGGAATTATCACCAGTGGCTTCATTAACTACAGAGTGCTAAACAATGTGATTCAGTACATGAACAGCATTTATACAACGTCTGTAACTCGAAGATGGGTTGTTGAAATGCAGACTTTCCTGAGAGAGGAAAACCACATCTAACAACTAAAGAAACTTGGGATACATATATGCAGGAGCTCATCAAATCCTAGCAATTCAAGTGCTTTCTTTTGTTGTACATTGTGCTGTAGAGTTTATGAGTATTAATGCTTGTACTTTTGTGTTTTGCATTATTGTGTAAAATACATGTATTTTGTATAGGGAAAGGGAAAATGGCTGTTGATGAGGTTTTTCAATCGACCAGTTCAGCCACTGAAAGGATATAAAAATTATGTTTTAGGTTTTGATGTATAATTCCTAAGAACTAAGGGTGAAATTCAGTGTTGTTGTTTTTATGGCTTCATTTGACAAATCCCAATACAGATTATCTGTTTGACATCACACTAAATATTTTCCATATAATTACAGGTTATCTTTGTGAATGCGTGAAGCAAGAGTGAGTTACAAGCCAAAGAACGCTAGTGAAAATAAGAAAGCTGTGGTGCATTTATTATGTTATTCGTTGCTTAGTAATATCGCTTCGCAGCTGAAAGAAACAGGGCCATTAAACTTCAGCTGCTCACTGGCTTGTACCGCTTAATTAACCCAGTCCCCCTTTATTCCCACTCTTCAACTGGCTATTACTATAAGTAGCTCACTCAGTGTAGCGATTCCCCCCCAAGTCTTTCTTCAATTGTGCAAAATCGCAAAAAAATTCATTTTCTCGCATGAGTCCCATTGATTTTTGCCTCAAAAACATGGTGTCTAGTAACCGTTACTAACTTAAAATGACGCAGCTTGACGTAAATGGATAACCTCCATAGCATATTTTGGCATGTTTAATAGTGGATGAGAAACAAGTAATCAAGTTTGCTTGGCCGAAGTCCCCAATATATAATTCACAAACGATTACATATTTACTATACTGAACAAACTAGTTCAAGAATCTAAGTTTGAACTATTCAAGTCTCTATAGTTACTGGATAGCTAGCTATATATATAGGGGCGGTTTTAGCCAGAACTTCTTCTGAAAATAGCGCGCGCCCCTACAATTCATGTAGGTGATAAGATATATACATACTGTATTATATTAGGACTTTTTCTAATGGCAAAATTTCATACTTTTACCTTTGAAATCACCATTATGGCATTCATGTAGTGACCTTTTTTTTCGACTTACAGCTAAGCTGAAGTTGCAGTCCCAGAGTGGAACCTGAAACCCCCTTTGAAAATTTCTAGATCTGTCTAAATCACCAAAAGTAAGAACGATTTAATAGCAATGCTACGTTTAGGCCACTCCAAATAAATTCTCTGTTTCCCGTCCTGGACTCAGGCATATTTGCATGCGGGCGGGCGGTCCATTTCCATTATTTCATTATAAGATTGGCAGCTTTTCAAACCATTTCTTGTCCGGCACAACCATAAAAAGCTACATAAACGAATGCTTAGCTCGTTCCTTCCTTAAGTTTGTGCCAACTTGATAGGACTGCTGACACGTGAGCTTACACTGTTTCAAGATGCTTTTACTGAGCCTGTCAGTATGCAAGAATAACCGGAAAATAATGGAAGAATACGGAATAATGGAATATTTAGAGCTAACAGTAACCAGATGCGGGCGGCGGACGGGAAACAGAATTTATTTGGAGTGGCCTTATGTCAATAGACAGGGGTTACACCATATATGGTTACACAAATGGCATAATTGGTGTTATCGATCTTCATTTGTTGCGTGGCCCGTTCATACTGCTTTAATTTGGCGACTATATGCTATGGATGCACTGCTGCATCTGTGCATGACTCATAGTCTGGCGTAGCCGACCCGCGCGCGAAGCGCGAGGGTCTGGTGACAGCCGCATTCAGTACCTGTGCCAGTCTTACGAAAAACATGTGCGTCCAATCAGATCGCTCGAAGGCCAATTAACTGCATTCTATGACGTGATTTCCTTAGATTTGATCTCCAACTAATTCGTGCATGCCTTACAACTGAAACATAGAAAGGCAACAGTATACAACAGCCTCCTCCCTGGTGAGTTAGTTTTATTAACTTTACATCCGTGGAAGTGTAACGCCATTGAAATATCTCCATCGTGATTGAACCGGAAGTTGTTAATTTGTTTACGCGCGCGTTTTAAAATTGATTGCATTCCACTTGGCACAGGTGTGTGATACGGATGTCACCAGACCCTCGCGCTCCGCGCGCGGGTCGGCTACGCCAGACCACATGACTCACCCTGACTCACTTAAACGTGAGTCTTAATTAACTACACCAACTAAATATTTTCACCAAAACTTACGCGTAACGAGCTAAGTACTATGAGAAATAGAGCTTGATCTCGGTAGCCGGTAGTCGCGTTGATCCTGGACCTGGTTCCTGAACGTCGCCCACAGCAAGCGCCCAATAAAGATAAGCGTGCTAAAATTTTATATCTGGCTTCCCCAACGGCTCGCCCAACGGCCAAGATGGTGCTGTCTGCCTATTTCCCTCACATTCGGATGGCTTTCGTAGCCATTGTATTAATTTCTGGACTTGGGTATGTCGCATTATTATTGTCGCCAGAGTCTCGAGCCACTACTCTAGACACAGAAGTCGGCGCCGACATTCGAGAAAAAGAAATTGGCGTCACAACTCAAGACACAGAAGGTGTCACAACTACTGAAGTCACACAAACCATTACCACGGACGCAGAAACTGGCGCCACTACTCAAGTCGAAGCCAGCATGGCTACCCCAGAGAAACGAAACAGGGTAATGGTAAAGATACCACAAAGTGACCAGTACAAACAAAATGATGCTGTGGTCCCAGATCTACTTACACAACAGACAATTGAGAAAATTAAGAAATTCTCATTTTTCCTAGGACATCCACACAGTGGACACAGCATAGTTGGTACTATAATTGACAGTCATCCTCATATTGTGATGGCACACGAAGCTGATATATTTTCAAGAGTCCAGAAGTGGAAGGAATGTAATAAAACAACAATATTTAATACCATTTGGAAGACTGTTCGTACAGGCACAATATTACAGGAACAGACCTTAAAGGGATACAACCTCACTATAGACAAGTCGTACCAGAACACCTTCCAGGATTACATAGATGTTATTGGAGATAAAAAGGGAGGGTGGACTGCACAAGTTTTATTAGGCAATCCTGGACAGTGGGAAACTGTGTATAACAGAATAAGAACTGCCGTCAACTTACCAATGAAAGTTTTTCATGTTATCAGAAATCCATATGATAATGTTGCTAGCAAAGTACTTTGTGATTACAGTGGAGATTTAAAACTATGTGGAAAGCTTAGAGTGAGTAATAAAACGTATGCAGTGAACTCACGTGCGATAGATAATTATATTAGAAATTATTTTGAAGTCTTCCAGGCCATTGAAAATGCCAAACAGGAATACAAACTTGACGTGCTAGAAGTACATGGCAGTGACCTCGTAGCTAACCCAAAGAAAAGTATCGGTGGAATGTTTGACTTTTTGGGAGTTTCTGTTTCTGATGAGTTATTGAACATTTGTAGTAAAAAAGTGTTTCCAAAAGAATCTAAACTCCGGTACAAAATAAAATGGCAAGATGAACAGATATCAACGGTAAAGGAATACATGCAAAACTTTGCTAATCTGGAAAGGTACACTGACTTTGATTCGTGATTTGTATGTGCAGTTTTTAATTTTAATAATATATGAAACATGTGGTAACGACCACCATTGTATTGTGACCATATGGATACTATGTCCTAAATACTGTCTTACTTATACAAATGTAGGCTGTGGTCTATCACCCACATAACTCCCAGTCAAGCTATGAATTAACCACCTTCATTGTAGGCAGTCATGAGCACTACCTGCCTTTCAGTAAATATATTATTAGTTTTCGTGCGTGCGTGCGTGCGTGCGTGCGTGCGTGCGTGCGTGCGTGCGTGCGTGCGTGCGTGCGTGCGTGCGTAGGTCAGTAGTGATGAATGAGTATGCTGTGTACATTGCTGATATACCTCATTATTAATCACATAACCTAAATGTGAAGAATGCATGTTGTATTTGTACATTTGTTCCAGCCCTATTACAGACACAGACCCACACTACAGTCAGACACATCACACCACACACATACACTATATAACAGACATGCACAAAACACACATACACATGCATGCGTGCACTTACATACGCATGCTCAGTGTTGACTCTCTGTGTTGGGACCGTAATTTCAATTGCTGACTAGCTTGAGGCAAAACAGACCAATGCTAGCCACAAGTGGTCCATCTTTGTCTTCAGTGGTTCAAATAATGATCCCAAGATGAAGACATAAGTTACCAGTGTTGGTACATGAGTTTGCTATAGTAGGCAAGATACTCACCAAGCGTTCAGTAAGCTTCATCTTGACATGACATTCACAGTTTGTCTGATGTAATACGTTCCTGCAGCCCTCATGATTTGAGGATGCTTAATTGTCCTTATACAGGTATGTGTTACTGTAACAATAACTATTACATGTCTGAGGTATACAGAGGCCATATGTATGTGTGTTAATGTACCTATATCATTACACAATGATACATTGTTATTCCATTGCTATAATAATTATCCTTTACCAGGAACTAGGGTTAAACACATGCAATCTTTATGTCAAAATTGTTGCCCATTTTAAGGAACAAGCCATGACAAAAACAGACGTACAGTAATTGAATACCAATCCATTATAGTGCTACCATGCTATATTAAAACTCTGTCATAGGTTTATGCCAATGTATGAATCGATATATAACTAATTGCAACAATTGCAAGACAACCATAGACGTACTCCTCATTGTAAGTTAAATATGAGTTGAATGTATAGCTACCACAAGTAAAAGTTATTCATATTAAACAGGTTAGTTTACTTTGAGGCTGGCTACTAAATCATCGTCTGGCCTCCCCCACATCATTACACTAAGCGATGCAACCATACATTGATATAACTGATTGGCTATATCATATCACCACCCGATACTATCGATGTATCAATATAATAATCGTGGCAGCACTACATTCCAATGTTGGTTCACTAGAATAGCCACTGCACAAAATTAATTTATTCATAACAGCTATACACAGCAAAACATTTAGAAGTCATGAACTATACTCTACTTTTAAATACAAGCAAATGATGTGGGGTGTGGCTAATAGTTATGGATGGTGATGGGTGTGGATAGGGTGTGACTAATGAAATAGTAATACTGTAGTAGGCTGCATGTACCATATTGCTTCAAATCTATACCCTGCAGGGGTAGATAACACACAATGACAATAAGTGCCTGGTTCAGGCATTCATATAGACATCACAGAAAACTGAACGGGTGATAACTAAATTCCCAGCCGGTCATAATTTGATGCAATAATACAATAGTTGCGCTGTATTGTCACAATGCTTGGGAGTGTTATGCCGTATTTTCATACAAAAACCAAAATTTAGGCATTGAGCACTATTCTTAAATCATCAAAATATTTCAACAAAACTTCAGCAAAGCATTTGACCATTTTGTAACGATTTTCTCAAAAATTGATGCTAGCCACCTCGCTAGTTTGAATATGCTTCATCTTGTGGACTCCTAGATCCAATGTAGTGACTACTGCTAGGTATGCAATGTACAACAATAGGAGTAGTGTTACCACCATGCTCAGTCACATCACTCAACTGGAATTATGACGTAATCATACTAACACTGCACGCGTCAACAATACACAAGACAAGAGTATTCAGTGCTATTCAGTACAATTAGTAAAGTCTATTCAAGTTTGCACCAGTTGAAAATTAAAGATCTTTTGACTACAATTATTTGTAATAGCTAAAATCAACAGTAAATAATGTAATTTAAATACCATAAAATCTATATTAATATACCACATTTAAAATTGTTTTATTTTATGAAGTACATAGCTTTGTACGTAAACACAATACGTCACAAATCATGAATCAAAGTCAGTGTACCTTTGCAAACTAGCAAACTTTTGCATGTTATTCTTCATCGTTGATATCTGTTCATTTTGCCATTTTATTTTGTACCGGAGTTTAGATTCTTTTGGAAACACTTTTTTACTACAAATGTTCAATAACTCATCAGAAACAGAAACTCCCAAAAAGTCAAACATTCCACTGATACTTTTCTTTGGGTTAGCTACGAGGTCACTGCCATGTACTTCTAGCACGTCAAGTTTGTATTCCTGTTTGGCATTTTCAATGGCTTGGAAGACTGCAAAATAATTTCTCATATAGTTATCTAACATACGTGAGTTCACTGCATACGTTTCATTACTCACTCTACGCTTTCCATATAACCTTAAATCTCCACTGTAATCACAAAGTACTTTGCTAGCAACATTATCATATGGATTTCTGATAACGTGGAAAACTTTCATTGGTAAGTTGACGGCAGTTCTTATTCTGTTAAACACAGTTTCCCACTGTCCAGGATTGCCTAATAAAACTTGTGCAGTCCACCCTCCCTTTTTATCTCCAATAACATCTATGTAATCCTGGTAGGTGTTCTGGTACACATCATCAATATCAAGGGTGTAGCCCTTTAAGGTTTGTACCTGTAATATTGTGCCTGTACGAACAGTCTTCCAAATGGTATTAAATATTGTTGTTTTATTACATTCCTTCCACTTCTGGACTCTTGAAAATATATCAGCTTCATGTGCCATCACAACATGAGGATGACTGTCAATTATAGTACCAACTATGCTGTGTCCACTGTGTGGATGTCCTAGGAAAAATGAGAACTTCTTAATTTTGTCAATTGTTTGCTGTGTAAGTAGATCTGGGACCACAGTATGTGCTTGCTTGCTATCTTTTTTTTGCATAGTGGTGCTGGCTTCTTTGTCTTGAGTAGTGGTGTCGCCTTTTGTGTTTTGTGTAGTGGTTCCACCCTCTGGAGTAGCTACGCCAGTTTCTGTGTCTTGAGTAAATGTGGGCTTGTGGACTTCGGTTACCGACGTAGTACGGTCCTCTTCTGGGATCCTCCCTTCAGGAAATACATAGGTCCAGCTTTCTTCGTTAATAACCTCGCTCTGAGCATTTGTGGTTGTTTGAGACCGTGACGACCGAAGCAACGCCATGATGAACGCACATCCTGAAAACAATACAATGCCAATAAATATCGTCCGAGCGTAAGATCGCGGCAACATCTCATTTGTAGGTTTCCTTCTTTCTGATTTCACAATCGTCAGTCAGCAAATTATGGACTTTATTGTGTTCAATTCGCTCGGTTCAATTCGCTCGGTTCAATTCTCGTCCTCAGCCGCCTACGCGTTTGATCATTGGGGCGAGCCCCACACTAGCGAGTCGCCCACGTAAATTCGTGTCATCAACCATGCGCAAACAATTACAAAAGAAATCGGAAAACATACCGAATTAATGCCCACTATACTCCATGCCACGGTACAGTAAACGGCGAAGATTACAGCACTTCCATATATGCTCGTGTCATCGACCATGTAACGGCGTAGATTACAGCACTTCCATATATGCTCGTGTCATCGACCATGTCACGGAAAAATAAACGGCGTAGACTACGGCACTTCCATATATGCTCGTGTCATCGACCATGTCACGGAAAAATAAGCGGCGTAGATTACAGTACTGCTCATCTCGTCTACCACGTCGCGGCACGTGTTGTCGACCATGAAATAAGCTTGGTTGTCCATGATGGACAGGGAAGAACGCCTTAGAGAAGAGAGCAGTAGCTATAGATTGAGAAGAGATCGAGAAACTTCACAGGTAGCAGAAGAAAGACGAAGGAGAGACAGAGAATATCAGAGAAGACGTGCTCAATTTACACAAGAGTAAAGGGACACAATCATACAGCAGAGAAGGCAGAATTAGTACGTTTGTTATATGTGACCAGGCCTGCGAAAACAGGGCATGTGGGCACAAACTACACCCCATCACTCTACAGATCATATCTCAGTACTGGAATAGTCATTTTGCATTCTGTAACTTGCATCATGATGCCAATTAAATGCTAACTAAGAGCTAAAAATTGCAATACCATAGCATAATGGTACAAAAAGTTATGAGTGATGAAAGTGTGAAAAAGTAGGCAAAAATCATGTGCCCACATGCCCTATTATCGCAGGCCCGGTCACATATATAAATTTGTAAGACTCACAAAATATTTGAGTATAATAGATTAGTAATTGCTGTTCATAAAATATTAAACTGAATCCTATACAACTGATAAAAATAATAGAACTGATTATGGTCTAAATTCACTACCACATTCTTGCAGATGGTTTATATGTGCATATCATACTAACAACTATTGTGACTCATTTTCATGATGTGTTTATATTGATAGTGCTTCAAATGTTGGTGTAGTAGCAAATACTGATGTGAATGTGGACCAATCACAACATGTCCAACGTCATGTGCCAGTTGCCATTAGTGACCCTGCAGTCATTGCCAAGATTACAGAATATCATGCTGAATTGACACTGTTCAATATGTCTTGAAAAATTCCCAAGCATTTCAATAATTGACATTACCCCTGTAGGCATTGTCACAATGATAGCCATGTCCCAAAGCTATTTTCTGCTGCTAATAATATGGATCCTGGTCCAGAACTTATTGTAAGTTATGTTCCTCACACACATGATGTCTAATAACCATTTAACACTTCCTTTTGTAGGGATTGTCAAAAGTAGAACAAATGTTAATTTCACCAGTTATATGTGTGCGACGATCAAAGATACTGACTGCCTTGCAGTGGTTGATAGCAAATAATGTATACTTCAGTAATATTACAATCAATCATGATAATATATCAGCTTTACCTGAAAATGATCATCTTACAAATGTACCTACAGTATCCGTGCCATCTGACCTACACATGTAAAGCAACCTGATTCACCTACAAACATAACAAGATCACAACAACCCAGATATACGTATGTAGAACTTTTGTTCCAACGATTCCTCAGACCATGACCGAGGTGCAAAATATCAGACATTCATTGCAATCAACTACAGTAACATGACCAGCCAGAGGAGAAAATCCCTTAAATGAATTCCAATGTGAATGGTACATTACCTGTGCTTTTCCTGTCCTTTTTCCTACTGGTGCTCAAACCACATTTCAACCCCGTACTTTTATATAATGTGCATATCTTCCATTAGTATGAATGGCTAGATAATAAGACCAACATTCAATTATGACCTATACTAATATAAAACACTTATTCCCTTCAGGCTCACCCCACGATGCTGCTAGCATCTGCCTAGTTAATTTTCTTTTTCCCTTTCCAGAAGTGCGCACTAATTAAAAAGTAGGCCAGCTCTATGTACACCGGTAGGCAGGTGGCAATAACAGCCACCCGTGAGTTATGGTTGCCAGGCTGCTACTACCACCGATGTAGACAATGGTGGTTTTGCAGCCATGCAAGCGCTATTTGCAGCAATTGGTCCGTTTCTCACCTTTTATAGTGGTAGGTATTAGCTTCGATTGTGCGATTGAGATAGGTACGATCTGCATGTATAGCCAGGCAAGTACTGGAAAGTACAAAAATTGTATTGTGGGTTAGAATTTTCAGGAATGACGTCTCCTCTGTTCTGGAGCCTGAGCTGATGTATACTGTAATGTTAGTTGTTCCTTTTCACCACCCAGAAGTCTGGTCACTGATGTGTGAGACTCACTGTCAGTAGTGTACATAATGCATTTTTTTCCATTTAATGAACAGTGTTCTGCTATATGTAATCAATTGGCTGCCATGCCAGCATAATGTGTTATGTGATCCAATTTCCATTCAGTATTGTCATTCACAAAATAATGTTTTAAAAAATATTTCTGGACAACTACGTAGCTAGCTATATTCTCAGGGAGACCATATAGCAGACCTCGGCATTGTTGTGAATATTGTATGAGATTCCTATATATAATATATAGTTTCACCTGTAGCCTGACAATTGTGGTATCAGCACAGCAGTGTTGGCTACCATTTACCAGTAAAGCACTGGAGGGAATACACTTGAAGTAGAGCCAGTAAGTGTGTTGGAGTCTAAGTGAAACTCTTTGAACCATGTACTGGACAAACACCTAGAAGCCACCTGGATTTTTGGCCAATCATGATCACAGTGCCAACTGCCAACCAAGGAGGCCACCTAGCTACCTTAAGGTGACTAAATTTAGCAAATTTATGCATCGGTGAAATTAGTGCATACAAAATTTAGCGATTTTATGAATTGATGTAATTAATTAACTACATTTTGTAGGTTTAGCGTGTACAAAATTTAGTGGAAAAACCAAAATCACTAAATTTAGTCACCTTAAGGTAAATAGGAAAAGATCAGAGATCTAAATAGCTATCATTATACACATATGGCTACGCACATTGTGTGCCACTTTGAGGCTCAATGTATATGTACTCGTGCTCTGGTAGTTATCCGTACAGGTTATAAATACAGCAATAAAATATCCCAAAATTACATCAAAGTTACTGTACATGTATGTTTCTGCTCAAAACGTTGTCCCAATGGGAACATTGTCATGTTTACCAACAGGTCTTGAAATGACTAGCATTGTAGGAATGTCTGCACCCTTTGTACTATCATAAATCCACTACAAAATTCTTCAATTATTTCTGCATATACAACCCAGTGGAAATCCGTAATAGATTTACACAGTTAGTAAAAGTATAAATACAAAGCATTGTTTGGCTATAAACTATGCATTATCCAAGCTGTTTTCTTCTCCCACTTTAACACTTAACTAGGTGTCACTGTCGCCTGCACCTTCTTTATGCTTACTCCTGCAGAAAAACGATTAAATACATAATTACACATAATGCAGCACATGTACTTACTTTGCTTCCCAATGATGTTTTGCAACAATAGGTAGAATCTAGCCAGCCTAACAAATCAAATAGCATATATAATCACTTCTTTTCTTCTTGTATTCTTTATGGTGCCCCTGTAACTTCTATCACTGAGGCCCTAGGTAAAAGTAGGGACCCCCCTCAAATGCTGTATGACACTGGTGAATAGAATACTTATGTGAGGCTAAAAGCAACTACAGTGGAACCTCTCTGAATGGACCATCCATGAAAATCACACTTATAATGCCAAAATAGCACGAGGGAGACTAATACAGCATGAGGCAAAGCCTAGTGCTGTACTAGGTTTGGACCATACCAGAGTGCTATTTTTCTGATTGCATGAGCGTGGCAGTAGTTTAAAGTGCTTTCTGTTCAGAGCATTCATTTTGCAAACTCTAACCCCTTCAATTTTCAGCCATCAGACAATTGGTAATAAATAAAGTGTTCATTTTCAAAAGTTTAGCGGTAGCACTTGATCCTGGAATCATACCTACTTTTATGAGCCATGCCTACTTTTCGGGATCATGTGTTTCTGTCTCTAAACATAATATGTGACCAGCTGAGCAAAAACTGGCCGTTTTCGCAAAATAATATTTAGCCATAAAACTGCACTGAAATACACTGGGTAAAAATATGTATGCTACATGAAAATTTTACGTACGCTTTAATTGTGTTGTGCGCACTGATCAAATTAATAAAACTTACACACCACTGGATTTGCCTGCTTGTGGAGAGTAAGAAAATCTTAGTTTTGTGTTCGCACAGCAAAGGATACATGAGGTATGGGCATTTATTTACGATACGGTAAAAACAATGTTCACCATTGTCATTTCTTAGTTGGAATGGCCTTCTTCTTTGTCAACATGGAGGAGCACAGGGAAAGCACTATACCTTGATTGATGTGCTAGTTCATGGTGCACAGATTGAGCTAAGTCCCATCTTTGTAGCTTGTTTCAATCGTGAGTTATGATTGATTATCTAAGCACCAGTAATTTATTTTCCGTATTGCTGCTGTATAAATCGAGTTTATCACTATTCCAACTGTCAAGTAAGACCATTCATCATAAAAGGCTGAAGCTTTGGCTGTCCACTCTTTTGTTACTATAGATTACAGAGATGCTGGAATGTGCAAAAAACCGACCGGTTTTTGCTCAGTGGGTCACATATACAAATCAATGTGTATCAGTTTGTTGTTGTCTACAATGGAGCCACACCCACTAATCAAGTATGAGTCTAGCTAGTCCTGCACCTGTTGTGAGCCACAACCACTTGAACCACACTAATTTATCAGTAAGATTTGGCTTGTCAAGACCAACTTGGACACAAGGTAATGAAAGTATGAAAATAATATTTTTGGAACCTTAAAAATGCAATTAGTGTTAATTGCGTATGACGTAACAACTGGATGCTGTGGATGCCCATAAAAATGTATTGAAGCCATTGGGAAAACGATGATAATCGATGGTTAAATCTCCACTATTTACAAAATATACGGTATGTTCCAATTCTCTGTACATGGAACGAAACTACATTAATTTCTCTTTCGCTTCGTGGTTGTCTGCTGTGAATAGCGTAAAGGATGAGTGAGTTATAGAGCTGCAAAGTTTAAGATTTTGCTGAAAAATGATTTCCATGGCTGGTAATAGTGAGTTTGTACTTGAAAACAATTCAGAACTGATTGGCAAAGCTTTGTGACAAGCAAACACCATGTTTAGTGAGTCAGCAAACACCATCCAGGTGTTCCTAATAATGCTTGTTTTAGTGTTGCTATTCCATATAAACATAGAAACAAGCACCTGCTTGCATGCTTCATCACTACACCTAGAAGCAGCAGACAACCACCACCAGGTGTAGAAAATATCAAATTAATGTAGTCCATGCTGGTATATCTTCATTACTTTCTGTGTAACAAAGGATATAGTTTCTGTGGTTGTCTGTTTCCTAATGGTTTCTGTACATTTACATGGCAAACCACAGCATCCAGTAGTGTGCAATACCACAGCAATTAAAATACTTTCACATTAAATGAACTGGTCAATTTAGTTCATTGTCAAAATTTGTTGTTATACGGTATCTTGGGAGCATAAAAACCATACACTTGATTGTGTAATAAAATTACCAATTAGGTCTGGTTGTCACCTAGAGCTGCTTTAAGAACTAGACATTTGGTTTAGTATCAGAAATTTGTGAGCTGCATCAGCTACGTTAGTAACTCGCTAACAGTGGAGCAAGGATTCCATTGTATTACCATGTGTGATAAGCTTTTAGTACTATTGACCGTACATATATTAGGCATAATAAGCATAAAGTTACTAGAATAAATACCTCTTCTTCCATACTCCAGGTAAGACTTCATGACGTGTTATGTGATTGCAGCACTATGTCAAACCTACATACATATACGTAAGTAATTTATTATGCAAAAATTTGATTACAGTGGAACCTGTCTAAAGTGGTCACCTTTGGGCCAGAAATATTTGGCCTTTATAGAGAAGTGGCTGCCTAACTCAATATCCTCTATAAAGCAGCCATAAGCCACAAACCAAGGTTTGGCCTTTATACAAAGTTTCCTGGGATTATAGCTATCCTCACATGCCTACACTTCAATCCATTACTTACATAACAGGCATAAACAAAGTAGCAGAAAGGATCACCAACAAGAGCCAGAACCCACTGCACGGAGACATCATCACTAGACTACCTTGTGTAACACTGATATAGTACACACAGACTCGTGCATGCACCACACATGATCTCTTGTAATTGACACCTTTAGGTGATGATTGTTGTAAGGTTACATGTACTTAGTGAGATATAAGTAACACGAGTGGCAGCGTTTTGTGGAATAGCCATCGTTACACTTGCCAGTGAAGGAAAGGCTGTGGTTTTAGACTGGAAAGACAGTTACGTACCTGGTAACTAAACAATTGTAAATTCCAAGGTAAATTCAGGAAATAACATATCATGAGGTGAGCTTTAATTAGAATCATGTGAAGAGACAATGCCATGGAGTGGCTATAAGCTTATCTTATAGTTAGTTTACTCACTGTTGCTGGCTGCTTTGTGAGAGGCTTTTAGTATAACAAAGTGCTGTTTGGGGCTACGCATTATAGAGGTGACTGCTTAATGCAAACTACTTTTGTACAAACTGATTGAGAATCGGTCAGGACCATAGTCACATGGCAGTTTTGCTGAGGTGACCGCCCAACACAGGTGACCTTTAAGAGAGGTTCCACTGTATTATTATAGCTATGTATGTAAGATCTGCATGACAGTACTGACCCCATAAATGTAGACACATATATGCACATAACGTACATGTTGGTTGTAAGTATAGTAACTCTTTCAAAATTCTGTGATGGCACATTCAAGGGCGTAGCCAGGAGGGGTTCAGATGAACTCCCCTTTCAGAGATAGTTAAAAATCACACCCACCTTATAGTCCTGGAGCTCTCCAGTTGTTACTTGCACACTGGCATAGCTCTGCACTACTCTTGAAGGTCGCATTGCATTAATGCTGTATTTGTATCAGATGATTAATTGTGCATGTGGTGAATGGTGGAAATGGTGAAGGACTGTTCGTTGAGATTTGTTACAAGGCAGCAGTTGTGATGCGTACACAAAATGAGTGGTCGTGTTATACATGTGTCAGGTTAGCATGACTAGTTGATGTATATTTACATGATGATTGCTGGCATGTGATGTCTTGAATATATTGGAGTACAGGCCACGTCTGAAGTTACTGACCTTCAACAGGACCAAGAATAATGTTTATACTCGGAAGGAAGTTTTGCCAACTAAGAAACCCAAGTGTGGAGGGCTCCCATATGTTAGGAAGCCATCAGTATGTTGTCTGGAAGCACAGTGGGGTGTAAAGAATCTATGCTGAAAGTAAAGATTAGTTAATATTAAGCTGCATAAACAGCAGTGTGTAGCTAGTTAGATGCACAAACAGCACCTTTTATTGTTACTGCCCGAGGGCACATTTTTCATCACTTTTATTCAAACGTGGTCCAGGGGAAGCACCCAGGCCTTCTCCACAAGGACATTCCACTTCAAATCTGAACCCCTTTCCTGGCTATTCCCCTGACATTGCTATTTTTCTACACATGTGCAAGCTCAATATTAGATACACCTGCAGATCCAGGCCCTTAAGCTTGCTTGTCACAACTATTGCTAACTGGGCAATATTGCTCTCATGAAGGTGCAACGTTATGTTCTTGTGTTGTGACATACTGTGCCATTCCCATATTATTTGTTCCTTTACCCTTGCTTTATTTCATGTGACACACTTGCTGGATCAATTCCTTACCATTTAGGTGCAGCATGTAATCTATTTCTGTCTTGTTCCTCATCTTTTTCTTCTATTCATCAGGTAACAAGCAAAGATCATCACACGACTATACAAAACCTACAGAAAAGTATCATTTAGTAAGAGGTCAAGTTACACGAGAATGTGATTTAAGCATGCAGTGTACAGTAGGTCATCCTCAAGTCTGAAAAAATTCTAGCTGTCACTTCATGACAAACATCCGCTTTTATTGATTATGTGTTTCAATTTTACATTGTTTGGGCTCGTGTTTGGGACTATTGGCCATTTAAGTCTGATCAAGGTCACAGATTAACCTACAATTCCTTTGCTAAGTGCCCGTGTAGCACTATTTCCTATCATAAAAAATACATGTGACCTAGCACCTTTCCCACGTTGCCTGGTGTATCGAAAGGGCACACATCTGACGGTATAATACCTGCACTTGATCCTTGATCTTCTCGACATCCCCTAAATCATTGAGAACTTTGACCAACTTTCATCACCGGCAAAAATCGCACATTGTAACATCACGTGACCATAAAGCAGACGCACGCCCAGTAGCCTATGAGGTATGAAGCACCGGTGCCAGCTAGTAATAGAACTTTGTTGGCTCTCAGAACAACCGGTATATAGACACTCCGTAAAAGGTATATACAGTACCGCAGTATAAATTTCGGGTTTTACTCTTCACCACCTTTCATAACCCTTAAGTTACGTAATATTAAGCTCAAAAGCATCCAGACTTCCTACTGTAGTTGTTACTCTCTCTCCGCTTCGACTTTAGGGCACGCATCTAGTAGTTGCCGCGAGTAGTCGACTTTAGGGGATGCGTCCAGTAGTTGCCACGAGTAGTAGACTTTAGGGGAAGCGTCTAGTAGTGTTAGCGTTCAGGGGCGGATCCAGAGTTTCGAAAGAGGGGGGGCACCTTTCTGAAAAACAGTTGAAGACCAAAAAAACTTGCTGAAAACCAGTTGAAGACCAAAAAAAAAAAAAAAAAAAAAAGGTCACAACAATAATAGCTAGTTATCCTTACCTACTATATCACGTCTGTTATGTAAAATAAAATCCTATTTGTAGCTTCATAGGTAAGCTACACTGCCTCATGAACATTGTGACTGCTTTATTAGAGTAATTGACTGCTCTATTAGAGTATATCGATCTTGTATGCAATTTCTTGAAGGGGGGGGGGGCATTTGCCCCAAATGCCCCATCCTGGATCCGCCACTGGCGTTAGGGTTAGAGTTCAGCTTTGGTTTCTTCTTCACCTTTAGGGTTAGGTTCTTCTTACTATATACAGCTTATTTCGTTAGTCACATTTATAAGATACAAAAAAAGGGAATCAGCGGCAGCATAATCGGTATTACACTGGACCATCACACTGGGATCCTGGGTTCGATCCCTCTTCAGTACTGCACTTTTTTTTTGCCGGGTTCACCGTTATTTTTCTAAGTTCTGTAGGGTTATGAAATAGGGTGAAAAGAGTGATACCCATAAATTTCGAGTTGCGTAATTTTCGAGGATCAACACTTCTGGTCAATAATTCTACCATAGATACTACACCCTCTATGATTCTACAAACTCTAGCTATAATTATGCAGAGCCACCTAGACACTTGAAACTGGGGACTGCGGCAAAGAATGTACAGTACCTAGCTAGTGTGGTGTTCCCAGCTTCCAGCAGCTTGGCATGCTTGGTAGTGTTGAGCACTCCAAGCTAGGGTTTATTAAACAGGATGGACAGGGAAATAGCTACTTAGTTCTTGTGCAGACTCAAATTAATAATGGCCAACACCAGGAGCTTAATTTGGTGAGGTTCACCTGTGTCCGCAGCTTGTTGAACACCTGACATTGCGGTAAAAAATGAAATGGTGTCCTGCACACCAAATTGTTACAATATACACACCAAATATGCCAATTGGTGTGTATATTGTGACATTTTGGCGTGCAGCTAGTTTTATCTTTTACAGTGTATGGCTGGAGTTATTCAAGTGATCAATGTTGGTAAGTGTTCATGCAAGGCAGCTGTCTGATTGATACTGAGGACAGGATGTTAAATCCTCCTTAGTGAAAACACTATTGAAAAATTAAAGCTCACACTTGTCCTCAGTTAAAGTTGTCATCACACCTTAATGTGTTGATGGACAAGTCAGTTTTAAGGTGAGAATTTACAAGCTTCCAAAACTGCTTTACATTACTGACTCTGTTGGATGCCAAGTTGGCTTCATAATTTCTATGGGGTGATCTAGTCAGATTGCTTCTGGATTGACAATATAGCTGGCAGTGGTGGAGGAAGTAGTTGATATGAGGGGGGGCTCCGCTGGGCTGACCCAGACTTATTTCTATAGTTTGGTAAGCCGGTGAGACCAAAAAAAAAAAAAAAAAAAACAACCAACTGAACAAGAGCTTTCCACCTCACCAGCTACCATTTCTAGCTGATAAACTACATAAAAATCCTCTTACATAGCTCCCTACACAGTGATTGCTTTATTAGAGTGACTGCTCTATTAGAGTATCTCGTATCACGGTTTTTAGCCCCACTCCAAGAAAGATAATTTCGGTGTGATATCATGAAGTCTGGGGGGGGAGCTAAGTCAGCAGACCGAGGGGAGGCTTCAGCCCCCTAGCCCCCCCCTTTCCGCTGCCTATGATAGCTGGTAATCTGAATGGGACTTAGAATGCTGATATCGATATTTAGGCCCCTATTTGGTGATTATTAGTTTCTCATCCACCGCCCGCATCCTTCTTAAGCTACCGCATGGCAAGCCATTATTTACTCTGTGCATGCTCAGAAGAACACATGATACCAAACTGTTATTTTTTGTTGATGAACGCTACAATGCGCTATATATCGCCAGGAGAACTGTTGTTTTCCTTAGCAAATTGTTGCAGTGCCAGTTGCAATCGTGCTCTATCGACTTCATCAAAGCAGACTTTCAGTTGACTGTCGAAAAACAGTTGGCGATCACGAAAAGTAGAATCAGCTGGTGAAGGAAATGTTTGTAGCAAGAAAAAAAGACAATTTGGACTAGGTCTGTACATCAGTGTGTTAATATTATAAAATAATGGCATAATGGTAATACCCTCCCGCCTAGTCTCGCGTGGCCAGACCGCTTTTTTCCGTATATTGGGTGGGGAAAAAAGGGTCTGGTGCAACTCCAATAGCTGTTTACTTCTGAGCCGTCCCCACATTCCGGGGACGCTAATTGAATAACATTGGTCACAAAGGAGGTGCCATGACGTCAGTAAGTTAACTAGAGATCTGTTTATCCTTTAAACGAATCTTAATTTGCTCCGATGTCTCTTTTATAGCGTCTTGAAAGCTAATCCTCATCGTGTAACAAGACTCACAACCGGAGCAGGAGTGTAGGAATACTTCATAGTTTTACTGACGTCATGGCACCTCCTTTGTGACCAATGTTATTCAATTAGCGTCCCCGGAATGCGGGGACGGCTCAGAAGTAAACAGCTATTGGAGTTGCACCAGACCCTTTTTTTCCCCACCCAATATACGGAAAAAAGCGGTCTGGCCACGCAAGACTACCTCCCGCCCGTGCTATGCAACAGTTATAAGCTTGATCAAACTATAAGTCACTAGAAGTGAAGTTATGATTTCACTCAGCTATAATGCTACGCTTACAAGGTTTTGTCAGACAGGTTGGGTCATGCATTATGTCAAATACTCTAATAAAGCAATCACAACTATAAAAAAAAAAGTAGTGAACGCTGGCAAATAGTGAACGTCACTGCATGCAAATTCTTAGTGATGGTCACTAAAATGTAAGAGTGATGTTCACTATTTGCAACAATATTCACTACTTATTTTTTACAGTTAGTGTATACCCTGCAAAAACATTATTAATTTTAATGTGCTGCAAGTACAATGCTACAGAATTGCATGGAAAATGAAAAATCAGCAATGATGTTGTTGACTATCAAATTAAGATTTTCTCGACATTTATGCTATATACAGGCAAAGTTTATAATATTATTTGACTTTAATTTGTAGTACTAGTTACAGAATGCAGAAATTCTGGTCCATTCTAGTACAAAGATGATTGTAACAGTAAACAGTGCATATGGTTCTGATATTCTATTCCAGTACTGACTATACGATGATGTATTATAGGATTGTTATAGGTCAAGTCTATATATGGCTGCTAAATGTACAGTATTTGTGCAATGATTTATAATAATATTATTTATATACATGTGGACTACATGATTATTATAAACTATACTATTGGTGAAATGTCTAGATTGTAAAAATATGCATAAATATTATTAGTACATGTTCATGAAAAATGTTTCAATTGTCAAGTTGTCATGAGACCTCAGGGAATTATTTTCAAAAGCTCCATCATCGTTCAACTGTAAAAAGCCAACAACATTCTTTATTATTCTGAAGCAATTAAATGCAAAAGAAAGTTATTTTTCAGTTGGCAAGATGCTTAGTGACTACCTATATACTGCAATTGAGTAACAGTGTACGTACTTTGTTAGGATATTTTTCTATTATTGGAACTGCTGATACTGCACATGAATTATCTTTTAATGCTTTTGTACCATTTTAAAGTCTTAATTAATAATTGCTCCTTATATATTAATGTTCATCAATTTTGTGTGGTAGGCACAAGTTCAGTAATGTTTCGATTGTGTGCAGTACATAAAAACTGTATTTGATCAGCCAGCTAGCAACAGCCTGTTGGGTCTGGCTAATGATTTGTATTTCCATAACTTGGTTGCAGAGGTTGTATTTACTGGCATTGTATATATATATATAGCTAATGAAGGTCTGTGACATTCAATTAGATTCTAGAGACTCGTTGACACTAGGCCTAAGTCAAACATTCCCAAAATTTTGCCAAAAATGTTTCAGGAATTTCCCACCTATTATGCTCTTCAGTGTTCCCATTATTATGTTCCTAGGTTAGCAACATTTCTTACAATATAATTATCTTGGAACATTTCAATCTGTGAATCCTCTATTAGAGTATTTCACTACAAAGTGACTGATGTACATACAGTATCCATCTAATATAGCACTCCAGCCTATTATGCTTTTATGATGCTGGAATATTTGACGTACGTAGGCCTAGTTGACACCCAATTTCTTCCTGTGATTGAGACATCAACACATTCCACAGTAAAGATTATATGAGATTTTGGTTTACATTCTGCCAGTAACCATTTAGACATTGACTATTCTATATCAGTATCAGATATTGATGCATCAATACTTTGCTCACAGTGTGGATCCGACTGTTTTAAACTCAAATCTTCCCAAGCTACAATGATGCTTCCTACCTTCAAAATGCTGTAATAGAGCAGTGATGGAGTCATTATGTTGATAAGCCTTTTACACAGTCATTATTTCGCCGAGTTTTAAACAACCTTTTATTGACTTGCATATGGGGACTGAGGATTTTCTTGCTGCTCTTTAGGATCAGTCCATCACAACTAGAGCAATGCGGCATCTCTAGTTAAAGATATAATCTTTATGTGCCATATCTATAACTCTAAGTGGATGTTCAGTGCATGCAGCATCGGCTATATGACAACATCTACTGACTGGCACTTATGTGGTACCAAGATCTGAGTTTTGGTGGAATCATTACTCACCACTTGCCATTGAAACTGATAATGTAAGGATTTCAATTTCTTTGCTGATAACGTAATTTATGCAAGAAGACTGATTTAGTGATTGTTGATAAGCATTTGCGTACAGTAAAATTAATTGATGTAGCTATCCCATCGGATTTTCATGTTGTCAAGAAGGAAACAGAGAAGATCAATAATATACCAAGAGTTGTGAGTTGAATTAGAGTGGCTATGGAAAATGAGAACTAGTCTAATACATGCTTGTGACTATATTGGTGCCTTGGGCTGCATCCCTCAAAACTTTCCTTATTACTATTAATTGGGTGAATTAACTGTCCCGTCTGAATAAGAGTGTGTTACAACAATCAGCTCCACTAGGATGAATCGTGAGGCATATTCTGCAGCTCTCTGTAGTAGAATTGGCTTCTGAGCTTTTTCCTACCAAATTGTGTTTCTGTGTGTTAATCAAATAAGTATCACTCTGTATAGAGTTCCTATGGATACATGTACATGAAATTGAAAAGGAGAAAACATCTTGACTGCCTGGCAGACTCCTGTAAGCATTCGAGCACTAATCGGATGGCTGCCCAGGTCCAGTCATGGATCTTCTTCTACCTTTTATATATCAATTTTACACAGGCTGTAGGACCAGGTCTCCTACAGACCTTCAGCACTTGTGCTGTAAAGCCTTAATAAATAATATTTTTGCAATATGTATACATCTGTAAAGTGTGCTTGGTCAGTTGGTCTTGAAGGCAGCTTATCAGAAGTCCCATTTGAAAAGACATGAGCAATTACATAACTCAAAGGGCCATAATAGATACTGTACTGTTATGGTTTGTTCATAGGAAATGCATGGTGAACATAAATATTGTGTCAGTTATTTGACCAAAAAGATTTAACAATGTGGTGTGTCCTCAGATTCACGTGACCACATAATGGTAAATACCAATTACATACAATATATATATATAATAATGCAACAGGATTTCTAAACGATTGAATTCAGATGTGGAGACATTCTTCCTTAGTTTGCAGTCTCTTGCAGATTCAGGATGCTGAAAGGTATCCAGTGGACAAATTAACTTAATTATTACCACTGATGTCAGGATGGTAAGAAGTAATCATTAAAGACAAAGGAATGAATGGTACCCTGTGGAGACTTGCTACCTCTTATACCGGCAAGTCTGCATATAAATATACACGGTACTTAGCTATGCTAAAATCTCAGAAATCTCTGAAGCCAGGCAATTTAATTGACCAGATAAGGCAACTGAACAGCCACTCAAGAAGTGTACATACACTTTCCTCCTAGTGATACTGCTGGATTTGATTGCTATAGATAATACGTAGCATACACATGAACACAACAGACAACTGTTAGTTGAATACATTATACCAGCTAATATAGCTACATAGCTACAGTATTTTACAACTTTGCTGGATTATCTTTTATGCACACATTACATTTTGTAAAAACAACTGACTAAAAAAAGACAAGGGTTGAACCTATATTACATATATACAGTATGTTAGTATTTTATATTGTAATGACGTAATACCTCATTAGCTAACTTAATTTGCGTTAATACAAGTTTTCTTTGCTCTGGAGTATATGGATCAGTAACATTTTTATGCTTTCTATGAAAACCTTCAACTGCTGACTTAATTGTACACTGTAAGTCATCTTCTGTGTAGGGAAACTTCAAAAATTCAATCATTCTTTTCAATTCAGTATGTAAATCAGTGAACAAGTTCTCATATTTTACCACCAATATTGGAGACTTTGTTGACCCTAAGAATTGCTGTACATGATTTTTCCATCTATTGGAAAGTTTAACTACTAGTTCATCCCATCTACCATCTATTAGCAAAGAAATGTAAAGAGTAAAATTAATGATCAGTGAAAAAAATATAAGTTATGAACTATACATGTACAGTAATGATCAAGAAATGACGATAATTCATTGCTGGTTCAAATCTGTAGCAAGCTGAAAAGTGGGTCATCATCAACTGTGTTGTATCTGAGGAGACAGATAGCTACGCTGCATATATGTACAAAAAATGGGGAGTCTGAGGGTATGCCCTCCTACACCCTACCACTCACTGGGGGAAATGTTTGAAATTTTAACCCTTTGAGATTGAGTTCTGACTGAAAGTAGTAATGCAAGGTATAGCATAGTTGACTCAACTTGACTGAAGCTTATAGCTGACTGTACTATTAGAGTTATTGCATTGAATGCTCTGTTACACATTGACTGCTTTATTAGAGTATATATCATTGCAAATTCAAGTAGTTGAAAGTATTCAGACCAATGGTACTGCCATAGTATACAGCCTTCAAAATTAAAGCATCGTCTTATGGTGCTTAAACTTCAATATGGAACCTATCTAGTGTCAGCCATTTTACAAAGCAATTTGCTGAAAATTTTTCAATAGATAGGTACACATTCACAGATAAAGAAGAGACGACATAAAAGCAATGCAGTGGAACCTGTCAAAGTCAGTCACCTGTGTTTTCAATATGATTATGCATGTGCTGCATTAGGATTTTTAAAATGTCAATGTTTGAAACCTACTTTGAAATCCAAAATATTATGTTGAAATCTTGTTCACAATAATTATTTTGTGAGAGTGGTAATATTTTTTTTTGTCTAGCCAAAGCTCAATGTACAAATACTCAATATACTTTCTGAGCAGTTTTGGGTTGAAAAGATAATAATTATGTCAGGAAATAATTTTAACGAGTGGCTTGTGATCCAAATGCAACTTGAAATGTGGCCATTAAGTACAGCCATATATATGCATGGTTTGCTAAAGCAAAGACCATCATGAAAATACTGCATTTCAGCAGTGTGCTGTAGACATATTCACTAGGGTGCTTCTTATTTATAAAAGTAATGCATTTGGACCATTTATTTATTTATTTGTGTTGCATACAATGACTGATGTACAGTCCCTCCATTATCAGAACTCGTTGAACCCTAGGTTAATGGAAAGTTTTAATAAATGAAGCCCATACATTTATATACAGAACTCAGTAACTTCGGGAAAATACTCTAATAGAACAGTCACTCCCACAGTTTGGATAACAGAATATTTGATAGCTAGATAATGAAGGGACCACTGTATTGTGCAATCCACTGCTTATTTTTATCATCTACGAAGAAAGCGGCATGTGTTCCCTGCAAAAGTCTCTCCATGATTGTTAAACATCATATTTTAAAATTACATGAAGAATGATATTTACTAAGAATGAAGATTTCCCTCTCTGCACTTGCCGAATGGTATCTGAAGCACTAGGATTCTTTAGTGAATAAACTTATCTTGGAAATAACATAATAATCACTGCCTTGGTGACTATTATTCCATTACTTTGGGCTGTTTATTCACTTAACACAGTACATGTGTATCATGTGACTGGAGGAATCCACAAATAGGCTTGAACCAATTATGCTTCTTTTAAAGCAAAATTCAAAATTCAAGTCTACTGTGCTTAAAATTATGCTTTGTAAAGGTTACAGTTATACATCAGTGACTGTTGTATTAGAGTAAGTGACGGCTATTATTTCTGTGAAAAGTAAATTATCAGCTAAGTTACAGTACACCAGGCCAATATCAATACATGTGCATGACCGAACAGAGGCATGTGCGTACAAACTATAAACCCCATGAAATAACAGGTGAAAAGGATAGTATATCTGCATTCTATATATATTTTAAAGTTATATAAATGTGTACAAAGTGCTGAAAACTATGTGGCCATATATAGTCCATTTGTATGAGCTCTAATTGTTTACTCTTCCATCTACCCAAAACATTTAGTAGTGCTATGAACTGTATGAAGTTCTTGAAATGCCAGAACTGTTTACCAAAAAAAGTGCTTTTGATACAGGCAAGAAGAAGCGAGTATTCCATACATCAATTTTAATATGGACGATTCTGTGTGCAAAGATGTTTACAACATTGAAACACACTTATTCCAGTATAAAACCATTGGGAGTGAACACATGTTTTCATTGCTTTGATACTATACTACTGTTTTTGGTGGGGGCTCAGGTGAACGTTAACAAACTATAGCATAATGGCTTAGTTTGAAAAAAAAAAACAACAACAACAAACAAACAATATGTGTGACATGCCTTATTTTCACAAAATGAAATTCTGTAATGCTGTGCAGCATACTTATTGTTTGCTTTCTTTTTGGCACATGGATTCCGGTTATAAAGTCTTCAAATATTGTCCCTATTTTGCTGGCAAAAGTGCTTGATGCTTTTGCTAGTTAGCTAGCCTATTATGCTTAATATACAATGTTGGGATAATTGCTATACCACCTGTTTGTCAACAAGATATCTCAATGCCAAGACACCTGCATGCATATCCAAAATAAACATCCTGAAAATAGCAAAAATATTTTCCACATGCCATGCATTGTTTAACATGTACATGACTTCAGACTTGTTGCAATATAGCCATGATGGATTATCATGATCAATGCAGCAATCACTTATTGCATTGTATGTATAATTGTGATTGGATTTGCGAAAAGGGGTCTTCCACACACATCCAATTCTATGATCTTGGAAGACCTTAACTTGGTGTTCAGCTAACATGTAAACCCAAACGTTTCTCCATCCATTAAGCTATGTTGGTACTCACCACTGAACACATTGGAAGCCAATAGCATTTTCCAATCTTAAGTTTTTAACCGTCAAAGTTGGTAAACTGGATGTGTATGGAAGACCCCTTTTTCACAAATCCGGTCACAATTGTGGTATTAAAAGTTTTACACTTATTTAGTTTGTTTGCATTAATTTACCAGCATACAAGATATGATGAAGCATGACTATGCTGTATTAACTCCTATAACACACATCATACATTTACACACAAATGATAGCTTGTTTGTATTGGGCATACAGACAGACGGACAAATAGGCAGCTAATTGCTGCTTGTCTGTCCACCTGTCTGCATTCAGTAAGCCGTTTTGTTAAGTTAACTGTAACTAAAACTATAACTTTGGATCTCATTAACTGATACTACAACTAAAGCTAAATTAAGGCCTTACCTGAAAGTAAATCTGTTACGTATAACTAAAATTTCTTCAGGACCTTGACTATAACTAATATTTGTTTAAGGCCTGACTAAAAGAATGTTAAGACCCCTACCACCATAATGACATTAAAAACTAAAACAATGAGACCTTTATTACATTTGGGTTTTAGTTTTGAAATTTTATTGAATTAAGGTCACAACTACAATGATGAGAATATTGATTAGCCAAAACTGACAACTTCTCAAAATCTATACAACTCATAATGGCCTACTATTGAAACTATAACTAAAACTTTAAAAAAATAAAAGAAGCAGATCTGCAAATGTTTTTAAAATGACAACCACAATCAATCCATTGCTGTAGTAAATAAAACTAAAAGTTTTCGGAGACCTCACTATAACTAAAGCCAAAACTAAACTTTTCTTCTGATTTGTTTATATATACTTACTAACAGCCAAAGTTCATATCAACATGAGGGATTAAGTGCCGATTACCTGACAACTGAACTCCAAGTTATTACACGCTTTGGATGATGAATTTATAGTGATGTTGAGGGTCCAGCAACAAAATGTAAATCTCATACGCATTAAAGAAAATCTGTAAATCTCAAAATTACCATAACTTTACACAATGTGTATACACTAAATGATTGAAAAATTAGCGACAAGATAATTTGCTTTGATAACAGTTTTTTATATACAACTTGTAGATCCTGTAACTCTCATGGCCGATTTTTTGCTCGCAGCAGACCCCTTGTATGATGTCCCATAATTTCATGATTGTTTACCCTTATATGGTAAAACAAAATCATCTAAATTACTAAAACTTACCAAAAGCAGTGGTTGTCGAAACATGTGCTATAAGATGCTGGGCTGAATTTCTACGATTCCATTCAGAAAGAATGGCATCAAAAGGATTTCTAACAACATAAATTACATTATGTCTTTGTAACCAAGATAGTTTGTGGCTGCCAGGAACATAATGCATCTTAACAGCAATAACATTATCAGTATAAATCCCTTCTCCAATCATTCCATTAAAGATATAACTATCATCACAATCTTGATATGCACCTGTATAAATTCCAGTAGTGGTCTCTATTAGTTGTCGCACCCATGAGTTACCTGATCCAGGGAAGCTGAGTAATGCAACAGTTTTACGATTCTTCTGAAAACTCATACTCTTACATTTCTGAAAGTGTTTAGGCATAACCACATTTCCTTCATTTGTTATGTTTACAAACTGCTGTAGAACTAATCGTGTACCAGCACAAATTAAAAATTGTCGTTTAAAAGTTAAAGAATCCAGGATGGGTACTCCAAATGCAGTCAATGTATTGTCTATTTGAGTTTCAGAAAATTCACGCAACATGTCGTAGTGGGGATTGTAGATAGCCTTGGGCTTCATGGTGATGTTACTCGGTTGGATTTTCTTAATAAACTCCTCAAGTAAACTTCTTGTTTGGTTGAATTTCATACCATTACTGTTTGACTGACTGGTACTAGAAATTTTCACTATCCCGTCACTGTTGTTTTCTAAGTCGCGATCAAGTGATCGCGAGGGTAACGAGAAGAGTGACCGCGACGGTTCCATTTTGTTCGCTACAGCGAGCGCTACAGTGAGTTTATTGCTGGATAAGAGTAGCACACAGACCATTACAATACACAATACAGTACGACATAACATTGGATAAGAGCAGATCAACTTTCGAACCGTGTTTCGAACAAACCGCATGGTGTTAGCTACAGTACTCAGTCTGATACTCGTACAGTTATAGCACCCTGATAGCGCCTCCTTAGAATATATATTTTTAGAAAAGGAGGCGCTTATTGATCGTGGCTGAAAAATTGAAAAACATGAAAAAAGGTGGTGTCACAGCTGCACAGTGATAGCTATGTGTTTCACCAGGTAACGTATTTCCCCACACACATATTAGTAGAGCAGCTCATGTATTTTCGACCACCATGAGTCTTCGGACGCGATATTTCCTAGAAGAGCAATGATATCCGATAATTTATGGTACTATTATGAAGACCTATGACTATAACCTCCATGTATAAAATTTGAAAGGATTTGGCTATATCGTGTGGCTGCAGTGACCTTCGAAAGCCACTGTCCAAAAAAATGGATGCTCGGACAAAGTAACGTTCGTTCGGACTCCTCCATCTCTACCCTTCCCATGCAACTTATATGCTATTGTGTGGTAGTGATTGGTAGAGCTATCCTTGAGCTATCCCGTGATATAAGCAGATTAGATTTTTATCAGCTACAGTTGCAGCTACCGCCTTTTTCCCAGACGTGGTAACTTGACGAATCGTCGGACACAAAATTGCAATTATAATTCCGGACACAGCAAGTTATTTCGATTATTTTGGCATTTTTTGTGTTTAAGTATAGTAATAACTAAGAAACATTTGAAAACAGCTATTTAGGCACCTGTGTAGAGTGATTTTTTATAAATTCGAGATGGAAATAGTAGCTACCTCATATAGCTACAATACATTAGGTCTAGAATAGCTACATAAAATTGCTCAAACTTAATAATTTTATATATTTGAACTTACTTGAGACAAGGGAGGTAAGAAATAAACCACAACAATACACAGGAGGTCGCCTCTGCTTTATAGCCTTAGTGACTGTTCTATTAGAGTATATTAAATTCTATATTAATTAAACTTCATTAATTGCATCCATAGTATAATTTTATGCATATGTAGACTATCTAAGGGTGCATTAGTGCGAAAATTAGTTTAAAAACTGCGTTAAATTAATATACTCTAATAGAACAGTCACTAAGGCGATAAAGCAGTGGCGACCTCCTGTGCATTGTTGTGATTTATTTCTTACCTCCCTTGTCTCAAGTAAGTTCAAATGTATAAATTATTTTAAGTTTGAGCAATTTTATGTAGCTATCCTAGACCTAATGTATTGTAGCTATATGAGGTAGCTACTATTTCTATCTCAAATTGATAAAAAAAAATCACTCTACACAGGTGCCTAAATAGCTGTTTTCAAATGTTTCTTAGTTAGTACTATACTTAAACTCAAAAAATGCCAAAATAATCGAAATAACTTGCTGTGTCCGGAATTATAGTTGCAATTTTGTGTCCGACGATTCGTCAAGTTACCACGTCTGGGGAAAAAGCGATAGCTGCAACTGTAGCTGATAAAAATCTAATCTGCTTATATCACGGGATAGCTCAAGGATAGCTCTACCAATCACTACCACACAATAGCATATAAGTTGCATGGGAAGGGTAGAGATGGAAGAGTCCGAACGAACGTTACTTTGTCCGAGCATCCATTTTTTTGGACAGTGGATTTCGAAGGTCACTGCAGCCACACGATATAACCAAATCCTTTCAAATTTTATACATGGAGGTTATAGTCATAGGTCTTCATAATAGTGCCATAAATGATCGGATCTCATTGCTCTTCTAGGAAATATCGCGTCCGAAAACTCATGGGGGTCGAAAATACATGAGCTGCTCTAGTTGGCAGATAGTGAAATAATCTTGTCTCCAATGTATTAAAAGTTGGCTAGTTCAGTTGATTAATACAATAGTCTGATGATTTGGACCAACACTTGTGAGCAGCACTCCATCGGCTTTTACAAACCCATCTGACAGCTCTACGTTGGATATGTTCTAGATCATCAGATGAATGTAAGTACCATACTGGAGAAGCACATTCCAGTATGGGACGTACAACACATTTATATACTGCATCTTTGACAGAGGAGGGGCATGTGTAAAGTGAATGCCTCAAAACATTTAGAGATCTAGACTAGTTGCCTTAGCAGTGATATGTTTGATGTTATCCGACCATGTTAAGGTGAGAGTTTATAAATACGCCTAAGTATTGAACAACAGATTTGGCAGATGGTTATTCAAGAAGTAGTGTACAGATTGTTTCACACTTGGATAGTAGTTGCCATTTATGAGACCATTCTAGGACACAGCGGCGGAGGAAGTAGTTGATATGAGGGGGGGCTCTGCTGGGCTGACCCAGACTTATTTCTGTAGTTTGGTAAGGTGAGACCAAAAAAAAAAAATGTCACAACCAACTGACAAGAGTTTTCCACCTCACCAGCTACCATTTCTAGCTGATAAACTACATAAAAATCCTTACATAGCTCGCTACACACTGACTACTTTATTAGAGTGACTGCTCTATTAGAGTATCTCGATCTTTATATCACGGTTTTCAGCCCCGCTCCAAGAAAGATAATTTCGGTGTGATATTATTCTGAGGGGGGCTTCAGCCCCCTAGCCCCCCCCCCTTTCCGCCGCCTATGCTAGGACATTAGATAAGTCGGTCTGAAGCAAATCTTGGTCAGAGGTGAGAGGTGGATGTAATTTCTCTATACAGGGCTATGTCATCTGGATCAAAACAACCAGGAATTTAGGGTCACCTCTCGGATTTTGACAAAACGTGGCGTGTTTGTAGTACCTGTGGTGCTTATCACTCATGCAAATTTTTAGCTCCATACACCCCATGGTTTCTGATTTATGATCACAAATATTTTGAATATGAAAAATTGGTCCATCTCTAGTTACAAAATCAACGGTAACTTCGCACTGTGCAAATATTTTTAAACACAATTTTCACTGAAGAAAGACTGTTGATTGATCTTTCCGGTAATCACTAAATTATGGGATATCTACTTAATTACGGTTCGAAAGTACTGTATTGAAAACTTTAATCCTTTATATTTTGAAAAATGCTGCTTGAAATTCTTTGAATTTTATTTGAATAATGAATGGGTCATGGTCTACGTTTGATTAAATTTTTGTGGCGGGACCATGATGGGCTCGAGAGATATAATGAATTATGTTGTGGTATACAGTGGAACTTTGTAGCCTATTATTGCTGTATGGGAGTGTACACCTCCAATAATCACTCGCAACAAGGCCATGCCAAGTTTGTCTTACAGAGTGAAGGTGTCTAGGTACATTGCAACCTGTATTAGTGACTACCTGTATTAAAAGACCATTTAGCCTCCCACCAATTGGTAATTATGTTTCTGATCCTTTGAAAATCAGTTTTAGGTGCGGGTGGGCGGAATTCAGCAACAATGAAGTGACTGCTCAATTAGAGTACTTTTTGTGATTTATTGACTGTTCTATTAGAGTATATCGATCTGTACTATGCACTCTGCCCATTTCTTGCAGGTTTTCACTGATAAAGTACAAATTATGTCACTTAGATAATTAGATTTAGCATACTTGTTGCAGCCCAATCTTTGTTTCTGAAATCCAGGTTTATCAAAAAGCTGATGCGGGCATTTTACCCATGTCTAAAATTTCACATTCTCCAAAAAAGGATGCAGGCGGTGGACCAGAAACATAATTACCAATTGGAGTGGCCTTATGTGATGCAGTAAATTTATACTTTTCTAATTAGATATTAATGGATTACACCAAAGCATCAACCTTTTTCTGGCAAATCCAAAAAATGGTCCTTATTAGAGTCCTAGAGGTGTACCGATAATCGGATTGGCTAAAATTACGGCCACCGATATGATAATTTTTACCAATATCGGTATGGGTACAGAACAGTAGGAGGACCGATATCGCTACCGATATTTATACTGTAGCAATAGTTTGTACATAAAAAGATTATATATTGGTTTTCTACATTATGCATGTGGCTTTTTAGTGCCAGTGGCTTATTATTCACTCTACCAACAAGCGCTATGCTATGAGAAGCCAAATAAACACTTGCGATTCTAGTGTTTGTTGCTGGAAAGCTGATCAAAATGAAGCAGTTATATAGTGCCTTTGTAATAAAAAGAAGAGTCACAGGATAACCAAGGAAACTTGCTGTACCAGCCTTCGCACAAGCCATTAAAATGCGGAGTAATGCAGAAATATCCGTTTAAGGCTTCATGCATACATAAAATGTTTGTGAGTGCCTAATTGTCTGGATTGAACAATAGAAAACCAAGCCACTACCACCACAGGCTTAGAGTGAGCAATGAATATTTGCACATGTTGTTGTAGAGTGAATAATGTACACTTTTGCATAGATTATCTATGACTTTAGTTTGTAATGCAAATATGGGATCGGCTATCAGTTATCGGCTTCTTTTGGTCGCATCAATATCGGATATCGGTACATGCCAAAAACCCATATCGGTACACCTCTATATTAGACAGGTGGACTTTAAACAAGATCATCACCATTCATCCACAAACACGTGAATGCTGTACCATCTCTTCAAAAATACTTTATTAAGTCATATCCCACCGTAGTGCACTTACATACATAGCCCCACTCCATTCAAGTTACAGTGTACATACATGACCGCATAGGTACAACAGACCTCCTCAAAAAGAATACCCAGACACCTTGATAGCCAGGATATGTTTTCTTGATCTCACTTTATAATTGTAAATATGTTTGGATCCAAGACAAGTCTGTGGTTTCTCACTTTATCAATGGTCCAGGGAATAGAAGATTTACACTATATACAGTAGATGCATTACTTGTACCAAGAGTTTTTTTTTAATATTATGAACACTTGCTTGTACCTCAATGTGTGATTTATAGTACTGTAATTAATAAATGGTTTTTCAAAGTATTTTGCTGCATTCACACTTTGAATATCAGTACAGGCAAATGCACATGAAAACATGGTCAACATGTTTACATCCTGCGTGAGTATGTGCATGAATTTATGATTTCATCTTGAAAGTGGTCATGAGTGTAAAGTAATTTAGTAATTGATTTCACACATTGAGGTGCAAGTAATGCCTGCATACGGTAAAACCCCTCCAATTCCTAGGACCATAATACAGTGCTCATATTACAGAAACCACAGAAGCATCTTGCATGGTCCAAATGTATGTTCACCATTAGCAGGGGCGGATCCAGGGTTTGGCAAGAGGGGTGCACCATGACCAGCATAGTAGGTAGCTATATAAAGCAGAAGCACAGAACCCTGGAAGCTACAAGTATCTTATGATGTAGGGTAGTTTTAAGCACAAATATCTAATACATCATGTTTTCTAAGTAGTCTGCATTGATCAAGAACTGTAGGGATCATGCAGTCACGAGTTCAGTTTCAAACCTAAAGTAAGTTGTCGTATAGAATGACATGCAAAGGACCAAATTAATGCATTTAAATTCCTAGCAGGCTATATAGCTAAGTGTACATATGTCCATGGATTAGTGCTACAGATGCAAGTTGCAATTACCGTGGAGGTTACAGTAATTGACTGACTCCTTTGGGGTATCTTGATCTTCTGTATGATTTTTTTGAAGAGGAAGGGGGCACATGCCCCCTGTTCCCCCCCTCTGGATCCACCACTGACTAGAGTGGGAATATAAACAGGCATCCTGCTTATCAAGGTGTCCAGGTATTCCTTTGAAGAGTTTTGTTATGTGTACCTATGCAACCACATAAATAGGACTAAGTCCAGTACAGTGAGATTCAACTTAATAAAGAAGGTATTTCTGAAGAAACATTCACATGATATGGTTATGGACACATGGTTGTCAGGTCTATATATTTAAAGTCAACTTGTCTAATAAGGACCATTTTTAGATTTGCTAGAAAGGGTTGATGCTTTGGTGCTATACATTAATATCCTAACTGCAGCACATATATGGTCTTTCATTACAGGTGGTCACTAATACAGGTTGTACTGTACCTAGACACCTTCACTCTGTAAGACAAATTTGGCATGGCCTTGCTGCGAGTGGTTATTGGAGGTGTACACTCCCATACAGCAATAATAAACTACAAAATTTCACTGCGTACCACAATATAATTTATTATATCTGTTGAGTCCATTGTGGTCCTGCCACAAAATTTTTATCAAACATAGACCATGATGCAATCATTATTCACAAAAAAATTCAAAGAATTTCAAACAGCATTTTTCATAATATAAAGGATTATAATTTTCAATACAGCACTTTCGAACCATGATTAAGTAGATATCCCATAATTTAGAGATTACTGGAAAGGTCAATCAATAGTCTTCCATCAGTGAAAATTGTGTTAAAAAATATTTACACAATGCAAAGTTACGATTGATTTTGTAACTAGAGATGGAGTAAATTTTCATGAAATATTCAAAATATTTGTGGTCATAAATTAGGGGTGTATGGAGCTAAAAATTTGCATGAGTGATAAGCACCACAGGTACTACAAACACACCAAGTTTCATCAAAATCTGAGAGGTTACCCTAATTGATTTGACATGGAATGATCCATCTGCAAACATTAATACTGAACTGTGGGATATAGAGCAGTGGATGTCATCAGTATATAACAAGAATAATAGGGGACCATGTACCAAGCACAGATCTCTGCGGTACCCCAGATGCTAAACCATTAATAACAACCCGTTGAGATATCATAATTAGAAAGTACTTCAACCATCGTAACAGATCACCTTTGATTCCTAAACATTCGAGTTTCAACAACAAACGGGAGTGAGGTATGGAGTCAAAAGCTTTTGCAAGATCCAGAAAAATGCAATGTACTGAGTGGCATCATTCTAAACAAGCTGCCCAATCATGGACTGCAGTAAACAAGAGGCTGATGGTGGAATGGCGGTGACGAAAACCATGTTGATGATCACTGATAAGATTGTGGGATTCCAGAGCTTTAACAATTTTGCGATGTATAATTCTTTCCATGACTTTGATCACAGTTAATGTCAAACTAATAGGGTGATAGTTTGATGATAGATGGCTGTCACCCTTTTTATAGACTGGTACAATGTTAGCTTTTACCCAATCTCTAGGTAAAGACCCAGTGGAGAGGGAAAATTTAAATAACTTATCACTAACTAGCTAGTGATCTACAGCGATACATGTTTGTTAGATCTCCTACAGCCAGCTACTAACACATATCAACAATCATTTTACTCAAGATCAATCAAGAATGGAATGAACTACCAGTATTTATTATAGACCTTCAGTGCTGGTCACTGTAAAGTGCTAATAATAATAATCTTGTACTGTTTTGCCAATTGTTTTACGTTCCTTGGAATCAATCCCTGCTCAGGGCTCAACCCAGAATATTAAGCTAGGGGGGCAAAGTAAGCCGCTTTGGATTCTAGGGGGGTCTGGGGGCATACTCTCCCAGGAAAAGTTTGAAAAATTAGGTGTAAATATACTCAATTTTGGTGAAATTTTATTGTGATGCCATTAATGTTGACCATTCGAGTATACAACTTTGGGATCAATTAAACCTTTCCATTTCTCAAGGCTTTAGGTATAAACCTGAGGGGGGGGGGGGGGGGGCAATAGCTAACCCAGGGGAGGGCCTGTGCCCCCCCTCACCCCCCTAGATTAACCCCTGCCTGTTAATCTCAGTTCTGAGTTACAAAAGATTGGTGCTAATGTAAACTCTATACCCACCATGCAGAAGTCAGTTATACTAAGCACTTGCAGAATTTTACACCACTAGTTGACTTGTTAAAAATTTATTAGTAATTGTAATTGTTTATTAGTAATTATGTTTGTGCTGTAATTGTACTTGTTACACCTGTAACCCATCTTCCAGGTTGGAAGGGGGTCATTGTTCCAGAATGTTATTTCCTTTATAGTACATTGTACTTTATATGTTCTGAGTTACATATGATGATAATAATATTATAGAGACGACAAACTACGATGAGTTTACAACTAACATACAATTACACTTTACTAACAATGAGCACCACAATAATTGTACCTAATACTGCAATTTCTTTTCTTTTCCTGGGCACATCAGCTGTGCTGATGGCCCAGTAATCATATAAATTAAATAAATATGCAGGTCTCTCAGCCGGTAAGATAGTTGCAGAAGAAGGAAGTACAGTGGAAAATGGTTATGTGATGATGAATGTGAAAGTAGACTAGCTATAAATACAGCAATTAACTATGTACAGAACCGCTTATGGGCTCCTGACAAGTGACATGATAAAAAAATTCTCTGTCTGAAAAGCTATATACATGCATATATAGGTAGCTACAAAACACAGATACAGCTAACCAGCTGCTATACTAAATATACTACAAGAAGGAACTCACAGTAAGAAATCTAGACTATTTACAATGTTCAATCAGATATTATTAATTTCCAAGACTAACAACCATATGCATGTAGCTACATAATTGTAGCTACATGCAGTGTATGTAACATGCACAATATACACATCATTTCTTCACAGAACTCATAGCTAGTCAAATGCTATGTCTGACTGTGATTGGCTTTATAGACAGATATAGCTACGTTGGATTGGCCAACAAATATTTGAAGGAGTCTGAGAGCTGAACCCGTGCAACCATACATGCATTGTTTGGTTGGCATTTTCACATAACTTTAAAGAGATACAGCAGTCATACAACATAAAGCAGCACTGACTATATGGATGTATTGATGTCAGTGCCCATAATATAGTTATAGCTAGTTGAACCTCCAGAAAAGTAGTTGTAGCTAAGTCTTTTTCACAAAAAAGTATTATTGACCAGAAACTAGCCTAACGATGCCTTTATGGTGCCTCAGCAGTATTGCTAGGGTTTAGTGTCTTCCAATATGCTTTCAACGTTTTGTAATTATTCAGCTGACTGACTGACTCAATAACGGCTGTGGATATTACACCCAGATTCAATTAAATTTTGGTGAAATATCCAGTGGGTGCATTTGTGATAATGACCTAATCAAGTTTTACTGTGCTTAGGATGCAAATGATAGTGACATATGTATGTTGCTGTATATAGGCAAGCTTATGTGGAGCCACTTCCACTTATCAATCATCGATGAGCACTATACAAGCAACTTGTAAGTGTAATATGATTTAGTATATGCATAACACAGTAGTAGCTCTTGAATTGCAAATGATAATGTTTATTATAATTTTATTAAATAATGTGCAGCCTCAGTTTGAGGATAAATGCACATACTTACATTACGTACATTACACTTACAGTAACTAAGCTATTATCTATATATGTGACCCTATTTTGGAAAACCATACATTTGGGCACATTGGCCAATTTTCTTTTTTATAACTACAATGAAGCACTGAGTGGTTATCTACCTTGTGTGAAAATTTTGCGATGATACGTTGAAGCATTCCTAAGATATGGCCAATTTACTGTCTAATACATTACAAACTAACTTTTCATTATCAGTTCATTATCATTATTATAGAACTGTAGAGTGATCAGATGTGACAAATTGATAACAAATCACTTTGTTGACAAAGATCACCATTCTTACAATCTAAAATTAATAAAAAGAGATCCTTGAAAGTTTAACCATGTGTTCTTTGTGCTTTTTCTCAATTAAATCACTTGCATTATTGTCTAAAAACAAGAAAATGTTTGGTTTTGAGAATGAACATATCACCCAATTTGTAAGTTAATTGTTGTCCCACGCATTGTGAAACTACTTATTCAGTATATCTCCTAGATAAAAGAAGCTATGGGTGTGAAATTTCACAGCAAGAAGGCTTAATAGTTGCTTTATCAGAATATGCAAAAAATTTAATTTAAAAAAAATCACTGAAATTTTCAATTGAGAATTCCCACAAATTTTGCATGTGCCCAAATGTATGGTTTTCCAAAATAGGGTCACATATTACTTAAGTAAAGAGTTATGTTGCTACTATGATGTTAATTTGCTGAGAAAATTAATGATTTAAACGGTTGTTTAAAGATGTTGCAATATTGTGGATAGCAAGATGTAGCTCAAAGTAAACTAGCTAGGTCATGAACATACCCAGGCCCATCTGGGTCATCCATTCTGGGTCTGCAGTATAAATATCAACATCATTATCTTTTCCACAACAGTTTATGGTTATCTTTTAAATATTTAAAAAAAATTTTTTTTGAAGTGTGTATGTAGTATGTCTGTATAATTATATTCGTGTAGCATTTTCATGTAGTTGTATAATGATTTCTTGTATATGTACATATTTGTATACTGTGCAATGTGTGTATGTGTGTGCTCCAGTGTGGAAGAATGGCTAGTCCGGCTGAGCAACTGGAATTTAAACTATTAATCAATCGATCAATAATCATCTGCTGCAACATGTGCAACTCGGATTCCTTGGTGCCAATACAATTGGTATTTCTTACTATTCCTACTTATGAACAGTAGCCTGCTGTTAACCCCTTACTGCCATGCAACACAGTAGGTACAACCTGATAGTTATATAGCTAGTAGCCCAGTAGATAACTAGGTTTGAGTCAAATATGCTCAAAATATAGCCCAAAATACTTTCAGGAATTTTCCAAAATTTTCACCTATTATGCTTTTCAGTGTTCCCATTATGCTTGCATTATGCTCCTAGGTTAGCTACATTTCTTACAATAATCTTGAAACATTTTAATCAGTGAATGCTCTATTAGAATATTTCACAAAGTAACTGTTTTATTAGAGTGCTCTGCATTTTACACTGACTGCTCTATTAGAGAGTATCAATCTATTTTCAAGGAATTAAGCTCCATAGTTTGAAATATCTACCTAATGTATTAGCATTATGCTGGTATAGCACTCTAGCCTATTATGCCTTTATTATGATGTCATAATCGATGCAGGCCTATAGGCAATCCTTACAGTAAGTATACCCTTACCATACAACAACATCAATACTAAAGAGAAAAGAGATATTTCTACATAAGTAATCAACCTCTGTCAATGAGGGTAGGAATTTAAGGGAGCTAGAGATCCAAGGAGAGCAGATATTTACTTCCTGTATGTGTTAGCTATAGGAAATTATGTTAAGAGTAGACAATGAAAGGATAGAAAGCCTTAAGTATCAAGAAGTTGGAAAAACTATATTATTTTAATGAGTAAGGGATCAAATTGAAGCTGCTAAAATTGAAATAGAACGGTCAACTACTATTCCATGTAAACCCACTCTTAAATAGTACAAGTATAAGGATAACTTAGGTATTTTGTGTGGTGTTCAAGTACAGAATTTCTGGTAGCTGGGGTCTGGTGGCACAGTCCCTAGACCCTGAACTTAAACCATGGCCATGGCCACTGTTAGTGATTGATCAGGAATATGCTCAAATGTACACTACTTTAATAGCTAAAGAGTCCAGCCGAAATTGTTGCCAAATTCAATGTCAGAAGCCTGGATTATCAAAATTGTTGTATGCCCCCCAGATAGAGTATGCTCCACATGCTGAGTGTGTTTTGCATGCTGTACAACCAGTTTCCTCTTCCCTTAGTCCTTCACTATAAAATTTTGCTCCTGTTAGTACCCACACTTGGATCAGCCTCTGAGTGGGATGGTACACATAAAGTAAGTCCATTTTGTTGCATATACCATGCATGGAGGTGGACCTTTGCTATATCACTCAGCTTATCAGAAGCATAATCCTCTGTAGGGAACAAGAGCAGCTGGTGCGATAATAATATTATCGCACCAGCTGCAATGCACCCCCAGTTATTGCATCATAAGCAAACCAGATTTGTACCACACTGGGGTATTGCAGCACGTTATGGAGCAACACCTGATGATTAATGCAATTAATGTGGTTGCTGCAACAACCAATGGTACACCCAGAGTGGATGAATTAGAGTAAATAGATCTCATTGTATGAATGCTGCCTCACAGCCTGCATCTTGCCCTGCACAAATATAAGTTGAAGTGGGTCTCCTGTCTCAAAAATGTCCAGCTTTGTACTTTTGCAATAATCCATTGCACCACTTCACCAATACCAATTTGACTACACCGGTGTATCTATTAAGAGTAATGAGACAACACTATTAAAAATAGTGTGTCAATAGATGAGATACTCACAAGAAGTACACAAATGCTGAGGAACTAGTGCCAAACAGTTACACAAATCATCAGATGCCCCCTGAAGTGAGGTGCAGAGATGTCTCCATTCATATGGGCCCGCAGAACTCTGAGTCCAAAGAGCAGCTTTCTAGTCACAGTCCAAATCCAGGGCTTCAAAAATCCCTGTGTGAGAATCTGTGTCCATGGCTTCAGGGCTCCTAGATGCACAGGCTAACCAGAGGATGATTCTTCAAAGTACATTGTAAATAATTGTCAGTCCTGACTCACAGATTCATAGAGAGGTACCAAGAACGCTCAGTAGAATCCATCACACAGCCTTTACATACCACAACAAAGTGACAATACAAAAGATCATTATTAATTTTGTTGGTATAGAATTCTAAGATAGTATATGGAAAATGCTGTTGTACTTTTCCTTCATCTTATAGCTCAGCAATCTAGCCTCATTCTCCACAAATTGAGACAATGTTCCAAACAGGAGTTATAAAAGTCTTTTGTCTTGCTTGTGGTTTCTGCAAAAAAATACCGGTATCACACTTCACAAGGGTGGATCTAAGATTTCCCAAGGGAGGTGCTAAACAAGGAGTATCTATATAGCAGGGGCTAGGAAAAGTGCAAATGGTTGATACAGTAGTTAGCTATATATAGTACAGTGCATAAAACACGTTCAGCGTGCAGAGCATGCATTGTCTAGAGGGGTTTGTTGGCATGCCCCCACTGGAGAGGTTTGTAAATTTAGCCCTCTAAAATAGAATTTGGTAATAGTTTTGACTGAACTTGATTGAATAAGCATAAGCCAGCATTGCAATACAGTTTAACTAAGTGACATCATTATTCTCTAGCAGTGGTAATAGCTGTCATATAAAGGGTACAGCATAAACAGGGATGGATCCAGACTTTTTAAAAGGGGGGTTCCACTCTGGAATGGCCTAGCTGTAAGTTGAAGACCAAAAAAGAAAAAGGTCATCACCTGCTGACAATAGCTGCCCCTCACCATAGATACCCTCACCAACTATATTTCCTTATTTATAACTCCACATGTAGCCTGCTACACTGCTCCCCTTAATAATACTGAGATTGCCCTATTAGAGTATCTCGATCTTGACTGCTCTATTAGAGTATCTCGAGTAACGGAGGCTCTTTCAAAAGGGGAGTTCCATGGAAGTGATGGAACCCTTTGAACCCCTCCTGGATCCGCCCCTGATGAAAGCTGTATCAGTTCAAAGTTGAATTTCAGGGGATCTAGGAGTGTATTAGCCTCCAAGAATTTGACTTTAGTAGCCAAATTAATTTAAAATTGAAGCTATTATTACTAAAACTTTATCGCTCATGCTCTGCAACACAAACTTTATATAGAGAAATATTGTGTAGTAGAGATAAAAATAGCAGCACAAATATTTTGGGGCAATTTCTGTAGCACATGATTTGAGATTGCAGGTAGGGATACTCCAAACCAGCAGATTTACTAGGATCTATTTTTCCAATAATACATTCATTACTGTGAGTAAAAAAATTAATGTCATGAATCTTTGGAAAATGATTAGAGAGTAAAGACGGAATATCATGTGAGAGTTTTCACGAGTAAAAGCAGATAAAAATAGTGGGTTTAATGCATTTGCTTTGTCAGTAGGAATAGTAAGTATTCTATCATTGACATGAAGGGTACTGATATCTGAATGATCACGCCTGAGTTTCTTAATGTAAGACCAAAATCTTTTGAGGTTGCTGGAATGTGTTGAGTTAGAAAAGGAGATGGTGACAATAGTGCTCTTCTTAACTCTGCAACTACTTTATTTTTATGCATTGCTCAGGAGCTAGGGCTCCCAGTTGACTTGACATGATCATGCATCTTTTCCTCCTCTTCATCTTATGCCTCAATGCTTTATTGACCCAAGGAAGATTTTGTTGGTTGCTAAATACATTGCTTGGAACCAATTCTTCAATTGTGGTTAGTATGTAATTCTTCAGTTGTCTCCTTTACTTATAACTTATCCTTCCCATGATCTGGAATTCAACATGGGTGTGGTAAATACTAGGTATTATATAGAATCACACGTCCATTTAAGTAATCAGCATGAACAGACGTAATTATTATACGTTTGTGCCTTCGCTCACAAGCATATCTAATCCTGGTTAGTAGATGTCTCTAGGCCTTGTAGTTTTTGAGAACATTATTATTTTATATATTATTTATGACATAATTATAACCACATTTCTTAATATTCTTAGTACATGGTTGTATAATTATTACTGCTTTACTTACAGTGACCAGCACTGAAGGTCTGACAGCAACAATTTTATGCATGAAGAACGGTATTTACTAAAAATGAGGATTGCACCCTGGACCCACCTTTGGATCTGGTATCTTAAGATATGAAGCACTAGGAATCTTCAGTGAATAAACATATTTTGGAAATAACATGATAATCACTGCCTTGGTATCATTACTTTGGACTGTTCACTATGATTCACCTAACACAGTATGTGTGTCTCATGTTATGTTAGGAATCTGAAGCTAATTATGAATGTTTTTGAGCAATAATCTAAATTCAATCCTAAAAAAAGATTACAGTATAAATCAGTACTTCCTAACTGTTGTATTGACTGTTCTATTAGAGTACTTTGATCTCTGTGAAAAATATTAATTATCAGCCAAGATACAGTAAATATGTGAACGAGGCAATATTATTAGATGTGACCTACCTTCATAAACAGAGCATGCATGTGGGTACAAAATATAAGCCCCATGACGTAACAAGTCTTATCTTAGTACCAGGGTAGTATTTTATAGTTTAAAGTTAAACATATAAACAGTGCTGAAAATTATGTGGCCATATAGCTTATGTGGCCATAATAGCTATAGTCTGTTTGCATTCACCTGAGCCCTTGTTTCTTACGAACCGGCTGCCCAAACATTTAGTAATGTGTGAAGCTCTTTTAAGGGAAGGTGACATGAAATTTTAATGCACACATTGTTTTATATCAGCATGTAGGTTAAGATGCACACAATACAAAAAAACATTTTTTTTGTTTAAAATGGAAATTTTTTTTGGGGTGAAAATGGGAACCAAAAAGCAACTGTTACAGTCGATTGCAGAATTGTTGATAATTTTCTTCTTGTACTGTAAAAATTCTGTGGGCTGGAAAACTATTGTGGTGACCCCAGATCAGCCGGACTGAGGGAAAAGACTTGTGTGGTTCAGCTGCTGTTGAATCCATGGCAAGGACAACAAAACTTACTCACAAGGAGCCTTACAGAAACACTCACAGTATGGCACATTTTTTTTTCAAAACAATTCTGCAATCAATTGTATCAATCAATGGTTGCAATTTCCATCTTCTTCTTCCTGTAGAATCAAGAGTACCTCATTGTAGTATTCTTGGACCACTGTTATTCATTATTTACATGAATGATATCCCCTGTGCAGTTGCTCACAGTAAAGTATATTTGTTTGCCAATGATACAAAATGCTTTAGACACATTAAAGTACCTAGTGATATGCAGCTTCTACAACATGATTTAAATTGCTTGTCAAGCTGGAGCACAACATCTCTTCTATAATTCCACCCCTCCAAAAGTACTCATCTCTCATTTAAATGTAACATTACAACTTCAATTATAGCATCAATGACAATCCTATAAATTCACACAAAGACCTGGAGGTTTTGATCAGTGATAATCTTAATTGGAATGTGCATCATAACTACATCCTAAAGAAAGCTTATAAAACCTAATTGGGACTTGTACGAGGAACCTTTAGTACAAAAAATAAATAAAAATAAAACCATTGTTCCATCAGTTACAGTCAAACTATATAATATATTGTTAGTTAGATCATAGCTTATATAATTATGTATTGTGCACCTCTCACCTTTGAAGGACATCTCTAAATTGAACAGCTTCAAGGTAGGGCAACCAAACACATTTTACATGACTTCACCTCAGATTACAAAACACCATTAATAAATCTAAATTTATTTCCCTTAATGTATATCTTCGAAATATCATTTTCATCAACTACCTGAAAAATCCGCTTTGACATCAATTCTTATGTATATTTCTCCCAGAGTATCACAAGACTGTGTAAGCAGTTTTCTGGTTTGCGGGTTAAGCACTTAAGTAGATTAATTACATCACAAGTTGACAATAGGCGATGTTGATTGATTGATAGATTAATTTTTTGTTTAAACTCATAACGTTCAGCATAGCCATTCTTCCAAATCAGAGTTCACAGAAGCACATACAGATATACATACAAGTACAAAACTGAAGAACATACAAGACATCACAAATACAAAGCAACACAATTAAAAATACACAAATTAACTATTATTAGTCATATAATGAGTAGCAATATTGACAGTGCCACTTGCTGGTGGAATAAGATACCATTTGAAGAATTTGTTACTTTAACAAAGACTGTATTCTAGCCAGATGATGGTGAGTGCTGTTAGCAAATAGGCCTTACACCAAGTGTTATATAGTTATGAGAGCAGCCAAATGTCATTGGAGGCTGCAGTTGCAGGTACTGGCGACTAAAATAGTGATGGTGAATGCTGCCAAGCTACAGATCTCAATCTCTTCTGATATGTTAGGCCAATCTAGCTGCTCACTGCCCTATTCTGTATATGCTGTAAATGGCCAACTTGGTGATTGAGAAGAGGGGGTCCTCACACTGGTAGAGCATACATGATGCGTGATGAAATGAGGGGCTCCATTAGCAACTTAAGAAGGGAAACAGGTAGACATTTGTGACTACACCCAACGAGATATAAATAGTAAGAACACTTGTGACACACTTCAGACACCTGAGCATTCCACTGAAGACAACAATCAAAAATTACTTCTAATTATATTATTAATAGTGTTGTTGAGTGACGGCTGTAAGAGGCTGATCATCAATCATAACAGGAGGATATTCTGACTTTCTTTTGCTGTGCTTGGAAGAGAACCACATCACACGTGATTTGTGAACATTAAGCCGCTTAGACATGAGCTCGAGGTTGTGAGACAACTTCTTCTCAACTTCTTTACAAGTATCTCCAGAATTTTGTCATCAGCAAACTGCAAAAGGTTACCATGGTGTACCAGGGAGGGCATATCGTTGACAAACGTAATTATACTGTGAATAAAAGCAGCCCTAAGGCACTTCCCTGTGGTATACCTCCACGAACAGGTATCCATGATGAAAAAGAGCCCTTGGACTTAACTCTCTGCAAATGATTAGTCATGTAATCAGCTATTTCATTTCCATGGATCCCCATACTATTTAAACTTTGCAACAGTAGTGCATGATCAAGTGAGTCAAATGCTTTCCTAAGATCAAGGAAAGCTGACCACACAACTTTGTGATGGTCTAAAGCACGTACAATAAGATCAGTGACAAAGAGAAATATTTATTCTGTGGGTCTACCATGACAGTAGGCTCCTAGTAAGGGCTCAACAATTGATTTGTTTCAAAGTATGTTTCAAGCTGAGCTGCAACAAATTTCTCAAGAATCTTAGCAACAATGGATACTACAGATATGGGATGAAAGTTTGATGGATCATTTTGTGGACCACTTTTATGGACAGGTGTAATATTAGCTACTTCTCTTCCACTCATCTGGAACTGTAGCAGTACGTAGAGGCAAGTTATATAATCTGGTTAGAGGAACTGCAATATCAGCATCTATTTCCATCAAGAAATGAGTGGATAAGTCATCAGGACCTGCAGACTTCTGAATATCAAGGTGCTTAAGAGCAATTTCAACTACTTCAGCCTGAAATGAAATGATGTCGATTCACAGGTAGCATCAGGGACAAACTTGGAAGAGGGTTGATGATCAGAAGTCAGTGCAACATCACAAAAAAATTTATTTACAGAATCCAGTGAGAGCTAAGAATTGATGCCTCCTTCCCTTTTCTTCTGTCTACCAATAACCATATTGATGCCTGACCATAAATTACCTGCAAGTGAAGGATTGGATTGAGATGGCTTTAGTAGAGAGTTTAAATATGATAATTTGGCTTCATGAATAGTTACCTTCAGGTTATTTTTGAGTGACTTATAATAAGTAATATCCTGTGGATCATGAGATTTTGCAGCCCTCCATATAGCATGATGTTTATTCTTTATGGCCGCAAGAATATCAGGGGTCATCCAGGGTGTAGATCTTTAGATGAAGTGGAGGGTACTGACTTCTGTGGAACAAAACTGTCTAGAATAGAGAGCAAGGATGACCAAAAGAATTGCCTCATGTCAATGATATCGGCAAATGTATCCATTACCTGCCAAGGACAAAACTAATCAATTCCCCAACTTGATCCCAATCACAATTTTGAAATGATCAAACTGACACTCTAGAAGTCGAGGGACAAGCAGTCAACATATCAATGTCCACCACTTGAATCATGTGATCACTCACACCAACTGATTGTCGAACAGAAGAGACTGCAACGTGTCACATAACATGATCGATGAGAGTATAGCAGTGTTATGGGTAACTTGAGAAAGATCCAATAAATGTTGAACCATGGAACAATCAGTTAGCAAATCAAGATTGAGCCGCAGCATAGTGCATGTATCATGTATTGGCATGTATCATTACTAATCATGTATTGGCTGCAGCATAGTGGCTGCAGTGTCTTAACATCGTTACAAAATTTTCAACGTGATTAAGTTAAGCGCTGTGTGGCTGCCAATTACTCCAACACTGATGAAAATAACGTAAGTTTTCCGACTTTTCGTAAGTTTTCTGCCCTAGCCTAGGGCAGTGCAGACGACTCGTGCCAAGTGGGATGGATGCCATTGGATGGACCAACTGCTCGGAAAGCTCTGTTCTTTGCCGGCATGCGGTCAGCATTCAAGTTTAATAACGACTGTTTTAAAGAAGACACTGCTATGTATGATACTGTCAGAAACCTGGCTGGATGACAGGATGAGTCTATTTTGATCTGGAGTGTGTCCAGACAGTGATATGAATATTTTTAGAAGGGGCGGTTGGTGGTGCCGGTTGCTATTGTTATATCGAACAATGTACGTTTTCGTTTGTGTTCTGATCTCTCTGAGGGAAATTTGGAACCACTTTGGATAGAGTTGTATCCTGGTAGCAAAGTGTGTACAGGTCACCCTCAGTAGTGTCGCGTGGCCAGACCGTACTCCCCCGCACGTCGCTTATCGATTTCTAGATTATAAGCGCCGGCTGCGAGAGGCAGCTAGGCGCTTATAATCTTTAATCGATAAGCGGAGAGTGGGGTCTGGCCACGCGAGACTACACCCTCTCAGATTATCATATTTTTGACCATCTTACTATGAAGCGTAACCCTACAGTGACTAGTTCTTCACAGACTAAGTTTTTTTACTTTCTTTTATTTACATGCATGAGCTCGTACAGTGTCATACCCGAGTGACAGCCACAACTAGTTCACGTTTGGATCTTAATAAATAGTCCATCGTATTTTCAGGCGACTGCTGCTATTCCTTGTGGCAGTAGTGATCACCACTTTGTTCTGACTCATTTTTGTGCACGTAGTATTTCTCAAGGCTCTGAGCAACTTTAGGGCATGTAGCAAGTAGTATTAGGGTTAGGGTTGGGTTCAGCTTTGGTTTCTTTTTCACCTTTAGGTTATGTTTTTCTTACTATAATTATACAGTTTACTTATTGAGTCACATTTATAAGATAGACACGGCAAGTAGGGGAGGTGGGTAGCTAGCAGCGGTAGCACAGTGGTTTGCACACTAGTCTAACACACCAGTAGTCCAGGATTCAAACCCCAAATGAGTTTTGTGGTTTTCTTTTTTCACTTCAGTAACCATTTTTTTATCTAAGTTTTACTGTCGGTGCAATAGCCGTTATGGCTTATGAGCCTTATCCGAAATTACATCACAGACATAAAATGGCTGCTGTAGTGTGGGGACGTTCGTAAAATTTGTATGGGCGACTATGGGAAGAAAATTTTTGAACGGAGATATCTCAGCCAAGAAGGAAGATATCGAACTCTAACTAGTAGGTATGGCTATAAGACAATACAGTAAGTGTGTGAAAGCGATTTTTGGTTGATTTTCAAAACAACGCTAGATTCCTATTCTTTCAGCTAATGTATAACCATATCTGCTGGTTAGAGATCGATATCTTCCATCTTGACTGAGATATTCCCGTTCAAAAATTTTCTCCCATAGTCACCCATACAAATTTTACGAACGTCCCCACACTACAGCAGCCATTTTTATGTCTGTGACATAATTTCGGATAAGGCTCATTGAACCAACTTTCGGTTCTGTATCTACCCACGTTGCATAGTGGAACTTGTAGTGGGGCGACACTTCTGCTTCAGCAACATTTGATAAGCTGACAATCCTTTTCCTCTCACCAAAGCACACAAGACCTTCTTTTCATCACCCATCTTCTTCACAAAATAACAACTTCACACATATACCAGTATTGTATAGCCAGATGTATGCTCATGATTGCAAGAAACTATAGACATGATATCTATCCATGCCAAGCTAAAATTAATATGGTGCATCTTCAAGCTATTGTGTATCTTTTAAATTGTTTACACCACATTCATTTTCCACATAACTAATATAGTTTGGCACATCTATAATACAAGATGAGATGAGACCATGTACTCTTTCGCGAATCTTGGTCATGAATCCATCAGATTATGTGTTGCCTTGATGACATCATCAAGTATGACATTAATCAAAAAGTACAGTGACATCATCAAGTATGTCGATGTCTCAGTTGTTGGTTTATAATATTATTAAGGTAGTGGATACTGAACCAAAAGTTGGTTCAATAAGCCATACTGACTATTCAACCGACAGTAAAACTTAAGACAAAAAGGTTCAGTAAAACGGAAAAACCCCACAAAACTCATCCGGGGATTGAACCCTGGAATACTGGTGTGCTACAAGGCCAGTGTGCTAATCCCTGTGCACCGCTGTTAGCTACCCACATCCCCTACTTATAAATGTGACGCAAAGCTGTACTATAGCAAGAAGAACATAACCTAAAAGTGAAGAAGAAACAAAAGCTGAACCTAACCCTAATGCTAATACTACATGTCATGTGCCCTAAAGTTGAATGCATGAGGCAACTACTAGTGGCATGCCCTAAATTCGAATACTCGGGGGAAACTATTAGATGCATGCCCTAAAGTTGAATGCTGGGGCATACCAACTCAGCAACTAATTGCTTGATACTTGTGTAGATGGATGACTGTCAGTTATTTTGTGTTATCTATGAAAAAAAAACCTTTCGGTTCAGTAACCACTTCCTAATATTATAGTAACCATCTTATGTAAGAATTAGGTTCTAACATCCCTGATACTAGTGTTGTTCCAGTTCTCAGTACTGGAACTAAAAATTTCCAGTTCCAGTCCTTTTTATTCCAGTTCTAGAACTGGAACTGGAACAATAATTTTGCCTTCCTTAAGACTGGAACTGGAACTAGAACTATAATTTTGCTTTCCTCAAACCTGGAACTAGAATCAGAATTATAAAGAAATTTTATCAAGTACTGGAACTGGAATTGGTTGCTACTATACAGCATTTGCCAATGAGATTTTATGCTCTTACAAGACCCTGCGGACAAAACCACACAATGTTGTGTATAACTTCATAAAAGCTGTATGTATTACAACCATGTATGCATCAGTGTGCTAAAACACTATTTGAAACAACTGATTAGCTATAATACTAGAAGAGAATGCCAAATGCAATGCTGGCTTCACATTGTTATTAGTGTATAAACGAATGCTCTGAAATTCGGATGTTCGTTCGTTTGGGAGCATTCGAATACAAATTCATAACATTCAAATCCTTTACGCGGGCGCCCAATGTATATAATTAGGTCACGTGCAGCTGAAATAGTACAGGACGCGAAAGTTAACATGTACTTAGTTAACAGCCTGTTGTCTACAGTCAGGTGCATGTGAAGCCAAAAACGCTACAAGCGACGGCTAGCGCTCCAGGTGTGAGGTTGATTACAGCGATAAAACTACAACTTCGCTACTGTTTACGCTCACTTTACTGTCTATATCAAAGAGTATTTCAACAAGTAAGTGCATAGAATTCTCACAACAATAAGTCATATTCGTTAGATTCAATAAATTAAAAATTTTGATTGTGGGTTTTAAATATTAGAAACATTCGAATAATCCGCAGTTTTTCATTCAAACATTCGAATTCTCAATTCTAGCATTCGTTTATGCACTAATTGTTATGTCTGGTTTAGTGTTTGATAATTACATAGCTACAGGTCTTTTAATACCACTCTGTATAGTGTTAGCGTTATGGTTGTTTGTGTAATAATGCTGATAACTACTGTATTAGCTGCATAATTATATGAAACAATTAAACCTGGCAAGACCAGCATATAAAGAAGTGTTGAAGAAAGTAAACGTGTTGAAAACCAAAAGAAAGCATCTATGCCTTCTTATAAGCACCTGCACAAATAGAGTGGTCTGTCCATGCTAAAGTGGTCTGACCACACAAGGGATGCTCTGCAAGCAGTGGACATTACAGAGCTGACATATACTAGCTGTATACATAGCTGATGCAAGGGAAGCGCAGCCAGCAAAGCTAAATTTTGCAATAGCTATGGCTTTAGTCTCATGCCTAGATGGCTTTTATGACTGTGATTATAGCTATACCGGTATGATAATTGGAAACACATGCAGTATTATGCTTCAATTTTGAATTATAGAACTTTGTGTGGGCGAGATCAAAGGGAAAGTGCACTTCAAATTTCATAAAGCACACTTTACGCCAGCAAACAGTGTTTTATTGCCCAAAAAGAGTGCTTTATTGCACCACAAAGAGTGCTTTAATCGTATAATAAAGCACCCTTCGTGGGCTATAAAGCACAGTTGCCCACGTTCTCTAGTGCAGACTAATAAGCCCACGGTGCTAACACTAGTATGACTAATCATAGGCGGCGGAAGAGGAGGTGCTGGGGGTGCTCCAGCTCCCCCAACTGTTTTACTGGGGGTGCTGAGCACCCCCAACTTAAAGCTGTATTGTGTAATATTCATCACGTGAACTCCTGCAAGGTTTCCAGAAACTGGGCAATCACGATCGAGATACTATAATAGAGCAGTCACTCCAATAGAGCAGTCACCCCAATACAACAGTCAAGCATGTATTAAATTAGATAGCATTTTATTGACAGCTAAATCCACCAAAAATGCCCCCAATTCAATCTCCTGATACCTAATTTTCCTGGGGGGCATGCTCCCAGACCCCCCTAGAATTTACTACTACTACCAACATAAATTTTGGGCACCCCCAACTCTAGCACCCTTCCGCCTCCTATGTTAATCACCCAAGCCAGTGAAGGCTGATAGCCTTGCCACGCTGAGTGGTCAATCACCCCAGCCAATATGAGTTCTACCACTGGATTGCTTTTATAGACATACCTAAATGCTTCAATGATGGGTGGGAGAAGGTAACGTTGCTGTTACGTTTGTTAATGTAAACGGACAAGTCCTGGAGATATCATGGAAATACTTCACCATGTGTCACAGTAGAATCGATTGTGGGATGTGAGCAAACCCTGCCAAAATATGTGATGAACACCTACCATGCCAACTGTGGTCAACTTGTTAGTTTGTGTACATTCAGGCTGCTAATAATTTGTGTAACACATGTTAATTGTGAGTCCTAGTGTATGGTGAAACTACACGACTAGAAAGTTCCATAAATCATTTAAAGCATTGCCTTGCTTGTGCTATATGAAAATAAAGCACTCGGCCACATGCTTCATACTTTATTTTTCATATAGCACTTACGGCAATGCTTTCACATACACTTATAAAGATAATACCTTTTGTTTTTGTGCCCACACAAAAGAAAACGTGTGTGGTACATGTGTTGTTATTAGGTTACTTTTAAGTGGTAATTACTGGTAAAACCATATAGCTATCAGTGCTCAGTTGTCTTCATCTTTCATATCCTTTCCTACTCTTCAAGGGTGCACAAGTCATTTTGTAAAGTTCTAGAGTAAGCTTGCATCTCAATTTGTCTGTAAAAATATACAGTCAGCAACTCTGATGATGTTATTTAACTAGAAATATCAATTAAAGTAATTAAAGTAGAAGGGGTCCCATGCAGTACTGTACCCTGTGTAACATCACTCAATACTTCTGAATCAGCAAAAGCATCCACCACACACTGAGGACAAGTGTTTGTCACACTGCTTGGTATGCCACTGAATACTGTATATTGACACAGACAGTACTAGTGTTACTACTGACACAGGCGCCAGCTATTCAATGTATTGCAAATAAATCTTGGCTCATGCATATATACACAGTAATGTGGTACAGCTACCTTTGTGGAAGTTCAGTGCTTGCACTGACATTGATACATCCTTTATATAGCTGTTACTTTATGTTGTATGTCTGCTGTATCTCTGTGAACAATTCCAACTAATTAGACATGCATAGTTCGGGTTCAGCTCTCAGGCTCCCTCCAATATTTGCTTTGTATTTCAGGCTCCCTACAATATTTGCTACATATGTCTATGTCTTGATAAAACCAATCGCAATCAGAGGTATGATCCCAATACATGGTACATGCTTCGCACACTGAGTTAACTATTTATTATATAGCCATATCAATTAACCAGTTACCACAGCTTTTCTTAGTCCTACTATAAATCCTCCTGTTTTGTGAGATCCTCTGATACAGTACAGCAGTACTATAGTATTAGAAATTTTACATGCATATGTTTTCATGAAAGCATACAAATATTATTGACGATTAAGAAGCCAGCCCCAGGCAAGGTATTGACAGCTTTCCTTTTTAGGGCATGTTTCCTCTGCTCCCATTTTCATGTACCATTATAATGATGGTTGGTCAAGATGTCAACATTTAAAAATGTTTTAGTAAACAATATGAGGTATGTTACAGTTTACAACCATTTAATTTATTATACAGTGGTGAAGTTGTATGAAGTCTATTTTCAGTGAGTTTTAACTGTCCCCTATAACCCAAGATACACAAGTTGTAGGGTAGGAATTATCCCTTTTACTTACAAATGTACAATGGATATGCTATAGCTCAATCCTTGTACTATAGCCGCTGACTAGTACTAGCATGCTGAAACCAATTACTGAAATGTTTATCACCACCATAGGCCATATTTCTTGACCTAAAAAACTCTGCGAGTATCACAGAAAGATTACATTAACAATGATCATTCCTAAAAGAAACTGACTGACTGACTGATGCCTTCAACCATGCATATCTCAATAATGGGTAAGGCTATGGGTATTACCCAAATTCAACTTTAGAAACTACTTTTGAAATTGCCAGTGGGTGCATGCCCTTGCTTAGATAGAACATGTGCACACTTTGCAAATTGTGTGCATACATCAGCCAGTTATTGTCTTAACTCCCGTACTTAGTTACATTTAATCATGATCATGTGACTTAATCAAGTTTAACTGTGCTTAATGAAGCGAATGATAGTATCAACTGTACACTTGCAAGTTCTGTTGCTACTGGTAGTCACATAACACTGTAGTCGCACATAGCAATGTGATTGTGTATATAGACCATTCTGTATGGCGAATACCGTTACAATATTATATCAGATCATTGGCTGTTTATTGCAAGGGATCAGAGTAAGTGGTAAGGCTCGGCTAATCTCAGGGGGTTTAGGGGCATGCCTCCCCCAGGAAAATTTGACATTAAGATGCTATTTGGAGGTAAGTAGGGTTGTACAAGGTGCTAGCTACCTGACAAGTGTTAATGTTAGGCAAAAAAGCACCTTTGTAATGCTGTTTAAAGGGTCAGGCTGAATAAAATTTTTATATGAAACTAATACATTCCCCACCCGAAGAATAACAAATGTTGTAGTTTAGACATTGAACTTATGTTTGGCAGAAAGTAAGCTCCCAAAGCATGTGCAAACTATGGCATGGTTACAAACACAAATTTTTACATTAAAATAATATCAGAATTATTGATTCTTTTCCTACAGCTTATTGTGAAACTCCCCAAAACTTATTGCAGTGGCTTGTAATAGTATTACAGTGGAACCTCTCTTTCCTGGGCCGTGTGGTACATACGTAGCACTTAGAAATGTCCGCAACTAGGAAATACATGCTACTATGCTAAAGTATCCAACTTAATTATGTTATTGCTATCAGTTAGTGTTATAAAGTTTAATGGGCAGAGGAAGAAGTTACTACAGAACAGTCATGGTCATTTCCCAGGGTTGTAAGAATGTATTATCACCTAGAAACCAAGGAGCACTTTTTACCACCTAACAGGTAAATAGCAACCTTTAGACTTCCACCTTGTGGTTTCATCTAACCCAAACTTCATTATAGTCAATAGACTACAAGCCACATGACTATAGCTACTTTGGGTTGTCTGAATAATGGAAATGCCAAGATATTAGAGGTCCAGATAAGGGAGGTTTCACTGTACCATTAAAAACATAGAAACTGAACATATGTTTAGGTATGAGTACTTTAGAAAACCACATTGAAGGAGATTGCTGTAAACTCATTTGAACCAGTGCTACTTCCATACTTTCATTACAAATACCGTGTAATTACTTGGTTAAATGCTGCAGTGTCGATTACCTTAGTTATAAAATTGATGCAACAACTGTTCAAATTTGACCACCACTCAATGCTTGAAAATGATGTTGGAGCCAAAATTGATCGCTGCACTACCCGAGTACGGCTACTATTGAAGGTGCGGCATTCAACCAAGTAAATGCATAGCAGATCACAAGGTTTATAAGAAGCATAGAACTTAAACTGAGAAACTTGATTCAAAATTTGTGGAATGGTGTACCCTAAAACACTAAACTGAGTCTTGTAGTCAGTATACTTCTAACTAGAGGTGATGAATTTTAACTACCAAAACCTCATCTGACACAAAAGGGAGTGGAAAGCAAGCAGAGATCAATAAAAACTATCATTTACACATATGATAAGGGAATCAGAGTAGGTGCGACCAGTTAAGCCAGAGCCTCACCACAGAAATTAAAAAAAATACTTTCAAACTTGATGAAGCCAAAACTAAAAGTGGTGAAGATGCAATACTTATAATAATGGAAACAATTAATAAATACATGGCTATCTAAACTGTGTTTCACCCAGAACAGCATCATGTCCACTATCTTCTATTCAAAGTGCATCTAAAGTAATAATTTATTAACTATCAACTTTTTTTCTCTTCAGTTGTAGCTACTGTGCATATAAACTCAAATTATAAAAGTGTAAGAGTTTAAGGAGCACACTACTAATTCATACACACACTGCATTGCATTGGATTGTATATGTACAAGGCTTGAAAATTCTCTGTCAATAACTTATGTTATAACAACGTAATACCTCATTAGCTAAGTTAATTTGTGTCTGTACAAGTTTCCTTTGTTCTGGAGTATATGGGTCAATACTTTTATCATGCTTTCTACGAAAACCCTCAACTGTAGACTTGATGGTACACTGTAAGTCATCTTCTGTGTACGGAAACTTCATAAATTCCATCATCCTTTTCAATTCAGTATGCAAATCACTGAGCAAGTTTTCATATTTTACTACTATTAATGGAGTCTTTGTTGAACCTAAGTATCTCGTTACATGGTCACCCCATCTTTTGGAATATTTGAGTACTGCTTGGATCCATTTAGTACCTGTTAGAAAAAGAACACTAATGGTTACTTCATCACTTTAATGCAAAATGGCTCATTAACTTGAGCAATATTTTTACCTATACTACACCAAGTGTAACTGCAAAGGGTAGATGTTATTGAAACCTTAGGCTACATGTAGCTGAGGAAACATAATCGTGACCATATTTTGGAAAATCATTATTTTCCACACATGCAAAAGTTGTAAGAAATTTAATTGAAATTTTAGGAATTTCTGAAAAGCGCATTTGGATAAAGTAACCTTCTTGCTGTTAAGTTACACATCCATATCTTCTTTTTGCTAGGACATATGGATGATTATACCATGTAGTAATTTCACATATGTGGGACATTCAGGTGATGGAATAGCTAAAACTAAGTTAGGAAATGGTACATGTACATGTTACTTTATTAAAGAAAAGTGCCAAGAACACTTGATTTACACTTTTATAGCTCTATTTTAGATAGTAAAATTTGTCAGCAAAGTGATTTGCATCACTTGTCACATGTATGTATGTGTGTGTGTGTGTGTGTGTGTGTGTGTGTGAGTGTGTGTGTGTGTGTGTGTGTGTATGTCTGTATGTAGGTACGTACACTACATACATACTTACATACATACATACATACATACATACATACATACATACACAGGGGCGGATCCAGGGGGGGGCTTTGGGGGCTGAAGCCCCCCCCCTTCATATTTAGGCTTTACTTGATCAATATGCTGAGTATTATAATGGAATTTTGTCTTAGCATAGATCACTAATAATACAAATACTCATAAAACCACCTTATAAACATCTTTCCAAGGTATTATCAGTGGATTTATGCTAAAGTTTATGCAACAAGGACCCGGATCAGCATTGGAGGTGTACAAGATCGAGATACTCTAATAGAGCAGTCAGCTAACTACTCTAATAGAAAATTCACTGGAAACATGTAGTTGGTTCTGTTATGGAATTTTTCCAAATCTGCCTGCACCTATACATACAATGAAGTGCATTGGTCTGTTTAAAGGGCTTCATTCATCAACTTGTGTAGTTAATATGTATGGCAATACTTAATTCAGGTACACAATTTCCATTGAAAGTGCTCTCAGATTCAATCTTGTATTGTTCAAATTTCAAAATTTTCCACTTTCAACATTATTATTCTAACATGCACCTATTCAGTGTTGTGCAATTGTGAGAGGGGTGCATCATGTATTTGGTTGTCTGTATCTACCCAAACTTTTCCATTAGCAAAATGCTTCAGAGAGCCATACCTATAATCTAAAGGCAGTATATAAAATATCTACGGGCAGAAAATATTATGAATTTTATGTGGAAATGTCTCCAAATTGCAGTATTTTAGCATCTATTTTTCAACATTTTCCTGGGGGCCTGCCCCCAGACCCCCCTAGTTCCAGCATGCTTCGCATGCTGGGAAGTGTACTTCACACACCTCTACCCAAGAGATTAGTACCTTGAGTTAGCCCCCCCCTTTTATAAATCCTAGATCCGCCCCTGATACATACATACATACATACATACATACATACATACATACATACATACATACATACATACATACATACATACATACATGCATGCATGCATGCATGCATGCATGCATGTATGTATGTATGTACATACGTGCATGCATGCATGGATGCATGTATGTATGTGTATGTACATACATACATACGTAACATACATACGTACGTAACATACATACATACATACATACATACATACATACATACATACATACATACATACATACATACATACATACATACATACGTACGTACGTACGTAACATACATACATACACACACACACACATACATACATACACACATATACATACATACATACATACATACATACATACATACATACATACATACATACATACATACATACATACATACATACATACATACGTGCATGCATGCATACAGTACATACATACATACATGCATACATACATACATACATACATACATACATACATACATACATACATACATACATACATACATACATACATACATACATACATACATACATACATACGTACGTACGTACGTAACATACATACACACACATACACACACACATACATACACACATATACATACATACATACATACATACATACATACATACATACATACATACATACATACATACATACATACATACATACATACATACATACATACATACATACATACATACATACATACATACATACATACATACATACATACATACATGCATGCATGGATGCATGTATGTGTATGTATGTATGTATGTATGTATGTATGTATATGTGTGTATGTATGTATGTGTGTGTGTATGTGTGTGTATGTATGTTACGTACGTACGTATGTATGTATGTATGTATGTATGTATGTATGTATGTATGTATGTATGTATGTATGTATGTATGTATGTATGTATGTATGTATGTATGTATGTATATGTGTGTATGTATG